>NC_089876.1:4492500-5198750 GCF_040182565.1 Anser cygnoides | reverse complement strand
TTATTATTTTTTTTTTTTTTACTTTTCCTCCAAAGTGATTCAGTTGCTCATACACATACACAGATGTCAAAAGCCATGTGCCATGCTCTGGGGTGGGGACAACTTGGCTAGCCCCAGCCAGGTGTTTTAGAAGGACGTAGGTCTCAAGTGGTGTGTCATCTTTGTAAGTCCAATACAGACATCTCAGAATACCCAGGGCATCTAAACCAGCCTGAAACATTTATGTTTAGGCAACTGAATCCTTATCCCACATTTAATCAGATGAATCCAAGAGTAGACAGTTGCAATGGGCCTCATGGTAAGCACCAATAGTTGGCATCTCAATTACATAAACTTATTATTATAATTAGGCAGTGGGTTAATATGGTTATGTGGTCCTATGTGAGGAAAAGTTTTGATTTAAACGTTTTCTGAAGAAAACAAGGTGGGGAGAAATGTTGACTTGGACCATTTTAGGTTAATTTAAGAAATTTTGTTTTCTTCATCTGGAGACAGTATACTAGTAAAGGTGGCAGCAAAAATTTGTCCTATAACTCTTTGGTATTTCATCTTCCCCAAGAAAGAGGAAAAAATAGAAATAAGATTAGAACAAGTGCTCAAGGATAGCTGTTGGATCAAGAATGTCCAAGGAGTGCATGGAAGTGGTAAGACTGGAAAAATCTTTGGTGCTGTAGCCAGATTATACAGACAGAAGACTGCCTAGCATAGTCAGAAATCTCTGCCTTGTTACACTGCGAGGTATCCAATATACATCTGTATAAACAGTTTTTCTCTGAGAAAAACTCACTTAGGGAAAACAACAATTTATACATCTCCCTCTCTCATTTAAACATAAACCAGAAAATCTATGTGGTTGAAGAATGGATTACTGCCAGGGAAATATCAACAATAAAAGGGGGAAAAAAATCAACGTGATATACCCGTTTTGCATTTTTACTGCTAACACAATTGTTGACATTGTAAATTGACTCTTAACATCATAAATGGCTTCCTACACATTGTAAAGTAAACCCCGTAGACTTTTATTGGTGTCATAAATGGCTTCTTAACATGTAAATGGCCTCCCTCCCACGGCAATGTAAATCCCATAGGCTTTTATTGACAACATAAGTCATATAGTGGATTGCATTTTGCTATCATTTGTTGGTTTTCATTTAAAAACTAAATAAAAGTTTGAGGAAATAAAACAGAGGGATATGCACATTTCCAATTGTGGACACCCTTGTTTTTCTGCTCCTTTGAGGAATGTATAATGTCAAAGATACTTGATAGTCTTTATTTTGTTTAACTCCCATTTGCAAAATAGAATGGCTGAACAAGAGTTCCCCAGACTAGGCATTTCAGCAGGAGCCGACCAAGTTGATAAAATGGATGTAAGAAACTGTAAACTGGTAACTACAGTCACTCACATTTACAAGAAAGATACAAGGAAACATTTTGCTTATTAAAATTATGATATAGCCCAAATCCTTGACTGTAAAAACATCCGCCATGTTGCTTGGATTGATCAAAACAAGTCTGCCTTCCTAATGGTGAAGAGCAGCGGCAGTTTAATAGCACCCAGTAAAACTCTAGTATGTTTTCAAAGATAAAGAATAAACCCTAATATTTTGTATGTCTGTATGACCCTGTGGGCCATGCCGTAATGATTTAAATAATTATTTTCTTACAGTGAGATTGAAGGCAATGATTTGTCTGTGTGTACCAACACATAAGTGCAAGCAATTAAGAGTCCACAATTTAACTAGGTACTACTCAGAACCTACCTGAATTGGATAATATAATGGTTTCTGTGCACCTTCATAGCACACTGTACATAGAAAACAAACTATGATTTTTTAAAAAAAGTCTCTAATAAGATGGACATTTACGATTATCTGTTTGGAACTAAAATGCAGAACTAAGTAGAGTTCAACAAGAGCTTAAAATGCATGACAATCACTGCATGTCAGCAAATTTATCCCACCCATTTTAGGATTTTTGGACGTGAAACAGATGAAGAAGTACATAGTATATGAGCTCACAAAACATTTGATGCACTGTCAGAATAGAACACGGATCACATTTCATTGGATACCCTGGAGGACTTCACCCAAATTATTTCAACTTGAGTAATACGTATCTACAGATGCATCTCCTTCTTCTATAAGACGGCTAAAAGAATTAGCTTTCATATTTGTATCTATCCATCTATGTTTAATTTATATATATATATATATAAAAATAATTAAAGCATTGGAACCTTCACTGAGAGTACAGTATATTTGAATTATTTGTCCCATCTTGCTATAAGAATATTGCAAGTGAGAGGAATCTGAGATTTACTTGTTTGGATGTCTACACTTCAGGTGAGGACAACTGTGTTCTAATCACCATTATGGGAACTGCTCATGTATTTTAACCAGAGAAAGTTTAATGCATAGTACTATAAACCAATGACTGTTTAACACAATAGCTTCAGATTTCTCAGGGAGAGTAGGTGTTGGAATGTTTTCAGGAGCTACATCTAAGTGTCAAAAGGCACTTTTGAAAATGGCATTATAAACCCCAAATCAAACACGATTGACCCCCTCTTATCTGTCCATTTTGAGATCAAACTACACAAGCTCAGCTAACCTTATGATCCTGGTTAGTAAGAAATTTGATATTTTAACGTATTCTGGTAGGATAGCAACTTTGGCAGCACTTATGAGTAGTGCAGTTCCTTCCATGTTGGTTTGATCTTTGCATTATGTCTTAATGGCAAGGTCAATAATGTTGTTTTTAAAAAATAAACACCACGATGTTCTTCTTTTTATCAGTTAAAAAGTGAACAAACCAAAATTTCATCAGTTACAGATCAGGTCAAATAAAGTTAATAACACTACAACTCTTTTTACCAAAACAGAGTTTTCCCAGTATGTAATTACACTACCAAGCAAATTATATTTCTGTTCCCATAATGTAATGAACAACTATACCTTATTTTTTAAAATTTAAGACTAAAAAGCAATTGCTAAACACATTCAGACATCACCAGCTTCAGTAGGCTGCTTAGCTATTTAAATATTTAAGAGTTTCTTTAAAAATTGCCTTAAATGGGAAAGGATTATATTATGGAGTTTGTCTGACTTTCAAAGTGAGGTCATTAATCATAGTTAATGCTCCTTGTTATAGCAGATAGTAATCTGTACTTCTTATAAACTGACACTGCCCACAGCATGAAAATATTTCTGATCCATCTAATAAAAATTTATAGTGTCATTCCGTTCTAAGGCTGATGTCATATCCCTTGTAACAGGTATCTATGATGTTGGGAAGTTTCAAAATATACTTGAAATTTTATATGTATTTATATATATTTTATATATTAACATGTATATATATTACTATACATATGTGAACATTGGGTTTTTAGTATTTTGTCTAGACAAGTTTTGAGAACCTGCAAGGATGGAGATTCATACAAATATCTTGTCCTCTGTTCTCATGTTTAACCAATCTTATAGTAAAGAATTTTCCCGATACATGAAATCAAGACCTTGGGACTGGATACTCAATGCCACCTTGTTCCTAGTTATTTATGTTTCAAAGCAACTGAAGTAATTCACTATTTTTAAAGGTCTGGACTCAGAGGATGTAAATACCTAAATACCATTTCTGAAAACTCTTAGGAGTTGACAGGATGTTTGTAATGAAGTGGAATTTAAGTCTTTCTTGCTTAATAACAAGCACAGAATTTATGGCAAGTTAACCAAGCATTTGGTTTATATAGCCTCCTTATGATTATGCATAAGTGATCTTTCCATTGCAGTGAGGCTGCACATAACACTCTATGAGACTGAAAGGTGTATTGTGCTTCAGTTTACCCCAATTGTTGTTTCAGTTCAGCATTTTGCTTTCTTACCTTGGCAGTTTATAATGCCTATTCTAAACTTCTTGCTTAAAAGCATTGACTAGAAAATTGTATTCAAGTCAGTACACGTAAAGGTATCTCTAAGATGCCTTCTACCATGTATCCTTTTTACAATGTAATTCACAGTCTGAAAGTCATTGGTCATTGCTACTGTATCTACCTGAATAAACAGCCTGACTTATCATGCCTAAACTTATAAACACACTCCTGGGTTTGTAGACAACATCCTGTACAAATTTAGTATTAGTCTGCTTGTAAACCAAGAAGACTTATGCTTCCTGTGGAACTTCTCTAGGTGATGGATGCACTTTTCTGCCTCCCATCTCTGGAAAAGTGTGGAAGCATCTTTGTGTATGTCTTGATTTGTGAAGAGCTTATATAAAAGCTAGAGAATGAACGTTCCCTTTTCTCCTTCTTTATCACTGTGTCTGCCTGAAAAGTCTGTGAGTCATGAGAACCATCTGGTAGCAAATGGTGGCTCCTTATCTGAAGAAATAATGGTCTGCTGTACATCAAGCAGAGCACTTGTGTACCTGAAAGCCTAAGCGAAAAGAATGATTCAGAAAAAATCGGGCTAACATCTAAGACATCACTGACATTTAAGCTAACATCTAAGACACTGTTAACACCTATATTTTTGGGTGAAATTTCTTGGATTTCCTAACTTGCCACTCTTGCTAAACTGGATACATATGTATCTTTTATCCTTCTAATTTGTCAGTGATGAAAAAAGACACATTTCTGTTTGCCTAAGTATCCCAAGTATGCCTAATGTGCTGGAAAGGTATAGACCATGCCTAATTCACTTGCAGTAAATAATGTTGAGTTAAAAAAACTGCTTCTGGAAGTCTCTTTCATAAGAAACTAGTGACTGGAACATTGGCTCTAATCCGAAATTGAGAAGGTAATCTTTATGGGAACACTTCACATTCCTCCTGCTAAGTTTGGGAGTAAATAGGAATAGTCACTGAATAGCCTGGTGTTCAGACTAAGGAATTCAGAACAACACACAAGAGGGAGACAGTTTCAAATGTGGCAATGCCAGCAATTAGCTGCAGATGAGGGGACTGGAAATCTGGTTCTTAGATTGCTTCTATTTTTTAGCTAATGAATAAATTAATATAAACTGTTTTAAAAGCTGAGAAGCTGAGGGAACAGGATCTGGGACTCATATTTCAAGAAAAGTTCCTTTTTGCATTTGGATTTGTGGTCAAGTCCCTTCTAACTTTTTTTTTTTTTTTTTCTCTCCAGTTTTTCGTTTCTTGGTGCATAGCCTCAGCAGAAGAGAAAACTGGAATAGTTGATAGTATGGTCAGTGGAGAGGCTTCTTTGGTTGTGAGAACATTTAGTTAACTTCTGTTCATCTGAAATATTTAAATACATTACGCATTTTCAGGTTCCTAGTCTCTGTATTATATAAATCATTGGCTATAGAGAGTTTGTAGTCCTGCAAACTACATTACATAGTTACATATCTAAGTTTTAGGGATTGTTGTACTGATCATATCTAAGGACATAGATAATATCTTAGGACAACTGAAAGATTGTCCTCTTGCTTTGAGGCTTATAATCATGGCTCAGTCCTAATGAGGTCAGACAAAAAGATGACTCTCATAGTGGCAAAAACAAGCAGATCAGCACTGGAAACTTTTCAGCTACTAAGACCTCAAGGTCAAATTTTTATACCTTAAATGCCTCATTGGTTTTGTGCACCACCATTTGCTGTGTTCTGAGGATTGCTCCTCACAATCCATGCTGACAAGATGTCTCTTAGAATATTTTTTTTGGAATAGATAAAGGGCACTATCACAGCATAAGTGTTGAGGAGAATGACTCCCACAAGCTCTCACTTAGTTATGCTCCCAGGAAAAGAAAAGCTCTTCCTGGGTATTACGTGCTGTTTCTGAATGGCCCTGACAGTGTCATATCAGCCATTTGTTTCCCAGATGAAGACCGTGTCACATTCGTTTGTTGATTGCAGTGAATTGCTCTCCACTGCAGCATACGACCAGTGGATTACATCTTTTTTATGAGCATTTGTCCTTTTGCCTTAAATAGTATAATGCAACATTTATTTTCCTAGGAGATCATATAATGTTGGCTAAACAGGGTCACCAACAGGAGTTTGACCATTGAGTTCAAAGAGAACCTGAGCATACTTGAATTTCTGATGCTGTAGATGATGCAGTGAAATGGATAGCTGACAAACACTGGTTTCCAGAGTAATAGTCCTGGACTGCTCAGAAGAATAAACAAACAGCAGAATCAGCATCAACATTTTTGGAGGTTATTATTGTACTGATGATAAATAAATTAGTTTTCCGAGAGTTTATTGTAATATATTGAATTACATAAAACACTTTTTTTTTAAGAAGAGATGACTTGCTTTTCTCCATATATCTTTTTGTCTCAATTGGCTGTGGAAGGAGTCAAGATTCACAGGTAATACAAGTTAATTAAAATAAATTCCTCTAAGCAATAATTATGTGCATTTTTCTGCCCCTTCACGGAAGCTGAGATCACAGCACAAGAACTATACCTTGGGTGAAAGATCTAAAAAAATGACTGATATAAAAAGAATCACAGAGTGATTTAAATAGATACCTTCTAAAACCTAGTCAAAAGAATTGAACTTCCTGGCTTATTTCACTTTCAGGAAAAGTACTTCCTTACAATCACCTTCCATGTTTTTAACAATTAGTGTGATGATAGCCTCCATTGAGACAATGGTATCTCAGTGGGTTGTTAGATTGTACTTCATGAATTGTGTCTGCAATGTTGTAGAAAAACAAACAAACAAAAACCGTTTAAAGAGATTTTTTTTTTTCCCATCAGAATGTAGAGAAAATATACTATTAATGGTTGTTTGATTGGCTGTTTTTACTTTTTTTTTTTTTTTTTTTTTTTTTCCCCTCTTTAAATTTACAGGATCAAAGAATCCCCATGCAATCTTCCAAAAGAAGGTGAAAGTATTCTAACACAAAACTGATCATCCCCAAATTTTGGACCTTAGAAGATCAGAATTCTCAGAGGAACTGCTTTTTCTGTAAGTGATTATAAAATAGATTAAGCTCAAATGCTGGATTGAATTTGGAATCTGACAGCTTCATATTTTGGTTCCAAAATTTAAAGGTAGAACTTGTATTATAGATGAACAAAAATATAAACACATTTGAATGTTTAACATCCAGAATTCAATCTAAAATTTTGTGTGATGATCATATTCACCCAGAACTCACACACAACAGCAAAAATTTTGATTACATCCATGTTTTTTACTGATTTCTGCAGAACAACTGAGAACAAAATACAGGAAAAAATGTATTGGGATTCAAAGGTCAAAACTTCTATAGCAAATTATATTTCTGTGTAAAATGATGAATTACTTTTTTTTTTCTTCTTTGATCTAATGAAAGTTTTATAAAAAATAAAGCCTGAGACTTCTCTATCTTATTAGACCATAAATGAAGAGTAACCCCTTTGATCTAAATTAATGTAAGCTATAATCTAATCCTCCCTTTTCTTTAGGAGTTTATTATCCGAAGGTTGTTGGCATTCTGCCGCATTTAATAGAACATTATATTATCTGTTGTCAGTTTTCCTCCCTGAAACCAGCACATCATTTATTTTAAATGTGCTTTAGGAGTGTAGAGAGTTTAGAGCAAGGTCTCTTTCTTTATGTGAACTTTGCACTTTCATAAACTCATAGCTCTACATCTTCCTTAGCTAAGTGGAGGATATCTTTTCTTGGCTTTGAGAAGAAATCATTGACTTTAACTATAGTAAGATATGTAATTTTCTCCTCACCTTCACCTTGCTACAACCCCAATGGATGGTTATAAACAGATGGAATGAACATGAAGTAGATCATATTTGCAAATCTTAAGAAAAACACAGACAACAGAGATGCAGAACTAGCTGATGTGTTGTTGGCTGAGCCTTTTTTCCTTTCAAATTGACTATTTCTTTGGGTAAAATGAGCAACAGAAGAAGGCACTAGCTTTCCCAAAGAAGTTTCAGGTTCTTTTCTTTACACCAAAAGTAGACCTAACACCATAAGAAACAGTATACTACAATCATTTTTTTCCAATGTAATGCTAGTAGAAAATAGGGATTACAAATTGGGAAGGGTTTCTTTTTTTCCCTTTTAACATTTTTTTTCTCTTCTTTTTACTAATCTAATGAAAGCAATTGATAGCCCAAGACATTTTTGAGCAAGCTTCTATTCTTTTTTTTTTTTTTTAACAGAAAATAATTGTGTCAGAACAAAACAAACAAACAAACAAACAAACAACAACAACAACAAAAACTAGTCCCTAGCTTATCGCTCAACTTCTGGGAAGAGGCACAAGAGAAAAAAGTTTCATTTGAACCATAACATGTAGTGAAATTATTTGCATTTTATAGTACAGCAGACTCTGAAGAGAACACGGATCACTGCTAGGCTTGAAATAAATAGATCTTGGATAGATATTTTTCCTTTCACAAAAATAAGGGCCTGATAGAGTCTGAGGTGCTCAACCTGATTTCCTAGGGTCACCAGGAAGTATGGCAAACAATTATGGTCGAAGGAGTAAATGAAAGCATCACTGACACTATAATACCATTAACATAACAGCGCCAGAAAGATGCAGTGCTTAAAAAACATCAGGTCTGGAACCAACGTGCTATACTAATACTGGAAATGGTTACATCCTCTCTCTTTTTTTTTTTTTTTCCTTTCAAAAGTCAGAACGATAGGTTGCATGCTCTCATATTCTTATTTTTCATTATAGGTTAGATAAATTAGTTTCCTTTTTTATCTATAAATAAGTTTGGATCAACAGTGAGAAAGTTTATGATGTGACAACTCATGCCATGAGCTCAAACCAGTACTATCTCTTAGAAAATCCAGAAGCTGTGCAAATATACATAGTAAATAGCACAAACACCCTTTCCTGACAACAGGATTCAAAACTTCATACAATTTTGGACCGAGACAGATGTTTGTATAAATGAAAAGTATTATATTACTTGTTTAAATGATGATAAAATTATCACTTGCTAAAATGTAATCTATAAAACCAAACAACAGAATTTAAGATGAACTTATATCTCTATCTGATACTTTAAGCCAGATTGAGATGAAAAGCTTATTTGAAGTGAATTAGAGCTGCAATTGAAAAAGGGAACAGTGTTAAGTCTGGTTGCAGCATCTATAATTTCCCAGGGATGAAAAAGTGTCTTAGAGGATAGTAGCCTCATTCTATCACGTCCTGGTCCAATACATAGTTTGTCTATATGACGGGGGGGGACAGTCTATATCACTGTCTTCTCATTTTTCAAATGATAACCACATATGCACCCCTATCTGAAATTCATATATGAAATGCAGAAAATTGCCTTAAGACTTGAGATTGAAGTTTTCCAGAATCCACCTCAGAAATTTTTGCTTTTGCACAGTTCAGATCAAAATGGTTCAACTGGTCCAATGGTGAAAACAGAGATAATGAATTGTATTTACACCAATAAAGTCATGATTTTATTTTTTTTTTCTTTTTTTCTTGCAATAAGAAATGAAAATTCATCTGAGCTGTCTCCTTTTCCTTGTAAATTTTACTCTACTCTACAATAATATAGAAGCACTAGTTAAACTTCTAAATGCACATGGGAAAAATATCCTTTCTTTTTTTCTCTCTCCTTGTTATCCCAAATCTTCTTTGTAACCATATCATTAATATCCTCCCTGAAAATTATTGATGCTGAATGCTTGACACATAATATTTACATATCTGTCATTATTAACCATGGTAATTATGGGGTAAGATCAAAACCACATTGTGTGAAAAAGGAATAAAATCCTGATAGCTTTTATCCCAAAGCACACACCACTCAAATGGATTATATCTGCGAACACAAATACTTTATCTGAAGACCTACCCTTGTCCAAATTTTTTACATGAGAAAATATAAGTATATCATATAAATCATGATCAGGTTCAATGTGAATGAAAACAGAATATAAATGTGAGCTGTACAACAAACCTAAATTTGATTAACTATCTTCTGTTTCTTTGACTATTCAAGGTTCTTTGCTCAGACAGTTCTTGCTAAGTATGTAATCTGCAAAAATGACTGCTTTTCTTCATCACCGAGTCACAAGATATCTGAAAGGCCAAGGATATGGTAACTGTACAAAAAATATTCTTCTTGATTTCCTTGTTGTTCTCTGTCACAAACAGTGAAAGTCTCTGCAAGAGTATACCCAAAAATCCAAGTCCAAACCAACAACTTAAAACTTCTTAGTGATACAGTTAATATCCTGGATACTAGGAAGATCACAAGGTATCAAAGTGAAAATTTGGTTTATTATATGCTTCCAGTGATATTCAAACATACATTTCTCTTGTGGCTTCTCAGAAACAAGTTTATCACCGACACTGTTAGGTTCTCAGGAATGCCATGCACATAATCACACTCTCCATCCCCGATTCCCAAATCCAAAGTTGTTAGGAGAAGTGACAATAAAAAGTGAAAAAGAAAACAAAACACAGACAATACAAAATGGCATAAACTTCCTTCTGTTTTGTTCCTCTTCCTCGGTTTAGGGGAAAAATAGTATTCAAAGATGGCTTAGCATACGTCCAGCCCCATTATTTTCATATTAGTGAACTAGGTCCTAGTGAAGATGGGAGTAATTTTTATTTTTATTTTTATTTTATTTTTATTTTTATTTTTATTTTTATTTTTATTTTTATTTTTATTTTTATTTTTATTTTTATTTTTATTTTTATTTTTATTTTTATTTTTATTTTTATTTTTATTTTTATTTTTTTATTTTTATTTTTATTTTTATTTTTATTTTTATTTTTATTTTTATTTATTTTTTTATCTTTACGACATTTAAAAAAATTAAAATTTTCATCAACAACTTTTGGCTGTTTGTGTAGGTTATCTTCACTTCAGCTATATGATTCTCTTTAAGATGTTATGTCTTCCCACACACTACTCTGATTATATTTTGTGCTTTGTTTGAGCTCTTGTGGGACATTTTTTTTTTCCTTCATAGATGCCAGTCCAAATTGCATCGACTGATTGTGTATCACCACCGGGGCTGACAAACGGTGACTTAAATGGGACAGCGTCAATTTTTCTCAGACAGGGAAAGGTCATTTCAAATTCAGAAGTCTGTACTGAAATGATCCATAGAATCAGAGTTATTTGTTTGAAGGTTAACATTTCAGTGATGTATGCTGTCATTAATAAGATTAATATTTGCTTTGTGATTGTCCAGTAATAACTGTAAAAACAATGAGACTGAAGAGACTGAAGCTGGTTGTTGTTTTCTAAGCCTATTAAAAAAAAAAAAAAAAAGTGGCTTTGAAAATATTTGTGAAATGTGCCTGTCCTAGAGCCAGAGTGTCCCCACTCAGGGGAAAAGAATTTGAGAAAGACACTTGACATTAAATGTAAAAATAGGTTTCTGTCCCTGATGGCCTTCATTATGACAATTCCTTTTGACTTCAGTGGGGGTAGTTTTGCTTGTCTAACCTTATAAATCAGGATTTTTGAGTTATTTTCTTTAGGATGAGAATATCTTCTGCAAAAAGATATGTGTGGAAGGCATTGTCTCTATAAACAAACATGGTTACACCACCAGGTCAAGAATTTATGAGAGGTGGATACTGGTGTTTTCATCATTCACATGGCAAAAAATTTAACTCTTTCCTGGACATTCTTACAGCATAAACCAGAACAAATTGTGCAGGTAGTTCTGAAGGTTATTCATCCCAAGAACCACCAGGGTCAAGACTGCACTAAGTGCAGCTACTTACGATCTAGGCAGTCTAACATTATCCCACTCACTTAAGCAAATATGCTGCATGCCCTCTTTCCATCCCAAGGTACACGGTGCATATTCTCAGTTTAACTGCATAAAAATGGAATTTTGATAGGCTGAAATTGAATCATTTATATTACCTCAGAAATCACTTCTTATTAGAAAAAAGAAAAAAGTATGAAAAAAGTATGAAGATGTAATTTTCTAGAATTGTTATTAAGATAATAGAGTATTAAGTCTCATTTCAAGAGATCACCCTGACATCTGGATGACATGTCATGTTTTTACAGTACTAATACAGGAACTTGGATTCCAAAATTTGTTTTAACCTATGATTTGTACAGATTGAAAGAAATGATGACTGTCCTAAACCTCATGAAATAGGAGTGACTGACTAATCTGAGAGATTTAAAATCATCAGTCTCCTATGATCTAATGATGCTGATTTTCTATCACTGTTATAATTTTTCAGACCTTTATCAACTTGATGACCTCTGCAGAGCATATTGTGCTTCTCTGCTGATGTTGCTTATGGTCAGTCAGAAACCGATCTCTCCTACCAAGTAAGAGGATCATGTGTGATGGCACTTCTCCAGTCCAATTTTAAGATCAGTTTCTGTTAATATACTTCTGTAGTTACTGAAAAATTGCATTTTGCAGAGGTAAGAAATACATAGCTATATATTTTGTAATAAACTTTGACCAAAAATATTTTCTGTTTTTCTTATTACACTTGTTCTAATTTCTATATTATTATTAGTTTTGGATTGCAAGCTGGATTCAAGTTTTAATTCCTGTCTGAAAGTTATTTTGAATTTTCATGGCTTGAAAGCAATCGTAGTCTTTGACATATCAGATACCTACTACTAGTTCCTGAATGAGGCAACTCTTCACTGTTTCATGTGCCCAGTTTTACACTCAAATCATTTTCACCTGTTTTACTTTTGCAGTAATTTTGCTTACACTTTGGGGTTATAGCCTAATGATTGCTTCATTCTAGAAGAGATAGACTACTTTTTGCCACTGTCTCCTATTAACTTCATTACTTTCCAGAAAGACATTAAGAGGATTTGATTACCTATTCTTGTAAATTCTCATGGCAGTATAAGAAAATCTGTCATCTTGAAACCTCTACATTTTCATACGGAAAGTGACTACCTGTTCCACTTTTATTCCAGTCCTGCATAAACTGCTAACTACTTAATTGTTGTCCTTTAATGTATAGTTTACCTGAATGTGTTTCCAAAAGAGCAGCAGGTAGGTACTCTATTCCAAACAAATACATATGCATTGATCATTGGAAGCCATCCTTGAATCCATAAAGTTTTATTTTTGAACAATAAAGCTGAAACAACTGAAAACAAACAAACAAACAAACAAAAACAGCAACAACAAAGAGGAATGAATTACATTTATAAATGAAAATGACTTAAACATAGTAATATGCATGTATCTAATAACACATCTTTCGGCTACAGAAAAATGATCAGTGAATAAATCATAGTAGATTATAGAATATCAGAAATACAGCCTTCAATTTGTGGTCATTGTGTAGAGCTATATGTTCAAAATAATTCTGTGAATTCTTCTCTAAGATCATAAATAAATCCACAGAATATTCTAGTTCCACTTAAAAGAGTATTCATAAATATAGATAGAAAATAAAGAATACCTTTCTTGAATACTGCTTCTAAATCTGAAAATCATCTGATTTGATGTTCTGACCTAACAAAAAGAGGTCACTTTTTTTTTTAAATTTTCTAACCAGAGCATGAAAGTTTAGACTTAACACACTAAAAAAAATGTACAAAATCATACCAGTTTCTTCTTGAATGAGGAAATGGTGCATTGGTGACTTTTCCATGTGGTCATCCTTAAATGCTTATCAATTTTTAGCAGTAACTTGAGAAAGTCGTTTCACTGTTAGTTAATTAGTTATTGCTAGAATCTTTATTCAGTACAATGCCATAACTAGATTTCTTTGCTATAGGCAAGTGAATTAATTTTTAATGGACTATATTTCAGAATCTAATAATGAGACAATATTATTTAATTTTCTGCAGCAAACACTGAAACAATTTCAGGGTAGCATACGGTACTTAAGAAAAACTAGCAATTTATCCTTCTAGAGACTACAGATCTTTCTCCACTGTGTAAATATCAAGTAGTGCCTCTGAAGGCCTGTCTTATCTCTTTGTAGCTTAGGTTTCATTGCATCTCTTCACTTGATGTGTTGTCTGTAACATACACACACACAAAGAATATACTGAAAATAAACAGCTGACAATGAAAATGTCTTAGCTGGTTTTCTAAACCAATAAAAAATTGGTTTGGTAGATACACCATGCCTTGATGATATATTACATAGAAAATAAATAAATAAATAAATAAAGACCTCTCATCAGTGTTCATTTTTTCTCAGTCTTATAAGTACAAAAGTGCTATAATACACAGATGAAGCATACTTTTATGTTCATTTCTAGGCTTCAGTCTCATATTGGAGGGATGTACCTGCATTTTCAGTGACTTTGTCTACATTGGAAATGGTAGAAAGATGTAATCTGATTTTGTTAGCACTCCAAAATGGTGAGACCAGAGGTGACATCAGTCCAAAAGCTGTGTGGATTTTTTAGATTTATATTGAGTCTGAAATGTGGCTTATATTTCCTGAGTATGTACGCTTCCTTAATCTGAGCTTGGTGTTTTACCCATCTGCTCACATAGTTTTAATTGCTCAGAAAGCCAGTACGCATGCATCTACTCACAATACAATAAGTAGACGCTGACATGACTGCATGAGTATTGACTCCCACAGTGGAGAGAACATCTGTATCAATGTTTACACTAACAACTGCACCATCAAATTCACATCTGGAAGATCCCAAACCTGTTTTGAAGCAGTGTTTTTAACTTTTTAGCATTATTTGGTGTATTTGAGCTGGAAAAAAAATAAAATAAGAAGACCAGGACCCTATGCTCATTATTAGTATATTTGTATTCTGAAGGTACTATCACTAAGACAATTATTTATTGTGGTGTTTGGATTGATTATAGAGAAAAAAAATATATATTAGCAGGTTTAGCTGAATAGCTAATTGATCTTTTATCCAATAAAATGCTTTTGCATTGAAGTTATTTAATATAATCTCAAAAATACACTTTGTGCAAAATAAATTGATATTATTGCATATAAAATTAATTCTTGAAGATTTTTGCCAGACTGTGAAAACAGCTGCAAATATTAACATTTTGATAAGGGTTTTTGTGTGTCTGTGGTTGTGTTTCCACAAGGTAACAGCTAAAATTGTGGACTTCAGATTACTCTGATTTGCTTGGCAACTTTCCCTGTATGTTCTTTTTTTTTTTTTTTTTTTCTCCTATTTTTAATATTTTAATTACACCTTTTAGATTTCATAACTGCTAGCAATCTGTCAGTTTCTCTTAGTTTCTGTACACCTTAAAGGTTTTGTTACAGTGTGAGAAAAGTAGTCCTTCATTATTTTTTTTCATAAATGTGATTACAAATTTAAAACATTCTACTAGCAGATTCACAGAAGAAAAACTGCTTTGCTATTAACACTAAGACTATTAATAATATTTCAATAATACCATTACTCTTAAAACTATCATATATATGTCTGTAATTTTACTTTAAAAAGAGTTTATATAATTCTACATACAGTATTTCATAGAGTAGTTGTACAGTAGCGGATATCCACCAATACTGATATTTTACAAATAACAGAGTTGTAGTGCCAAAAATCAGGAGTCCCCAAGAGCTGTAACTGAAGATATCTGTGTAATTAATTCAACTTCTGAAGCTCCTTCATACTATTTTTCATAGTTTTTGAGCTTCTGCATTTCTTACTTTACTTCAGTAGATGTTGTGAATATTCTACAGTCACCAAAAACAGTCTACAAGCATCTCAAATAATTCACCTAGACAAATGAATATAGTGAATGTTTGTTAGGAAAAGCAACTGTTTTTTAACCTGCTTTTCCCAGAAAATCTAGAAAATCCAAAATTAAAATTGAATTGGTAAACATCAAAGGGAAAATGTATTCATGTTATGAATTCTCATCACTTCTTTTCCATTTAATTACTTACACCACACATCCCAATTTTGTTCTCTATGTGTGCCTTTGAAAAGTGCTAACTATGATGAGGTTACTTATATGTGCAAAGATAAGGATCTGTTTTTCAGAAACATAATTTAAAAGTACAAGCTAGCTAATGTCTTTTCCTATGAGAGTCAAAGATACTACTCACTTTTATCTAATAGCTCAAAACTTTACAAGACAAAGATCAATACAAGCTTCCAGAAAATCCTTCAGAGACACCTAGCGCTACGTCTGCAAAGCCAACAGAAATTTAGGCATAGGTTTAGAATCTAACCCTATGGGTCTTTAGACTCCTCCAACCTCTTCGTTTCTCTTTGGACTGGAGTTGCATTCAGTCCTATGGGGAGCAATGTGTTACCCAGGTGTTTAAAAATTCTGTGAGCAATCAAAAGCAGCAACTGTTTAAACCTATGCGTAAATCCTTAACCCCCCTACAAACTCATTAAAGGGTTCCACTCTAATCTCTTTTTATTTTCTTTTTCATATAATTTTCATAGAACTACATGTGTAATGGTGTCCCATTGTTATGTCTCTACATGTAATGTATTTCAACTTTATTTTCCCCCTTGAGATGAAGATATATAAATTTGCTCCTTAAATAATATTAATTTAGTAAAAATTAGAAAAGTAGTTAAACTATTTGCTTTCGTCTTCATTTCACAAATGTTATTAAGCAGTAATTACATAAATACTTCATGAATGGTAGCAAGAAAAACAATAATTTCTAATTTAACAAAATCCTTTATACGATAATCCAGTGCTGAGACACCTAGGAAGTTAATTTGAGGAAAGCTATAATCCGCTTGTTATTACACATCATTGTGTGAAAAGAAATGCAAGGTTAATCTGTGAGTAACAGAAGCCATTAATCTCTAGTTTACAAAATAAAATATTATCAAAGTGATACAGAGTAAGTTCTGACTTCTGCTAGCTGTTTTTCTAAATCTATTTTTTAAAATCTATTTAAGAAAAAAAAAAATGTACAAGTGATAATAGGAACAGAATTTACTCCTTGCTTTCCTCTTCTTCACTTCCCAGTGTGTACCCTCTCCGGTCATACGCTGTGCGATGTGCCTTTTCTCTCTGCCCCTTCTTCTTCCCCAAGATCCAAAACCTTCCCAAAGCTGCTTTGAGACTTTCATACTCTTTCCTGTATAAGAGCATACCAGCAAGAGAAAGTCTTCCCGTAGCCTGCTTTTTCTTTAGAATACGACAGGTTTGAATGACCTCTGGTTGCCTAAAAACTCATTCTGCCTTTTAAGGAAACAGTAGTCTTCTGCAGAAGAATTTCATCATCATTTTCCTTGGCAATATCTGAGAAGGAAAATAATGAATCATCTTAAGTTCTCTGATGGAACAACAAAAGGAAAAGGTATCTGCCACCCACAAAGGGAGACTTTGAACCTGAAAGGAGTAGACATTCATTATCTTCCATCTACCAAGCTCATACACAGAACTCTTAGTATTTTCTTGTGGCTCATCTTTCAGCATACATTTTTTCCACCTCTGTCACTTTTATTTTCTCTTTTGAGAGAAACTGGAATGCCTTATACCAAGCTGTCCTGTTTTGGTGTTTTAGATGGAGGCTCTGAGCACAGATATTCTTCCCTGCCTTGCTTATTATGACTCATCATCCTCTTTTCCTTTCTCCAAAGATTACTGACCCATAAGATGTGCCAGCATCACATGTGTGAGTTACACATGTAGTAACTCTCTACACTGGTTAGATGAAAGACAAATTAGAAAACTTCTGTATTGAAAGAATATACACTTTTGTGATTACGTGGCTTGAACCCGCCTAGGGAGACTTCTCAGAAATTGTTATGCTGGAAGACTGGAAGGGATGGAATGTTCATTCCTGGGACAGTAAAAGCAGCTGGGGATAAAGTAGTAACTTCTTCACCTAATTCAACTACAGCTAGAAAGTGACACATGACTGCGCTGTGAAACCTTTAATCTCACGAATCTTGCTCATATTTTTTTTTTCCATGGGCAAAACAGTTGTGTGTGAATGGATATTTTCAATTTATGAAGACTACAGAATGAGGAAACAGTTTTCTGCAAGCTGAAAAAGTAAGTTATCTAACTACCCAGAGACACACAGAAATGAAATTCTTGATTGTCCTTCCAGTGCCACTATGAATAGATCAAAATAGGGAAAAGTAATGAAAATACAGGGAGCAATCAGCCACTATTGTGAACATGACTTTAATAATCCTCCAGAAATATTATATGCAACATAATTTTAGTCAGAATAGCATTTCTCATTCTTTTTCTGTCCAGGAAATAATCTTCCAAAGTGTCTGACCAAGAGTGCCGGCTGAAAGAGGGAAGGGAAATGGATTCAAAATGAATTTAGTTAATATGTTTGTGTTGTTCCCTTTGGAAGAAATTCAGTGTTAATGATATTATTCACTCTGAGAAATTGAATAAAATGAATCACGACAACAGTGAAATCCAAAGGCATCAGTGAATGCAGTACTAATATAGTCATCACCCTTAAATCCTTACCAGCTGCTTATGGTCTCAAAACTGCTAAAAGTATTCTATATGCTCCATCAGCAAATTGTTGGCCTATGCATCTGCTGCAAATATTTTCCATATCCAATGAAATATTTTAGCTTTTGACATCTAGGTAATGTCAGTTCAGCATATACCATATTTGCTAAACATTCTGGAAAAAAAAAAAAAAACATAAATAGATCAGCTATTTCTTTCTCTTTCTGTTCACAAAGAAAAGGTTAGGGCAGAACAAAGGGAAAACTGATGGAGAAGGGCTAGCCAAAAGTATTGTCAATGAGGCATACACTTTGTGGTACCACCACTTTTATAACCTGATCTTCTTGATTGTCTTTTTTTTAGAGATGAGTTTCCCTAGTCTACATTTTAAAATACATATGAAAAGGACTTCTTATCTGTAATCTTCCCATTAAAAACAAACAAACAAACAAACAAACAAACAAACCTTTTTTTTCTGTGTCAGAAAGTCAGCCGTGTTAGGAATACAGGAATCTAGGGTTCACAGAGATGTCCAAAGAAAGACAAAAATATTACATTTAATATATATTTGATTTGCTGCAATTATATTACTGTATGCTGAGTCTCAGGCAGAGAATTTCAATTAGTCAAATTATATTTTTTCTACAATGATATGTGTTAAACTATAGCTAAAATAATTATCTAAGTCCTGTGAACATTTTTATTTTTAAAGTGTCCTAATTTGATAGGATTTTTGTCAATTTATTCCAACTCTGGAGATTAAAAAAAATCTTTCCCAAATACAGTCTATTTTTTTAGCTTAATCTAACGTTCAATATTTTATTTCAGTATAATTGTGCAACTGTGGTTTCGCTAATTTAATGTCAACATAGATCCATAATTTTACTAAGATGATATCATTTTTTGTTTATTTATTAGCCTTTCATGAAGATAACCTAAAAATATCTAAATTCTGGTACTTGGGAGATATAAATTTTGCAGATAACTCTGATGGTGAAAAATGAGTTCTACTGACATACCTTCATGTGGAAAAGAACATCTATGCATAGTGTCATAGACCCATGGAATATCACGAGTTGGAAGGGACTTTCAAGGATTCACAGATTCACAGATTTCTCTAGGTTGGAAGAGACCTCAAGATCATCGAGTCCAACCTCCGACCTAACACTAAGTACTCCACTAAACCATATCCCTAAGCTCTACATCTAAACGTCTTTTAAAGACCTCCAGGGATGGTGACTCCACCACCTCCCTGGGCAGCCCGTTCCAATGCCTAATAACCCTTTCGGTAAAGAAGTACTTCCTAACATCCAACCTAAAACTCCCCTGTCGCAACTTTAGCCCATTCCCCCTCGTCCTGTCACCAGGCACGTGGGAGAATAGACCAACCCCCACCTCTCTACAGCCTCCTTTCAGGTAACTGTAGAGAGCGATGAGGTCGCCCCTGAGCCTCCTCTTCTCCAGGCTGAACAAGCCCAGCTCCCTCAGCCGCTCCTCGTAAGACTTGTTCTCCAGACCCCTCACCAGCTTGGTCGCCCTTCTCTGGACTCGCTCGAGCACGTCCATGTCCTTCCTGTAGCGAGGGGCCCAAAACTGAACACAGTACTCGAGGTGCGGCCTCACCAGAGCCGAGTACAGGGGCACAATCACTTCCCTAGACCTGCTGGCCACACTGCTTCTTATACAGGCCAGGATGCCGTTGGCCTTCTTGGCCACCTGAGCACACTGCTGGCTCATATTCAGCCGACTATCCACCAATACTCCCAGGTCCTTCTCGGCCAGGCAGCTTTCCAGCCACTCATCTCCCAGCCTGTAGCTCTGCTTGGGGTTGTTGCAGCCCAGGTGCAGGACCCGGCACTTGGCCTTGTTGAACTTCATGCAGTTGACCCCAGCCCATCGCTCCAGCCTATCCAGATCCTCCTGCAGAGCCTTCCTGCCCTCGAGCAGATTGACACACGCACTTAGCTTGGTGTCATCTGCAAACTTACTGAGGGTGCACTGGACGCCCTCATCCAGATCATCAATAAAGATATTAAAGAGGACCGGCCCCAGTACCGAGCCCTGGGGGACTCCACTAGTGACCGGCCTCCAACCAGATTTGACTCCATTCACCACAACTCTCTGGGCCCGGCCATCCAGCCAGTTTCTAACCCAGCGAAGCGTACGCCAGTCCAAGCCCCGAGCAGCCAGTTTCTTGAGGAGAATGTTGTGGGGAACGGTGTCAAAAGCCTTAGAGTCCAACCCCTGGGTCCCAAAAGGACCACCCAAAAAAATCAGACCAGGTGTCTGAGAGCATTGTCCAAACACTTCTTGAACTCCAGCAGGCTCGGTGCCATGACCACTGCCCTGGGGAGCCTGTTCCAGTGCCTGACCACCCTCTTGGTGAAGAACCTTTTCCCGATATCCAGCCCCTGTTGCAGCTTCAGGCCATTTCCTTGGGTCCTATCTCTGGTCACCAGAGAGCAGAGATCAGAGCTTCCCCCTCCTCTCCCTTCATGAGGAAGTTGTAGACCACGATGAAGTCTCCACTCAGTCTTCTCCAGACCAAACAAACCAAGTGACCTCAGCTGCTCCTCATACGCCTTCCCCTCCAGACCCTTCACCATCTTCATAGCCCTCCTTTGGATACTCTTTAACAGTTTTATGTCTTTTTTATACTGCAGCACCCAAAACTGCCCACAGCACTCGAGGTGAGTCCACACCAGGGCAGAGCAGAGCAGGATAATCACTTCCTTTGACCAGCTGGCTGTGGTGTGCTTGATGCACCCCAGGATACAGTTGGCTCTCCTGGCTGCCAAAGCACACTGCTGGCTCATGTCAGTTTAAGAATGCCCACCTGTAACTATGAATAATGTTAATTTACTAATTTTTCCATAATTAGTAAATATGTCAATATTTACAAATACAAACATGCCAATCTCGCCTTGCAAGTCATGGTTCTGGTATAACTTTGTGGCTCACCTTAAAAAGCCCGATTCCAAACCAACAAACAAGAATGGATAGTACGTTACTTCTGAGAGAGACGTGTACACTGTAAAGATGTAAAAGTGTCATGACACCATTAAAAGTTCTGTGAGGTTCAGAAGTGAAGTTCATCCAGGAGAAGTCCAAAGTTCTGCACTTTGGAGTAACCCTTGGCATCAACGTTGAATGGGACATTACTGGATGAACAGTGTCCTGAAGAAGAGGGCCTGGGCAAGTGGTGGTGGATATGTGGCTAAGCATGAGTCAGCAGTGTAATCTGAATAAGGCAAACTGCATATTGGGTTACGTAACCAGTAGCATGGTCAGCAGATATGAGAAGCACAGGAGGTTTCCCAAACATATCTGGGAAAATGAATGGGCTTCCTTCAAAACATCACCAGCCTTGTGTGTCTTCAAAACAGAATGGAAACTTAAGTCAACCAGAAAAGGTCACCCAGTACTGATTATTCAACTGTGCTTTACACTATCTAAATCTGGGACTTAATTCCTTCTTTGTCATTAGGTGAAATCTCAATAAGCATCACTTTTCTTACTTCCTTATGTGTCATTTGAGATATTTTAGTGTATCTCATGGCTTTATAATATCTCTAGGGTATAATTTGTCTGGCTTGCAGCTGCTGATGTGCAGATCTAAGCCATAATGAAGCAGCATAACATATTGCCCAGAGAGATTGTGGAATCCTTGGAGGTTTTCAAGATCAGACTGGATAAAACCTTAAAAAAGCTGGTCTGAATTCATGGCTGACCTGATTTTGAACAGAGAATAGGCTAGAGAACTCCTGTGGTCTCTTTCAGTCCTGTGTTTCTATATTGTCAAGTCTCAAATTTACAACTGTGAAAGAAATACTGTTTTAAGGAGACAATTATATTGAAACAAACAAACAAGCAAATACTACTAGTACTACTACTACTAATAATAAAAAAAACACCTTTGGTCTAAACCATTACTTCAGGTGCAGACAGCAAGAATATAGATATGGTAGATTGGGAGGTTATTTATGAATTTGGAGTTCTAATAAGATAGCCAATTCTCACCAGGAAATTAATTGAAAGAGGTGTGTGCTGTTTAGCAGTGCTTATAAAAGAGAAAAAAAAAAAAAGGAGAAAAAAAAGAAAGAAAAAAAAAAGAGTGGCAGGATGTAGTCCTACAAGTGAATGAGCAGGAAAATTCTCCTTCACATTTTTCTTTCTCAGAGTTTCTTCTCTGTAAAAAGGATTGCAAGCAAATGTTGCCTGGCATTGCAAAAGCTGACAATCTCACTTGATGTCAGTTAACACAGAGTATTGTAGGGCTACTGCTGCAGTTCATTACGCAAATTGCTGTAGTCCCAAGGAAATCAACTCTTTTATGCAATTAAATTGTTTACAAGCCTATTTATATCTTAATAATGGTTTAGCCTGGGTGCTTTTTTTTTTTTTTTCTTTTTTCTTTCTGTTAGCACTAAGCATTTAAGCAGGATCTTACTATTATCCATATGACCCACACATATTTGTGAGTTGTATTCTGTGGAAGTGATTGAATAGCTCTCTTCTGTACAGGGATTCTTTCCTGTATTCAAATGAGTTTTCAGTCCATGAACCACATTTACAAAGTTTAAGAAAAAAAATAAAACATTAAGTAACTGCCTTATGCATTTTTTTCATGCAATATAGAAACATCAGACAGTTCAGTGAAAAAAAATCTATTTCCTCAAATGTTGTAAATATTCCTTCTATGTATTAAAAATTAAATGAATGAGCTAAATATATTTTACAACAAATCTGTTTATCTTTTTCCTCTTGAGAAGGAAATACACCTAGAAAAGCCTCAGGACATCTATTGACTTTAGATAGCTGCAGACCATTTTTCTAATATTTTATTTATTTTATTTTATTTTATTTTATTTTATTTTATTTTATTTTATTTTATTTTATTTTATTTTATTTTATTTTATTATTTTATTTTATTTTATTTTATTTTATTTTATTTTATTTATTTTATTTTATTTTATTTTATTTTATTTTATTTTATTTTATTTTATTTTATTTTTAATATTTATTTTATTTATTTTATTTTATATTTTTTTTGTATAGGTATAGACTTCAGTAAGGCTTTTGCTACCGTTTCCCACAACATTCTCCTCAAGAAACTGGCTGCTCGTGGCTTGGACTGGCGTATGCTTCATTGGGTTAAAAACTGGCTGGATGGCCGGGCCCAAAGAGTTGTGGTGAATGGAGTCAAATCCAGTTGGGTGCCGGTCACTAGCAGAGTCCCCCAGGGCTCAGTACTGGGGCCAGTCCTCTTTAATATCTTTATTGATGATCTGGATGAGGGGATTGAGTGCACCTTCAGTAAGTTTGCAGATGACACCAAGTTAGGTGCGTGTGTCAATCTGCTTGAGGGTAGGAAGGCTCTGCAGGAGGATCTGGATAGGCTGGACCGATGGGCTGAGGTCAACTGCATGAAGTTCAACAAGGCCAAGTGCCGGGTCCTGCACCTGGGGCGCAATAACCCCAAGCAGAGCTACAGGCTGGGAGATGAGTGGCTGGAAAGCTGCCTGGCAGAGAAGGACGTGGGAGTACTGGTTGATAGTCAGCTGAATATGAGCCAGCAGTGTGCTCAGGTGGCCAAGAAGGCCAACAGCATCCTGGCTTGTATAAGAAGCAGTGTGGCCAGCAGGTCTAGGGAAGTGATTGTCCCCCTGTACTCGGCTCTGGTGAGGCCGCACCTTGAGTACTGTGTTCAGTTTTGGGTCCCTCGCTACAAGAAGGACATGGAGGTGCTCGAGAGAGTCCAGAGAAGGGCAGAGAAGCTGGTGAGGGGTCTGGAGAACAAGTCTTACGAGGAGCGGCTGAGGGATCTGGGCTTGTTCAGCCTGGAGAAGAGGAGGCTCAGAGACGACCTTATTGCTCTCTACAGGTACATTAAAGGAGGCTGTAGCAAGGTAGGGGTTGGTCTATTCTCCCACGTGCCTGGTGACAGGACGAGGGAGAATGGGCTAAAGTTGCACCAGGGGAGGTTTAGGTTGGATATTAGGAAGAACTTCTTTACGGAAAGGGTTGTTAGGCATTGGAATGGGCTGCCCAGGGAAGTGGTTGAGTCACCATCCCTGGAGGTCTTTAAGACACGTTTAGATGTTGAACTTAGTGATATGGTTTAGTGGAGGACTTGTTAGTGTTAGGTCAGAGGTTGGACTCTGTGATCTTGGAGGTCTCTTCCAACCTAGATGATTCTGTGATTCTGTGATTCATTTAAATAATGCTTTAGACTTTTTTTTTTTTTTTTTTTGACCCTTAATTGGACAGACACCAACAACTAGGACAGAAAGAACTTTGAATCTCAGATAAAAAGTACTAAAGGACTATAAATAATCCCAAGGAAAAGCTAAAATTGAACAATTCCTTTATTAGCAAAATCCAAATTTCATATATTTACTTCTGTATTATTCTGATAACTGGGAATATGAAACATAGCTACATAGCTAGCTAGCTAGATTTAATCTTAATTATGACCTGATCACTTCATTAATGCAGCTTTAATTAGCTTAGTAAAATTGCATTATATGAGCTTAGTAATATGTACTTTCTGTAGGGTAGCTTGTTCTATTTTTAAAGGAATGTTCATAAAAACTAAGTAGAGATACCTACTTTAACCACATTCCAACAAGAAGTTAAAAAATCAAAGACAACAGGTTGCTCTGAATAGGAATTAAGAGGTATATTAATATTATCATGCTCTCAAATTTAAACAGAAGTAATCTGAATCGCCAGGGAAGGAGCAAAATGGGCTGTGAAAACAAAACCTTCTGGCCCACTGTCCTGAATTTCACCTTCTTTTGTGAATTGTCCTGCCAACAGTGCTTAGACCTGTTTCTGCCTTTATCTTTGCAGGCCATGATGGGACGTCCATTCCATCCATTAAACTTTTAATGTGGTCAAGGCATTCTTAAATTTTGTCCTTTGTAGATTCTCTGTTGCCAAATGTACGCAGAAACTTTTTCATCAGTTGATATAGAAGTAGGTTGTCTTGTCTCAATTTGCTTGCTTTTTTTCTTTTTTCACATTTGTTGTAAATTAACATTTTAAAGAACTTTACTACTACTGTGAAATTGTTTTAAACTGGAAATCGTGTTCAATATTAATGGAGAGAAGTGCCAGATGGACTACTAAAGAAAGAATGAGCTCACAATCCTCATTTCTTAAGGATATTAGGCAAAAATATAAATTAATTAATTAAAAAAAAATCCATCGTCATAGTCTTTTTTCTACTGTGCAGTCTACAAAGAATGTTAATAAAGACATTTGTGTTTTGCTTCAATTTAACATAATAAACACATGGAGCTCTATGCTAGGCTTGGTGGAGCACATCTATTTTTTCCTTACCTATTTTTGCACCTTGTTTTGCCTCCTTTTCTTTGCACTTTCTCATAACTAATATTTTAAAATTTTTGCTCAGGAAAATATCAATAATAAAAATAACTAATAGTGCTGGATCCTCAGCGATGGATTCAGACAGAATTTAAATCTTTGCAGAAATAACTGAATTCTACTAATTGAGTTTCTTCTTGTAAATTATTAAATTCTAACAATAATTAAGAAATGACACATTTGTTTGCTTACATATTACCAGTACTGAGATCATTAATGTCTTGTGAAATTAAGGTCATAAGTCAAGTCTGACACCTCATGGCAAATCTCCAATATTGGATATCATAATACAATCTCAAACATTTTGAAAACCAAACCACAGAATCTAAGCAACAAGCTTAAGTTGTGTTCTTTGTTGTTTTGTTGTTGTTGTTTGTTTGTTTTGTTCTGATGGCTCTTATTAAAAGCCTGATTTCTTTTTGTTTTCTCTAAAATGACAGTAAATATTTTACATACCACTTGGCTGATGGAACCCTCCTGGAAATCAAAGCATGGAAGTTTAGTGCTTTGATTCAGGATGAGCACTCAGGTAACTCTGGCATTTGTTTTTGCAAAAACATCAGTAAGGAGAGCATTTGTGTAAATGGAAGACCCATATTCAGTGCCTTTTGGTATTCTGTATCCAAATCCAATCCAGAGGACATTTACATTAAAGTGGCCCGGATAAGGAACCTTATCTCTGCCTCCTGCTCTCTCTCAGAGAGAGATGGACCAGCACAAATTTAACTTTCCAGATTAGTGCTAAAGGCAGTGTTGAAGTCTGGTTTCAGCCTTCCCTTCAATCAAAACTATTGTAAAAATTCTAAAAGATGCAGTTTTGGGAGTAAGTGTTTGAATATTGATTTTTTTTTTTTTTTTTTTTCCTCCTGGGGAATTGTCTTTTGAACCTATAAAGGAGCCTACTCTGAATGAAATCTATTATAAATGCGGGTACCTGAGGAAAAGCTATCGCCTTATGCTTAAGGAATGCCTGAGAGTAGCAGCTGTCTGCAATTCCTTGGAGGGGTTGAACATGAATTGGGCCTATTGTGCTTCAAGCTGACTGTGGAAATAGTCACAAAAGCAGATGATCGTGGACAATTCACAGTGTAATAAAATAGGGTATAGAAAAGTCAAGAAGGAAGGCTTGGAAGTGAAGCAACTTACTAGAAGTCAAGTAAGAGGAGAATGGCAGAATGAGGTATCCAGTCCACTTGAGGTCTCATCTATGCCATGGCATTATCTTAGGACCACAGTTGTTTAAATGGCACAGTGATCTCTTATCTCTTATTGGTTGCTTATGTTGATGAAGTTTGAGTGGGTGGCTGTGAATGTATTTCCACTAAGTTTAGGGAGAAGCAATGATTTTCAGAAGTTAAAATTTGCCCCTTCAAATACATTATTTAACGTTAACAGATTTTCAGACAATTTTGGATCTATGCCTACGTATCTTTATCACAGTGTAATAAATTTTATATATGCTTACTACAGGGCAGTTTGAACCAGTTATCTTAAGCTGAATAAGAAGAATGGCTAATGTTTAGGAATATGAGAATATTTTCATGAACTTCAGTGGCTGCACAATGAGACAATATAACATAATGAGTGAAAATAGGAGGATTTTCTCAGTTTTCTTTACACCAATGGCTGGAATTAAATGTAGGCGTTGTTATGTCCCATGAATCCTCTGCTTGATTTTCAAGGATAAGTACACAGTAAATAAAAACGTGTCAATATATGCAGTTCTTCCTTCCTTCCTTCCTTCCTTCCTTCCTTCCTTCCTTCCTTCCTTCCTTCCTTCCTTCCTTCCTTCCTTTCTTTCTTTCTTTCTTTCTTTCTTTCTTTCTCGCTCTCTCTCACTCTCTCTCACTCTCTCTCACTCTCTCTTTCTCTCTTTCTCTCTTTCTCTTCCTTCCTTCCTTTCCTTACTTTCCTTCCTTTCCTTCCTTTCTTTTTGCATTAGTCTTAATGTACACAAGCCCATACTTAAGATTTCTACATGGATAATGCTAGAATTTTATGTATTTGGTAATTCTTTACTGAATGAATTTTTGAACATCATTGATGATTTTATCATGTTATGACAGCTGAAGAAAGATTATAGCTGGCAAGCAAAAAGTTGGAAGTGGGTTCATCAGCATCTTACTTTTCTGTTTATCTCAATGCTTTAAGCTATTCTATAGTGTCAGAGGGACAGAAGATTAAGATTATTGGTCCTCATCCCTTCTGCTAACTACACTTACACATCTGTCACAGAGCAGTGTGCACAGAGAAATGGAGAGAAAAATGGAAATGAAAAATACACTCAAGGACTATTTTGCTGGGGTAGATAATAACAGTAACCTAAAATGGACAGTGACCACCAGGTTCTGAGAACATCCAGTTTACTCCTTCAGGGCTATCCAACTGCATGGAAGCAGTAGGATAGGTGCCATTTCTGACCTATCTATGCAAGCTAATTGTGATGTTTTCTAGCATCACCTGTATGCTTCTGCAGTTCTAAGAGCTGAACATGACTTGAGAAGCATCTTGGCATATAGGGCTACAATAAAAGACATTTAAAAAGCTACTGAACATATAAAATCATCTTGGGCAGATGTGGCTTTATTTTTGTCTCCCTTTTTGTCTCCACATTTAAGTTAGCAGACACAAAATGCAGCAGACTATGAAAATCCTCTTTCAAAGTTTTCTGATCAGTTATCATTCTTACACAACTAGAGTTAAAATAGTAGCCAAATAGGGGGCCAAGAAGACATATTACCTAAGACCAGATCGAAAGGCTCCTTCTGCATTTTTTGCCCTCCTCTCTGTCTAGAACATACTTTATCTTTTAGTGCCATCTAAGCATATCTCTGTCCATTTGTAATTTTAGCAGAAGATGCTAGCAACTTGATGCCTCCTCTCCTCTACCCACACAGCCATGAGGCTATGTCAAAATTATCTTTCATATCAGTTGCAGAATATGTTCCAAATTCCTCAAGAGAAATAATGTAGACCAGTTCTACTCAAAATGTGTAAGTCTAAAGCCTTGTGCTAACTAGTATCCAGCTGCTCCCAGATTCTCTTTCTAAAGGAAAAAATTCATGCTGGTACAGATGCTGCCTGTGAATTTATTTCTGTGCAACACAGGAAATCAGGGGCAGGTATTCTGCTTTACAATACTGAACCAAAGAACCTCTAAACACAGAACTGGTCATTTGAGCAAATTTACTGAGCTGTTTAGTTTTCTCTAATTGACTTTCAATGATCTGGGATAAACTGGAGCTTTGATTACACTATCTCATATTTCCTTGTGAATTCCATTTCTTCCACTCTTTCCATGTAATCTGTTAATAATTGTATATTTCAGTTTTCATCATTATCAGCCTGTCATTTTCCTGAATGTTTCAGTTTAAACATGATAAGAGTGTTTCAAGGTCATAAGCAACAAGTGCTGGAATGACTCCAAGTATCTGAAGAGAAGTCTGCCTGATAACTTTCTCTTCAGATATACAGAAAACATCCTTCTCTCTCTTCACTTGTAAACACCTGTATTGTTCTGTATAGTCACGTATCTTCACTAGGGTGAAGATCTGAGAGCTTCAGCTGTCAAACAAAACATATTTCTGCAAAGGGAAGGGATTTTTTGGAAATAGCTACATTGTACCTTGACACGTACAATGACTTAGACTGTCAAATAAATGATTTTGATGATGTACAGTTTGAAGCCCATATCATCAAGGTAATTCATTTAGTCAAAACCTTTAATCTATCCTGATGACAAAACTCCCTCTTTAGTGTACCATTTAGGAGCTATTTTCACCACTTCCCACACACTTGCAGAGAATGTAGGAAGAAGACTGCCTGGGTTTTACTAGAAAGATGATGGGTGTGTGAAAACAGAATTTGTGTGAATCTGTAATGGGTCATTTGCCTTCTTGCTCCAAAAGATTATGTTTTAAGGCATTCTTATTTGCTGAGCTCATCAGCAGAGATAGAATTGTTTGGAAGACAAAACACTTAGTTTGCAACACCTTTTAACACTTTGAAATTTGGTTTTTGTCCTCACTGGAATAAAGACAATTATTTGAAGAGTATTCACTCTTCTGAAGTGTTTCAGTTTCAACAAAGCAATATATTTTAATAACATTTAATTTTCTTGAATATATTCTTTCAAATTTAAGCTGTTTATGGCATTTCAGAAGAAAACATTAAAAATAAATAAATAAAAGGAAGCTCATTGATCTCAAAGGTAATAAAGATAATGAGAATTTGATGCCTAAAACCTCCATATATCTTTGAAACTTCTGGGGTGTTAAGGTTGTCAATAAAATGCTGAAGTAAGCATAGCGTATTTAATGTAACTCAAATGTAAGGTTTGAAAAAGGTTTTGTAGATAGTATAGCAATATGGCAACATAATGTAAGCAAGCACTGAAACACTTAGAAAAAACATATACTAGGATCTGGAGCTTCATTCTTCATTCATTCTTGATGTGATTTCACGTCCATTGATGCTGAATATTGCTTTGGGACACAGGAGAGCACACTGTGTCATAGTAGTTTTGCCAATACAGACTGTAGAGTGATTCTTGGTAATCCCCTTTCAGTTCTCTGCAATATCTTATGTGAAGTTTAGCAAAGCAATCTTCTGTATGGTGGCTATTTTCTGGGATAGGTGTTAATGTAACCCTGAGGAAGGATGAGACTCGGTCATGATTTAAATCTGACACTTCATGGCACAAGAACCTGTCTTCTGGAACACAGGTGTATGAAGTATTCCACTTAGCCCAGCCTAGCTGGGCTGCTCAAATCTTCTCTTATAAGAATAGCTAAACCTGAAATATAAAAGATGCCATAAAACAAGCTTCATACAGAACTGATAACACACTTAACACTTAGATTTCATTGCAACAGGATATTTTTTAGAAAAAATAATGTGACTTTTATTTTAAAGAAATAGATAAACATGCATGACTAAGAGCAGCTTGTGCAGTTCCGTGAGTTGAGGTAATGCTAGGCAGCCTGTTAAGATTTGTGTTTCATTGTTCAGAGATTGAGTTAAGTCAAGAGAAGGAATCTTCCCTAGTTTAACATTAGCTAACATTGAGAGTTAGGAAGGACTATTTATTTTCCTCAAAAATATTAATCGGAAATGTCAGACACCTAATAAGTCTGGTCTGTAACTGTACATTTTAAAACTAATGTAAGGTTGGGAAGGAACAGTGCGAAGAAATTAAGTTTATTCTCTTTGGTTCAGATGAAGAATCTGTAGAAAGTCTCAGGAGCAGTTTAAGATCCACTAGGACTAAATCAAAAGCTTTGAACAGTAATCTTCCATTTTAAAATTCACTTCAGTATAAGCACGATATATCTATCACATGTACATCCATACAGCAGCTGTATTCAGATGAGGATTTGCCTGGCATCTGTTTCAAGCAGCATTTATAAAGTTGTTCTTGTTGTTGTTTTGTTTTGTTTTTGTTTTTCTGCTGGTCCTCTAACATGATACTCATGAAGACAGTAAGAAGTTTCACATTCTCTTGTGGAGCAAATAAATGGAACTTCACAACTTTTATGCATCCACCTATTTAGGTACTGTTTCTCACTTTCGCTTGTTGAAGAACAAATAGATGGTAGCATTTAGGTCTGAGAAAACCCATTTTAAATAGACAATTGCTTTAGAAAAATATGCAAAAAAAATCCATTAAGGGCATACTTTATTATCTACAGTTGAAGTGGATACATTAAAATGAATCTGTGTGAAAAAAAAAAAAAAAAGGAAAAAAAAAGAACATGAATTGCTATCTACAAAAACTATTTCAACAAGAAAAGATTAATGGTGTTCTAACATAGTTTATGCTGAGCTGCTGACATAACTACATTTAAATTCAATGATGTCTAAAAACAGAGTTCCAAAAAATGAACAGTGGGAAAGTAATCACATGAGATTTGACAGTTTAAAACTGGTGGTTGAAATTAGTATTCTGAAGCTATGAGGCCACAATATATATGATTGAAAAGATGTTGTTATTGGAAAATACTGATTTATCACTTTATGCAGGATGTAATAGTAAATTCAGAAGCTGTATAACAAAATCTCAGATGACAAAAAAATATATAATAAAATAAATTATTAGATTCTTTGTATATTGTAGCATTTCATATCCAGAAATTGAACATGAAAATTAGTTAGAAAATAAGATTTTAAATCAGTTAATGTAAGCCAATAACACTCAGTTCTCCAGAAAATCACTGGAGAAACCAGGTGTGTTTTTGTTATTCTCAGTGCAAATTACATTTTCAGAAGCCTCACAGCATTAGACTTTAATGTTCTTATTCTTATTATAGACTTTTTTTTTTTTAATGCTTCACATTAGATGTTGTTTATGGATGTCTCAGAAAATAAAACTACTAACAGGCTAAGTGGGCTTTGAAAAAGTTCACTTCCTTATATTCAAGGGGTAAATATTTTCAAGTTAAATTCTTAAGTGAATATAAAATGAATCCAACTAACAATGACAAATTAAACTGTGGTTACTTCAGCCAGAAGCGTTTTCATCTAAACAATAACATTTATAAGTAATAAAAGGCTAAAGAGTGTTCAGATGCTGAGACATGCCATGATTTTCTTCTTTCTAATCTGAAAGTTAGCCACTACTGTACTTCTCATATTCACATTTTATATTTTTAGTATCACAATAGTGAAAGGAATGTCAATGGGAAACATGTAGATAGGATAGATCAGTTGACAGATAGCTACAAAGAGAGCAAGGAATCAGAAGAGAGGAAAGAAAAACGTGCAATCTTTATCAGATATTGTGCAGTGGGTCTCTTCTCTGACAAATCTCTTGCTCACAGCTAATTCTGACTATAAATTCTTATTTCTGCTCTCCTCTGAAGAATAGGTGATTGGAATAGCGGTACATACAGTGTCACATTTTAGAGCTATCCTTTCATGATTGCAAGTATTGGGCTAGGAGACCTTGAAATATGGATTTGGAAGTCACAGAATGGTTGAGGTTGGAAGAGACTTCTGGAAGTCATCCACTCCCACCCCCTGCTCAAGCAGGATCACCTAGAACAGATTGCCCAGGACCATGTCCAGATGGCTTTGGAAGATCTCCAGGGAGAAGACTCCACAACCTCTCTAGGCAAACTGTTCCAGTGCTCTCCCACGCATGCAGTAAAGAAGTGCTTCTTGATGTTTTGGTGGAATCTCTTGTGTTCCAGTTTTTGCACATTGCCTCTTATATGCCTCTTGGTGCTCTGGGCACCAATGAAAAGAACCTGGCTCAGTCTTATTTGTGCCCTCTTTTCAGGTATTTATAGACATTAAGATCTCTGTGAGACTTCTTTTTCTCCAGGCTGAAAATTCTCAGCCTTTCTTCATAGGTGAGATGCTCCAGTCCCTTAATCAAATTTATGGTCCTGTGTTGGATTCTCTCCTGTAGCTCCATGTCTCTCTTTCATTGGTATGGCCTCAGTAGAACAGATGGGAAGGATCACATCTCTGGACCTGATGACAATCCTTTTTCTAACGTTTCCAAGAATATGATTGTCCTTCTTAGCAACAAGGGCCTATTGCTGGCTCATGATTCAATCTAGTGTCCACATGGACTCACCATTCCTTTGCTGCCACAACCTTCTTTTCATCTAGGTGGCCCCCAGCATGTATTAGTGCCTTTGGTTGTTCCTCTTCAGGTGCAGAACTTTGCATTTCTTCTTGCTAAATTTCATGAAATTCTTGTCAGCATTTGTGGGTACTTCTAATTGGGGCCCATGGACTTATGTATGTCCAGTTTGCTTAAGCCTTCCCTCACCTGAACCTCTTCCACCAATGATGTATCTTCCTTGCTCCAGCCTTTCCACCTGGTGTCTGGGACCTAGGATCCCTGAGGACCTGTACTGCTGGTAAAGACAGGCAAAGAAGGCATTCGGTACCTTGGCCCTTTCCCTGTCATATGTAACCAGGACCCTCACCTCATTCAGCAATGAACCCATGCTTTCCATAGCCTTTCTTTTGTTACCTATGAATTTATAGAAGCCCTTCCTGTTGCCTTTAACGTCCCTGGAGTTTTGCAAGTGATTTGCAAGGGATTCAGCTGAGAACTCGATGGAACTTCTTGCAGAGCAGCTGATAGAGTTAGTCAGCGGAAGGTTTATAACTAGAGACATTGCAAAGTAGAGACTGGAGGAAGAGAAGCAAGGTGCAACCCTGATACCTGATCTATGGTCCTCCATACAGGCACACTTCTCTTCCCTAGATGTTAAGGGAAAGAAGAGGGAACACTGTAGAAGGCCTTGATACAACAGCTAATTTTGGAAAGTGACATTTTCATGGCAAGGAATAAACAGTTGAGATTATAAGAGCAGATAGAAACTACAAGCTAACTGTGGAAATAGGAGCCAAAACACAATACTGACCTTTGCAGCTTTATTCAAGCCTGTGTAGAACATCCAGATAAGCACTAGAAACTGCAGTGTCAGTGCAGAGGTTTGGCAAGAAATTTAGTGACTAAATGAGACAAATCTTTCTATAAGGTCCAGTTTTGTTTGCATAATAAACAAGCTGACAAATGAAACTAATCACCAAATCCAAGGATCCTGACCTGTAATGGACTATTCTCCCCTCAGGGCAAAAGTAAGAACTTATATTTTCTTTATGTTTCATTTATTCTTTTATAAGGCTTTTGCAGTTATATTCTTCTAGCCAGTTGAAGTAAAATATCTTTCTTAGCCCTAAAAGACAAATATTGGGAACTGCAGCACTTAATTCTAATAGGTCCTAGCAATTGGAGTTGTTTTAACCTCCACCCTATAGCATACTAAATGCCCTGTTAGTACATTCAAAGCTGGGTGTAACACAGCCCTGGAAGCTTCAATGGTTAAAACTCTTTTTTTATTATGGATGAGAGGCTGTTTCAGAGATGTAATGGCCTGAGACTGAATGGAGCTCAGAGTTTTACACAGCTGCAACTTCTTTGAATGCTTCAGGTAACAAATGCCCAGGAGGGAATTTTCCTCCTGAAGGAGACGCTTGTGACACTGCTGTCTTACTAGGTCCTGCCCCCAGCTTCCCTGTGCATGTAGCCACACAAGGAGAGCAAGGTAACTGTGCAGAGGAAAGCAAGACAAGAGATTAACGTTGTACTGTGTCCTAACTAATAAGTACTATACTGTATGCTGGAAACCAGCAAGTTTCCAGTGCTCACAAGAGCCAACTTTCAAAGATCCTTGAAGCTTTGACTATGTACACATGGGGATGGCTGTGGTGGGGTGAAGTTGTCTCTTACTTTTTTTTTTTTTTTTTTTTTTTTTAACAAAAAGGACTGCTTGAGCTCACAGGGAGTAGCTGTGATCAGTTTTCTACATTAAGGTGATCAAACCCACATTCAAACACCTCTGATCTGGTTCAGGCCCACTACTTTTTACAGCCCTTCAATCTTCACTCAGGCAAAAGTTTTGCTGACCTTGAGGGCAGCTTTGCTGAGCAGAAGGCTGCAAAAAAAGAGGTAACTTCCACCCTTGTTAATGCCACAAGGCTTACAGAAAACCTCTTTTATATTCCCTTCAATTACACCAAAGCATGTAAAAAGAAGAATTTCATTTCTTTGACATGCATTGCTTTAGTTGCTGGTATGACAAGTTGTTTCTCACTGAAGCTCCCTAAAATACTATTGATTTTGGCAGGATAGCAAAAATGAGCTACTCTCCACTTCTTATTGTCTGCCATAGTCAGATTGTCTTTGCAATCGCAGGGGTTTCTCTGGCAATTTCAAATAATGGGCCATAGACATTTCAAGGTTTAGGTCCAATTTTGTTTTGTCAAAGGATACAACACTCTTCTTTTGCCACTTTGAATAAGATGACTCAAATTGCTTTGCCATTTCCAGCTTCTCCAGTGAATTATTGGTGGTGTAATTTTTGACAAAGTTGTATATGTAAAAAGACTCAATGGCCAAGAAATGTATCTCTGATATCTAAAGACCAAATGAAAAAAATCATTGTTCACCATCTCATGAAATTCTTTTATCTTTAGTAGAACAAATACAGGTGAAAATGACTCTCTACTCTTTCTTATGCTTTGGCCTTTTTCTTATTTTTGCTGTTTTTTTTTTTCCTGATACCAATTTGCTTTATTTGGTTGTCTGTTAACAATATGTCTTTTGTTTTATGACCGCAAAAAAGAGAATTTCTGCAGAAATGCTGTGCATTTAATTCTGTATTATAGCACAGAACAGAGTGATTTGCGCACACTTCAGCAGACTCTTCCTGTGGACTTGTTCAGATGAGAATTGTCTCTGCTCCTTTGTAGAATTACAGATTTTGTCATCATGATGGAGACAGAGGCCCCAAAGAGTGACAAGGCAGGGAATGGCAGCAGGACTATCCTTTTTGCTTTAAGATGCCGCCATGTAAGAAGTTGTGTTGTCATGTCATCTACTCCTGAATATGAGTAAAGATGGAAGAATATGGCTCTTTGATACACACCAGGTATAATGCAGCAAGAAAATATTGCTCTTTTGACTTCCAGTCCTTAGATCAAATTGTTAGAGCTCAGCTGGGTATCTCAAATCCCCAGTTATTACAGCAGCCCCCTAGGGGTAGATGAGAATAAAAACAATGGCAATACGAATGAACCATGAAAACCCTTCACAGTACAGAGGAGGTTTGAAGTCCATGCAGTGCTAAATTAAGCACTCTGTAAGGACAGTGGAAAAGCAGGATCTGCAATTTTTATAGCTCTTTGCTATACTTAAGATCAGATTTCCCTCTTGTCTTAACTCTGATTTTGCAGCTCACTTACTTCATAGGAAGTTGAATAGTCCGGGAAGTATTTATCAGCCTCAGGATGAACTGGAAAATGTCCCACTGGGAAGAAATGATGATGGCTTACCCTCCTGGCAATCTCTACTAGAACTGTCATCTGCCATGTGTAACCAACCGTACTTTTACTGAGTAACAAAAAGTGGCATTAATATTTTACTGAACAGAGACTATGGTTTCATTAAATCTCATTATGATTTGATTTATTGATGAGTACATGGGAGCTCTTTCCAAGGACAATACAGAAAAGTTTGCAGGAGCCACAACAGCACTAATGTTTAACAGACTCCAAGAGCAATGCTCAAGAAACAATACTCTTTAGCTATAAGACTGTATCTGTAAGAAGTCACGGTTGGCGAGGGTATATGAGACTGGACAGAGTAGGCAATACTCTTTTTATTTTTCAGGAGTTCTTTTTTTGAGGCTCATAGGCTGGATGTCACATTGTGATTTATTCTAAACTTTTAAATGTCCATTATACTATGAAACTGTTGTATATGGTTGAGCATCTACAGCCATTTAGGACTTTATAGCTATGTCTGTTTTTTATACCTTAGGAGTCTCCTGTCATTACAGTATAGCAATAAAGCTGATATTCCCTTTCATGTGTTAATACTATGCTGATATTCAAGTTCTGAGTGTGATACCAGTTGCATGTGTGCTATTTCCTTATTTCAGTACTGCTTCCTGAGGGTTGTGCTTTGGGCGTAACTCCAGAATCACCTTACTGATCACACAGTAAAGCATACTGGAGCAAAAAGGCATGTTAATTTAAAAAACAAACAAACAAACAAACAAACAAAAAAAACATTAAAGCGTATGTAAAAATTAAATATCTTTGTTGTTTTTGAAATTTGGAAATGTCCTCAAATTGTGCCAGGGGAGGATTAGGTTGAATATTAGGAAAAGTTCTTCACTCAAAATGTTATGAGACATTGGAATAGGCTGCCCAGGAAAGTAATTGAGTCACTACCCTTGGAGATATTCAAAAGACAGGTATATGTGATGTGGTACTTAGGGACACAGTTTAGTGGTAGACTTGGCAGTGCTGGGTTGATGGTTGGACTTGATGATCTCAGAGATCATTTTCAACCTAAGTGATTCTATGATTCTACAATTCCATTTGTCAAGCTTTCTTTCTAACACAGTGTCACATATCAACACGTGAAAGTATAAATTAATTGTATTAAGGAAAATATATAACATTCTTTGTAACATTCTGACTAAGATACTAGGGACTGTAATTCTTCTAAGCAGATACCTTTAACAGTTAGGGAGAACTTTTTTTGATAATAGCATTTTGCATTTACTCTCTTTACTTCTCTTTTATAAGCCATTAAAGTATATATCAGAGAAAAAAAAGTAGCCCCAAAAAGAAAAAGCTTCAGAAAGATAATCTGAGACCATCTAAGTTCATGTGCCATTAGTATGGAATTGTTCCCTAAAATGTATTTTAGGAAGCTTTATTCAATTCAATGTTAAATAACTCAAGGACAGTATATATATATGTATATATATATATTTTCTGTTTCTCTCAAATGATTATTCCAAGGCCTCATCACTAACTAGTTGGATAATTTTAAATAAAATAAAAAAAAAAAATAATTCACTTTCAGTTTATTGTTTTTGGTTTTCTATAAGATTTATTGACTAAGATAACCTATAGGTTCTTTTCTTTATGTATGTTTATTTAATAGAACTTCATTTGAATTTTTAGTTTTATTGTTACAAACAGGAAACAGAAAGATAGAATTGCCTTTTATAATTATTATTTTTTTTATTTAATTACAAGATATCAGTTCATTTCTTTGTCAGTAATATAAAATTCGAACAGTATTCTCATTACATATATGTACATTTTTAATTTCATATAGATATATGCATACACACTTCTTCAGTCTGCTCTAATGGTAAGAATCATGGAGTTTAGACCTATTATTATTTGAAAATCTAAAGTAATTGCAAATTAAAATATGTATTCATAAGATTCCTTGTGTGGAATTCCAGTGGATAGCCACAGCAGTTTTTCTGACCTTAGAACCACAGGGTTCTCATAACAGACAGAGATCTAAATTCAGATTCTAAGATACCTCCATATTGTAAAAATCACTTTATAGTCGAAAAGTGATTTGAGTTTTTTTATAGTTAAAAAAAAATAAATAAATAAAAATGAAAAGGTAAGAGAGCAGATAAATGCTTGAAGTTAAGCTCCTGTTGTATACTTCCCTGCAGTAGAACAACTATTTTCAGGCTATCACTGATATACTAGTGTAATATAAACACATACCACACAATAATTCTACTAATTCTACTAATCATTGAAGTCTCTGGTCTCTTCTTTTTTAAATCCATTACTATTACTATTCTATTTCAATTCTCCACTTTTATTTTTATTATTTTTATTTTTATTTTTATTTTATTTTTATTTTTATTTTTATTTTTATTTTTATTTTTATTTTTATTTTTATTTTTATTTTTATTTTTATTATTTTTATTTTTATTTTTATTTTTATTTTTATTTTTATTTTATTTATTTTTATTTTTATTTTTATTTTTATTTTTATTTTTATTTTTACTTTTCCCCTGTCTGGCTCCATCTGTGACACCCTATGAATTCATATACCAAAGTAACAAGAAAGAAAGAAAAAAACATTCTAACCATAGCCCAATTTTCTTTTCACATTATTTCATGCCTTTTCTGACCTTTACATGGAAGACCTATAGTTGAACATATCTCTTATGCTTGTCTAATTATGCAATTGTGACTTAATAGGCTTCAAAAAATACTATACTGGCTTTAATTCAGCAGAGATATACCATGCTCTGGTTGCTATCACACATTACCTGACGTTTTATTAGTTTTTCTGGTAATATATTGTTAGTTATCATATCTTGAAAATGAAAATGCTGCAACATGCTTTTCACTAGAAAGACAGACCCTGGCAGAGATACTTTTAATTATGTTCTCAAATTAGATATCTCTGGATAAGTCTAATGCAAGAATTTGATTTATAAATGTAGTCAGAGAATGGCAGACAGTGAAGTGTTGAAGCAAAACAGAACATAAAGGAAATAGAAAGGATAGCTATGTTAAAAATAATAGACACAAGATGAGAAAAGGTGGAGAAAATATGTTACATAAAATCACAGAATCACAGAATCACAGGATGCCTAAGGTTGGAAGGAACCTCCAGAGGTCATCTGGTCCCACCCCCTACTCAAGCAAAACAGATTGCCCAAGATCATGTTCAAAATGGCTTTTGAAGCTCTCCAAGAAGGAGGCTCCACAACCTCTCTGGACAAACGGGGCCAGTGCTCTGTCACCCATACGGTAAAGATGTGCTTCCTGGCATACAGACAGATCTCTTTTATTCCAATTTTTGCTTATCGCCTTTTGTCCTGACACTGGGCACCACTGACAAGTGCCTAGCTCTGTCTTCCTTGTGCCCTTCCTTCAGGGCACAAAGACTACTTATAGACATTGATAAGAGATCCCTTTGCTTCCTCTTCAGAATGAGCAGGTAAAAAACAGAAAAAAAATAATATAATGGGAAAGTACAGAGAAATCATAGACTTAATAGTGATCTGTTCAGATAGTGTTGTTGTGATAAGAATGACTCATCAGTCTCCATACACTAAAAACAGTGGGTGTAGGCCAAAGTAAATTTGGAACTAGCTTCTTACATATCTGATTTTGAGATATTAATGAATATTCAAATGTATTTTTAATGAACAGTCAAAGATATTTGTTCAGACATATTCAGACCTTCAAAAGCGAAGAATATGCCAAAATGAACAGGAACTAGTGAAAGTATGGAAAGCAATACAATTTCTTTCAGGGATGAATTTTCTGTTGATATAAATAAATAAGCTTCTCAGGCTTAGTAGGATTCTAGCCCATTTTCTCAGTAGAGAATCTGCCTAAAATGTCTACAGTATTGAATTATTTGATTAGTATAGAGATCAAGATAAAAAGATATTGCAAAAAATCATTCATTAAATAGAAATTATATTCCTGGAATTTAGGACAAGGGCAGTCCCTTTTCTCCACTGATAGAATTACCATTTTTTTCCTATTGACTTTTTTTTGCGAAATTTCTTCTTTAAGACCAATTCTTCATCCTCTGCTTTAGCTTTCGATTTAAGCTCTGATTAATGTCTTTGTGACTTGTAGTTTGGACTTGCACCAGGTGGTCACATACCTCAGACTTTTGATATGACTTGGCTTGATATGACTTGTTATGTATAATGCTTGCTTGATGAACTCAGCTGCAGTAAATGTATTACCACTTCCCTATTAATCATGTGTGTGCCCTAATTGCCTCTTGTTAACGGCTGCTGTTCATAACTTCTCCAGTCAATGGATGTTAGTCTTCTGGTTCAGGATCTGGTCCAGAAAAAATATAGTTGAAATGACTATCAAGGTTTCTGGGAAAAAAAAAAAAAAAAAAAGAAAAAAAAAAAAGAAAGATATCTTGGGAATCCATCTAAATCTAAATCTAGGTTAGTATTTTGTCTTTTTATGAACCAAATTCAAATATTTGATCTATATTTTCTTTTGTTGTTTTATCTAGAACTCTTCATCTTCCTTCTCAGAAAATAAAACAACTGACAATTACCTCAATTTGCCTGTTTTAAATAACTGGACAGTTCAGGTGGATATTTTTACCTAGGAATTTGCATCTCTGCTGAATCCCTTTCAACAGATCCAGCAAAGCTCACGGTTGCTTCTCCTTAGGTTAAAAACCACATGATTATATTGTATGCTACAACACGCATATTTATCCATGATACAGGGCACATATACACAAGTAGATAATCACACCTCTTGTAAATGTTGTAGCTGTTGAACTAATAGCAATATTATTGTTTAGACACATTAGTCATTTTGGCTAATTAGTCCTGCTGTAAATGGGGAGGGAACTGACACATCTAGCAGTGTGAACGGTAGACATAGAGGCCTACAGCTCCTGAAACTTTTGTATGTATTTTTCTGTATTTATACTAGCTGTACACCAATCTAACCTGTCTATAATGCTTCCAGGACACGAACTTATTAAATTCCACATTGTTTAGACCGTACCATAAATAGATGTGAAATCTCATGGGGTGTATGGAGTTTTACAAGCTCATCTTTTTATTTGGATTTTCTTTAAAAATCATCTGAAGGCTTGCTCTTCTTGTGGTTTTGCTACAACAGCAGTAACAAAAATATTATTCTTGGCAATTCTTCCAGTTACATTGCATAAGTTGTTATTTTATGCTACTACTTTCTGCTTTGCCGGCAACGTGCCTGGCAATGTTCCACCAGAGTTTCTTACCAGAGCACCTCCAAAGTCAAGGGGATTTTTTGTGGGAAGATTGACAGTGTACCAGAGCTCACTCTGAAATGGAAAAAGCACTCATGGGTAAAATAAAACATTACTGAGGTTTCAGGTTAACAGTTAATGATCACAAAGTTCCTTACAGCCAATTACTGCAGTCTTTTTAAAGCGTCTTTTGCGGCTGTTGGAATTTGAAGAGGCCCTGGGGGTTTCCTGTACTACTGATAGCATTTTAGCAAGCAATCAGTTTGCTTACATCTCAGAATGCAAAGTTTAACATTCTCCTTTGGTATTGCGTCATGCAATATTCTCCCTCATAGTCTTTTAGCTGAATGTGACTTCTATTTTTACAATGAAGGGAAGAAGCATCTGAGAATGCTGATGTGGTCTCTGATCATGGAAACAGGTATCTCTTAACAAGTTTGAAGTGTATGTGTACCTACCATTGGTAGTTTTGATTTTTTTTTTTAAATCACATATTTATTTTTATTATTTTTACTGGGTTTGTACTTCTCCATAGATTTACAGTGAGAAGATTGTTCTTTAAGAACAGACACTAATAAAACACGAAGACCACTCTTGTCTTAAAGACCTTTTAATAGACACGGGTATGATGGTAAAAGATATTAATTTCTGTATGCAGTTGAGAGCCTGAATTAGCAAATGACTCGTCCAAGGTCTATAGTAATCTTCATTGTATGTCATATCCCTTCACGAGTCATGCACATGGAGAAAAGCAAACAAAGTAACAAAAACCTGATTGTAATTGTCTGTCCTAGTTTATCTGAGTGTCTCTATCTTAATGCACCAGCAAGCTGCTTATACTGCTTCCAGGATTAAGGCTTGAATGTCTATGTTACAGAAGAACAATAAGGCATTGGAATTACGGATGCTGTAAATGCCCCCTCCCCGGAAATGTTTAAGGCCAGGCTGGATGGGGATTTGAGCAACTTGGTCTAGTGGAAGATGTACCTGCACATGGAAGGAAGGTTGGAATTAGATAAACTTTAAGATCTTTTCCAACCCAAACCATTCTGTGATTCTATGAATTTATGATTCTATGAATTTATGATTTTATGATTATTTCATTCTAATGTCTGTGTTTTACGAAAATCAATCTATAATCTCCTTTTATAGGTAATGTGAAGAAATAGGACACAATTTAATTCATTCTAAAGCAAGTATCTGAAAGTTAAATTCTCTAGGTGAATCTAGCTTGCTAAAAAGGCTGTGAAGTATCCAGTGCTTTATTTGGTGAAAACTGGATATATGCTTGTCTACATTTTGTCCAACAGATCACACTTCACTGTCCTGTAAATGGCTCCCATTTTTTCTACCTACAAAAGTTGAGAGGGAGAGACAGAGAAGAATCTTAGAAGAATAAATTTACGAATTTCTAATGAATAGTCTTAGATTACAGCTGCAGCAATTACATTCTTGGAAAATCTTTTATTTTCTCCCACCTCCTTCCCCTCCCCCTCCCCCCTCCTTTAAATAGAGTCTAGTTTACAAGTTGACTTACAACTTGTAAACAAAATTTTTAGATTTATATTCAATGGATTTGAAAGTAGGTGTATCATCATTCAAAACAGAATGTTAATAAAGACATTTTTGTCTGCATCACTAAAATATGGAATTATTTAAATGTCATCATAATCCTAAAAGCTAATTATATCATTTTACATTTTTTAAAAATATATGTTTCTATTGCATTTATAATTCACTCTTTTTTCTTCTAACCTTTCCTTATTCTTCTAGTGATCCTTTGATATTCCATTATTGTCCTGAAAAACAAAGCAACTTCATTTGATTCAAAGCAAGCATGGGGAAGATTTGATTATGAATGTATTGAAGCAAAAATATGAACTGACACATTATGGTATTCAACATTAATGTCTTAAAACAGACAGAAATGTTAGTTGCATCTATGTGACTTTGCTGTTTCATTATATATGGTCCATTAGCTTTTCTTTTCTTGCTTCAGGGTATTTCTGATGAAAAGAATGCAATCAGATGACCCATACATGCATGTATTTTTATCTGTCCATATAAATACATGGATTCAATAGTAGTAACGAAACAAGATGAAGTTGATCAGAAAAATGAAAAGTAGCTGAATCAATTATTTCTCAAGACTGGTTTTATTCCCCTTCCTCAGTGAATCAGAACAAGCAAATTTCAAAGATGTTTTGAAAGTTTATTTGCATTTTTACATTTTCGAGCACCCTGCTTCTTAGAATATTAACATTTTTAGGGTCAGTGTAACTCTATCTCATGGTGGTTAGTTGTCATTTCCTGACAGCTATCATTTACCTGAGCAATGCATCGTTTCCACTATTTTCTCTTTAACTTTTTTGACAGTATGTATTTATTGAAAGAATGTAAAAAAATGGGTATGCATCAGGAAATGTGTAATATATTCACAGAGAAAAAAAATATATATATTGCACCAGGGAGATCTGAAACAATCAAGGGACAGACTCTCTGCTTTGGCTCTCAAGACATAGCTGGTGTATTACTGACAGGCAGGATACCCCTGTATTCATTCCTGGCTGGCCAGGTGACCTATCTCCAGCTTGTCTTCCACACTTCAGTCTTTCCCCTCACACTACATTTTGTTTCTGTCTTTCATAACATTTTCTCTCTCCTTGTTCCACTCACCTCATTTCAGTGTCTCTATCTTCTATTTTGTCTTTAAATTTAATTCATAAATATAGGTTCCATAAGAAAATCTTCCTTATACTCAAAACAAAGCCTATCAGACTAAGTGAAGTCATTGAAACATTATCACTCCTTTCACTCTACTTGCATCTTGCATTTCGTTCCTTGTATCTGTTTTATTTTGTAATCTGCACATTTTTATTGTTTATACCTTATAGTTGTCCATAGCAAAGGAGAATAGGGATCCCGTTGTCCACTGTATCTGAATTCATTGCAAGAAAGAGAAGTATGGAGTCCCATTTGTCTTGATTCATAAGCTATTGTTAGTTGTTTGTCGGTATTTATATATGTGCTTTTCAGGTGTAAAGAAGTTCTCGAATCCTGAGATGTTATTAAATCCAATATGTTCTTTTCTTCTTTTAAAAAAGGAAAGTCTTATTCATTCCTTTTCAGTTGGATGTTTGTTTTTAACATCTTCCACCTAAACAAGCAGCAGAACAATGTATGAAGCTAATAAAATAAAATGCGTACAGAGTAGTGAATAAGGCTTGACCACAAGTCCAGTGTAAAACAAGTTTTGTTAATACCAGTATATAAAAGGCTCTATCAGCAGTGTGATATCTGAAAAAACAGTTAGAAAATGATTCAGAACTTGGAAATAACTTTAAAGTCCATTTGGTTGGCAAATTCTTATGAATAATAAATATAATGTACAAGAGAAGATACTTGCAATAAAGTCTATCCATAAAAAGTTTCTGATTGGCTTTACAGCACTCATTTCTTTCTCATTGCTAGGGGAAGACCACTCTGCAAGCATATTTTAGTGTATTCTCTATAGTTTATTTTTCAGGGCATTAAGTCCTGTTGTATCTGTTTTCTGCTGCAAATCAGATTTTTTGCATCAGAGATACAAAAATTTCTAATGGAATCAAATATCAAGAAATTTTAAGCACTTTTTTTTTTTTCCAGATATAATTATGTGAACAATTAATAAAGTGACTGCACCAGTATGAGTTTATTTTGAGGTTGTTTCCAACACTTTAATTAGCTGAGCTTCTCTTACAGAGGATACTATGACCTATGATACTATGACACAGAACCTGCATCTTTCTGCTTATTTTTTGTCCATTCCATATAATGAATACTGTATTTCATTGCAATATACTGACTGCTTGTGCTTCTAATAGCTTACCTTTAATTCTTGGAAGTTGAGAGAGAGACAGGGAGAGAGAAGATATATATACATAAATACCAAAAGGTTGAAAAAGGAAGCTGTATTTTAGGTGTTGTTGGATTTCCTGTGCTTTAATATATTCCCTTTAAAGAACTTCCTGTGAGCGTATGGAAGAGGTTGGACCAAGAAGAAAAATAATAAATTCAAATTAAGTTCATCTGACTTACAAGTTGTACTATAGCAGATGGCTGATGAATATGAGCTTAGAAAAGACCTTCAGGTAAATAATCTCATAGTGAAAACTAGACATGTATCTCCAAACAAATTAACTGTAATGAGACTTCACCTCCTGAATACATTTGAAAATTTACAACTCCTTATAATCTTCCTGACTTTTTTAATTACAGTCTTTTAAATCTTTTAAAGAATCATATGCTTTTGTTTCCAGTAGAGAAACTGTTCTTTACTCAATGTCTACTTTGTCTATCTTTTAAATCAAAAGAAAGACTTAAAAAATTACATATTCTCAAGGCACTCCATATGTTCATTTATATTTATTATTATGGGTCTGGATAATATTAACACCATAACTATTATTGCTCAGATTATCTTTTTGCATGACAGTTTCCTATGGAGACAAATGGGAATGACGCTGTGAAAGAATCTAGTATATATCTAGCCCCAGTTTATAAAGTTTTGTTATGCTGCCTATCATTAGGTCCCAAAAGCTCAAATATATATATATATATATAATTACTCAATTGATTATCAGCTCTTGATGAAGACACATACATTTTTCTAGTGTCAACATAAATGATCACATAAACAATTTCATCAAAATTAAAAGTGAAATTAAAATGAATGGAAATATTAGTCTTTGGACCTAGTTATCTATCTTACTTTAAGATTCCTTTCCTTTGCAATGCCTTTGCTTTAACGTATGGTGTGATTATTATTCCCCTGTGTCACTCTAAATAAAGTACCGGAATGAGATTCATACCACCCGACTTGAAATGTCTACAACTATAGACAACTAAATGTGAGGCAGGCATCTAAATTCCCTTTGTACTCATTGGGAAGACATAGACACTACTTAAGTGCAATTCAACTGGCCTAACTTAGATGTCTTCATTAAGATGAAAGACATTGTGTCCTAAAAATGTCTATTTCTACTGACTGTAAATGTAGTGACTACTGCTAGTTTAAATGAAGATATACTTGTAAATATCTCATGTTTTGCCAGATAAATTTAATCTTTTCCATGTTCTTTAATAATTCACTTCAGCAATTCCCTTTTTATTAGTTGTATTTTTTTTTTTTTTTCCCCAAAAAAAATATTGAAAAATGACTGACTGTCTCTTCTGCAGAGACACACAAATAATTTTGTACCTAACCTTTTCTACCTACATATCTTCTGGTTAGACCTATCTCACAAGCGACTCTCAGAAAAATTCATTGCTCATTTGGTTTTAAAACTAGATCTAAGATCCAGTCAATTCAGTTTTACCTTGCATATATTTTGCAATAATTATACAACTATATTTCACAACATCATTGACAGTACTCAACTCTTCGCCTCCAGCCTTCCAGTCAACACAGAAAGCCAAATCATGTGCATTATCTTGTACATCATTAACTTCCTCCTGGTCCTCCTGTCAGGTTCTTGCTTTATGCCTCAGAAATATCTGAAGAGTAATTCAAAGAATTAATTTCCACCTCATTCTAACCATACAATTTCAGGTCTTCTATATAAAAACTGTTGTGAAATTACCCTGTCTTCCAGTCTTGAACCATTAAATAGCCTTTACTTTCATGACATCCAGCTCAAACAGGACTATAACAAATTGAAAAAGTGACAAGGAGTCACTTTGGTAAATCTCACATTGAGCTTTTATCTTACTTCATGTTTTATCATTTTTTTTTTAGTACAGTATATCCTTTGCCTTATTAATTTGTACACATTTCTCCAACAATAGATTCACTTTCATCCTTTCAGACAGTCAGCGTCCATTCATGATATGCCGTAAAACATTTTTTCATCTACCCACTGTACAAGTTTGTTAAAAATCTCATGCCCTTAGCAACTTTGACCTCCATCAGTTGGTTCTTCATCCCCAAAGCATTCCTTCAGTATCCTTTTTCCTCCTCAGGAAGAGTATAATTAATTTCACAATGTGTCCAGTCTTTCAGAAATGTTTCCAACAATGACTACAGGTCATAGTCAAAGCAAGTTACATGTCTTAAATGTTTAACATCAGCCATTTTGTTTCCTGGGTTCAGTTTAATAAGCAAATTTTTTTCTTTCACTATCCAGTTAGTGGCATCTTTCCCTAACATTTCTTACAAATGTATTTTGGCTTGTGAATGTGTTTGGTAAACACTCTAACAAATACTCGTGACTTCCATTTATTCCAGGTTCTTTCTAATTTGTAGTTGTACTCAATTCCCTTTGCATATCTTTGCTATCTGCAATTCTCATTCATTAATCATTATAAGAATTATTCCCAGGGCCTCCAATTGAACTGATTCTCACTTTTTCTTGCCACTTTATCTACCATGGAGAGTACTTGCCCCATGGAACCTACAATGTAAAATTTAGTATTAAAAACCATCCATCTAGCTTACTATTACAAGTCTTGTCAGACTGACCAAGGAAGATTAGAAATCCATTGATATTAATAAAAGGAATCCTATGACCTTGGCCAGACTTAAGATGATGTTGTCTGGTGTGTCTAAGTAAATATACACACATTTGTGTATAGAAAATGTTTCCTGAAAAACAAACAAACAAAAAAAAAAAACACTAATGAGATTTTTTTGTTTGTTTGTTTGTTTTTCTAAAATGGAAAATTATATCATCTTCTAGTAGATAGCACATATGGAATCTGAAAAGTGGTTTATGATGTTCTCAAGACCTGCTGCATGAATATGATTATACTGACATTTTAGTTCCTGATTGACATTTTATTTACTGACAGAATTACTGAAAACTTTAAAGAAAAAATTTAAAAGATGTAAATCAGGCAGCGCCACTGAAGTGTAATGTAAAATAGTATCACTAAGTTTCTGCATCCAGATAAGTTGACAGCTGTACTTTTATTTCAGAGCTAGTCAGTTCTCAGTGCCAAATGAACATGGCATGACCCACGGATGCATCTCACAGGAAGTTACTTACTCAATTCACTTCACTTTTTTTTTTTTTTTTAACTTGTTCATGTTTCTGTTTCTCTTTTAACAATATAGTCTGCACAATGCCTATAATTTTCCTTTGTGCAAAACTTACTGTGTTGATGGGCATAGCCTGAAGGAACCTTAATCCTGATTCAAGAAATTCTGGTATGATAACTGGAGAAGACTCAAAAGTTCACTTTTTTTTTTTTTTTTTCTCACGTAGAGAACTCTTTCCTGCTTTGTAGTTCTTCAGCACACTTTGCCTGCCTTCCTCAGGACTTACTATACATCCAGCAATGCGGTTCTACTAGAGCTCATGCATTCCCATCCTTCATTAAGAGATGACTGAAAGTTCTGTCAACCATCTTGTTGCAAGTGAGCCCATTGGCTTCTTTGTGTAGATAGGGGGCTCAAGGATGACTCAGGAATTAATGATTTAGGTCAGGCTGGACCATCAGGCACAGTGTTGATACCTCCTGATGTCCTGTTGTAGCTATAGGCCGAATTTGAGTTTCATCCTACTTCTTACCTCTAACACTAACTCTCAGAGACATGATGGCTTATGTGATGCTTGTTCCTGACTATTGATTAGCATTGACCAGCTGCTTAATTTGGCTGCGATTTTTCTGCTTGCCAGCCGAATTTGAGTTCTTTGGCAAACAAAATCTCTGCAGTCAGCCAGGAATGTTGGCACATGGAGCCTCAGTAGGGAGCTTTTGAACATAAGAGTTAATAGGCACCTGTCAAGGAGAAAACAAAACTTCTGGAGGTTGTGACTGCACTGAATTTTTCAATCATGTCTTTTTGAGACTAGGGCATAGCTTGGTTCCAGTTGTAGACACATACACAATCAATCTAATTCTAGTAATAGTCTGGCATGGGATTGATCTGTGCTTCAAGGGACCTTGGTCCTGGCAGGTATAATGGTGTGTGCGTGGCAGAGCTATCTAGCAAATGAAAAGGATAGGAGTCTTCTGTGTGATGCTTTTAGAGAGATGCAGTATGTAGGAGGAAGCAGGATTGCACTGTAAGGTCACGAGGACAAGCACTACTTAGGCATGATTTCTGGAATGTATGTGAGTGGCCTCAATGCAATCCTAGAATTGTACATCAAATTTTTATATGTTGCCATAAAGATCTCTGCAAGGACGTCAGTGTATTTGTCCTCTGGAACATATACAAGGCTTATTGCAATAGAACAGTGATAATCATGTACAGACACTCTAAATCTAAGTCCTAGAAAGGTGTGAAAACACATTCAAGGTAGTCAATAGGGACCAAATAAAAAAAATACAGATGGCTGACACAACTAAAAATTAGTCTGAGATCTGTAGTCACGATCTAAAGCATTCTGAATTCTTCCTGTATTATGATAGAGCAAGTCTTATTTTAAGCATACATATCTGTCTTAAGAAATTAATATGTGACTCACATTAAAGTTTGACCTATTCGCTTAAAATGAAGAGTCTGTAAACATAGCTGGAAATAAAAGAATTATTCTGATTGTGTTATTAGACCTGCCTGAGCAAGGTAAAAATACTGCTGAGAATCATAGAATCACAGAAGGTTTTGGGTTGGAAGGGACCTTAAAGATCATGTAGTTTCAACCCACCTGCCATGGGCAGCGACACCTTCCATGAGATCAGGTTGCTCAAAGCCCCATCCAACCTGGCTTTGAACAATTCCAAGGATGGGGCATCCACAGCTTCTTTGGGCAACTTGTTCCAGTGCCTCACTACTTCTACTGTGCAGGAATTCTTCCTTATATCTAATCTAAACCTATCTTTTTTTTTTTTTTTTTAATTTAAAACTATTGCCCCTTTTCCTGTCACTATGCACCCTGATAAAGAATCTGTCTCCAGAAACAGAAGGGTGCATTGACTGGATACCTCTGGACTAGTGAAGTCCAGGATAACTTCCACAAAATGTCTTTGCTAGATATGAGTTTTCACATGCAGCTAGAGGCCACTGATAGTACTTTCTTTTTCTTATTATAAATGTATTTTCATTGTATTTATAGATTCTAAGCACAGCCAACACTGACCTGAGGTTGGAATGACACATATTTCTTCTTTTCTTCCAGCTTCATTCTGTAAAGGTATAACCTTCCCATGAAGATAAAATTGTAGCTTTTGGCCTTTTAGATACTGACTTTAATGTGCTCCTGTGATCGCAATGTCATTTTGTTCCTTTTAAACCCCTTCAAAATAAATTTGAGATCTTCTTCCTCGTTAGTAAACATATTACCATCTCTATTCTGACCACAGAAACCTTAAAGCTCATAGTTTAATTTCTATGGTTTTCTGACCTCAGTGACAGTTAGATACCTAAATCCAATGAGAGATAAATACCTATGTTCTTTTGTGGAGTATTATTACACTCCTCATACTTTTCGACAGGGGGAGGAATTGTGCTACATGCATCAGTAGCACAGATGTTTACATCTAAGCTACTCACCTTGGGATATTTATATTGTTTAAGGAGGAAAAAAAAAAAAAAAAAAAAAAAAGTAGGGCACAGACCAGCTCATTTTAAGTAAAACATCTGAAATTAACCATACTTTAGAACTGCACATTTTACCTCACTAAGTGTAACAAGAATTTAGTGTGAAATGCTCAGATGTAGATATTTACTCTGCATAGTTAAGGTTGAGGGCGATGAGCTAAAAGCATCCTTCCTCCTATACAAACTGTTGAGCTAGCACAATTTATAATCACTTGCTACCAGTCATTCTAACAACTGTTTCTCATTGCCCTTTTTTTCCCTGCTATGTCCTCCTGTGCTGTCTCTTATACATAATCACACCCCATTGCCCACCTTCAAATCTTTCCTTCAAACTTAGTTCCATCTTAGTCTTTATAAAACACTGAACACAGGTTTAGCTATTGGCATGCTGGAATTGCTGTTTTAAGTGCTAGTCCTTAGATTACCACTCTTTTCTTGCATTTCCCTTCTTAATTTATTATATCTTATCCATACAGAGTGAGGGGCTTTCTTGAGCAGGAGTTGATTTCTCATTATATGTATACAGAACTGCCAGCACAGTAGGATCCGGTTGTTGACTTAAGCTTGTAGCTTCTTCAACAAAACATCATCCTCAACAACAGTTTGACTTGCCCTGTTGTCTCTTGAGGTTCTATAAGCAAATGTATTTCTCACTACCTGTGGCAAGTTAAAACATGATCATACTCAGCAACTGTGTTATTTGAACTGTATCAGAAAATACTGAATTCTCAAAGTGTGTTTTTCATTTAGAATGAAATGGACATAGTATTTGAAAATAAATGCTACTTCATGGCACCCTGCTTAAAGATTTATGCTGGGGAAGAGAATTCACTTTAAGCAAAGCACTCAAGATCCCGTTTTAAGAAACACATATGGACCTTGAAAATTCTTAGGATCTGTTGACATTGAGCCAAAACTTTAGGAAACCTTTGTTTTCTTGCCTCTTGTAAAGATACTCTCAATGTCTATATTACATTTTGAAGACATCTCAGTGACTCCATCACCTCCCTGGACAACACATTCCATTGCCTAACCACTCTTTCTGGGAAGAAATTCCAACCTGAGATGATGCATATTTTGGGGATTGCTTAGGGTCATTGTAGCATTATGCATAGCACAAAGTCTTGTTCAGTCTTGTACATATTCCCAAATAGGAATGGCCTTTAGCCTCTGCAGTCCCATGAGACATGCCTGGCCATTTTTTCATTTGTTAATATGTGCAGACTAAGAATTCCATGTTCTGTACAAACTTCTACTGAAATTGCTGTTTTCAATGTGCACTGAAATGTCTGTTATTTGTTCTAAAAACTTTATGGCAGTGTTCTACAGAGACACTCAGTCTAACTACAAACAAATTAGCTCCTGATGTAGAAATGCAGTAGCTCTGTCAGCATAATGTTGTTCCTGAGTTGTTAATCCTGCTTCTTTGAGTATAGCTTTGTACTTTTCCCAGAACACAAGCTAAAATCTGTGCATAGCACTGAATTGGGCATGTTAGAGGTACTCACATAAACTCAGAAAGAGCTTGTTTCCTCATCTCAGAACTGCAGAACCTATGGTAAACAGAAAATCACACAAATGTTGGTTGGAAGGATCCTTGAAAAGCCTGCAGCCTTTTGACCAAAATAGGACTGTGGGCAACAGTCAACCATATCATTAGCAACTTTTCCAAGTTTAAAAAATAGAATAGAATAGAATAGAATAGAATAGAATAGAATAGAATAAAATAAAATAAAATAAAATAAAATAAAATAAAATAAAAATAAAATAAAATAAAATAAAATAAAATAAAATAAAATAAAATAAAATAAAATAAACCTCAGATGGAGATTTCACAGTCTTTCTGGGTAACTTCTTTCTCTTCCTGTGCTGTACCGTCCTCCTAGTAGAAAAAAATCTTCCCATTAAATAACCTGAACCTCTCAAAATGCTTTTATTCAATATAAGAGCACACCTTTGTCTCATATTCAGTTTAGTGTCCACTGCAACCTACAAGTCCTTTTCACCAATGAATTTCCATCTTTATACAATACTTTGGAGAACATCCTGGCTCACATACTCCTGGCTCAATTTCTCCTTTGTGAACTTTGAAAGGGGTATTCTGGCTCAGTTCTCCAGACTATCAAGCTTCCCTGGTCTGAAACTCTATCTTTCAGTATCTCAACCACCTCTTGTAATTTAGTATAATCTGTAAATTTTGCTGAAGGTTCATTCTACCTCATCATCCTGACTTGTTGGTAAGGAAATAAAAAATGTGGACCTCTGCGGGCCACTGTTGTGTCCATGACTGCTGACATGGTTAAATAAACCATATTTACCTTAAAGCCACCTAGTGTCTCATGAACTAGGTAGATTATAAGAGAGATCCCCCATCATATTCTTACCTCTTTGAGCTGCACATTTCATTGTTAGCTTTCCCCAGATGTTTTGTCTTCTCCAAATCTCCTTTCGTATGTGGCAGAAGCAAGCTCTGGTAAAAACCCAACAGAAGGGCTCTCAAAATATTTACAAGTTATGGCTTTAATGATTCAGAATGTCAGTCTGGTCCCCTGAACCTACAACAATATAAAGAAAAAGACGTAATGGCTGAACATTTGTTATTTAGATGCAAAACCTTGTATTAGGCACCAAGCAAAGTGGATTTGCCTGGATGAAACTGCATTGTGTTCAGTAATGTCAGTATGGACAGTTTATAACTAATTCAGCAACAGCCAAATTGATACGTAAGGCATGCAAATTCATATGCACCAACAGCTGCTCTCCCGCTTGTACTCCCTTATTATTCCCTCCATTGCTGACATATTCAATTTATAACTCATTGCAATTATCTATATCCCTCTGAGTTTAGGGCAGATCTCATCATCCTTCAATGAAGAAAAGCAAAGCATTGTCTGATGTAAAAGAAGAATAATTCTGGTCATTAATTTCTCACTCAATTTTTTCAACAGAAATTATTAGATATTTTTGTATTGTTTATTATAACACAAATAATTTATGTGAAATTTAATCTGAAATTGTTGGTGATGACTCTCCACAAGAAAAAAATTTCTACTGCACTGCCCAGTTTTAAATTATACAAATGCTCTACCTAAGATATATCTAGGGTTATTATCTACCATGTAAAAAAAGAAAGCTTTAAGAGCACTGGGGAAAAAAGTTACCTGTCATAATTATTATTGACCATAGAACATAGTACTAGGCAAACTTTGCTACACAAGTTACTAGCTTCAGCAAGAATGGGATTTCATTCACATTAAAAATAAATTAAATTAAACTAAATTAAACTAAACTAAATTACAATATAAAATATAAAATAAAATAAAATAAAATAAAATAATAAAATAAAATAAAATAAAATAATAAAATAAAATAAAATAAATAAAATAAAATAAAATAAAATAAAATAAAATAAAATAAAATAAAATAAAATAAAATAAAATAAAATAAAATAAAATAAAATAAAATAATAAAATAAAATAAAAAAAACATCCCGACTGCCTGTTGAACCAAATTCATAGCAACATTAAGGCATTAAGTTTACTGCAGCAATTCTGGATGTATTGCAACCTGTGTCTGACTCATTGACAACCTGTGTCTCATCTTTTGACAGATAATAAAAATTCTGCAAATTTCAGGAGAGGAAAGTTTTGTATTAGGAAAAAAAAAAAAGAGAGAGAGAGAGAGAGAGAGAGAGAGGTACCTTTCTCTTTTCTACTGTTGTCATTTAAGCCATTCTAAAATAAATTCTGGAGGGGGTCTGGTGGGTGAGTTCCACTGAAATCTCTACCGACTGTAGGGGCAACCTACGTGCCAAACTTGTTGATATTTACCATGGGAGTCATCTCTCCTAATGTTATATGGATGTACACATCTGTAACTGAAGTGCTGACCCAAGACTCCCTTTACAGACATCTTATGTCCTACATAGGTATGTGATCTGGCAGACAAACTAGCCATTACTAGCAAGCTATCTTCAAATGTAACAAAAGTAATTTATGATGCTTGGAGTATGCATGTCTCTCATAGCACACATCTCTAGAAGTGCCATGAAACTCCAGACAGAAATGCACTGCATCACAACAGGTAGCAATCCCCTGAAAAGACTGAGGCAGATCTGAGTGACTCCAAAATGGTGCAGTTCTTTACATGTCAGTTTGGTATCAGGGAAACTGAGGATGCCAATTATAATCAGTCATAACTGGGACAGACAGACAAGGTGGGATACAATCTTCTACATTTAAAATTGACAGTTCTGAATTGCTAGCACTCCTGTTATTATAAAGAAAAAAAAATAAAAAGTGCTTTTGAGTTCTTTGCACACTCACATGGACAGTCCTCCTGAACCGCATAATTTCTAAGAGAACACACTTCAGAAATGTCTAACTCCCTGTTGGGAAGTTAATGGACCCTTCCAGTTTACACCAGCTGAGTGCTAGTGTGATGTGATGTCCTGGGCATTGAAACACAGCTTGCAAAGAACATGCTGTTCTCAATAAAATTCAGTGCCTGAAGGTAGGTATCTAAATGTGTTTTCAGACCCTTAAATCAGTGGTATGATTTTCTCTATGTGTATTAATCTCCATGGGGCATAGGTACTGCAAATAGTTTCAAAGACAAAACCAAGTGGTAAGGTCTCAGGGCACACAGAAGTAACTAAGTATGTACATCAAGAAACACTGGTTTGACCATCTCCTACCTTAATCCATTCTGTTATCAAAAAATACATAATAAAATTCATCCATTTACAGATGTTACTATTCTTAAGTAAGTTTTGCTTTAATACCAGTATAGGTCTTTTTAAAAGCTGGAATATTTTTCTTATTAAAAATGCTTGCTGTGTACAGACTTGATACTAACACCTACTGTATGCATATTAATAACAATAATAATATTAAATTCCAATACATATTTCTTCAAATCAATTTGTCATATTAGCTATTTAGAAACTATTAAGGCTTACCATTATGCATAGGTTGGTAAGGTACTGTAATGTACAAAGACAGCCAACATAAAATACTGGTATTGACTATATTTAGACTTAAATAGTTGTAAGTAAAATAAATAAATAAATAAATTAGACACTACAAATGAAAGCAAACAACATAGCACAAAATAATTACACCTCTGTCTGTTGTAAGCAAAGAAATGAGAGTTCTGGAAAGTGAATAGCAAAGTGGGTTCAAAAAAATCCCTAGAAATTAGGAATTTCTGAGAGGGTGAAAAGAAAAACAAGGAAAGTAAAGGAGGATGTGGGATAAAGAAAACTGGCCATCATATTAATTGAATGAATAAGGTGTTTATTTTTGCCTCTGACTCATGGAGTGATAAGTGTGGGGCTCTGAAAAGCGACAGAACAATATCATTTGCTTAAATGTAACATGGGTTAAGGTTTAAATTGAAAGACCTCTTCATCGACAGTAAGGAATAGCAGTGAAAGTCCAATAACATGACTTCAAGTTAGTCACACAGCACAGTATTAAGTGAGATGCAATGCACAGTTCCAATGCATATTTAGTAAGCAGGAAGGGCTGCTTTCATATGCAACCCCATATTGGGATTCAGGAGACTGGGACCATGTAGCCAGTCCTGCACAGCTGTGTTACTTGCTGTTGTCCTGATTTAACTGTCCATATGAGGGTGATAATAACACTTTTCCATCCATCCTCATCATTTCTGTGGTGACACTTCTGACCTTTCACATAAGCCAGGACTTGACTCTAAGAACATTTAAAATATGGAACAGATAACTGTCTCCATCTTGAGCAGATTTTAATTTTACTAGGAGAATGAAGTTAAGAAATGGCTGTAACACAGATAGGAACGAACACAGAAATATTTACATCGGCTGTAAGGGAGATGGAACTTCTTATACTTCTGAACCTTTATCAAGATTTTTTAGAAGTATCATGGCAAACATAAGTCTCGAGGAAGGTTTTGACCTGTGTTAATGAAAAGTAAGGGCAATTTCTTCCCAGCATGTGTGAAGTAGTATCCTCCCATAGAAAAAGCACGAGCATACCTATCTGTAAATTGAATAGGTTGGAAACAGATGATTGTGTCATAGGCTGGATGAAAGCAGGAATCAATTTCTGAATGCTTAATGTTAAAGAGCAGTAGAGGATGATAATGAAAGACTTTGAGATAAAGGACTTGCCAGATGCACCAGAGACACATGGGAATGGGTATATAGAATACTGTGCCAAGGCCAAAATGAAAAGGTGAAATGAACAAAACATGACTGAAGTTGTCAAGGTGAGAGAAAATAGATAACTGAGATGCAACAGCTTGGGAGGTTGGAAGAGAGTTTTCTCTGCCTGTTATTTCTGTTTAGGCTGTGAATTCTCCAGTGTAAGGCCTCTTCTTTCTGGGCCTTGAAAGGAGAAATGATTAAGTGAAAAGCTGTGAGCTTTGATTTGTGGGTTTTTTGTTTGTTTGTTTGTTTCTGCCATGACTTTGTACAGGGCTAAGACCAGCAGAGTGCCTAATACGATCTACATCTGTTGGCTGAAGACTTGTAGGTGGGCATAGCTGTGTAATTAAGAACCATTACGCTAAGATACTTACGATGCCAAATATAGATCTTAAAATATGATAACCAACTATGTCTACAAAGAGCTGGTTTTCCCCATCTGTAAAGTAGCAACTACTTACATAAAGCAATGAGAAGAGAGAGAGAGTTCCTGGTTCTGAAATTTAGTCAAAGTTGACAAATACTATGACAGGATCCTAGGTTGTGGTTTATAGCCAACATGGAGGAGAGAGTAAAGGTCATTTTTGTTCTCTAAGATGTAGCATAAGACACATGATATCTTTAAAAGACAGTGAGACAGTATACTCACACATGTAAGTCTGTGTTTAAGATAACCAAAGGATCATAACTTTATTTTGATACTTTCAGCTTGTCATTTCTATCTTCTTTAACTATATCACAGATTGGAGATGGGAGGTCTTCCTTCCCCAGTTGTATCATTTCTGAATAAACGTGGCCAGAAATGTAACTGGAATGGAGTAGAGATTCTTCCACAAGGCCTGGGGTTTCTGTGTCTGTACTAAAACAAGATCTTTCGTTAAAAACTTAGAAACACCTACAATGTAAATTGTTTTCTCTTCTGCAGAAGGCTTTAAGGACAAAAAGAAAACACAGCAAAAATAATAAGAAAAGAGGGAGCAAGAGAAATACATAAGTTAAGACAGGAAGGACACAAAGAGCAAGAAGGGAGTACACATACACAAGCAGAGCTGAAGATTTTTTTTTTTTTTTTTTAAGGTGACTGCAATAAAGAACTCCCCCAGTGGGCAAAAACCTGCCTAAGACTGTTAAAGATGCACATATCAGCTCCTGTTCCAAGACTTGAGAGGCCAAGCAGCGGTACTTTGTATGCTTCCTTCCACGCCAATACCAAGACTGCACTTCCAGCTCCCAGCTGCTTCGCAGCAGTGCTGGTGATTCAGTTCTGGGAGCAGAACCAAATATTTGGCTGTGTTTGTGTGTGAAATGCACACTGAATTCTTTTTGTTTGCTCTGTGCAAAACTCTAAGGTAGGAAAAAAATCTAAGCAATTAAAGCTACCAACAAGCTGTCTTACTAATTTTCTGTAATCTTTTTTTCTTGTTGGGGGAATGCAGATGGAAGTCCTTTTCTGCAGAAATGGAATGGAATCAGGTATTATATATCATGTTATGCAATGGCTGCTCTGCTAAATATGATTGAAATAACATAATAAATATGAAAAGAATACATACATATTACTGTATGGATGGAAAGTTTGCTTGTCTGGGACTGAAAAATAAATCTGTGGCAACTACGTAGGGTTAGTAGGCTCAAAGGACTTATTTAAGACAGAAAGCAAAAACCAGTCCATTTGGCTTTTGATTTCTGGATTACACTGATTTGGCATTTTCAAGCTTTCTGCTACAGCTGAGGGACAGAAAATTACTCTGCCTGAATGAAAGCTGAGATTCTTTTTTTTTTTTTTTTTAATAAGTATTTTATTTTATTTTCAATAGCTGAAGCTTTTAAGGAAAACACCTGTAAAGACTCACAGGAAAATTGTGTGGGTTGGCAGCAGAGAGTTTCATCAGTGTTCTTTGGTGGGACCACACTGAAGTGTTTTGAGCATGTACTTCCAGGGTTTTGCAGTCACAGAGATTTGCGTACCCCCTGCACATTTTTTTCAGCAGATATAAGGTTCCCCCTATAGCAAATTTAAGAATATGAATAACACATTTTTAATATTTACCTCCAATAAATTCATAACTAGTACCCCATGGAATTAGGCTGAATACAAGAGTTTTGGCTTGTCTTCCTTTCATAACAAAAGACTAGGACTTTCCAAATGTAATTCTTCAGTGAACAAGTTTTTTTTATCTTTTCAATGCATGCTTACACATGCATTTCATATACATAAGCTTCAGCTTATATTTCTGCAGTTTGCCAGCTCCGATTTTCACAAAGACCAAGGCTGAAGGATTCATGTAAGTTGTTCCAATGATTAATTACTTTTGCTGCAAAGAAATGTGCCATATGCTAAGTTTGAACGAAAGGAAATATCTTGTAGTCTCTGTATCACTTGTTATGCTTATTTTTAAGAGTGCCTTGCTCTTAAAGGACTGCTTCCTTTTGTAGATAAAACTTTTTGGAAATGTTGTGATGCCCTTTGTGAGCATCAGAAGTGTGGAATAGAAACACAACATTATTCCCAACAGGAAGGGGAAGAAGGGAACTTCCTAGCTTTTTTTTTTTCTTTTTTTTTTTTCTTTTCTTTTTTACTCTCTCTCTTTTTTTTTTTTTTTTTGTGGTCGTTGTTGTCCTGTTTTCTCTTTTCTGATACTGGCAGCTGCAGAGCTGTGAGATGTTTGTGTAAAGAAGCATGCATGTCAGTATGTCAGCATGTCAGCATGCAAAGAAGAGTACAGAGCATTTGAAGAAACTGTTGAAAGAGAACTGGGTATATGAAAGAAGTATGCAAAGTCACATGTAGCAACATAAGCACCACAGTTTAGAGGAAAAACAAGAGGAAGAGGTCACAGCCAAGGCAATGAACTGTCAGTCTTTGTCTCTTATAGTGTGAAAGATTGAGACATAGCTAACATTCATCAGAATAACCAATCTGATACACTGAATGACCTGTTCCCTTTTGAGCTACTCTTTGCTGTGCAAGTAAAGGATGTGTTCATTGTTGTAGTGCACTGGATCACACAGAGGGTTCATCCTTGTTGCTAAAGGGGAAAAAATGGCATTTTTTGTTGTTTGGAGTGAGATGTGTCAGTCCTTCACTGTGTCCTCTTACAGGACCAGCATACGTATTGATGCAAACTGGCTCAAATAAAGTCAATGCTTTTTCCTTTATTTTTCATCATTATAGGAGATAACTGCCACAATTCTGTACATTGAATGCATGTGGATGTTTGTTCCCCAGGCTTTCAGACCTTCTTGCTTTTAGTTAAAGTAACGAATGTGGCTTCACGTGTGAACCGTTCTGACTGTTGACTGGGATGTTCTTGTCCTTTTCATTATTTGATATGTTTTGTATTATGAAAAGACAAAATGAAAACTTTGAACAATGCAGCTGCATTCAAGGTAAGTTCTGCATTTGTTTAGAATTTGGTGGATGTTTGCTTTGAATGATACTGAATAAGCCACAGGGTGACTCCATCTTTTCTTAACCATGGTATAGTGTCTACAATTCTGAAAAAAAACAAAACAAAACAAAAACACAAACAAACACACACACAAATAAATAAATAAATAAATAAATAAAAATGGGTGCCCAAATGGAGGAAGAGAAGACAATGACTCAAATGCACCAAAGTCAAAGAACATCTTTCCAGTGATTAAATTTGGTAAGATTAGATGTGTTCTTTACATTCAATCCTTAAACAAACCAAGCACAAGTCTTTTAAACTTTCCTTTGAAACCTAGAGAAGAGTGCCACCTTTTCATTTAGGTGGAAACTGAACAGAAATTATCATTATTGATTTAAAGACTATTTTTTTCCTTCTGTAATGTATTAGCTGAGCAAAGACCATATTCTACTTTGTGTGAAGCAAATCAGCAGAAATCTTTGGGATGTGATTCTTCCCAACAGATGTCACAAACTGTGTAGATCTCCCTCATACCAGCTGTGAGTAGTTACATCATTTAAAGTTTGATAAAATTATCTTCATGGTCTTTAGCCACCATTGCTGTGGTTATTTTGTTAGTTTGTTCCCCCAGCCATTTTAAATGTTTGCAAGATTTTTCAGAAAATATTTTTTTTTCCTGAAAAGTTTTAGTTTAGACAAAAACTGATTTGTAAGCTTAAATATTTGCTGAAGAAGAAAAAGTGTTTGACATATTTGTCTTCCTGGAAATCTGCATTAAAAACATTAGAAACACCATTCCAGACACTTCATATGTCAATCTTGTGGTAATTTTTCTCTGAGAGATAATAAAAAATAAAAAAAAATACACAACAAATGAAAATATGACAAGCTGCATTTCTCACTTGCCTCAAGAAAATATCTCATTCGGTCTTGCTAGATGATGAAGACAGCTGAAGAGTGTCATTAGACTCTAGGTAAGTTTTATTTTCTTCTTTAAACTCAGGGTATATTCCTGAGAATAAAATCATTCTGAGCTAGGTGACAGCATCGTGGTAGTATAAAAATGATTATATATCATTGATGATCTGTATCTCTCATGTCTTATATTTCTCTTCAATAAATTTAAAAGAAAAAAAGTCACACTAGTCCATATTTTCAAATATATTAGTCTTACTCCTACCATTGTCATGTCATGCTTCAGGATAAGAGGAATGAGGGGTCTTCATCTTCTGGTTTATTTTGTCTTTCTTAATTTGCTTGAAGTTTTCCAAGCAATGACTCATGTCTCTGTCCGGAAAGCATATTTATATGTGACTGCAGAACTTTCTCAACTGCACAAGTTGATTTGCTTTTAGGCAGAGGATAATTACTTTCTTCTCTTGTGTTGGCACAGGTTTCAGAGTTGCTTTCTGATGCACAGGTGTACATTTCTATGCAACTTGCTCATGAGAGAAGAGAATAATATTATTTTTCAAATTACACAAAGATGGGCATCTGAGGATACGGAAAACCAAATTATTCAATCTGTTTTCCCTTGCCTTATATTTTATTCATGTTGATGTAGATCCAGACTTTTACTATAGTACGTTAGTTAGATACCCATTCCAGAAAAGCACTACATCTAATTAAACTGTCTGAGCGTTGTTGTTGGTTTTTAGTTGTTTTTTACCTGATTTTCTTCTTACTTGTTTAGTGTCTATAACATTTGGTCCTGTTCAAACCTCCTGTTCACAGAGATGATGATGCCTACGAACAGCAGTGAGATAAGGGTGTGTGGGACTTGGAAGGAAGCTGTTTTTTTCATGACTTTCATTTAAGATTTCAAAGTACTCTTTTAAAGTGGACAACATGGTCAATGAAGACATTCAAGTTTGTCATTTTTCTATTTTTTCTTCTCTTTCCATGTTCTATGTGGAAAATAAACGAAGTCCACAAAGCAGAAAAAAAAAAAAAAAAACAATTTTATCATATAAATATCAGAACAGGGGCTTCAGCTGTGTCCCCCCTCAAGTAAAAAACAAAATAACTACAAAAAGTATATATATATATAGATTTTATGTTGAGATTTTAGTTATTAACATTCTTTTAATTTTATGGAAACCTATTTGAAACTTTTTACCTTCTGGATACAACAACAAAATAGTCACAATTACATCTAAGGAGCGAGCCCACAGTTCCTGCATTTATTTTATGGGCAGTGTGCTTCCTGCTGCCAAAACTATTTTCAGTACTATTTTAAGTAGCTTAGCATCTTAGAAATGGCACTATAGGGATCTTTCTGCTACTTAGTAATCTGAAGTCATATTTGAAATGTTTTATAGCACACTTAATAAGCAAGTCCTTCTTTTTCCCATAACATTTTGATAAAGATCCCTCTTCTAGCTGTTACCAGTCTCAGGACTTCAAGCAAAATATTTTTCACAGAGATAACTTGATCTAAGCTGCAGCCTTATGACATTGCATGACCAGTGTAGCAAAAATGTATTCCCCTTTATATTTTTCTAACAGTGCTGTTCTAGGCATAATAGACTTTCAAATATGATTTTCATACATATTCCTACATGACTGGCGGATCACTGACTCACAGAGATCCATGCTTGTCCTTTCATAAGCAAGAAGAGCTTTGACTCTTGATAGAGGACCAAAAAGCTCTCATAAATTAACAAGCTGTGGTGTGCTATATAGTAAGAAGTTATCCCTGTCCAGATTTTTTTTTTTTTTTTACACACCATTTGCTTTGCAACAGTTTCTGACAGAACATAACACATGTCCTAAGATTCATGAAAACTTAATGGAGCTTGATTTAAAAAGCACAGAGATAAAAATAGATGCTGGAAGAATATCTTAACATAGACTGTTTTGTTAAAACCTCCTGTGTCTCATAAGATAATATCTAACAACATGAATTCTGTCCTTGTTTGCTGTTAGCTCCATCCTACCACATTAACTTTTAATGAATCTTTCTTCAGTGTTGCTGACCTGATTAGTGACACTTTCATTTTCCAGTTCCAAGGGACTGGATAAAAGCAACTTGCAGATGACACGCAGTTATCCAGATAACATCCAGTTGCTAAATGGACTGAGTCAATTGGCTTCTTTTCTTTCTAAATCTTTCAAAATGAAGAAGATAATTCCTTGCTGTTGTTCTGGACAACCCCAGAAAATCATGGACGATGTAGAAATGGATGAAGATGACTCAATATTGAATGGCACCTGTCAGCCATTGAAATGAAAGGAACTTATCATTTGATAAGGTAAAAATGGATTTTTAAAAAAAAAAAAAAAAAAAGAATAAAGAGAATTGTCCATGGCCACAAAATTATTCACTGATAGTAATGATGGGTAAAGACCCAAGTAACTTAGCTTCCCTTTTGGTTTATTTTTTATTTCTAACATCCTCCACCTACATTTATGTAAATTAGACATTGATAGAGGTTTTCATCGTCCTAGGATATGAACATTTTTCAGATTTTACCATAGTTCTCCATCATTTCATATCATACTATGGTGACAGTACAATCTTCCATATTTTATGTGCTGTGGAGCCTGTAAAGCTGTGTGTTGAAAGATAATTTGCATTGCTAAGAGAAAGTACCACTTTCTTCAGCAGAGATATCCTGAAAATAAAATAAATAAATACATATATATTGTACTTACTAGCAATAATTAAGTACAATACTTAATCAAAACTTCTGAGTTATATATATATACATATATGCTTTAAAAATCTTTTTAATACAAGACCATTTATGGAACTTTTAGTATTTACAAGATTTAGACATTTCTGCTTGTATGTAGAATAAAACTACCATTCAGAAAATACAGAGTTTAAAAATCTGCACAAGGTTGTGAGTCACAGATTTTTTTACAGTTAGTTGACTAGATCTCTCCCAAACTCATCTGAGTCTTGTTTTGGACCAGTCTAAAAACTTGGTTTTGTTTCTCTGCAACTTTTCTGATGCTTTACAAGAAAACATCTCTATTCCTATGCCATTTCCTCCCTTTATTGTCAGTATGTGGGTTAAATATTTATCTGGATATGATTTTTAAAGGGCAATATCAGGGGTTTGATTTTCTTTTCAGTAGGAAATAACAACCGCAACAAACTACAGAAAACAAATCAAACTGGGGTAATATTTAGCCACCATAGCTCAAGCGCAGTTTGGCACATCTCCCTCAGAATTCATAGCAACATTTCATCTTATCCATATGGTAAATAACAATCTTCTAGATTTAGCAAAATTATGTAGGATAAACTACCATTTCATTGCAAGTGCCCTGTAGAGTCAGCTGGTATTGTGTCTTAGGTAACAAAGTATTTATTAGCAGAATTTGGATCATTCAAAGAAAGGGAAAAATAGAAGTCAAGAAAGTTAAGGTCTATCCCTTGCTTTCCACTGACCTAATATATGAACTTAATCACAGTACCTGGCTACTCTATTTCAGGTCCCCACCTATAAAACTAATAAAATGACATACATCTTCCTGCCAGACACTTCATTAACATTAAGCCCCTCAGTCCCAAAACAGCAGCTATGGATGAGAAATAAACATTGCTATGGATTCTTGAAAGGCATGGGAAATATTAGGCTACCAGACTATTATGCAAGCTGGGGTTGTGTTCTAATTTCCTTTCCTGTAGCTGTTTTGTCCTAAATGAACAGAATTAGAATTTATTACTAAGGAAAACAGACAACTAGCCAAGTTATCTATTTCTTGTGTCAAATATTTGCTCCTACCGGTGTCTCTTTCATATTTTTGTTTACTTAAAAGAGAAAGACAGCGAGAAAGAAAGAACGATTGAAATAAACCTAGTGGATTTTCATTGTAGCTTCCACACCTGACAAGATTACTTAACAGGATTTGTTGCCATAATGCTCTTTCCCCCAAAATCCACTAGGAGCCCACCCTGCATTTATAAGATTTTTAAAATCTGTTCTGTTTGTTCTCTTTAGGGAATTTCTAAATAGCAAGAGCATTCCACTGAAATTCTATAACTTTGGAGCAAAGCAGTTCTGTTATGATCTCAGAATATAAATCTATAAAAGATCTATATAAATCTATAAATCTCAGAATATAATATCTCAGAAAATAAGATCTGTTATGATAGAATATAAATGGATCTGACATATTTTCATTTTTCAAATGTGGAAACAAATGTAAAGGTTCTATAAACTGTGGATACTGGGGTTTACACCTAAGATAGGGGCATGTAAATTAAAACAAACAAACAAACAAACAAAAAAGAAAACAAAAAACAGTGAACACTTTTCCAAAGTACCTGGATAAATGCATTCATATGCAGCCCAGCTATGCCAAGCATTAGCACCACATTTTGTGTTCAGTGCATTTTTTGCTGATCACATCTTTCATTCAGGTCAGCCTCATCTGCTTTGTTTACTAAACACCACATGTATCACCCCATGCCAGTTTTTATTGATTTGAATTTTATGCAACTCCACTGAATGCTACAAAATGCTATAGCTGTGACTAGCACTTGAGATTAAAGCCACAAAGCTGCATATAAACAACAACATTTTAAATAATAATAATGATAATAAAAACTATTGAAATGCTACTGTGATGACAGACTGAATCATTGATGCAGAACAAGATCTTGTTCTTAGCTGATGCTATGCATGAGCAGCATTATATATGTCACTAAATTCAACCTGGCTAAAGTATGAAAATCATTCTCTAAGCAACCAAACACAGTCTAGCATCTTTTACTGTGTTACTGTATTCTAACAGAAGCTAAATCGCAAGTATACAGCTTACCTGCAGAGAGAGGGAATAAAAATATGCAACTAATACTGAGTCTGTTTAGCACAGCAAGTGTAAAGGGATTCACCTGCTAAGAACCCACAGTTCAAGGCCTGCAAGTGGTCATTGCACCAGGGACATTGCAAACAACTGCTTAACACAGCTTTTTATAAAAGTGTGCAAGCAACTCTACTAGCATGAGCTGTTGAGATTCTGTATCTCCCTTGATCTTAGTTTATGGCTGAACAAGATCCCTTTTTAATAGGTTATTGGGTGAAAAACATTCCACCCTTGGAACTTAAATTTTCAGAGAAGTTCATGAACTAGCTACATTTTACTTCTAGATGCAGTTGGAACAGTAGAGAATCACAGAACACATTTACAAATATATAGTTTTAAGGTAAACGTGCAGTTATTTTTGCCAAGAGAATCTGACATCTGAAACCACATTAGCTATTTCTTTCTGGCTTTATCTCTGTCCTTTTAAGAGTCTCAAGCTGCTGAAATGGCTTTTCTGCTGGCAGAATGACCCAGAGAGTGCACACCTGTCTTCACAGAAACTTAAGAGTCCATATAGCGGTAACTATATACAGAACACAATGTGATTATCATTCCATTGGGAAGATAAAGGTAGATCAAATTTTAAAAACATAAATTACATTACTACAGCCCAAGAGCAATAAAGATAAAATTAGAAGTTACATACATCTATCCACTTCCTTCTTCCATGCTAACTTCTAAAACCCACAAGATTGATCACTAGGTCAGAATAATAATTCTTATACAGTATGACTGAAAATTTTAGTATTTTAAAATAGCAGAGTTTATGAGAGTTATTATGAAACTCAAGACAAGCAAAAAAGAAAAATATTCAAATTTGTACTTGTTAGAGCTCTAATCTCTGTAGGAAAAGAAATAATAAAAAACATTTTATGTGTTCAAAACCAAAATTTATTACTATGCCTAGAAACAAATAGTTTGGAACCACAACTCCATTTTTAAGTCAACATAAACTAAATTTCTTCCACTAACTCTCTGGACTGTGGTCAGACTTGGCTTTCTGAAAACACACTGAGTTTTAGGGACTGCTGATGCTCAAAGAAAGTCCCAGGTGAACTGCAATTACGTCTCTCTTGTTCATCAAAAGCCAGGCAGGGCGCTACTTTCAGCTGCACTCATTTCACATCATTTCCTGAGCAGGTTTGGCCAAGATCCCTCCATATGTGTAGTTCCATTCATGTCACCTGTATAGTGACAATAAAACTAGAGTGGCATCTGATGTTATGTTGTTCCCCTCAGTCTGGTCACCTCATGTAATCTACAAGTGTATCCTAGTTTATGTTTCTATTTGGAAAGTTAGACCTCAAAATTTATCTGTAGTCCATGAGTAGGCATGCAGTTTAAATGAGATCAAGGGGAATTCCAAATCTGGCAGCTAGAGTTCCAAGTTTAAGCTTTTACATCACGGAAAAAATGGCAGCTCTACAAATAAAAGATATGGAGTTTCCATTGCACTGCTTGTTCAAAGATCAGTTTCCTTACTTATTTAGAGAAACAAGACAGTGTCAATAATCAACCGTGTGGTTTTCTAATGCCAGTTTTAACATCAGCACACACCCTGGAAAGGAAGAATCAGTAGCACATTTCCAAAGTGACACCATCTGTGCCATTTAGTTATCTACTCATGAGCCCAGGGGCACAGAACAACCAGGGAGTAACAACCCGTCCTGTGGGGTACATTCCCCTCCTTTGGAAAGGGCATTGGAAGTTAGGTCTGAAAACATTGGATAATCCCAACCTCGATGTTCCATTTGCCCATTCTTTTTTTACAATTTGCACTCATTGTAACCAATTCCCATGAAAATTCTTATGTTTCAAATTAAAAAGAAAAAAAAAAAGGAAAGGTGGTCAGTCAAAAAGCACCTCTCTCCAATGGACCTAGAAAAATCACTTAATCTCTGCAGTTAAAGACAGTAGTCACTAAGATGCATGCACCATTGGACCCTTAGGTAGCATAATTGTTGCTCTGAGATTTTCTAGAAGCAATTTTGCCTATATTACTCTCCAAAATAGACCTTCTTTTAGGATTATTAGACAAATCACCAGCCTATTTTCCTGTCTCATTTGCACCTGCACTCCTTCATTGTGTTCAGTTACAGAATTCAGGGCATGGCTTTCCTGACATAAAAATGAAATACAGGTCATAAGAAAGGCCTTTTTTTTTTTTTTTTTTTTTTTCTTCTGCATGGAGGCAGAGGATAGTGAAATGGGTTTGCTTACAACAATCATTCCCAGGTTAACTAATGGTAAAATAGAAATTGCTTGTCAGCCCAAACCCAAAGATTTCATTTCAGACTTCATGTTGTCTTAACCCTTCCATTGACTTTATATTTTTAAATAAAACTGTTTTTTTAAAACATTTTTTACAATGCCAACATAAAGTACCACAACATTCTTAACATAACACTTCAAAAAATTTCCTTCCTGTTACTTCCTAATTAGTCGGGATAATTTTTACTCCTCAGAGAAATTAGCTAGTCTACAATACCAAAATGGCCAGTTAACCTGAAGTCCCCCACAGCTGCATATTGAGGAAAGTAGTAGTATTTCTCCTCTTTGGCACTAAAAGATCTGAAGTTTTCTTTAAACTATGGACATAGCAATGAAGTGTTAGACATTCTAAAAGAATACATTTCAGTATTTTAAATGTATTTTACATTGTATTGTACACTATTTTAAATACTGTATTGGATTTACGTAGAAAGGTTTGGTAGCAGGGGGGGCTGCAGTGGTGGCTTCTGTGAGCAGAATCCAGCAGCTGCTCCATGTCAGATCAGAGCCAGCTCCAAAAGGGACCTGCTGCTGGCCAGAGCTGAGCAATGAGCGACACTGGTTGGGACTTTGGGAGAGCAGATTGAAGGGGGAATAAATAAATAAATAAATAAAATAAACACAACAACTGCTGGGTCCTGCACCTGGGACGGGGCAACCCTCTCTGTACGTACAGACTGGGCGATGAGACGCTGGAGAGCAGCCCTGCAGAGAGGGATCTGGGGGTTGTGGTTGACAGCAAGTTGAATATGAGCCAGCAGTGTGCCCTGGCAGCCAGGAGGGCCAACCGTATCCTGGGATGCATCAAGCACGGCATTGCTAGTCGGTCGAGGGGAGTGAGTGTCCCACTCTACTCTGCGCTGTTGCAGCCTCACCTCGAGTATGTGTGCAGTTCTGGGCACCACAGTACGAAAAGGACATTAAACTGTTGGGGAGTGTCCAGAGGAGGGTGACGAAGATGGCAAAGGGCCTAGAGGGGAAGACATATGAGGAGCGGCTGAGGTCACTGGGCCAGTTCAGCCTGGAGAAGAGGAGGCTGAAGGGGGACCTCATCGCAGTCTACAACTTCCTCGCGAGGGGGAGTGGAGAGGCAGGTGACCTATTCTCTGCTATCACCAGTGACAGGACCCGCGGGAATGGTGGTGTTAAGCTGAGGCAGGGGAAGTTTAGGCTGGAAATCAGGAAGAGGTTCTTCACCGAGAGGGTGGCTGCACACTGGAACAGGATCCCCAGTGAAGTAGTCACTGCGTGAAGCCTGACTGAATTTAAGAAGCGATTGGACTGTGCACTCAGTCACATGGTCTAAACATTTGGGCAGACCTGTGCGGTGCCAGGAGTTGGACTTGATGATCCTTATGGGTCCCTTCCAACTCGGGATATTCTATGAGTCTATGATTCTATGAACTGCTGTGCTACAGAAGCTGGGAGAGAGAGGTGAGAAAATGTGAGAGAAGCAGCCCTGCAGCCCCCAAGGTCAGTGCAGCAGGAGGGCAGGAGGGGCTCCAGGCAGGCAGCAGCAGTTCCCCTGCGGCCTGTGGAGAGGCCCCTGGTGGAGCAGGCTGTCCCCCTGCAGCCCACGGGTCCCACACGGAGCAGATCTCCACGCTGCAGCCCGTGGAGGAGCCCCCGGTGGAGCAGGTGGATGTGGCCTGGAGGAGGCTGCGGCCCATGGAGAGCCCCCGCAGGAGCAGGCCCCGGGCCGGAGCTGCAGCCCGTGGAGAGGAGCCCACGCAGGAGCAGGGGGGCTGGGGGGAGCTGCCGCCCGTGGGGGACCCGTGCTGGAGCAGTTTGCTCCTGGGGGATGGACCCCGTGGTACGGAGCCGTGTGGGAGCAGTTCTTGAAGAGCTGCTGCCTGTGGGCAGTCCCCACAGGCTCAGTTTGGGAAGGACGGCATCCCGTGGGAGGGACCCCACGTGGAGCAGGGACAGAGAGTGACCGTGAAGGAGCAGTGGAGACGAAGCGTCAGGGACTGATGGCAGCCCCCATTTGGGAGGAGGATACAGAATAAGGTGGATAGTGGGAGGTGTTTTTAGTTTTAGTTTCACACTGCTCTAGTCTGTTGGTAATAGACAATAGATTAAATTAACCACCATTATGCTGAGTCTGTTTTGCCTGTGATGGTAATTGGGGAGTGATCTTTCTGCCCCTATCTCAACCCATGAGTGTTTTTTTCATTCTATTTTCTCCCTTAGCTCTTTTGAGAAGGGAGAGTGAGGGAGTTGCATGGTGGAGTTTAGCTCTCTATCATTGTGAAATGGCTGCTATACATGAAATAAATAATTAAATAAATAAAATAATCACTAGCTATATAGTACATGAGCAAACTCGCATAAGCAGAACTTATAGAAGAAATACTTATGAATTCTCCCTTTGCTGTGTTATGCCTTAGTTTTGAATTTCAACTGATCATCACAACTCAGAAGACATTTGCCTGTCTCCAAGAATGCTTTAGATGCCAAATCACTATGGGAAAACAAGGGTGTAATTTCAATCATTTTCTCATCATTGAAGACTAAGTTTGAAACAATTAGCTGCTGGAAGAACAGCCAACGGATGGAAGTAAAGAAGGAGTTTTAGGACTGTGTATGATTTTTCTCTGACAGCTACCATTTGTGTGATATGAGCTCAGGAGATGTCTTCCTAAAGAAAATTCCATTTTCCGTTTCTTACCTGTTTTGCATTGATAAATGACTGTGTGGTAGGCATTTTGGAAGAAATAAGAAAAATCTGTTTAAAATAATGCCTTTAATTAATGACAATTATTGTGATGCTACAAATGTAAAAATAAATACCCTAATGTAATTTTATTGTATTTCATATATTTATTTGCTTATATTTGTGTAGATAGAGATTTTGATTTCAAAATAAGATCTAGCTATTAATTTAGACTATACCATTTACATTTTTGGGGGTCCTGAAGGCAAATTCAGTGCCACCTGAGAGAAAAATTCATGTTCACACTAAATCTTGTATTGGCATCCCAAAAACTTTAAAGTTAATATGGCTTATTGAGGCTCACTTCCAAGTCTTTTTAGTCACTGATTTCTCTTACAGAAATATGCTGACAATCATTTCAAGAAGCATTTGTGTTAAGCTAGGAGCCAGCAAAGCACTTAAGTTGGTGTACTTAATAAAATTCATCTTCCATTGAAATCAGTGTGCCAGCCTGCAAGCTTAAAAATAAGCATATGCTTATCTACCCTGATGAATTACAGCAGATCAGCAGTTTTATGATCACTGAAGTCAGGAGAGGTTCTCAAGTTTGTTATTTTGTTCCTCCTTTTAGCCCACTGTTAAAGTGAACTTTATAATTGGAACGTTTTGGACTGTGATTTAAAACCAGTCACATTCCATCACTGGAAGGATGTGGAACCTGTAACTATTTGAGGCAGTCACTTGTCTTTAGCTTTTAAATAAAACTAATAAGGTTTTGCAAACAATCTTCCCTTTGACTGCCTGAGAGCAATTTCTAGGCTAGATGGTACTTTCTGGGATTCAGTGGATGGTCTTTTTTATCCATCAGGTGAAAAATGGGTGAAGGAGATTATCTTGAGCTCATCACCTACCACCAAAGCTTTAAATCTGACAGCGTCCTGTGTATAGCTGATGAGTGTGGATTCATTCTGCATCGGTGGGATATTACTCATTTTTCAGTAATGCCTTAATACCTTGCACAATATGTTAGGAATTTCACGTATGCTAAGTTGAGGCTTGTCCCTCAGCACTTCTAGGATGAGCAGTTTGTATCTCTGGGGTGGAACAAAGCAGCCTCCTGAAGTCATCTGAGTACCAGCAAGTGCACTGACTTGGACCCTCTTTCACACTGATTTTATTAACCTTTGCCTTAGTCTGTATACGACCTGAGCAATACTAACAATGTCAAGATCATTGAAGGCCTAATTCTCTTTGTAGTTACTCAGAAAAGGAATTCCCTTAACCCAGGAGTGAAACAGAGCTGCCTTTACCTGGTTATCTAATGCCAGAAGAGAGGAACAGGATAAATCACCTTCTGGAGATGCCTCTTTCCAGTGTCTAGAGAGAGTTTAGATAAGGCTCATAAATCTAGACACAGCAGTGGCAAGATGAATTAGCTGCAAGGCCAAAGCATAAAAAATGTTTAGATATTCTGCTTCTATCAACAAGTTGTGCAGCTAGGTACACAATCATTCGGGCTTAAAGGCAGTTTATGAGATATTTTTCTTGGCAACTAATTAGATTAAAGGTAGAGTTGACTGCAGAGAGAGAGCCTTTTTTTTTTTTTTTTGCCTTTTAGTCATTAAATTCTGTACATCACACAATATTTTTTATTCCATAACTCTTTTTTATGATGAAACATTGAATGTGACTGCTCTAGTGAGATTCTTGCCTTACAATAGATTGAAATTGAAAAACATTAAAGTTTATAGGAATAATTCTTCAAATTATAATTGCCTTTCCATACCAGAGATTTGTTTTTGTGTGAAGCTATCAAATATTTAATAGCAGACCTTTACATAAAAGCAATTTTATTAAACAAAATGTAAAAATACAGCTGTTTAAATTATTGGCTTCAATCCCTTGGAATTTTGCTGGTAGTGCAATTACTGCTTATTTCTAACAGAGAAGCATAGAATAACTTTAGGAAATATATTATTTGATATTTTTCAATATCATATAAATATAAATGTAAACAAATCATTTCTGAGAAATGGCAGTATGTAAAGAAGAAAATAGTACTCTCCAGTTTACAGCTGCAATATTCTCATCTGAGAAATAAACTAGAAAAATCTCTGCTGCATTTGTTCACCTGCTCTAGCAGTGGATGAGGACTGTGCAAGACAGAATAATTTTTGTGAGATAACCGAACAGAACTGTCATATAATGCTTGAAAGCTGCTAAAGCTCTGTTGTAAGGAGTCTGATGCCTATGACTGGGGTTGGTCGGTTTTGGTCAGAGGTCACATGAGCTGTGGATTTTTTTCTGGTAAATTGACTTGGGGCAGAGTGCTCTGCACAAGCTCACCTCTTTTCTCCTGAGTTACAGCAGACCTATGTCTTCTGGAGGGAAACCTCAACATCTTTTGGCAGTATACCATCTGCTCTGTAAACCTGCAGGTCAAAGCCAGCTTCTTTAGGGAGAGTTTTTCAAGTGGATAAATGGCAATTCTCAGTAGTGGTGCAAAAATCATTTTGTAGAGTCATTAATCAGTCATTGCAGTTTTCCATATGCTTTAAAAAAAAACCTTAGAGACTTTTTCATATTTCATGTTCCACATATGGCACATAAGAAAGAAAAAATAATTGCAGAGTTCAAAGTTTCCAAGAGTTTTGCATGCAAGCCTTGAGTTCACATCTATGTACTTAATAATAATAACAATAATGTTACAAAGAATAAATTTATCTGATGGCATGTCCCATGAAACAGGAATTCCTCAAATTTGTGGCTAAATGCTAGGCTGTCAGAATAGTGCAGGAAGCAAAATACTGCAGGCTAGATGTGCTATAAGAGAAATGCTAAAAATAATAAAACTACATCTTTTATTCAGTTTGTCTACTAACTGTCTTAACTGACATTTCTCGTCAAATTAGGAGGTTTTGCTTCTAAGCAAAGAGTAGAGGTTGTCCTATTCAATTCTAGGAATAGCAAGAACTGATCACTGAGAAGCCTGGAAGTGGCTGCCTGGAATTTTTGTGTTATGTTGCCTGTGTGGGACATTTTTTTCACAGGAAGGGCAAGATAACCTGACCATAACCCTAAACAAGTGAAAGGTTATACGGCAGCATAGGTTTATAAGGGACAGAATAAACTGTGCTTATGTGCTTGGAGAAGAGTAACAGAGCCAACCCTTGGAGTGATTCTCAGGCTGCCGTAGCTCTCTCATGCCAGGAACAACTTTTTTCCTTCATTTCTGTATATTTTCAGGCCTGTGAGTAAATGGCTCAGCGTTGGCTTGAGTTTAAACTAACAAAGGTGGATATAGAAAACTATTGGACATGACGTGAGATGTGACAAATAACATGATAAGCTGACAGAAGTTACAGACAGGGCCAGGAGAGGTAGCTGGCTTTCAGAGGAGTTTTGTCAATAAGTGGGCAAACTTCAGAGATAACATGAAGGCAGTTTTGGGGACCTTTTGAAGAGTAAAACCTTATAAGAACACTTAGGTAACCATATCATAAATACTATAAAGTTCAGTTTGTGTAGGTAAACATATCAGATATATCAGATTCTGATGGAAGCAGTAAGAACAGTACCAATAAGGACAAAAGTAATGAGGGTGGGCTAATTAATTGGGAAGAGATGGCTGGAGAAATAAAAGTACAAGGGCAGAGAAAAGGAAGCCCAAGAAACACACACAAAAAAGGAATAATAAGTTATGAAATAATTTTAATGAGGACTGGGAGAGGGTCCCGGCTAACAAAGTGCTTGGATAGATGTCATGAGGATCCTGGTATCATTGTGTGTTGGTGATAAAATTATTTCCTAGCATGCATAGTGGATCGTGCCTATGTGAGGCCAGCTGTCTTCTGAAGGGTTGTGGTTTTAACTGGCAGGCAGCTGAGCACCACACCCACTTGAACCAGTCAAGTGGGATGGGGTAAAAAAGGTTAAAAAAAAAAAAAAAGGTAAAACTCGTGGGTTGAGATAAAGACAGTTTGATAGGACAGAAAACAAAAGGATGATGATAATAACGATGATAATAATAATAACAACAACAACAACAACAAAACAAGTGATGCACAGTGCAATTGCTCACCACCTGCCAAACGATGCCCAGCCAGCCCATGAGCAGCACCCCCTTCCCTGCTCCCAGCCACCTCCTCCAGTTTTATTGTTCCACATGATATCACTTGATATGGGACAGTGACCTTGGCCAGTCTGAGTTGGCTGTCCTGGTTGTGTCCCTTCCCAGCTCCTTGGGCACCCCCAGCTTCCTCGCCGGCCGGGCAGCACGAGAAGCTGAAAAGCCCTTGACTAAGTGTAAGCACTGCTCAGCAGCAACTAAAACATCGGTGTGTTATGAGCATTATTCTCATCCTAAATCCAAAACGCAACACCACAGCAGCCGCTATAAAGAAAATTAACTCTATCCCAGCCAAAACCAGGACATTCAGCCATTTGGAACCATGTTAGCTGCAGAACCACAATACAAGGAACTGTAGATGAGGTTGCTATCAGGTTTTTTATATTGATAAGTTTTTTCCTCCTCTTGTTCTTATTACTTCAGTGCTTTCTGTTGTTTCATATGGTAGCACTTCAATATTTATAAGCTATATTGATTACACTTTTTTTTTTTTCTGCCATACATCAGAAGTTACTAAAGCTAGAACATTAATTTCCACTGTCAAGTCAAATGCATGCCTAGAACAATGAGATGTTAAAAAACCACCTAAGGCTGTACATGCCTGTACACAGTGTTGTAAAACCCATTGGCTAAATTGCATGCAATTCTGGCTCTTTTCATCTGCAAGTTTATAAATATTTTGTTTATTATAGAGTACCAGAAGCAAGGATTCTTCCTGATGCTTTTCATAGTTTCAATTTAATGTACCAGAAAACAAAAACAAACTGAATAAAGTGGAGAACTGAAAGTAAATGGGCAGAGAGGGACAAGTGTTACAAGGAGCGGCTGAGGGAGCTGGGATTGTTCAGTCTGGAGAAGAGGAGGCTCAGGGGTGACCTTACCGCACTCTACAGGTACCTTAAAGGAGGCTGTAGCGAGGTGGGGGCTGGTCTATTCTCCCATGTGCCTGGTGACAGGATGAGGGGGAATGGGCTAAAGTTGCGCCAGGGGAGGTTTAGGTTGGATATTAGGAAAAACTTCTTTACTGAAAGGGTTGTTAGGCATTGGAATGGGCTGCCCAGGGAAGTGGTTGAGTCGCCATCCCTGGAGGTCTTTAAAAGACGTTTAGATGTTGAACTTAGTGATATGGTTTAGTGGAGGACTTGTTAGTGTTAGGTCAGAGGTTGGACTCTGTGATCTTGGAGGTCTCTTCCAACCTAGATGATTCTGTGATTCTGTGATCTAAAATTCTCCTACTTTAAATTCATTTGAAAGATCAAAGCTTCTAGCTCTCCTATTGCTTTTGATGCTCAGACTCAGAAATAGTACGGTCAGGAAGACAATGTCAAAACGAAGTCTTGAAACCAAAAAGGATGGTTATGAGACCAAATATTGTATTGATAAAGTTCTGTACATTTGAGTATGAAACATTCTGAATGCATGTGGATATCTGAGGCTTCTGCTCCGTGTTTAGGGTAAATATGTTTAAGTAAATCAACCAGATTTTCAAGATTTTGGAAAAGGTACAGGATATGCTTCCAGACTGAGATGTTTGTGTCATTGCCTAAGTTTAGCAGATGACTTCGCTGAAACAGAGAAGAAAGGCTTCAAATGGGTTAAGGGTGCCGTAGCTTCTGTCCGCTTCCTTTATCTGTTTGACTACTGTAAGCCAAAGATAGGCTAGGTCATCTTGGGATATTGTAATCATTTTCTTCCGTGTATCCTCACCTCTTCTCACTCTTCCACTCAGTTTAGCAGCACTGTGCTCTAACACATTTCAACACAATCTAATTACAGATTTGGCTCCATTGTATTCTCATGAATGAGGTTTATTGCAGTAGTTTCAAGTCTTCTTCAGCTGGGAGCTTATCTTGACATCGCATGCCTGAACAGCTTTCCTCTTATTGAGTCAGACTCTTCCTTTATGTCAAATGACCTGCCAAATGCACTGAAAGCTCTCATTGCTTTTAAGATCTCACATGCAGAATACACACAGTGGTATGCATTTCAGTCAATGCAAGTTTGTAATTAACTCCATAGAGTAGAATTGCGCAGTTCACTTCAAGTGAGAGATAAATACATGCCATCTCATTACATGCTCTGCATATAAAAACTTAGTGAATGCATTCTAGAGAACATATTTTAAATGGGATTTTAATATCCCAACTTTTACAAATGAAATATCCATTTTTCGTAAGCCTTGACTTGGAAAGATAAGTGCCTTAAGTCACTGTTGGTTTTTCAGGAGCTCGTGTGAGCTTCACTTTGGCAAACAAGCTTCTTAGTTTTTGACATGTAGGTATAGCTTCAAAGGTAGAAAGTGAAGCTAAAAAGAAATGCAAAGTAGGCAGCTGGTAACCCTTTGGATCCTGGAATATTCCCTTTCCTACAGTTTTGCTCTGAAGCAGTCATACCTGGCTAAAATACAACTGCCCTGCGAGAAAGGACTGAATCCTTTTAACACCCTCCCACCAGCTGGATGCTTTGATAAGCAAGCACCAAGTCTTATTGTCTGTGGTCCAGAGTATGATGAAAGCATTCCTGAAATAGGAGTATACACTGCTGTCGCACTCTTTCCCCATGGTTCAATTAATAGTTTGATCACAGGGAAATACGGGATGAAAAAAGTCTCCCAGACTGGAGAATGCTGTGCATAGAAAAGGCTCTGCTTTACCTCCGGGGTAAAGTAAGCCTCTGAAAGAAAGGGTGCCATTTACATCTAAAGCATATTTATCTTTAGAGGACTCTCACAACAAATAGAAAACGTGAATTGTTACTCGCAGTTCTGAAGTATGGACTATAGCACCTAAATCCCAAAGGCATCAGATTTTCATTTCCTCTCTTTGGAGTTAGCATTAACTAATCTAAGCATTTTCCCATTAACCATGTTGGGAAAATCAGATCCTCTTCCACAGTACCCACTTGTCACTGTACAGTCCAAATGTTAAAATTCAGGTATCTCTGCTGTGTCAAAACATCTGGCCTGTCCAGCTGCAAGCTGTCTCCAAACTGGGAGCTCCCTAGTTCAACTGGTTTGCTTGAACTCACCATCCTGCTACGGAGCACAGCTGGTTAACAGGAGGCAAAGAAAAGCAGCATGTTATCTTGGCCGAAGTGCACCAGTGTGAATAACTTGTTTCCTGCTCAAAGGTGGCTGTGCTCATCCCACTTGAGTTTAGTCTATCTCAGCCTACCAGTACAAAAATGCCTTTCTAAGGCCATTATTGATACAGTACATCAAGTCCTAACTGTTACACTTTTTTAGCCAGCTGGAGAGATAGCATAAGCTTTCTAGCCAAAGAACTAAAGGAGTGAGGACAAAAGACTAATCTTTCTGCTGAAGAACTCTTTTTTTTTGCCAGACCTACAGAGAATTTTCTCTACTATTCCTGCCCTCAATCAAGAGGTCAACATTGTTGTGACCCTGCACATGCTGAGCTGTTCTCCTGCAGATTTAAATAAAATACCCCAAAGGAGATTCCACAGTGGAAAGCAACACACCACAGGTGCTTTTCCCTTTTAGAAGTTACTATTTAGGTAAGTACTGCAGACTTTAATTGTAAGAAGGTGAAGGCATTATTGTGAGGTCTTGACATGAAATAACATTCTATGGATGTAGAAGGTTAACTTTAGTGACATATCAAGTAAAGATTAAATATGCTAAGAAGAGCAGAGAACAACTCATTTTACAGAATAATAATAAGAGGACTGTTATGCAGTACTGAACTGAAATTTGGAATACAGTTGTTTTTTTTTTTTTTTTTTTTTTCAAATCTGTGCAAAGGTGATACAGCAACTATAGAACAGAAATATGCCCTTTTGGAAATGCAATTAAGTCATCCTTACTGTGTCCCCTCAGTTGTAAAATTTCCATTTAAATACAACACAGAAAGAGACAACACACAGAGAAATAAAAATCCATAAGTCCGAATAGCAACACTTGATATCTGCTGGACATTTTGAGAGGTGAATTTTATCGAGGTTGGGAACATTAATACAAAATAAGCTGCTGTTTTCAGAAAGAATTGTATTAACTTTCGTTGTTAAGCCTGACCCAATGTGATAATTCATTAGGGATGGTTTCAGACTCAGTCATTCTACTGATGTTTTTATCCACACCTATCAGAATTAAAATCCAGAAGTAGAGTCTGGAGGCAGTAAAGTCATTTAGTTAGAATATAGTTTATTGATGTTGTTAAAATATATTTCAACTATAAATTCCTTATTATTAATGTCATACTGGAAGTAAGGTTCTTACCGCAGACATCCAACACTGTGCAAAACAGAAAAGTTCATCTTATTTGAGAGACTTATTAAAAATAATGAAGGTATTGTTATTGCTAATTGATTTTTATTTTTATTTTTTGAAAATGTCTTGTTTGTCTTCTGTTAAAGAGCTTAGTTAGGAAAGGTTTATTCCTCCAGGACCACAAGGTTAAAATTATCTTTTTTCAGTATTTGTAATTATTGATCTTTTATGCCTCAGTCATGATAAACATCTAAGAAGCTACAAAACCTGTGTATAATACAGTATTGAGCGATGTCCATTAAAAAGAATTATGTTTGGTATCACAGCTGACTGCTGTGGACCTTGTAGTACCCAAAAATGGTTACTTACAACTGAATCAACTAACATGTTACAAAGAATGCCAAAAAAAATTCCTTTTCAAAAAGAAGTCTAATGACAGTCATCACTTCAATTTCTGTCCAGAATGGATTTCTTTCTAGTACCGATTAGCAGAGCTTTTGCAAGGGCAGTATTTGTAAAGGGAGACCAGTGTTTTAGGTTCATTTACCTAATTGTAACAGAAAAGCATCGTTTGCTAGAAAAAGAATTAGTGATAGATGGTAGAAAGACCAGAGCAAGCAAGCAGGGGACAAAGAGTTTATTATAAACAAGAAAAAATGAAGAATTGTGGAAAAAACAGTGGCTTAATGTGCATCTTGGAGGCAGAGACAGGAACATGAACTAACCTGAAATCTTCTAAATCCCAGATGACAACCATGACCAAAACCTTACTTTCCTAGCCACTTCCAGCTAAGGCACCCTTCAGCTTGCAATGAGCTATTTAAAAATTATTCACGGAGATTTTTTCTTCAGTTAACAGCCTCCTACAGATTTACTTCTGCTTCTCTGCTAGTAACTTTCTTCTTGTACATTACCTCTCTGATTTAAAGTACCCTCTCTCTCCCCCAAAACATCTCAGCTGTGAATCTCTAGACTGATAGGATGCAACTCGGTTCTGATCTTCTAATATGGGCACTACCCAAAAGCCCACACAAACACGTTATAATCAGTAGCCCAAAGACAGAATAAGTTCTTTTCTTTTAATTAAGAAGCCACGCGTGTCTTACAGCTCTCTAATACTAATGCACCTGAATCAGAAATTCTTCATTAACTAATTTTAAAAAATAAATGTATCTGCAGATGAAAGAACAGAACCATGGATATTCAGGACATAATGATGTGGGGTCTGCAGGAATTATTAGGCACCTAAGCCAGAAATGCCTGTTCAGAAAGCTCTGTGCCAGAAAGCTGTGTTATGCTTTCATGTCATGAAACCTGCAGAAATAATAATACTTGAAAGGAGTCTGCAGCTGTGAGTTGTTCGTCCCAAAACTGCTAGTATAAGGCAGGCTGCACTAAAAACACTGTTTTTTGTTTTGTTTTGTTTTAATTAGGGGAGTGAGGAGAGTTTGTTGAAAGACAGAAAATAATCATCTGCTTTCAAGTCTTACAACTGTTTATGATGTGCAGAGAGGCCTCAGCCACAGAACAGGAAAGTTATTTTCATACCTTGTTCTGAGTATTTCCTGTCATCCAGCTCTTTGTGAAGCTATGTTGGGTTGCATTTCCACACCTCCCAGTTCAGCCAGCTGACTGTTTCAGATTCCATTTGAATAATCTACAGGGATGTTAACCTATGCCAGGTAATGCTCTGCACAAATTCTCAAACCAACAGAGGCTGAACTGATTCCAGGGTCAGAAAAGCCATATTACTGCTTGCTTTCTTTTGCAAAAAGACATGGCTTTGCTATCTTAAGGTTCAGTACCACATTAGTGCAATTTCTGGTGCTAATCTAAGATTAAATAGTACAAATCTGAGCTGATGGTACTCAGACATTTTTTAAAGCATACACATGCAGAATATTTTCAAACACTGTACACACACACACACAAAAAGAGCCTATATACACAGTAAGGCATCCTTGGTTTCATTGTGAGGGCCAGACACTTAGCAGTTTGATGCTTCAATACACTTCTTTTAGGCACCAAAGTCTTTTACTGGATTCAGGACTAGGTAATTAATTGCACCAAAAGTTTAATACTAAACTAGTTCTTCAGCTATTGTATATACTCCTCATTCAAGTGCAAATCATTACCTTCACTGTACCTATTCTACAAAGCTGGGAAAATATTACTTATTCAAGCTTTAAGCAAAAATGCAAATTCAAGAACACCACTTAGAGAGCTTCCCAGCCCTAGGACTTGTTTGCTGTATAATGAACTCCTACTTCAAATATAACTTTTCATTTAGAATACACCGAAGCCACATTTTCTTATCTAAAATTACATTATTTTTCATTCAAAATATAAACCAAAACAAGAAGAGGCTTGACTGGAGTTCTGTAAAAATGCAAGGAGAGAATTTTAAAACACATTTTGAGTGAACAGTTGAGGAATTTGGGGGTCTTCTTCTGATTTAGTTGATAAATGTGCAGCAATTTCACCATGAGAATGATACATTATAATCATTAAATATCCTGATTTTGAGACTAGCAAGGTGATATGAACATTGTTCTTAGTTTCGACATTTCTTGGAAGAAAGCAGCATAATGTTGTTTCATTTGTAAAATTGACATGGATAGATAGTCTGACAAGCATTTAATTAGTGGAGTATACAGAAAAGTGAATGCTTCTAACAAGGAAAATGGAATAACAACTTAAATCTGATTGATACTCTTATGCCAGAGAGACCAAAACTCTGTATTTTTTTGTAGCTAATTTAAAACTATCTTTATTCAGAACTAGCAGAAATTCTGAAACCAGGTGAGCACACAGAAAGACTGCAAGATAGTTCTGGATTTTACCCTTTTAGGCTTCTCAATATCCAGAAGCTTTTATAAATTTTCATGTAAAACCATGTATTGTATCTACTTCAAAGCATACATCTTTTCAGATATGCTAACTAATCTAATCTCCCGCTATTATGACTGCAACATACTATTGTTCAGATGTTTTGTGAATTGTATGGGATGTATACTGATTCTTTCATCGGTGGATAAAGGTGAAAAACAAGTCAGACCCCTAAGTCTGTAAGTCTGTTTCTAAGAACTCCTAAGGACCCTGTAAGATTCACAGATTTATCATATAAAATTCCAAGTCAGTAACAACAACAACAACCGTTAGATGCATAAGGAAGATAATGCACTGTAAAAATATAGAATAGATAACATACTCTGTTGGATGCAGCCTGGATAAACTCGCTTTCCCTAAATTCAGGCTGAACTGAAATGTCATTTTTCATAACAGTCTGCAGGATGAGGCTACTTCTGAGAAATGACACTATTAAGCATCAGTCTGGACAGAGTATGCTCATGTTTGGGAAATCTGGTGTTTCGTTCAACTATCATAAAATAAGTGTTTTCCACTAAAAACTTCATGTTGCTAGCTGAGAAATCCAACACCAGCTTGTAATTGGTATTTTCACAGTACACCACCCTATACATGATGTATCCAGGGAGATCAATCCATGGAGGGAAGCCAGCCTGTAAAGCAAACTGGGAACCTGATAAACTCAATTCTCGTTTTATTTTAGCATTATGGAAAAACACGTACAGCTTGATATTTTAACTTGTTAAGCTTTAATAGAAACTCATTTCACTCTCCAATTCTATGGATCATGCCATTCTATTCTCCTTCCACACCCCTTCTTTTCTTTCTTCTCCCGGAAAGCATATACTTACATTTTGTCTCTAGCTAAGAGGTTTATACACATATATGTGCACATGAAATATAATTTATCGTTTTGTCTTCTAGACTAAGGAATTTGGGCATCTGGGCTTCAACTATGGATACTAAAGTCTATTCACTACAGCAGAAAACTATTACTTCAAAATTGAAGAAACTTAAGTCCCTCCAAAAATACAGTAGGGTAAAAAACACTTCTCAGAGGTCTGAAGCAATAGTTGCTTTTTCCCTGTAGACGCGTATAGCCACTGCTCTGGATTACATAGTCTTCAATAAAAAGACTTTAGCTAACATATCTTGCACCAAGCCCTATGAGACTGCTTGAGACCCACAAGACCAGTTAGGTTGATTCTAATAAAAACAAGCAAAAAGGCAAGACAAAGGGTTGGAAGACTGATTTCCATCTGTTCTATGCATGTTTTTTGTTTTTTTTTTTTTTTTTTCTAGCCCTGTTAAATAAGTGAATGCCTTTCAGAAAGGTACTCTCACAGAGGACAGGTTTAGAGGGACCATTTTAGGGTGACTGAAGGTCATGCTCTCCAGTGGGGGTTCTATTCCCATGGGTTAGGTGGGGGGTAAAGCGCTCTTGCTAATTGAGGCAAGACAGTCCTATGTATTCCAACCCTTTAACTATTCAACACAATAACAACAATAACAACAACTCCGCACAATCCCCATCCCTCCCAAAAATGCTTGCCAGCTGGAAAGAAGTCTGTCTCAAAAAGCTGATACTTCAGAATGGAATGTTAAATTACATGTGACTAACAAGCCTGATCCGCAGGTTGGTATGATGGGATCTTCAATATTCTGTGCTAGCAAATTTTCATTTCAGAAGGCATAAAAGGGAGATAAACTGGTGAAACTGGAAGGTAGTTTTAAATTTTATTGGAGGACCCCGGGACAAAATTGTAAGCAAGCCCTTTAGTATTGACTATTCACCATGTAAAAATGTAAAAACAACTCCAGAAAACAGAACATCTGAAAGGAGCAAAGAAGAAATTAAAATGAAAATTAAAAAAATATATAAAAATAAAAATAAATAACAAATAAATAAAAAGAAAAATAAATAAATAGAATTAAATTAACAATAAAAATAAAAATAAACTAAAAGTACTTTAGGAAGACTTCAGGAAAAGGAAGATAATAATACATTCATATTCTGAGGCATGTTTAAAGAAGGATACTGAAATATCACTGAAATACAATCTCCAGCATGGTTGTTACATATCTCATTTAAAAGTTCAATATCTAAAAGTCATGAGTTCAAAAGGTGTTCCAAAGAATTAAGAATCTGCAGGTTTCATCGTTACATGACTTGGAAGGTATCTAAAGGAAAGGAAGAGCCTTATCGGTCAGGGGCATCTTATCTATCATCTTTTCTATTGTTGAAGTCTTGGATAGAACTACAAGAACCATTTAGAAAAAGGTTTTCTGCCCTTCTCACCTCTTCTTTCTTCAAACAGTTGTGTGAATCTTAAAATATGAATAAAAACCCATGGGGCCAATTTTTCAAAACGAAGAGGTTGAGTTCCACCTCTTGACTTTGCCAAGTCAGAGTTCAATGAGATTCTTCTGAAGAAAAGTGGATCCTGCTCTCACATGTGGATCATGTGTATCATGGTGGCCAGAGAAACTGTCTTCCAAGAGATGCTAGAGGTGCTTTATTCTGGGTCTTTTAGAAGTGCAGAAAGTCAAACGTCTATCTAGTTTAACCTACCACGATAATGTCAGCTTTTGATTTGTACACAAATAAATGCCATTAACATTACTGATTGCATAACAGCACTTGAGAGAAGTATCTAACTGCTAGCTGAATTCTTATAAGAACTATCACTTATACTGAGGTTATGCCTATATTCATCTTCGTAAAGTCAGTTATGTGGTTCATCAAATCTTGGACCTTTTGTGTACCTTCGGACGGTCACTTTATCCAGAACTCTGACAGATAATGTCCCATGGCACAAACCATGTTAGTCAAATTGTCTTCTCTCTCTCCTTTTTTTTTTTTTTTTTGTTCTCTTTTATTTATCATTGCTTGAGGCAATAAGCTGTGATTTTAACCAGATACTGACTTTGTAACGCTGTAAATTACTTTTAAATTTGAAAAAAATACAGGTTAAAATAAAAATCCAGATTAATTTTGGTTTCCACCTTCTCAATAAGTGGAATATCATTGTTTTTCTTGTATTCCTGCATTTTTAGAATATACCTATTTTCAAATTTGGGTTTTTAAAAACTATACATGGAACTCAATTTCTTAAATAGAAACCAATAGAAATCAAACCTATGAAATTTTCCACCACTTTGAAGAGTATCTAAATTAATCATATTTTTGGCATGAGTGGAAAGGCAATGTGTTTAAAATGCTTGAGTGTTCCAGAGTTTGTTGTCTTCTGCAGGTGCATAGTAACTTGCATATGACAGTAAACCTTAAAGTCATAAATCTTTCCTCAAGGTCCTCACCCTCTGCCACAGAGAAGTTGGCAATTGTTTATCTGGGAAGCATGAATTACCCCATTTGCCTAACTGAATATTAATTGCTCACAATTAGACTGTTTGCATTCATTAGAATTCCATATCATTTGAGGGCAATCATTACCTTTGCTTTCCCAAGTAATATACGGACAAATATTCATCCCCAAGTCATCCAAATACCTCTGCTTTTGAAGAACATGTAATTTTTCCCCATTCCATTTTATAGCACATTGTTATAGCGGTTGCATTCAAATACGATGCTATTATATATATTACAACATATACCATTATATATATATGTTTTTGTAAAATAAGGATTTTATGTAATAAGTATAATATATATTAGAAATCTTTGTCATAATTCTTTCTGACTGCAATTTTCCTGTTCTTATTTTCCTGCTTCCCTCTCACATTGTGTCTTCAGTCCCCAGTAGAGATTTTACTTCCAAATAAAAGTATCTCAGACTGAGTTCCAGTCTTATCAAGCACTGCATTACATACAAATTTCTTATTATAAGTGGTAAATAATCCAGAGGTAAATGTGATCTCCATTCTTTAAAATTCAAATTATGAAACATGAACTCAAGCAATGCTTATTTTTTTGAGATGTTTCAAATCAAGTCACTATGTCTGCAGTTTCATATTCTGTGAAGCTCAGAAGCTTCAGGTCACAACATGCTGAAATATTTTATGTGTTACACCATTTTTTAACTGAAATAAAACCATCAAATACCAGTTTCACACAGGTGATTTTCTTCTTACATATTTGGCTGCCATTACACTTAAAAGTTAGGTAAAAATTTCCCAAAAAAATGCAGCCAGTTTTGTTTTTTTTCTCTCTCTCTCTCTTTTTTTTTTTCTTTTTTTTCTTCTTCTTTTTTTTTTTATTGTAAATTTTTATCAAAGAAAATAGAGACAAGATGTTAAAAGGTTTGTAAAATAGAACTGTTAGCTGGTCAGCAGACAATCATTACCTTACACCCAACTACTGTTACCTGGTATGTAAGATAATGCCCAGTATTTCAGCAGACAAGGAAATAGAAACTCTGTTCAGCTCAGGGAACTGGCTACCAATATGCTTATGAATTACTACATCTGTAGTAATATTCCACCCATTTTCTAGGTGGAATATTCCTTATTGGACTATTAATTTTTAGATTAACTCAGGAAAGAAGAAAAAAAAGATTAAACTGGACTAATCATTATTATGTACCTCCCAAATGCAGCAAAGTTCAACCCAACCCAACCATGTACACATATGAAAATCCTGAAGATTACTTCTGCTGTTTCAGAAATCAACAGTGTCATTCAGCTACAATTTACCCTCTGCTATGCCAGACAAAGGTTTATATAGTCTTTAATACTCTATAAATCCTAATCCCTTACTACAGATTCTGTCAAGAGAAGAGAAGGTTAACAACACGCAACAGATGGTGAGCAAAGATGACTGACAACAGGGTATTGCTCGGGAATTTAGACCCTTATAATCTGTTATCTGTGAAACTGGTAATTTTACCTTCTTGGCTGATGAAAAAAAAAAAATATATATATATATATAATGGTTTGCAGGAGTCTTTGAAAAATACAGGTTTTCATTAATTCTGAAAATTTTGCACCAAAGGCATAAAAGTTATTTTATTACTTATGTATGCCCAGCGTTTTCTTAGACAAAGAAGAAGAGGCCTGGTCGCCCATTATGGTGTATTCTGTTGTTTTACTGAAGTCAGCAGAGGTATTAGCAGGGCAAGCATATAGCTTAAACTTAGCTGTGAGAAAGCAGTGAATACAGGGTCCTCTAATATGCGTTTTCTGAGACTATTAGGAATTTTTGGGAGAAAGCTAGGATAGGCAGGGGATGTTGATCAGGAGAAATTGACCTTGAAGGGCTACAAAATCTGATTTTGCAGTTCCTAACACATCAGCATTCCATCAGTCTTCTCAAAAGACTAAAAAAAAAAAAGAAAAAAAAAAGTCAGAGAGTGACACTACTCACAATGGATAGACAATATATCTAGGTAGGACTATGCAAAAGTGAATTCATTATGATTTAGGGTGGCCAAACTTTGCTGGTATTCATACTCTTGAGTGAATGTAATATAACACTTGCCCATTGTCATGGGAAATGGAAAAGCTGACATATGCATTGTCTGCTGAATGTAATACAACAAAGTTCATAAATTGATCAAGTGTCACTGGAGTCATCATAGGCCACATTCCAGCCAAAGCAGAGACAGTAGCTGTCCTACTTCTTCCCTTCTTAACTTTCTCTTCTAAAGCTACACTGAGTGATTTTGTTTTCTTTTATTTTGTTTTCCATCTCTTTCACAGAAAGATGCTTCTTCCCATTCCAGTGCAAGCAGCCCGGTTAGACATTGTTCTCATTGTTCTCCTTTTCGTCCAACAACTACAGAAAAGACGGAGTTTTTCTTCTATTCACATTCTACTTTTTACCCGATCCAATTCAGTTTCACTTAATGTAGCACTAGCAACAATCTCATCCCTGTATTGAAAGTAGCTTTTTTCATACCAGTCCAAATTTACCATAGGTGTCTAAATTTGTGCAGCTTCATGGATCCAGGGAGCTTGATCCATTATACTATCAGAGAGTCTGGCAGAGCACATCAGGTTAGAAACAAAATATACAATGGTGAGAATTTGCCGTCATAGAGACCCTGCTGTCAAGAGTCTCAAGGTTAACAAACAATTTATGGTCTGTTAGTTCGAGGGACTGGCTGGAGATTCAGATTCAGTTTTGAAATATACCATAAATTTTCCTAATAAAAATGTGGAAGATAGAGGAGGGAGAATATGCAGAGAAGAGAATTTACTGCCCTTTATCATCAGGTAAGATAGTGCCTATGTCCATTCAACATAATGTAGTAGTGCCTATGCCACCCTTTACCTCCTTAAATCCTAAGAAACTCCTGATTGATATGGATAATTCAATAAGACATCATTAAAAGCATGGAAACGAAATTTACCCAGCCCGTGGTTTTAATCTAAAAAGAGATTTAGTCACCTCAGTCACATCCAGCTGCTTCCTAAGCCTGTATACATTGACAGAAAAATTACATGACATGTACATTACATTGTAATGTACATTACATTGTCATGTACATGTACATGACAATACATTACATGACATTACATGACTTCCACTGATGTGCGTTGATATTATTACTTATGTTCCACAGCTCTGTTGGGTTGCCCTCTGGTTTTATTGGAAAGTATTCATGTTTTGGAAGGCTTTTATATAGAAAGTTGGTGTGAGACCTGCTCTTAAATCTTACTCCTGCTTACTCTAGAGCAAAACCTTGAATATTATCCCCATTATACAGCTGTTGATCTAAGAGAGTGACAGCTGAATGCCTTACCAAATGTGTCCAAATAGAGGCTGATTCACATCTGCTGTGGCCAACACATCTGCCTACACAGTCTATATGCAGTCTATACTGCCGAGTGAGGCACCTCAGCTCTCATAGAACAAATGGGAATGGGTGGGTCACAGAGGGGAGTTTTGTTCTGACAACAAACCTCCTCCAAGAGCAGACACTGGAAACGGAAGAATGTGCAGAATGAAGTGCATGTGATGCTTTAAAAACCTGACTCTGCCAGCCACAAGAATCTCATGATCAAGAGAAAGGAGATGAAGTATAAACGTAGATTTCTAAAATGACCATCTTTTTTTTTGACTGCTAAATAAAATGCACATGTTCAGGTCTCTTTCTTTGATAATCCCTTTATGCATCCTTAACTGCCAGTTAGGAAGAGATTATTTCTGTCTAATTCTGAGGAACTGATTAAGTGGCATGAGCTAAATATTTTATTGGCTTAACTTCTTTACTGATGCTCTAATTAAGGGCTGGAATAGTCCCCTGATTGTGGGTTTTGACGAGATAACCAGTGAACTTGATCACTCATGTTGGATGGCTTTGTTGTGCAATTAACAAGTGAGAGTGCTTTGAGGAGTGTAGTTAATTTTTTTTCTTTTCTGTTTTTGAAAATATTGCATATGAATCAAAGCACTCGAAATCAAACTTTTGTATGAGAGAGAAAAAAGCTGGATGCTCAGATTTCAAAAGAAATTTTTATGTTGGTGGATTTATACTCCATATTTTGGTTGCTAAATACAATTAAAGATGTTTATCTTCATCCAACAACCTGAATTCAAGACTACACATCACACACACTGTGTTGAAATGCATACTCTTTCTCATTTCCTAGAGCTATTGAGAACCTCTAATATGATCAGAATTACATACCTAGCTTTAGTTTCAGCCTCATGACTTCACCTCTATCTCTGTTAATACATTCATCCCAGATAATCTCATGGACTTTTTCTGTCTCATTTCAACTCATCTAAACGAATGAATGCCTGATTCATGCTATGTTAATCTTGGAATTTCTTATAAACAACTGTGCAGCCTTACACATCTGCTTCTTCCCACCTCAAACCATAACCTCACTCATCACCACAGCCTCATACCCTGGGACCAACCTACCATCAGCCCTGTTCAGCTCATGGAAAATACCTCTTCCACTTCCATACAACATGGCACAGAATTATAGGGCCACACTTGGCCCCAAGGTTTTATAATGAGCAAATTGGAATGGATATTTCAGATGGTAGAAGCTAACATTGCTTTCTGGAAGACAGTGTTACTACAATAACACTCAGCAACTTCCGGGAAAGCTTTCCAGCTGGATGTTTCTATCCTGGGAAGCCTGCTTTCAGATTTCATGCACTCCAAATGGAGGCACATTTACAAGGTCTACTAAAAAACAACAAGATATAAACAACAACAACAACAAAAAAGCCTGTAAAGATGTATTCATTTAGACCTCTGTAATAAATGCCTCTCAGACCATTTATAAATATCTCAGAGCTGTAAGACTCTACGTCTAAAAATGTATAATTATTTATTAATCACAGAAGATTCAGACTTTTTCTTTTGGTGTCTCTATGTACCTTTAAGCAGTATTTGACCTCTTAACTCTAAGATACTTTTAAATAGCTTGTTTTCAAACATTTTGATTTAAATTGAGAGAGATACCAGACTGCCAACCCCAGAAGGTGGCAGCAGCAGTTATGTTTAACAGCTTCCAGCATCAACTGTTCATAACCACTCTACTCTGCTTCATTCCTGCCAGCAGAGACTTCTGTAGTATTCTTCTAGTTAATCTGGTTAATTGACCATGGCCATGTGGCTTCTTCCACTCAAGAGCAGGCTGGTAACTTTCCTTACCCAAATTCCTCCACCTGGAATCCAGGTTGTAGAATTTTTTTATTTTTTTATTTTTCTCTGAAATGTGCCATGCAATGAAAGTATCCAGATATGACACACCATGATGACATCCACCTCCTCAAGACTGGACATCAGCCTCATGTCCATACTGAACTTAGATGGAAATGATTCAAGTTCTCAAAGCTGCCTGTAATCCCGCTCATATCTTTATGTCTCAGGTAAACCCCATCCCAGGTGGAAGGAACCACAAAAGACATATATGGACAGTGATGTAGTGCTACCACATTTTGTCCATCACTACTGCCTATGGCCCACACCATCATTTGGTGTGGGCCCCTTAATAAAGCCAACTGAAGAGTAGCCTTAAAGCATATGCTCCAACACTGGCATGGCTTGTGAGGGTCAGTAGACATCAGCTGGTGAACAGCAAATGTCAGGAGACAGGACACTGGACCTACAAGAGGCATTTTTGCAGGCTTGTTCCCTCACAAAATGCAGCAGACCTGGTTCTTACTGTCATGATTCATCCATTTAAACTGACCCTGCAGTTAAATTTCGCCATGAGTTTCCAATAAATAAAATAAAATAAAACTTCTCCATAGTTTTCCATTCTATTAAACAAGAAAAAGTTGTTTTCTCAAGATATAAAACAAATAGTGTTTCTCACCTCAAGGAAAATTTTTAATTGTCTTTAATGATTGTGTAAACCCAAATGCTTACATTACTTTGGGTAGAAATTCTTACATATTGGAATATAATGATAAATTTCAGTTATTTAGTCATGTCTGTAAAAGGCCAGCATATTTTTAAAGTAGAAAAAATACCTTTGAAGAAGCTTTTTTCATAAGGGAAGACAGTTAAAAAAATAAAAATAAAAAAAATCCTTCTGGGAGAACAACATTATTATAATATTTTATTTTGTATCACATGATTTTGTATGCCTTGTGGAGGATGTGGAACACAATTTTTCTTAAGATCTGTAACAGGATGTTCATGAGGAAAATATTACTATATGGGAGAAGAGAAAGGTTGATAACTGATATACTGTGGTAAAGTATATTAATGTACAACAGCATTAAACACAAGCCTTCAGACAGGAATCATTTAGGTGTCATCCTTGGAACAGGGCAAGAGACTAGATAATTTCTTAAGGTATATTTGACATCTTTTGCCTATGATTTTATGGAAATCAAAAGATTAATAACTAGATGAATACACACTGCTGACATGAAATCATGCTAGCACCCTCTTCCAGACAGTTTTAATACATGGCTGCAATTTGTACTTTTGCATAAGAGAATAACCTTGCATCCTAGTTTCAAAATAGGTTTATTCAATATAGAATTTACTTATGTTGATAGAGATCATAAAGTCAGCTTATTTTTCTTACGTCTTTTCTGTTGGTAATAATACTTCATAGTCACTAAAATTCTTCCAAGAAATCACTGTGTTTTCCTGGTAAATCAGCTGTAGCTCCTTTTTTTTTTTTTCCTCCTTAACCTTCTGATCACCAATACTTTGCTATTGTTGTGGAATGTTGGGAATGGACAGATTAATTGCCACACAGAAATATCAATTATACATATTGCCTAAAAGCTATAAATGTTAATTGACATTAGAAGATGCAGGGATTTCTACTGATTAAAGAAATGTTTCAAAAACATTTTTTTTTCTCCCTGTGGATTTGTTGTTGCTGTTGTTTGTGTTTTATATTACACCTTCACAGAATTTCTTTTGTCAGCTTATAAAATGCATTCTCTTCAAAGATGAACACAATGTGTAATTTCAAATTTTATGCAGATTTATATTATTGAGGGACATCTATTCTGTAACATAGCATTCAATATTACCAAGGAGATTTTTTCTGATGAGCTGTGGTAAGCCTTCAAAGTATGTTTACCTGCAGCTGACACAGAAATCCTTGGAGCTGCAGATAATTGCCAACTTCAGAAATCATATAATTAGCACTTCAATATGGATTAAGGCGACTAGCTTCCAAGTGTAAAATTTGGGTTGTCATCATTGTCAGTATACATTGTTCCAGAGGTATCGATGAAACCAGCAAGAACAGTACAACATACTTCAGCTGAGATGATATTTGACTATAAGACAGGATATATATCCTATTCACAATATCATATTTTGGGCTGAACCTAGTCAACAGTAAATTCTAGGCTTGTCATTTCAAATTTTAATTAATCTTCCCATTTAGAAGATAGCACAAACATGCAAGCATGATGAAAAAATTTTAATCAAAAATGTTTTCCTGGAATGAATTAAAAGTTGATCAAAATCTAGAAATCAACATTAAATATCCATTTCTACCAATGGTAAAATGAAAGAAAAAAGAATACATGGGTAGTTTGAGGGTTCAAAAAGTAAACAGAAATCAAATAAATATTTTCAGATTTCGAAAGCAGAAGAATATTACATTTTAAATATGCCAGAAAACTAGATTTTGATTTTTTTTCACTTGTAATATGAAAACAAGATTATATATATATAAAAAAGTTATATTTTAGTTAAAATAACTACACAAGTAGCAGAAGGTATTAAGATGTTATGCCAATAGTGTCTGATACTAAAACCAAAACCAGTAGTTAAATTTTAAAGGATTAAATAAATGTAATGTGAGGCGCAGAGAGAATTGTTCTTTTCTGTCATGAGATTGAATACCAAAAACCACCAAGATTTCTGATTGTCAAACAGCTGCAAAATATAACTCAAAGTCTAAACAGATTTGTCTAAGTTGTGCCTTTTTCTTACTCATGATGGTCAGATCCTGATGTTCTGACTGAGAATATGAATTGTTACTACTTTAAGATAGAATTAAAAAGCTAAATTTTCTTTATCTAATGATGAAGAAATTATGGATTTTTTTTTTTTTTATTATTACTGCTTTGTTTTTGCTATGTAGAAAAATAGGAAGCTGAAGGCATGAATTTGCTGTTTTATCAGTAGAGACACAGTCCAGAAATGAACCCCGATGTTCTGGATGCCAAGCATCTGTTCTCAGTACACCAACCTGATATATCTCCTCTGTCTGTTAGAAAGGCAAGAGAGAAATTTTCATTAGAAATGAAAGTTCAGAAGGATATATCCTAGGTTCTTATGGAAGTCACTTATGAGGATCCGTGGTGTACATAGGGTGCAGTATTGTGTTTTGACATCTGCCTTCTCTCATCTTCAATAGTTTATTCCTTGTCTTCTGCAGCTGCATGAGAGCAGCCTCTTAACTGTGCCTACTCATCTATTTGTGATAGAAAGGAAGAGAGAAAGAGAGACAGAAAGAGAGAAAGAAAAAGAAATAAAGAAAAAGAAATAAAAAGGGGGAGCATGGAGGAAAGAGAGAGAGAAAGAGGGAGGGGCAGAGGGAAGGAATGTAGAAGGAGCTGGTACTTCTCCTGTACCACTTCTCCTGTACCACAGGTACCACTCCTGTATTTGTGAAATATTATTTTCTTATAGAGGTCCTGAAGTACCAGTTTCCATTTGAAGATAGATAGCCTATACCTGGTGTTGAAAGCATCCTTGCTTCATGAGGTGAAAGTAGGAAGAGATGTCCAGCATAAGCAGAATATGTAGATGCTCTACATAATGTGACACAGGAATGGAAGTTGAACCATCCATAACTGCTTTCATAGTGTCCTTCTATGCCCCCTGACTACTCTTCCAGAATTTCTTGATATTACTAGGTTTTTTCTCTCAATTTATTTATTTATCCACCCCCCACCCCCCGCCCCACCCCCCAATTAGGCTATTGGCATTCAGCTATTTGGGCTGCTCTCTGGAGTATTTGGTTGTCTGAACATTTGACCTATCTGTAGTATATATGTAATTTGTCCGAGAAGTTTAGGAAAGGAAGGCTTGAAAGATGCATTCTACTGCACAGATACTTGTTTTCCACTGGGAATCATGAAAAAAAACGGCAACACTAAGATTAGATGTATATAATAAGACCAAACTCGATAATATCTTCAGAGGAAGCTTTAGAAGCAATTTAAGGAAGTATGTAAGTCAAAACTTATTAAAAAAAAAAAAAAAGTTTGCCTACTAAAAACCTATTTCAACAACTATATTATCAATTAATATCAAAAGCTAAATCTTTAGATAACATGAACCGGCAGAGTCCCAGTGAAAGTAGCTCACAGGGTACTGCAGCTGACATCACTTAATGGACCTACCCCCAAATATTTATATATGAATTGCAGTTTTTGATTGTTTTAGTTTGCTTTGAATACTCTTGTTTATTTATTCTCCAAATTTCAGTTTACAAATGTAATCAATATATTTTGTTTCATCCTCAAATATTTACTATGTATCTTTGCATGCAGCTAATACTCAACTTCATGTTTTTCAATCATTAACATATTCAGTAAATTAGCTTCTCAAAGTCACTAGAAAACCACAGTGCAAATTTGAACAAAGCCAGGATTCGTTTTGCTTACGGTGTATGAACAGAACTTCAGAACTCTTAATTCCAAAAATGAAAGCAAAAATATACCATTCACTGAGACGGTAAAATCAACACAACTGTGAATTATCAAATACTTTTTTCCTATTTTAACTGCTGTCCATGAAAGAAAAATGTATCTCTACTGACCTAATCATAATTCATTCATGTTCGTCACTCTTATGATTCAGATCTGTCATAATCATGCTTTCTTAGCATATATTTATTTCAATATCAAATCTTCCTAGAGTTGCCTTTTATAGTCCAACAGGGAAGTGAAAGCTGACTCAAGCTGACCAGCCAATTTGACCCCCTTTTTGGCTAGACTTTCCTGATTGTGGCACTGTTACAAGAAAAGAATTCCCTTCTGTGTTATTTGGTTTTCTTCTGTATTTGAAACTTCTTTGTTTGGGGCATAGGCTACTGAAAGAAAAATTTTTCATTACTTTTTTCCCCCAAGGTCTTACTACCTAACTTTTTCATATCAGTATCTTGCAAATTGATTAAGAGTAAATGTTTAAAAATGATTCATCACAGAAAATGGGGCAGGATGGAATTTCAAGAAGTCATTTGTGCTGTCTCCAATCTATGGCCTAGAGATAGGATTAATTAAATGTAAATGTTAATGACAAACATTTTTCTAAGTTTTTTCTTAGAAACTTGCAGAGTTGCTGATTTCAGAAATTCCCAAATATGTTCTATTCTAGTGGGTTTTCTTCTGCAGATGAAACGCTCTTCTTGCTGTGTAATCTGGATTGTTTTTGTTGCTGCTTAAACCCCATTCCTTCTCACTTTCTACAGAGAGGACATAGGAATAAGTTCACTATAATGACACAGGCGCAGAGGATTGTTGTCTCTCTCTTCCATGTTCTTTGAGAGCATGCCGTTCAAGTTTCTGCAGTCTTTTTCTCATGTTTTGTGGTCTTCTGATCATCTTTAATCATGCAATTACTGCACATATTTCTTTAGTTGTACAAGATTTATTTCGTGATTCTCACAATCAACGCTGATTTCTGTATCCCAGCATGACTTTTTTTTTTCTTTTTTTTTTTTTTTCCTTCCTAGAATTGACTTTCTCCCTTGCTGTGCTCCTTGTGTGTGGAACTTCGGTGGGGTTTGGTGACTCTTCAAAATGATCAATAATTGCTTTAAGATGAATTCAACCATTTTTCCAAGGAATATAGGCTGAAATTTATCGTATCCAGCCAATTTAAAGAAAGCAGTTATTTTAGTACTATCTATCTTGTTCTTTCCTTGTTCCACCCTTTTATTTCTGCCTGACATCATTACCGATTGTGTTCGTAACCTTACCTCTGCTGATCTTACTGGAGAAGGTTAGAGTGAAAAAAATGAACAAACAAAAAACAAAACAAACAAACAAACAAACAAACAAAAAACCAGCTATTTTGAATAGCCTGAATGATGTCTTATCCATTATTGAGTCATTTTCGATTTTATTGCAAAATTTTCCTTTTTTTGTTATGAACGTATTCAGTTTTCAGACTGAGACATCTGAAAGTTTCAGTCTCAGACTGTGCCAGTCTCTTCTTCCTGGTAACCAATGACAGGAAGAATGGCAGTGGCATAAAGCTGTGCTGTAGGAGGTTCAGACTAAATATTAGGAAAAATATCTTTCTGAGGTGAGGGTGGTCAAGCACCCAGGACCAGGCTTCCTGGCAAGGTGCTTGCTACCCCATGCCTATCAATGTTCAACAGGCCTTTGGAGAATAAACTTCTAGGGAGAATATGCTTTTAGGGAGCTGGACTTGTTGATCTTTGTAGGTCCCTTCCAACTGAGCCCTTCCCTTATCCATTAAATAAAGACATGGAAATTTCTCTGCAGAACCTGTATATTTAAAAGTACTGTCTAATGTGATCCTTCACCAGTATGACATTTTTAACTAGGTTTATTCAATATTTTTCTTTAACTATATATCAAACAACATTGTATTTATTTATTTATTTATTTATTGAGGGGAACAGATAATTAAATATTTTGGTGTGTGTGTGTGTGTTGGATTTTTTTCCTTTTTCAATTTTGAATAAACTTATTCTTAATCACAACATATGGGAGGCATATGACAGTAAATTACAGGCACTTATCCGAGATTTTAAAATGTAAGTAGAAAACTTCAGTTAGCTCAACTAATGTTACTGACAGAACACTTTTATACTTTGTCAGTGTATAAAGGGAAATGTTTTATTTTGTCACAGTCTTAAAACTTCAATAACCATGGGAGAAAATTAATGATTTGTTCACTTTTTTCAATGTAATAATTAAATAAATAACCAATTGTAGTAAGACAAAAATATTTTATTCCTGACACAGTTTCATAATGAATGGGCATAGAGAAACTGCTAGAATCAAGGTTGAGTGTGTCAGAAAGACTTATTTTTCAGAAAAAAATTTCCAATGCAAATAGATTTCTATTGACCTCTGATTGCTGATTTTAGAATTACAGAGTATTACAAGTACCTTTACTTTTTAGAAGAGCTGACCTACTTGCCTTTATGGTCTTATGGACCATAAGACACACCAGGCTTTGGATTATAACTGAAGGTTGAGCCAAAGCTATTCAGAGCTCAAATGCTGAACTGCCAGCAAAATGTGTTATAATGGAAGTTAAGAGCTGAATCTAGTATTGATCTGTAATAAATTCAGATCTTCCTCCCTCTACATTCATGGTTTATAAAGTATTATAAACAATACCATTACACTAGACACATTATTTTAAAAATTCTTTTACTTTTGGGAAGGTGATATTTCCCAGAGCCTTTGCCCGTGGTATTTGATATAAACACATAGTACCTTTCACAGGTGGAGAAATTGCAGTGGGAATTAAAGTCTTCAGGGAAGAAGAAATAATCTGATTAATCAATAATTTGCATTTCAGGCTGTTTGAATTAGTTACAGATCCTTTCTCTGGTTGCATCAATACCCTATGAATAAAAAGTAACCTCTTTACCTCAGAGAGGTTTCAGAAGAGGTTCACAATATAGAGAGGTAAATAAGGTAAATATGCTCCAGTCTTGCAATGGAGCCTGAAACAGAAGCAGGGAAGAATCTAGCATATGTTCACTTACTATTCTCAAAATGAGTCAAATATTACTTACAGTTTGGAGGGTTGTGTAAATGTTTGTAATAAGGTGTTAAAGGGGAATTGAAAGCACAGTCTGTATATGAAGAACCTAAATAATTCTTTGACAGATTTACTATTCATAGTGTCCCTGCTTTTGTACTACACCATAGGCTCATTCAACTTAAAAAAAAAAAAAAAAAAAACAGCCAGATATGCAATGCTACACCTTCCAAAACACCTAAAATTACAAAAATAAAATCCCATAAATGTGAAACTATTTCAAAGTAATTATGAATCATTTCTTTCCCCAGAGGAACAGTGAAAAAGTTATTCCCTCATTAGGAGGCAGTCAGAATTAATCTCTATAGTGTCCGGAGTTCAAAGCTGTCATACACAACAGGAAGTGCATCCTGGTATGATTACAGCAAATCACTATGCTATGTTCCTTGATTTGCAAAAGGCTGATGATCTGTAATTACACAGATTTGTATACACAAGCTATTATGTGATATTGCTTAATTTAATTACCCAGTACTCAGGTCACTCAGTTGAGTGAATATTTCTCTTTTTGAAATTAGATACATGAACTAGAATCAGAGGGAAAAGAGGAGGAGAAGGAAGAAAAAATAAGGCAGTAAGATTAAACTCTAACAAGTCATTCAAACACAAAGAGAATAAAATGCTAAGATATTAGGAAAAAAATCTCTATATTCTACACTTTCCAGTCTTTCAAATGTGAATGCTCCAGTAACAGAGGAATAATACACAAGGAGTTTACACAAGTAGATCTTAAAGTTTCAAGATGTTTTCGTAATATCAGTGCAATCACCAATGTTAAAACCATATTTGCATTCTGCAGAAGTTGAGACAAGACAGAGGCTTTTAATTTTGTGTGTCTGGTATTCCTTTCTATCCTAAAGCCACATTTTGTTTAGGTAAGATACATAATGGTCAAAGGAAGGTTGAATAATTCCAAGAAGTGTCAGTGGAGTTCATCAGCATTGTGTTTCAGAGATCTTATTTATGTCATGATTAGGATGATCTTATACCAGATATAGATATCTTATATCTAGATCAGATACAGGAAGAACTTTTGTGGAGAAAAAAAAGTGTCATTACTCCTATCCTCCTATGTCATTCCTTTGAAGATGGTTTTAAGCTAAAGTAAAACTCTTTGGACTTATCAAGTCCAAAAGAATCTAAATCAAGCAATCAAATTTTAATGACATATAATTTTCTTACTATCTTCTCCAGAGTATGATTTTATGTTTCATTCTTCAGATTACTTGTATCAAAGGATATTTCCTTGTCCTTGTTCAGTTCAGAAGAAAGAACCAAATGGGAAATGTAAGGTATGGTTATCTAAATTTCATTCTGGCACTGGGGTACTTGTGAGACTTGACCATAGGCTGTCATATGGTCCACAACATCTATGGCAAAGTCTTGTGCAGTTGAGCCTCTGCTTTTTCTTTTTTGAAAGGACAACCCCCCTTCTTTGAAAGGACAACACCCTCCCTTTTTTTTTGCCTGGCTTTCCTAAACAGCCACCGGATCTGCACCTCTGAACATATCTCAAATTCCTCCTCCTGCTTGGTACCAATGTTCTCCTCTCAAGGAAAGTATGAGTATCTTCAGACTGTCATGCTATCCTCCAAATGCTTCCTCCCTTTCTTCCCTGTATCTAAACTTCTCTTTGGGCTTTGGTATCCACTCCCAGAACAATCTAGTTTAGAGTCCTCCTCACCACATTAGCAAGCCTGCTAGCAAGATGCTTTTGTCTGGTTTTGTCAAATTCATTGTGTCTGTCTCCAAAGGTCTTTGTTCTTCAAAGTGGGCCCAACAAACATAACAAGGAAAGTCACAAGCTCTGCTTGTGACACCAGATGCAGAGCTAGATAATGGGTTGGAGTTCGCTCACAGCAGAAGAGGGAATATAACGAAGAAGGAAAATTATGAAGATATTCTTCACTACCTTGCCAACAGCTGGAGCATGGACCGTGTCACCAAATTCTCCCCATGCATCACAAAAGGAATCCCTAGCTGTATCCACAAACCTAAAAATCAGGATATGCAAAACCAGATGGTGATATTGTGTGCTAATATCATGTGATCATTAAATTTTCTTATGTCCAGGCAAATGTGCCATGAAGGTACTGCATGTTTGTTTAGTAAAAAGAAGCAGATACTTACAGCCTGATCCTACTTTAATTTAATTTAATGTAAAGAGTCCTATTAATTCCAGAAAAAAAAAAAAAAAAGGGCTTAGAATTTCATGAATAATATGCATACTATTTATATTTTAAAGAACATAAGGAATCAAAAAATAAGATAAAGATAAATGCTCTTTTCAACAATCTTTTAATTGTTATAACTTGCTGCCTCAGTTAAGCTATTAATTATAGACAATATGACAAGTTTTCTTTTGTAATGTAATTAAAAGTCAGATTATTACTGTCTGAAAAAAAGATATAATGTCACTAATTCAACATTAGACATTAGAAAACAGCAGGTTAGGATTTCATTAACTTATCAAGCATCTAGTTATGTTAAAGTATTTTGCTGGCATTTCAAAAGCCATTTGGATATCAATAAAAAGAGAGCTAAACTGTACTAATTGACACTTTGGAAGTGGTTTAGTTGGTAACTTCTAGTTGCTTTGAAATAGTTCAGTTAAAGCATAAATGTCTCTTAAGTAGATTCTGCTTAAAATATTAAAATGGAAATAAGTAAAACAATTGCTTATGTGATGTTTTCTTCATAATTGGCAGAGAAAGATATGTATCTTCATATTACTATGTAGTAGGTGTTCTTGTTATCAGTTTGCATTAAAACAATGTTGCAATCACTATTATTTCATGTTTAGAAATTTAAATTCAGAATTGTTGGAAAAAAGGGATTCATTTGATTGTCCAGATCTTATGTAGCAATGAAATTGCTATACTGGATCAGACCTATAGACTGTCATCCTCACTGATAGTTTTAAGTACCAGATGTTTCCCAAGAATGCATAAATCCACACAAACCCAGTCAACAGATGTGTAATAATCTGTCCACATTAAATCTTATTCTCATCTCAAGGGATTTGGTTTAAACCATGAAGCACACAGAACATTTCATTTTACTTTATTCTGATAGTTTTAACTACTGTATGCCTGAATATTTATTCTCCATAAGTGCACAGTATCTGTTAGAGTTTCTCCAATTCTAGTTATTTCTTTAGTGAAGTCTACTTATTATGGTAAAGTACACTATAGGGTGGTAAAATTCAAATGTTTGCAAAAAGTCCAGAGAAAATTATGTCTGAAAATACAAATGCAGGACTTAACTCCAGATTTGATGTATACTTTCTATTAGGAGCAGAGACACTAGACTGAAAGTAACTAAGTAGAAACTTACAGAAAAAAGTTCAGATCTGAAAATTCATTTAGATGAAAATTACTATTCCACAGAATTCCTGAAAAACAAAAACAACTCAAAATTAAAAAAAAAAAAGAATAGCCTGAAAAAAATAAGAAACACCAAGTCTTTGTGCTAGAGAAATCACATATGCTTCCCAAGAATCAGCAGCAAATGGATAAAATTGACATGATACATGACAGTTTTCATTAGGAGTTGACAGGACCATCTATTTGGGCAGCTCTGTCCTAGGGATATCACAGATTTCTCAATGCTAGGCTACCTGTCTGTCAGGGCAGCATGAATTTACTTATTTCCATTCCAAAACCAATTCCCATTGGTTTTCCATTCTCCTGATTTCTGGCCATATGAGGAGACAGCTGACCTGCATGACTGGAAGTCCTAAGCAGTTCACATGCAAAAGCTTCCTCAAAACAATGGCCTCTGTGTTTCTTGTTTCCTAAATAGCTTTTCAGACAGATTGAAAACCTTCCTGGTTTTCAACAGCAGTTAATCAAAATCTGACATAGATCTAAGCAATTTTTTTATGAAACGTAGACATGTTTTAACTGAAAATTCTCAACTAATTTTATTCCCTGAATATGTTAAATTCAGGGTATGATTCTGAGGAAGGTATACAGATATACCTCACAGGGTATGTTGAATAAACATACCCAAGTTTCCACTGATTTCCCAGCTTTTCCATGCTCCCTCCTATTTTTCCTAGGCAATGCTATGAGCCTTGAAAAAATGTTCACCCTGTGCCATGAGGCTGTCTGCAATGTGGGTGCTTGACAATTGAAGTTAAATACATATGTATTTTCATATTCATTATATATAAAAGATATGTAACAGGGAGAGTCAGACTTTCAAGCTTAAGCAGGAAGCAATCAATCAGAGTATGATCCAAAATCTGATAGCACAAGTCACCACTATAATACAGACAGAGAACAAAGTACCACAGTAGAAGAAGAAGAAGAAGAAAAAAATGCAGGCAGAAAATAAATAAATAAATAAATAAATAAATAAATAAATAAATAAATAAGACGAGAAACATGAAGAATGTCTTGCATATAACCAGTGAAAAATACTGAAGAAAAGCATACATAGCAACTTATTCACTATCTGGTTCCTGAGTCTAGTATGCATTCTTTATTTTAGACTTTAATACATATATTTTAAAAGAACTAAGAATGAGTAAAGCTTCCACCTTCTTAGCCTAGTGGTTAGAGAACTCATCTGCGAAAAGCAATTTCAAGTTTCATTCCTCGACCTCTTGCAAATTTTATATTGGACTAAAAAAAGGAATGAAGCTTGGAGCAGACAACATAGCATCCATCTCTTGCCTGAGCTCCTTGATAACCTGGCTGTAGGAGGAAGGTCATACCAGTCCTACGTCTACACCCACTGGATGGTAGAGGGTGATTAGAAATAGAATAGAAAAAACATGGAAAGTACTTATGAACAGAAAAGAAGAGAGCGTTAAGCTTCTCCTTGCTTTCTTTCTGATACTACAAGTGTTCCTTTCCTTCCAACACAGTGACCCAAGATTAACAAAAGTTGGAATAACCAAGGACACATTTTCTTTGAGACAAAGATGAATATTCATGTCATGATAGACACATAATTTTGAAAGCAATCTTCAGTCTATCCATCCATTCCAGTTCAAGGCATAGTGCATACTATATTTAGTCTCCAGCTTCCCAGATATAGCATACAGCAGAGGGAGAAGAAATATGGGCTGTGTGGAAATTGTAAAGGGATGTATTACATAGTAATTCATGAATCTATTGTAGCTAATGCTGTTATCATGAATCTACTGCTATTTACGCTGCTATGATACACACAGAAGCACTCTGTTCAGTTTTACGTATGTAAATTAAACATATAAAACTGTACATTTATCCTTATTAGGCTGTGAAATGTTATGACTCAAATGTGACAAATAAGTTATTCATAGGTAACAGTGGCTATCCATTTTGTACAATTCCCTGCAGACCACAAATACCTTTATAGCCTGATGAATTTCCTGACTCCGTAGCAGAATGAGCCAAATAGGTTTTAAATATTTCAAAGCATTTCTGAATAAGATAGTAGAGAATCCATTCCAGATCCTATTATATTCCCCAGAGGGAAAAAAAAAATAATAATAATAAAAAAAGACTTTTCCATTTTGTTTCTCTGTGGGTTCAGTTTCTTTGCCTTTTGGCTAATTGAAGAAAGCATTGATTGGCTTTAAGAGATAAAGAGTCATTTGGGTTAAAAGCCACCCTGATGACTGCCACAGTCCATCTTCCTGCAATGATATGGAGTTGAGACTGCCTTGTGTAGATAAGTTTTGGTATATTTTGTCAGAATTCTTGGATTTGAAAATGCAAGGCTGGGTTCCCTTATTTGCCGCTGAATTTTCTCATGACATAAAGAGGCCCCTAAATACTTTGCATCTCCTACTAATATCCGGAATGCATATCTCACAGTTCAATTTAATGTATAAAAAATAAAAGGTACTGACACATTATCATAGGCAAGCCCTTGAAATGTCCCAGGGATTAAGGACTTATCCTAGGCAATGGAACAAGTTCAGGGAAAGGAAAGAAATGTGGAACTGATGTCAGAGATCTGTCCCTCACAGTTCAGGTTGCTAAAAAGAGTTGATAAGCATCAGAGACAATGTGATTCTCAAAGTATTATGAAACTAATCATTATCTGTTCCCTGGAAGTTCAGCTTTTCCTATTTGTTCTAGGATTGGGAACACTACACAATGGAGGAATTGTTAATGAAGAGTTACTAAATAAGCAGAGAAATTAGATACTCCTCGGTAGTCATCTCAATCTTTTAAAAATATTTGTTTATGGCCAGTGTCCCTCAGAGAATATTAAGCTCGAATGATGTTTCATTCAGTCTAGGATGGGCATTCTCTAAATCTCATGGTATGTAAGAAGAAGCCATTTTTTCCTCCAAGACATAAGTTTGAACAGGGTAATTGGGAACCATTACAAACTTTTCTCCTATACAGAATACTTCACTCTATTTGAGACATTAAATTGTGCTTCAGTGCTTTTAGTAATACAGTGTTAGATAGCATATGCTGAAACACGTTATTATGTTGAAATGTCATATTAAGCTAACTTTTGAACAAGATATAGAAGCCAACTCGATAGGACTCACAACAGAACTGCCAAATGTTTTGACAATGTTAAAACAGAATGTTTTAACTTTTTTTTTTTTTTTTTTTCCCCGTCAGAGATATCTCATTGACTGGCTGCTGTGAAACATTCAGATTTTGATGAATCTTCATTACACGGTAGTACTGTGCTATATATTTGGTTAATGACCTCTAGTGAAGATAAAACCGGCTCTAAGTGAACATGAGCTTGCTGGCTAAAACATCTACAAGATTTTACCATCAGTTAAGGAAATCTGATGAAACATTGTGATAGATGTTAGAGGCTGCCAGATCTACCTACTAGTCCAGTAGAAGTGAAGCTGCTGCAGCTCTGTGTCCCCATGCCCAGCCCACAGGACAGCTGCACATGGATTTCCCATAGGCACACACAAGCCTGCCCAAAATATGTGTCCAGTTCTGGGCTCCCTGATACAAAAAAGACAGGGAACTGCTGGAAAGAGTCCAGCGGAGGGCCACAAAGATGATATAGGGCCTGAAGCATCTTCCCTATGAGGAAAGGCTGCGAGACCTGGGTCTGTTCAGTCTGGAGAAGAGAAGACTGAGAGGGGATCTTATCAATGTGTATAAATACCTGAGGTGTGGGAGACAGAGGGATTTGACCAACCTCTTCTCAGTGGCTTGTGGGGATAGGACAAGGGGCAATGGCCACAAAATAGAGCACAGGAACTTCCGCACCAGCATGCGAAAGAACTTCTTCACGGTGAGGGTAACGGAGCACTGGGACAGGCTGCCCAGGGAGGTTGTGGAGTTTCCCTCTCTGGAGATATTCAAGGCCCGTCTGGACGCCTACCTGGGCAGCCTGCTCTAGGGAACCTGCTTTGGCAGGGGGGTTGGACCCGATTATCTTTCGAGGTCCCTTCCAACCCCTTCGATTCTGTGATTCTGTGAAATATACATATATACTGCTGACCACACAGAGTAGTACAGACAGAAAACACAGTGTTCATGCGAACGTGAATGGAACCAATGGCTTGATGTTGTCCCTTCTCAATGGCTGACCAGGATGGAAATCCATTGGTGGAACATACATGTGTGTATATACACATAGGTATAGAAATACGTATATAAATCCACACAGTGTGGGTCCCTCTAGTAACTGCCTCAGACACCCAGCCTAGCCTGTAGCTGACTCCTGTGTCCCAGCTTTCCCTGATTCTGGCATCCTGTAACCCACAACCCCACTTCAGTTACAGGTACTCAGACTTACACACATGCAGACACATACATACACGGGTCTTTGGGAGCTGGTCCAGATCTATGGTCTTTGCAGTAGCCAGCTCTTGAATTTCTGGTCTCCCCAGTAGCTGGCTCCCAGACCCCTTAGCCTACAGGACAGCTTCTCCAGATGTGTTTACTAAAGAATTACACACGTATAAACACATAGGATTGAAGTTACATAGGGAAACATATGCACGCCAGTTGTCTCCTGTTGGTGGACTCTTAGATCTGTGGTCAACTGTGACCAAGGTCCTTTCTCCAGCTGCTGCCATTTAGACTTCCTCATACATACATACATATATATATATATATACACACACAAGTCCCTCTGCTAGGACAATAGTTTGAAATGGATATTAATAATATGTCATAATTGGGTGCAAGGCTTCATTAGGCAGGTGTAGTCACCAGCAATAGTTCTATATCCAGCTGGCTCCTTTTATCCAATTTTCACGTTTACACCTTTCCAATCCAATCCACCTTGTTTCCTCTGTTTTCCCCACCTCCAAGCCTTCTCCTTACACAGCCGTGGGAAAAGCCAAGTTGTTCCTTTTGCCTCGGTAAGGAAACCAGGAAACCTTATAGCTGTTGTTGCTCCTTGTCAAAACCTCATGTCTATGGTGAATTATCCCTTAGTCATATACTTTAGCAGCAGATATCAAAAGGAAACAAAAAAACACCTAGAAGTAGTGGGAAAAGTCTGGGAAATGCTGATCTACTGATGTACATCTAATTATAGTGAATAATAATCCTGAAGGTTTTAGTTGTCCCCAAGGCATAATCAGGGAAAAGCACTTTGCAAACTTTTATCTACTGTCAAAATTCCTTATGCTATTTATGTTAACACACAGGCTTTTGCTTAAAAATTAAAAATGAAACAGCAAATAAAATAAATGAAATAAATATAGGTACAAAATATGTAATGGTTAATAGTTTATTTGAAATTCTTTTTCATTTAGTGTCACAGTTAACTGATGTCTTATGAGCCACCCACCAGCTGATTTTTATGTAATCACTAAGCTTATCTCACATTGTTTGGAATTCAGCTAAATTGTCATATACTTAATAAATTCATTGGTCCTGAGCTACCATCTCCAACCTTTTGAAATGCCAGGCCTGCTTGTTTTTGCCATCTCTTTCCATTATCCAATTAACGACCACTTTTCATTCAGTAAATTGATTCTAATCCACTTACTTCTGACTATTCCTTGCATTTTGTGGAACAGAGGGTCAGATCTTAATCTTGTGTAAATAGGAAAAATTCAAGCAAAACTGAGGAATACCATGATGTCAATGGTTTTAGACTTCTTTCTACCTAGTGAGGACAAGGCCATGATATGTCAGCTTTATTATTATTATTATTATTATTATTATTATTAATTATTATTATTATTATTATTATTTTATTATTTTCCCCCCATGGAGAATAACAATGATCTAGTAATAAATCAAAATATATTACCATCTTTCTTCTATATTCTGCATTGCTCTTAACATTGTTTCCTGGAAATTGAGTCAACCACCTCATGAATCCTGAATATTCTGCTTGGCTTTTCTATCAAATTCTACTCCTGGCTGCATTGATTTACATCATAAATAATTATCCTGATTATTAAATGTGATCTACATTGTGCTACTAGGAGAAATTTTTAGTAATTGGTTTTTTTTTTTTTTTGGGGGGGGGGGGGGGGGGGGGCGGGGGAGGGAACAATAAATACCAGAAGATTAAAATTACAAAATTGTGTCTGATAGCTGTTTGAAAACCCTTGTTGTTTAAATTAAGGATGAAGACATCATGAAAGTAAAACAAGCAAATTGAAACTGTAAAATTAAACAATTTCAGTCCTGGTGAAAGACTTAGATAAAAATATGTCTAATTTAATATGTACATTCAGGAAAAATGCATAATATAAACAACACAAATGGCTATTTCTGAAATCATAAAAAACACAGCCAGGTGAGGGATGTCCTTGTAGCAAGTGCATTTAAAATATGAATTTTCTATAATGATTTATTTGTAGCTTTACTCTCTCACATCTGATCTGTCTTCCTTCTCTTTTTTTTTTTTTTTTTTCTTGATATGCTTTCAGCTTTTTTATTCTTTGGATATTTCAAGACATATCTGACCTTTAGAATAATTCATTTATTTTGAAGGTTGTTCTGTATTTGTCATAATATATCTGAAGCATTTAACATTTAAAATAAATTTTACTTTTGATGCCTAGCAGGAAGGGAAAAAAAAAAAAAAAAAGCAAGCTGTGGTTATGTTTTTGTGTTTGACAATTATTTTTTATTTCTAAACATGCCAAGTCTAGATTCTGTAGAATGAATGGCATTCTGCAGTTGTACCGTTCTCAGCAGTGTCTCTGAATGGCCTGTTGAAATTTTTTAAACCTTCTTACAAAAGTGCCTGTATTCATTCTGTTGTGTATGTTTACCTCGTGTATCAGAATTTATATGGGACTCATCCTTTTCTGCACCGTATGTGTTTTACTCCTAATTCTCCAATGCATTTTTTTTTTTTTTTTTGAGCTGCGCAGGACTCTGAAACATTGGATAATACATGGTATCTGCTGAAAAGACCTACAACGTAAGTATAAATATGTACATTCAGCTTGAGCTCAGGTGTATGGGGGAATGCAATAGAGCAATGAAATGTGAGTTGATATATAATTCATAATATTAGCATATTTTAAGCATAATCATTGCAAAAATATGAAATCATTATTTTCTAAGACACCACTAACGAAAGAATGAGTTCCAGAGGTGAGCTAGTGCCTTTGACATAATGTAATCTCCAACAGTTTCAATATCAGCCCTGAAAGCTTTACATCTCACCACATCACTACAATATTCCCTGGTTTTGAGGTTTTCTTTTCCAGGTAATCGATCCTAGAACTTTTTCCACTCATAAATATGCCAGAAGACACTAGCAGAAAATAAATCTTCCACTCCAAGGTCTCTCAGTCAGGAACCCTCATGGATTCACTCTGGATTTATACAGTAGGAATTACTCTGATGTTCTTGCACTTAGTTACTAACCGGGCTTCAAATGAGAAATTATGCTTCTTTATGGAATTTCCTGAGTACAATAAGCAGGGAGACTCCATTTTAGCTCTCTCAGTATTACATTGTGTTTTCATTGTTGTTTCTGACCCTGTTGACTGGCTTCACTGCTCAGTTGACAGCGGTGCTGGGTAAGAATCAGTTTTGGTAAGAGATACCCAATGGAGTTATTCAGACCCAATGTATAATGGCTAAGAAGGCAGTACCAATGATAACAAAACCAAGTGTTTTTTTCCACCACACATCTTATTGCATCTTTTTTTGATTTGATAAAAGCACACACATGTGATGTGGGATAAGCTCACGTCACTTAGACTGTCCCTAAGGACTACAAGGAGAGAGAGAGAGAACTGGGGCAGGAGGTACTTTTGAGACTGTTGCTCTTGCAGTGGATTTCTAGGATTAGGGATGTGTCCATAAATCAGAATATTCAGGTCAGGTTTTGACCTGAATTAGTTGGAAGGTATAGATTTTATTGAGCATATCTAGGAAAGCAATGGCAATATAAACTGAGAAAATCTATTAAGAAACTCCCTATTTAGTGCATTTCTGGACTAAATATATTACCTCACATACTATCAGATCACTCAGGGGATTATGTCTTCCCATTCTAGACTAATTCAATGCTTGTTACACACTAGTACCAGAGATGAAGTCTTGAGAGACATGGGATTAGACAGCTGAAATCCATAGAAGCCTATGATTTTCGTAGGTTTGCTTACTGAGGTGACAACGTAATGTGCCAGTTTGTACTGGAATGGGTATGAAAAGAAGTGAGATCAGTGATTAAAAGCAGGAAAAAAGAGCAAGAAAAAATGATATTTTTGACACCATAATGTTGTTAGAAATCTGTGTGCTATCAGAGGATGAAAAATTATTTAGTAAAAATAGGCTTTTTTTTTTTTGACAAGATTGCCATAGCTTTGTAATAGAAGGAATAGTATTTTGAACTGGAAGACCAAGTAGCTAAGTCAACATTGTAGAGTGAAACATTTCAAAAATTATGCAATTAGCAATTTAAGAGATTTCATACTTCATGTCAATGTCAAAATATATATATTTGGACTGCATTGAGTGGCCATCCATCATAATTTGAAATGTATTTTCTTGAGGGTCTCATTAATAGCATCTTCAGTTGAATGTTTCAGCCTGTCTAGATGCAGTGGCTTGTTATGTTTTTGAAAATCATACTTTTGCCTTTTCAAGTTGTATGTGGGTATAGAAAAGTAGACCCGTTTCCTCAGGCATGCTTTTCTACTTCTACAAAGCTAAAAAGATCTTAGTAACATAATTTAATATTCTATCATGTTTAGTATAACATATACTCCAAATTTTAAACTATAAACCTAAAAAGTGCATTCGGAAAATAAAATAGGATAACATGAAAAGCAAAATAATACTTGAAACAGAAAGAGCAAGCATGTCCTTAATGTTAAACATTCTCTTAATTTCACCATTATATTGCGCTTTATATGGCAAGGTTTTGATAGCCGGGGGGCTGTAGGGTCAACTTCTGTGAGAGGTGCCCAGAAGCTGCCCCATGTCAGATCAGAGACAGCTCCAGCCAGCTCCAAAAGGGACCCAACAACAGCCAAGGCTTGATCCAATGAGCACCTCTGTGAGCATATTTAAGAAAGGTGAAAAACAACTGCAGAGCAGAAGATAGGAGAGGGGTGAGAAAATGTGAGAGAAGCAGCCCTGCAGCCCCCAAGGTCAGTGCAGCAGGAGGGCAGGAGGGGCTCCAGGCACGCAGCAGCAGTTCCCCTGCGGGCCGTGGAGAGGCCCCTGGTGGAGCAGGCTGTCCCCCTGCAGCCCACGGGTCCCACACGGAGCAGATCTCCACGCTGCAGCCCGTGGAGGAGCCCCCGGTGGAGCAGGTGGATGTGGCCTGGAGGAGGCTGCGGCCCATGGAGAGCCCCCGCAGGAGCAGGCCCCGGGCCGGAGCTGCAGCCCGTGGAGAGGAGCCCACGCAGGAGCAGGGGGTCTGGGGGGAGCTGCCGCCCGTGGGGGAGCCGTGCTGGAGCAGTTTGCTCCTGGGGGATGGACCCCGTGGTACGGAGCCGTGTGGGAGCAGTTCTTGAAGAGCTGCTGCCTGTGGGCAGCCCCACAGGCTCAGTTCGGGAAGGACGGCATCCCGTGGGAGGGACCCCGCGTGGAGCAGGGGCAGGGGGTGACCGTGAAGGAGCAGCAGAGACAAAGCGTCAGGGACTGACCGCTGCCCTCCTCCCCCCCTTCTCCTGCACCGCTCAGGGGGAGGAGGGAGAAGAGATTGGATAGGGGGAAGGTGTTTTTAATTTGCTTTTAGTTTCGCACTGCTCTAATCTGCTAGTGATAGGCAATAAATTATATTAATCTCTCAATTTTGAGTCCGCTTTGCCCATGATGATAATTGTTGAGTTATCTTGCCCTTATCTCAACCCATAAACCTTTTTTTTTATCCTATTTTCTCCCCTAGTTCTTTTGAGAAGGGAGAGTAAGAGAGCAGCATGGTGAAGCTTAGCTGTCTATCAGGATGAAACCACAACAACCATCAGTAAAACACAAATATTGAACAAGACTTTTCAGAAGTAATATTAAACAAACATCATGTGCAGTGGTCTACTTTAATCAAGCTCTGTAAAACTGCCACTAACAGTAACTCCCTCTAAAAGGAGACATAAGCAAAGCACTGGTTGATTCTAGAGAATAAAGTGAATTACGAGGCCTTTTTACCAACTACCATAATCAAAATTAGAAGATACACGAAAGCATCTGAGTTAGATTAGCTCAGCTTGTAAACCAACATTAGTATCACTGGGTCTTTCCTGAGGATGTTTACTAAAGGTCACTGTGTCCTGGAGCATCAAGACAAAGGCTAAATGTGGGTTAAGAAAGCAACAAATTAAACAGCCAACGTTAGGGAACACTTATTCATTCTTACAGTAATAAACATTTGGGACAGCTTACTTCATGCATTATTTTTTTCTTTAAAAATACATGACTGTTAACCCAAAAAATAAGATTTACTCCAGAGAGAACTACATACTGTTCTTGATGATTGATTGCTAAGTTCTCCTCGGCCTGTATTCTGATTTAATTGTTTTGTTATTTGGTTTTCTAAAACACATTTTCAGTGAACTAAAGACCCATTAAATCAAAGAAAACAAATCTCAGAGTTCTTTTTCCCGGCACCTAGTGACTGAGAAAACAAAATTAATGTCTAATCATGAAACATGTTTTGGTCAGTATCCATAGAAAGATGCATCCTCTGAAGAGCAGTACTATGCCAAAAGACTAAATTATCTACTCCTAAATGCCCATCTATCCCCTTCCAGAAACATTCTCTTTTTATATTTCAAGACTGTATATATATGTGAGTCAAAAGCACTAGTAAAAATATACACAGAATTTGAAATAGCAAATTAAAATTAAATGGACATTACATGAAAAAACATTATTTTAAGTATTGTTGTTGTATTAATCAGCAATTAATAATATTTTTATAATTGGATATGTAATAATCCAGAAGAAAAAAATACAGTTAAATATTATGAATAATAAACATTTTCAGGCATTAGTAATAAGATGTTCTAAGCTGCACTGATTTTTATAATTCTCATTTTCATAAAGGAATTATTCTGCAGCTTCCATTCTGGCCAGGCAAAAGAATTATGTATGGAATTTTTACTACAAACTCAAAATTAAATCATATATTAAATCAGAAATTAAAATATCTCCACTTTATAAGACTGGTTTGTTTAACATAGCCTTTCCTTATTGATTCCTTTGGGTTCTCTTCTGGCTGTATTTGGTGGGATTCCTTCTGGTTGGATCTCAAGGTGCCTTTAAATCTGCCCAGTGCAGTCTTTTACCTCTGTGTATTCAGTCAGGGATGAATGTGATCTAGGCATTTACTACTCCAGTCTTATCAAAAATTTCAGTAGCATCTGGGGAAAGCCCTGCCTGATCAGCTACTATAGCCGCTTCACCGCCGTGGTGAGAAAAGCAATCAAGAGGAGAGGCAGAGAATATTCTCTCAAATGTTATGCTACTAACATCATTTTCATCAGAAGAAAGGAGCACCTATTAAGACCCAGAAGCTCAGACAACTCTGTTTCCTCTTGTTGTCTTACAGGAACTGCAGTCTGTTCTCTGTCCCTTCAGTGCGCCTCTGCACTGACTTGGGAAGATATAAAGTGGGTAGAGTGTTTTCCAGTTCCCAAAACACCGTGAATAATGTGTGTGGAAGACGTATGGATGAGCACAAGCTCCCAGGATCCCAAATTGGTCAGTCCAGGAGAAAAGATTCAATAAAAGATGTGGAGGAAGACCTAAAATTAAGGGAATTTGCACAAGTGAAATATGCTTGTTTTGTTTGTTTGTTTGTTTTGTATTTTGTTTTTTGTTGCATCAAGTAATGATTTTCCTGCAGTTGAATTGGCTAAAACTGACATCAGAAGCTAAGGCCAGGAGAGGAAAGTAAGCAGCTCTCTATTCCTTGAGAAATTCATCACACAATAGAGTAAGATGTCCTGGTGTGGGAACCCTCACGAGACACATGTATCTGATTACTTTAAGGGAGCAAAAAGAATTCAGACTTGAGTCCATCTGGAAGCAAACCTTCATTACTGTACAGAAACAATAAAAAATAATATTCCAGTAATTTGCAGATAGTTTGAGATTGATTTGATCTTCCCCTCCGCCCCCCCGAAAAAAAGGTTTCTAAATAAGCATATGCACATTTATGTGTTGAGCTCGTGTTTGAACTCTGATAACAATTTAGTTGAGGATGCTTTCCCCTTTTGTTGGCTACAGATATACTGGGTAGGAAAAGAGAAATCTGCTCCTATCTGGCCTGAATTGGCTTTTGTGTAGAGGCCATCATTGTGTTAGCAAAGTCAGGATGCTGGCTGGCAAGGAAAACTTATTGGAATAAAAATAAATAAATAAATAACCCCTTACCTAAACAAGTAACAGAAAAGCAAACTCCATCTTCCATATGGATAACCAGACTATTGTTTTGTTCCAGCTCATCATAATCCAACATGATATAAATTAAGTAATTTATAACATAATTTAAAGTGCTATTCCATTTATGCTGTGCTGTCTCCCAGAATATATTTCAGCAAGTGCTCCTTATTGGATTAAATCTTGCCTCCCGACCAAAAACAGATGAAGCAGTTCATGTAAGGTGATTGGCATCTGCATGTAAACAAAACACAAGAGGCTCAGCAACCCTCTCTGTAATTCCTCTGGCATCAGTGTGTCTTTAATTCATAATCATACCTAGACTCATAATATTTTTCTATTTTTTTTAATTATCAAAAGTATTAGTGCTCTAGTTACTCTCAAAATAATAATTATTACCCCCTCAAAATAATAATTATCACCCCCTCCCAAATATTTTCGCACCAGAGCCTTCTGCTGATAGGCTCCAATCAGTTATGAATTCTGCTAGTGATGATCATGTTTGTGAGCAGAAACTTAGAACATCATTATAGCAGACAGCTAGGACATTTACACTTTAAAGCAAGTTATATATTATAACAAAAGCAGCATAAATTGAAATTGATTTCATTAGAGGAATTTAACACCAGAACAATAATGCCACAGATTTTTCTTTAGGGACACTATTGCATTACAGTGTTGTTTCACTAAATTAAAAATGTTATCAAGTTGGCAGTAAATTCTGGAATGTGTTACTGTGCTAACTATAAAGTCTGTTTAATGGCTGAGAGCTCATATATAACAATGGAAACATATAGCACAAATTAAAATAAAATAAAATAAAAATTAATTCCAGGAAACTTTGAGGGCAAATATTTAAAAAAAAAAAAAAAAAAAAAAAAAAAACACAAAGGAAAGAATAGAAAGAGATAAATATATTTACTGAGTAGTTTAATGATTCAGTAGCACTGTTGCTGCTGCAGTTAGCTTTTACTGTTACTGGAATTGTTTATTGATTGGAATATTGAAATGACTAGAGCATTCACATACTGAACTAGAAATATTTGTAATTCTACAAAAAGAGATGTTTCACGTAAATGAGTGGGGAACTTTTAAGACCATTCTGGAACTCATAATGTCCTTAGTACTGGTGTGGAGAGAAAATAGTCTTTGATGTGTTAGATTTTATTTGAAAGTGAAAATCTATTTGACAGGTTCCTATTCTCCTTCACTGGTTGAGCAGTACATGGAAATGAGATGCCTGTCAACAACTGTCCCAAGGATATACCTTGAGGACCAGGAACATACAGTGGAGTGTTTCCTCCACTCCAAGCTTCATCCTTATAAAGTGAACTATATGTGCTAAGACATACACACACACAAAACAAAACAAAATAAAACAACAACAAAAAACATGATATTATATGTGTGGTGGAATTTATCCTGTTCGAAATGACCATATTCCTCTTCATTGACAAGCTTCAGAAACACCCATAATTTCCAAGTACCCATGTGAAGATCAATAAATTCTGCTCTTGTTGTCTGTTTTGTATTAAATAGTTGAACTCACTTAAAAATGAGAAACCATGAATCTTAATTCACGCAACCTGCACTGCAAATATTAGGATCGATTCACTTACCTAAGCAAAAGATGTCTAAAGTGAATTAAGATGTGTTCAGATGGTCAGCCTGGCATCCACTTGCCATTTGACAAGCCTAGAGACTTCCTGTAAGCCTTCAGTCTGTAAGACTTCTGTCTGAGACACATCCCAGAAAACCCAGGACATCTGAGATGCTGATAGACTCCTATTTCTAGGTACCTGAATTGCTTCTATTGCATAAGCATCATGAGACAGCTTTTCATTTTATCACAGTATTCTCCTTTTCTATTTAATATCATGTATTCATAAGGTTACCTGGAACTTTCTATTATAAAATTATGCTTTCAAATATTTACAAAACTATTCAACTTTAGCCACTGAAGCTGAAATTTTCTATCTCAGGCTTTGTATGGAAAGCATCTGCAAACATGGCATGATAATATTGGAGACCAGAATCACTGGATCACAGAAAGAGAGACATCACTTTTTCTACACTTTATAACTATACCTTGAAAAACTCTGTCAATGGCATAATTTTGAATGTGACATTGTGCCTCTTGACAAATTCACGACAATTTGACCAAGTTACAGATCTTTGGGGAAAAATAAGAAATAAAATAAAAAATCACATATCTTTAATAAAGACTTCCAGTGCTAACTTTCCAGTGCTAAAGACTAACAGAGACTGTGTCTACCCTGAGCATGCTTCAGTTCTTCTTGGCTTCAAAGTTACCCTCCCAAGAAGATATTAGAAGCTTTCACCTGATTTAATATAGGTCCTACAGTTTAGATGAAGTAGATTTTTGTTTGCATTCCCAGTTAGTGTACTGGAAAAGGGAGGATGAGAATGAAATTTGATTTGACTTTTAAGATGTATGGGTGTAGGGAAAATTAGCTGATGAGAGGGGATAAAGCTGCCAGCAATCTGATGAAGCAAAGCAGAAAGTGGTTAAAATTACATAGTGAAGCCCAGAAGTTTTGGTGGTGAGACTTGAGGGTCAGCATGTGAGAAGACTTCAATTTCCTTTTTTAGAAGCAGTTGCTCCATGAACCATAGAACGGATGAAGCTTGATTTTCCTTTTATTTCTACATCCACAGAGCCCCTAGCTCAATTTCATCTCCTTATCAAACTCTCCACATTCCCGGGACCTCTACATTTGCCCTCAGCTCTTCCTTGATCTGCCGTCTGCACTGCAGGGTTCCTTTGGCCAACTTGTAGAGAAAAAGCTGTGAAGGAAACCATATGTGTAAGGACCAGCTAAAATTATGAACTCACAAAGTAGCTAGCCAAGTATAATAGGTGCGACTTGTTATCTACTTGCTTTTTCCTCAACAGAGGAGTTAACTCAGTTTTCACATAACCTTTCTCAAAACAACCAGCAACTCACACACATATGTAACTAACTAACTAACTGAATAATAATAAAAAAGATTTATTGGAATTTGGGGAATAGATTTAAAGTTTACATGTGGACAGAGTGTCAGCATTTTTCCCTTGGAAAACCTAACTTGAAATGATGGCATGTTGTCAGACCGTAAATTAAAATAGAAGATAATAACTTAGGTACTATAATGTTAGGATATTTGGGGTTGTTATAACTTTGTTTAACTCCAATATCAAAATTGCTCAAAATCCTTAAATTCTGGGTACTCAGCTATCTAACTTGACTTTTCTTTGTCCATACTTCTTATGAAAAAGATGGCCAGAGTGGGTGGAGGAAGCAAAAATGAGCAATAATTTTCTTATACAGGAGATTAATTCCCTCAGTACAGAACAGAATAAAGCATATTTTATTATTATTATATTTAGAAATAAAAATAGGAGACTCTTTCAAAGCTTTTGCTAATACCAAGGCAGCTGATCCTACTGTTTGCTACCATGAAGCACTCTGAATGCTAAGCATACACTTAACTTTAAGCACATGAATAGTCCCAGGGGAGCCTTTGTTGTTGTTTGCATGTTTGTTTTCCTGTGGATTAAAGTCACAATTATGAACATTTTACAGCCCTGAGCTCTGAATTAGTGTATCTACTGGGGGTGTGTAGGGGATAAACAAATACTTCAGTCAGGAGAATTAGAATAAATCTCTAGCACATAATTTAGTTCATGTTTCCTTTCTCAGTGCTGATATGACTAATAAAAAGAGCAATATAAAGAGAAAAAAAGTAGCCCAGAACACCCGGCAGCAACCTCTAGAGGACATTGCATGAAACAGAAGGAAAACTGTTCCTGGACAGCCACTATTACATCTAAGTGTTCCTACGTTGCTTTTATAGCCTTATTTCTGATTACTCAGTAGATTAGGTAAAGAAACCAAGCTCTTTTTGTAACCTGTGTGAGAACAAAGGTTCACAAACACATAGGAACTGTTTTGAGGCATTAATTTTCTTCTTCCCTTAAATTTATAGATGCGAGCAATATGCAAAATTTAGAGCAATGTCAAATAAACAGCAAACAGTTTTTTTTTTTTTTATTTTCTCCATGTGAACATATAGAAATGAAAATGAAAAGGGGAAATTGCCGTGGGAAATAGTCTCTTTTCTAACCATGAATCACTATGTTAAGCTTGTCTTTGTGCCATGAAATAAATCCCTTAAAGAGTTGAACTTGGATGCTAATGACAATAGTATGAGATTTATGACCAGGTATTGACAGGAAGCACTAAAAATATCCAAAGCTGCAGATGATTTATAAGGCACCATTCCCTAGCAACTGCAAATGCAATTTATATAGACTTGTAAGAATTATGGTTCATAGCAGTACTTTTAAACAGTGATTTTAATTGGTGGTATGATAAATGCATTCCTTTAATGAACAATCAGCACAAGATAGACAAACGCAATAGAAACAAGCTATGTATAACAGAAAATGCGTAAAGGGGGAAAGTTCAATGACTGCCAGGGAAAAGCATGAAGCATAACGAACATCCCAGCTTGTTCCCTTTCCTACTTATGCCTAGGTATGAGTGATGACCACAGTGGCAGCAATCCTAGTGGATGTTGGATTACCTGAAGCCTCACGGAGCAAAGACAGGTACATCTGTCTTTGGACACCCGTGGTCACCTCCCCCTGGTTCCTATCTTAAGCAGACCCACATACTGCACTGTCTCCTGTGTGCTTGGACTTGGAATAAAGCTCTAGCTGAACCTCCTGCACATGCATAGGCTCAGCAAAGGTGTGTGTCACCTCACCTTCACCTTCAGAAAAGCTCAGTGGTTAAGATTAAGATGCACAACTGAAAATCAACAACACGAAAAAGAGACTGCCATTTCTGTGAATGACTTATCCCAGCCAAAAAGGTGATTTTTTTTAAAGGGGGATGAAAATCTTCCTGTAGTTGTCTCTTTCTTCGTGGATTATAGGGGAGCCTAGATTACTGGTTAGACCATGATTCTTATATTTGAGAAGACTACAGTCAGATAAGATCCTACTCTCTATGAAGGCCTCTTTATACATAAAACAAAACAAAACAAACAAGCAAACAAAAACCACCTGAAATACAATGATCTTTCCTGTTTTCAAATGTGTTATAAACTTAACTGCAGTAAGGTCATGAAAGAACAAGCTACTTTATACAAACATATTGAAGAAAATTCTTCTTTCTGTGCACAAGATCAAGTCTATTTCTGACAAAAGTTTGCTAGTGCAAGGAGACATATCAGGAAGAAATTTATGCTAACACACTCAAAAAAATAAAATTAAAATAAAAAACAAAAACCACAAAGTCTAGCAAAACTGACATCCTGCATGTTGATTTTGTATTTAGTTCTAATGTGCTTTAAAAAATAAATTTAACTTTAAAGCCAGTGTTAAAACCTTCAAATCAGCAAAATCGTTGAGGTACTTCTTTGTGGAAATAAAGCACATGTGCTTTGATAAACGAAAAGGAAGAGAATACAGAAAGTGTGCAGGGAAATATAGAAGAAAGAGATATAGAACATGCAGAAAGCAACTTGTGATGACAGAAATGCAGTCTGTGAGGAATGCCCATTTTGAGCTGTGCCACCTGCAAGTGCAAGATCCCTTTGGGTCATCTGGAAAGTCTTCAGCTCGGGTCTCTGAGAAAAGCTTGAATATTTTATCTCTAATTTATTTGGCTAGTCAGGCATCTTAATTGAATTTAGTAAGAAACTAGAATGTCAAAATTTAGGGCCATAAGCTTTGTGCAGTATTTTAAGGCTAAATCTGTCTTTTTTGTTTGTTTGTTTTTTTTCCCTCCTGTACTTGAGCAATTTGGGATATTGGATCCCATATACGAATAAGTAGAAGGAATAATGCCATAAAAAATGCAATAAAAAAATAAACAAACACCCAACATCCTCGCCTGTTTTAAGAGAAGCTGCTGAGGAATAATACAAGTTGGAATAAGTTACAAAGATTTTTACTTTCCATTATTCAAGGCCATAATTATTTTTTCCTTTCTTCCTCCTTGGGGTAGGCCTCTGTTCATCACCCTACATTTATTTGCAATCATTTTATCCTCTTCTCAGTATTCTGATCTAAAACTCTTTGAATCCAATGAAAGTATTTCTCAAGCCCTTTAGGGTACTCACTTCATCTAAGATTAGCTCCCTCAAAGTTTGAAGTCTAGGTGAAGTTGTGGGGAGCTGGGGGTTGTCCTCTTCTTGCAGATAACTAGCAATAGGACAAGAGGGAACTGCCTCAAGTTGCACCAGGGGAGGTTTAGGTTGGAAAGCAGGAGAAATTTCTTTTCAGAAAGAGTATTCAGGCATTGGAACAGGTTGCCGGGGGAGGTGGTAGAGTCATCATCCCTGGGGGTGTTTAAAAAAAGGTTGGACATGGTGCTTAGGGACATGGCTTAGTGGGCGATATTGGTGGTAGGGTGATGGTTGGACCAGATGATCTTGGAGGTCTTTTCCAACCTTAATGATTCTATGTGACATCACCAATTTATTATCCACAGATAGTCATTGAATAGATATCTCAACAGGCAGATTTGTTCTACCCATTCTACCCTAGACAGGGCACCTACAAGAAACAGAACTGGTGACTTCTAGAGATATTTCTTTCTCCACTGAGCATACTGGGAACCTGGAGTGCAGTGTTTTGTTTTTTTTTTAATATTTATTATTATTATAATTATTATTTTTTTATGTTAGACATTAGTCTACTGAGTTCATAAACTAGTGAATATTTCAAAATTCAGAAATTTTGAATTCAAGAATTCTTCCAGTTTTAAATTTCTGCATAAAGGCAGATAAAAGTAATTAGTTTTGACTTTCCTGTGTCGTTCTTCAAGATCTCAGTTGCTTGCATTGATAGCAGCTAAGCAAACAAATACACTCTGCTACTGATCTTATCTGAAAGCTGTTTTGCTTGTACACACAGCTGTCCTCTGCATATGAATGGTCTCAGTGCTATTTCCAACTCTTTTGATCTGTGTTGTACTTGTTTCAGTTTGATTTACACAAGACAGAATCCCTTTGGTATAGGAACATTCTGGTTTATAATTGCTATAGAATTTGTGCAACAAACTACAATGGATATGTGGGAGATAACCTCCTGGTTTTCTTTTTCAATTTAACTTGAATTGGAAAGAAGTAAGGCTAATCACAAAGACAAGAGTTCAGATTTGCTCTTGGATTGGTATTACTTGTTCTTCTTAAGCTAGAAAATGCAGTTCAGAGCATAGAGATCTGGTCGTATGATATTATAGGCCTTATAGCTATTATCAGGTTCTTACCTTATAGGTCTACTTTTAATAATTTGGAAGATCTTCAATTCATATTTGTTTCTAAAACTTTTTTCTCTTATCCTTCCCATTTTCTCAGCTCTGCTTCTTATAGGTTTGTCTAAGATATTTGATTTCCCCATGGATGTGTTCTGATACTTGTCATAGACAGAATACAGACCTCCTGTTTCTGCTTTGCCACAGGCCTCTGTCAAAGGTATTAAATGGACTCAAAAGCGCTATGTCACTCTTTCTGTGATGTAGGAATGCAAATAATTTTGAAATTTGGGATACATGGTATTTATTTTTTAAAACAATTTAGGGGAAGGGGGTCTAGCATATATAGGAATTATAGTAAAATCCACCCTTCTATGCTCCAAATAAGTGCATTTAAAGGGAATTACAGCAGATAGAAAGTCTGTCAAATCCCTTGTCTCTATTCCCTTAACTGAAAAATATATGTCTCTGAAGAATACATATATTACAAACAAATACATCCTATCCTTGTTATGAGAATCAGTCTTTTGGAACATTTCGTCATTCCTTCCATCCTGCAGGACCTAATTTATCATCCAGTTCAACTAACAAGGAGATAAAACAACTTCTATTTACTGATCTTGTTAACAGGAACTAGAACCAATAGAGATACTACTATCTGCTGCTTTATTTAAGAAAACACAACTCATGAATAACATCAGGATGTAAAAGATGTAGGTCTGGTTCCCATATGACTTTGAAGACAGTCCCTCATGGGAAATTATTGGTTCAGATAGAGAATAAATGAGATGAAATTTAATAGTACACACACAAAAAATAAATTTGATAATGCCCCTACTATAAGATATCAACTTGGTTGGAAATAATAAATACAGATACTCTAGATACAAGGTGATCACAGGATGTCTATAAGTCTCCAATGTGACAAAATTTGAAGACCTATTAGGTGAGATACCTTCAACAGTAATAGGAAAGCACTAATATTGTTTGTATTAGGCATTTGTAAAGTGTTGTTAAGAATACTGTATGCAGTTCTAGTTACCTACATTCAATAAGGTTAAATATAAATGGGAACAGGTAAATGGGTAACCTGGGTAATCACAGGACATAAAGACATCACTTTTAAAATAAAGGTTGCAAAGGAATATAGTTGTTGCTAGTAAAATTTGAAGTGAGTTATTAAAGCAGAACTGTAGCGTGTACTTGAAAACAGTCTGTGAAAAGATTTAAAACAAGGAACAGGTGGGATTGTAAGAGGTTCTAAACACAACACCCTTCCAGCCAAGATGGTGAGGTCTCGTAAACAAAAACAAAGTCTGTGTAGTTTTAAATCTATGAATGGCTTTTGTCTGTGTCAACAAGCTTGAACCACTGATCCAATCTTCTGAATGCAAGTTACGGGGTAAAGCGTTCTACAAGAAAGTTAAGCATGTGAAGCAGGATAAACAAACAAACACACACACACACACACAAAAACAGAAGTTGTTCAGCTTGTGTTTTATGTTATTTCTGTTTCAAAGTCTAATAAAGGCAGAAACAGTGAATGGACTCATGCATTAACCACATGTGCATGTCTATATCCATGTCCTGTGATAGACTGGTAATATTTTCCCTTTACTTCCCTTAATTTTCCTGTTAGTTTTGGAAAGGATGTAGCCAATAGCTGTAATGGCTGAAAAGGAAATAATCGTGCCAGGAAATCTAATTTCACCTTTCAGAAATGCCAATACAGTGGTGCAATGTCTTATTTGAAAGCAGACGTTACACAGACTGGGAATGGGGAGCGAAAGGGATTCTGGTTTATTCAGACTTCTGTGAAAAACAATAATAATAAAATAGAGGTCCCCACATCAGTGATGTTTCATTTCTTGTTCAGCATCAAATGACCATAAAGCTGTGCTACAATGAGGTAAAAGCCATTTGTTAGGTGATATTGCATGTAGTTTTCTTTATAGCTTTGATTTACCTTATCCCCAAAGAAACTGATCCTTTTATAAAGACAGAGATCACAATTTGAGTTTACAAAGTTTATTATGAATGTCCACAGAGGTATAGCAATTGTGTATGGGAAACCTTTAGTCTATCTGAGCTCACAAAGGTGGCTGAACTATTTTCTCAAAGTATTTTTCTTTCCATGCCTAAATCAAGCACAAGGGACTGTGAATACTTACTTGCTGCATGTTGGTTATAGCAAGGCGTCTTTCATCTTAGGGACATCCCTAGAACATGACTACTTTTAGAGAGCTAAAAGTTTGGATAGTTATAACTTCACAGATGTATGGATCTCCAGCAAGCAGGTGATCAAGATTTTTTTTTCCCTTTACAAGAATTTTTTAGTAACAAATGTATTCTTCCACTACAATATACGGTGGAAAGCTTTCCTCTGATTTATCATGCATTATACAGTTGCCTTGTAGTGCAGCAGCTATACATGCTATGAATGCAAAGCCACGTGACTGATAGATTAGCTTTTTTTTTTCCCCATTATTGAAAGTGAGAGGTAAGTACTGGAAAGTACTTATACCCCAGAAGTAGTGAAATTTTATTTTTGTTCTAGTTTAGGACTTAATTTTTTCACATCTATGACTAGGCCACTGAGAAGGATAGCCATTAAGAAACTATTCTGTTAACCACAGGTCTCCATTAAGCATTTTCAATATCTACAGGGAACTGAAACAGATTTTCTTTAAGGCAAGAAAAGCCCTTCAGAGTACAATTAACCTCATCAAATTGAATTTTTATCTATTTACTTCTACAGAATCTGCCCTGTGTGTATTTACTGGCTTGTGTTTCTTTATGCTACATTGTTTTGCTTTAAAATAATATTGTTCACTTCAACTTTCTTACAAATTACAGCCCTTCAGGGGAATTAGTCAGGAGTCTTATGCAATAAACCTAAAAAGAAGTGGAGGGAATATCAGCCAGTGATTAATCACATACAGCTCCCAAACAGAGTTTTCTGTTCCCTTTACCCACATTTCATGTGCAGTCTCTTGACTTCCATGACAAAGCTGAGTTTATCTGTGGACAACTTTGTGGAGGTGAAGAGAAGATAAGCTAAGACTCTTTATTGAACTGCTGCTGGCAAAAGGAATACACTGAAGGATTGAATTGGCAGTTAACTCCAAGCTGTTTTCTGAAACAAAACAAAACCACCCAAGCAAACAAATAAACGGCCATTAAATTCTCCACAGCAGAAAAAAAAAAGTGAAATCACCACATTTGGAAAAGAAAATGTTCTTTCAAAACTGGTAAAAAGATGAGCATTTTCGGTTGCTGGAATAATCAATCACATCAACTGCAAGGTTTGTGCCCACACACACAGAGCAGATTTCAGAGCATCTCTAATGTTGATTTAGAGGTCCTTCAGGTGTGTTCTTGGGATTCAAAATGAACACAGCAGCATGTCAGGACTTAACTTAGCTGATTTTTGTTTTTGTTCCTGCGTGGAGCCACGAGTTGGACTTGATCATTATGGGTCCCTTCCAAGATATTCTATAATTCTATAAGATACTCTTCTGACAACATGGCAGGCCAGAGGAAGAAAATAGACCCCAACACCACAGCTAAAGTAGATAAATGAACACTGATTTTGTAATTAACATCCACTGTGCTAACTAAGGGAGACTTGTTTTACCAAATTGGTAGGTCACCCATGAGTTCTACTGTTATAGTATATAGTAATATAGTATATAGTAATAGTCTGTTCTATCCACTTCTCAGTGTCTGGGAATTACTGGACAGGAGTGGGCACCCTCCTGTTCAACTTAATTGACAATGCTTAGCAGAGTTCACTTGAAAGCACATGTGAAGATGTCAGAATACCAACATGAGTATAACCACTGGACTGAAAGGAGACACAGGTGGTACAGATTGCCACCACAGAGGATATGTAAAGCCCTCAAGAGGCTGGGACCTCTTCCCCCTTTCTTAGTATAATATCAGTATAAGGACAATTCATAAATATAGTACTATTAATAGCAATGTAAACGTGGCGCTAAACACATACCCCTGTTTCTGCCTGGAGCAAGAATACTAAGCAGTGAGTAGAATTCCTAGGCAATACACTATATTCCATTACTATCTTGATTAAACAGCTGGGATTTGCTCCGAAGCTATCTGATGCTGTAAATATTTCAATGACCTTATGGAAGAAGTGAGACTACATGACTACTCAAACTACTATAATAACTAGTTATGATGCATTCACACTAGTTTCTTTATTATATTCTGCTACATACATGACATTATGTGCTTACATATGTTGGTTGTTGCCCAGACTGCAGAACTGAAGTCTTCTACAGCATGCCATTAACAATGCCTATCCACCTCTAACATACTAGGCTAAAAGAGGTTGCAAAATGTCTTTACCTCATGTCCACCTCAGCATCCTGTATTTGGCAGGACACTGTTGGCAAGTGTGACTGGGTCAGGTTCCCTCGTGCTGTGAAAAGTTAATTGGGTTGCACTCAAGTGCATGTGTGAAGGATCCATACCTATACAGGAGGCAGGTCTAGGAATAACAATCTCAGGCTTTCTTTGCCACAGAAAGTAGACAGAATTTGGATTTTTCTATTACTTTAGAAAATCCCATTACAATACCATTCTTGTTCCTTTTCTGGTCTCCTAGTACTAGAACTGAACAAAACAATTAAAAATGTTCAGGACTCGCTATTACTCATTTATAAAATAGGAATGTTCAGTTCATTTCTAATGTCAGCATGTGCAGGGATTACTAGCTTGTTTTACAAGCATTATGTAGCACACAATTCCCTTGTTCCAGAAGTTAAGAACTCAGCTACAGACATTTTGCTTGGGACTGAAATTTGGCATGCACTGCTTCATTCATAAGCATAATTGCCTTTTCATACTTCAACAAGTCTTTTTGAACAGGGATTTTTACTCTCTCTGCATTTCTACATCTCCTTTTTGTTAAAAAGCCTTTAAAAATATTAAAAAATAAATAAAACTTCATAGAAAGTAAAGCAAAGCCTCTACTTTATTCTTGCTTAGTGTGCTCAAGAGAAAAATGTTTCTCCATGTTTCTAATTGTTCTCAATCTCTACAATTTCTTCCTTCCATCTATGTTTGAAATAGAAAAATAATAATTAAAAAATACATTGAATTAATATACAGTAATGCTTTAATTCCTGTGTATTTCAATATAAACATTAAAAGTTAATGAAACATTAACCTTTAATAAGAGTCAAACTGTGTATGCCACTGCATAGGTATGCCACATATTCCAGTATATGTTAAAAAAAATAATAATAACCTATGTTAGGGTAAGACAGACCATCCATTGGAAGAACCTGATTCCTAGCTTGGGCTCAGGGTTCTAACTTGTAAGCAATAATAATTGAGTAGATAATTCCAACTCTGGATTTAAATTTTTTACAATATTTTTTCCCATCATTTTGCTTCCCAAGGGTATTTACACAACAAAATAGACAAATTACCCTTTTAGCCTGTGATTGCTACTTGACCTGCAAAAGGTGTTATTTTCATTTTACACAAGACCAGCTGATAAAATTTGATGATCTTGTATTGGGTGTGAAATTATTCATATAACTCCAGGTTTTACTGCTTCTCATGCCATTTTTAATCAAATCCCCTTTACATATTTATTAGCTTCCTCAGCTGGTGATATAAGTCAAAGAATAGAAGTCATCAAAGAACTGAGGACTCATTTCAGCAAACACTTATATGAAGTTCGGCCCGATATCACTCTCTTAGTCTCATCACAGCAAAACATGGATTAAAGTCAGAAAACATATAGCACCACTCTAAAAACAAAAAGTTTCAAGTGCTATCTAGCTTGCATAGTGAAGTTTGCAGGAATTATATTTTGTCCATCCAGTCCTTGCTGTTTTTGCCTGCAGCATTTCCACTGGAGAACATCAGACACTGGTGGCTTCCACTGCTTTAATCTCAACAACAGGTCTTTTTTGAGTAAAATGTCAGAGCAGCTAAACTCTAACCTGGACATATTAGTTTCACATGACCTCCTGTGTGAAATACAGCATGTGTTCAGTGATTAATGTAAGACACATGGAGAAGGTAAAGCACAGGCAAAACAGGTAGTTTAACATTTGGGGGAGAAGTAAAATTAGTGGACAAGTCAGAATGACAAGTTTTGTAGCAAATTTAGGAAATCAAACAATTTCAGTGCTGGTGTTTTGCCTTTTTTTTTTTTCTAAAAAAAAAAAAACAAACAAACTTCTGGACTGGCAAATTTTGGAGTTGGGATTGAGTAGAGAGGTTAGAAAGGAAACTAAGCACATCTAACAGGACTGCCAGGATTGTTAATGCCAGGACTCTTAATCCAAACAGCTCTGCAGCATTTGGCAGCACTTAATTCCACTTGTGAAACAGAAGAGAAAAAGAAAGACTGAGCTATTCCATAATTACTAGCTAAAATTCAATTTGTGGAACAGCTGCAAGAAGTGAGAGGACACATCAAATTAGAGGTCAAAACTGAGGGTTTCTGATCTTCTGAGCACCTCTAATTTGCTGCATTGGAACCACTTTGCAAATTCTCCTTGTCTTTACTGAGAACAGTATCAGACGTTCATTTTCAGTGATTTTGGGGAATGTTTTCTTGGAACACCAATTCCTAGTGTTGGTGAAAAGAACCATAGGTAATGATGAAAGCAGTTTGGCTACAATTTAGAAAACAGTTATATTATTTACAAGGAGAATGGAAAGCTACAGATCTGAGTCATCTAAATTAATAGGCACTTTGAAATGAAGCTGAACAAGAGGTTAGCCAAGGTCTTTGCTGTTAGAAAACACGGAGTTTATGGTTGTATATAGCCAGCTGTGTATGTCTTTAAGCCTTTAGGAGGTAGTCTGACACCAAGGGTTGATTTGCTGCAAATCTAAATACTAAGAGAGCAGATTTAGGATGAATATAATATTTTGAAACATTCCTGCTTGCTTCAGCCAAAATAAAATAATAATAATAAAAAAAAATACACGAAAAAGAAATCTGCTTTAGCTTCCTAAGAAGTAACAGAACATTTATTCCTGGAATGACAGGGTTGGGGATGAGGGGGAAAGAACAGAAAAGAAAGCTGATAGGGAACATTTGTTGCATGCAAAATTGACTGCAGTATAGGAAGTACTAACGTGTGTGCCTATAGTGTACCACATACAAGACATTATATGGTGCGTCTACTAAATCAGTGTTCCTCTGCACTTAGTAAATATAATAAGTAACCCAAGTGTTTAGATATTTCATCACTTGGATGTGTTAAAATAAAATGTTTCTCCTTGGCCTTGTTTGAGAAAGTCTATTTGAAGGGCCCTGCCAAAGCTGAATCCTGGATCAGACCTACATTTGTGGTTGCAGCTGAATTAGTCTTTTTAATTCCCTTCTCTGCCCCTCCTCAGTTCATTCTGGTGCCCTTTAGTTTAAATTGGAATCTGGCAACTTTCCAAAGACTAATAGAAAGTTTGCTGAGACAACATTGTGAACATCTGACTGCTTATCTAAACAGTGTCCCAGTTTCCTCTGTATAGGAAAACTCTTACAAGGAAGGGATTCAAGAGCTGAACATATTTAGACCAATGAAAAGGCAGCTAAGAGGGTTTAAATTACAGTTTACAAGTACTTTTGAGAGACACAGGGCACTAGACATTGCATTTTTATGTTGCAGAATACATGGGGAGTTTCTTTGGTCAGCTTACGTTCTGACTGTGATGAAATGTAGGCTTAACATCTACATGAACAGTCAGAAAAGGTAGACCAGAAAAAGCAGCAATATTCAGTACTACAATTTTTAAAGCTTTCCAGACATACATGAAATACAAGCTTTGAGTATGTACTCAGATAAGTAAGTTAGATAGCAGCAGACAGCAAAATCAGAATATACCCTTTGCCAGGAGAGCATTTCAGTGTTTAGCACATCTAATCAGTCACTTGAAATAGAAAGAATATAACTCACACTAAAATTGTTTACTTTCAGTTCCAGGCCATTGGCACCATCTTGAGAAGCAGAATTTGGTGCATGGAGTTTAATGGATTTGAAAAGCATCTGCTGTGTCCCTTTGCCAATTAAAGGCTGTCTTCACACACCTTAAATAAGTTAATGAACGAACTGTGAATAATTGTGCAGAGGGCAATTACTTTAAAGACACAGGACAGTATTTCAGAAATTCTATGATACCAACACCTAAGTCAATTTTACAGGTGGTGAAAGAGCCAAAAAGTTTACTAATGGTTATGTGGTTATGCTTGTGGCCCTACACTGATAAATAAAATGCTTGCTTGAAAAACCGAAGTGGTGTTTGGAGTGGTATGTCCCTCAAACCTGTCCACTGTCTCTCATTAGCTGTAATCTGTGCTGCAGGTTGCATTTATAGCATTGTGTTTACAGCTGCTGTGGGAACTTTCTTCCACAAAAGTGACTGGTTTTAAACCCATTTGTACAGTTGACCTTCTAAAAATCTTGTGGCATTGAATTCCACTGATATACTGAATGAAAACATGCTTAATTTTACTAGCTTCAGACCAGTTTTTTCTTCTTTTTTTTTTTTTTCTTCTGCTAGTAGTGAATATTGAACTTTCCTCTGACCATTCCTCATTCTCCTTTTCCATGCAGCTCATGATTTTGCATCCCTCTATCTTACTCTCCTCAGCATTTCTCATCTGAAAAGTCCTAAACTACTTTCTGGCTCTTTATAGAGAAGATTCCTCATGATTTTGCTCTTATCTGTCTTTATTTCTTTCTAGTATCTCCTTTTTCAGATATAGTAAAGGAATTCTGTACAAGCACAAAACACAGTCACACTAGTCACACTACTTTTTTTTTTTTTTTTAACTTTGGCATAATGCTTTTTTTATGTTTTATTCTCTGCTGTTTTTAACTGCAATGTTCTATTTGCCTTTATGACAGCTCTTCAGGTCTGAGTGGAAATTCTGAAAACATCTGGAACAGTGGCTCTTAGATCACTTATCACAGTGGCAAAAGCTAATTTAGAGGTTGCATCTATTTATGTGCAGTTGAAATTTCTTTCCCGTGTGTACTGCTTTGCATTTAACAAGAATTGCCTTCCAGCTGCCATTGTATCTCCTTGTCACTCAGCGTCCTGAGAACCTTTTGCAACTTTTCACAATGTATTTCAGTCTGCAGTGTCCTGAACCATTCTGTGTTGTCTGCAAATTTTGTCACTTCACTACTTGTTCCTTTTTCATAGAATCACAGAGTGGCTTGAGTTGGAAGGGACCTTAAAGATCATGTAACTCCAACCTCCTTGCCATAGGCAGGGATGCCACCCACTAGATATCCCTTACGAATATTTCAAACAGCACAAGCCTTGCACAGATAAACCTATTACTTTGGTGACAATTGACTCTTTCTCTCTTATTACTAATATATATATATATTATTGCTATTATTATTTCTTTTAAGAGCTTTAAGTAAACATATTCTTTACTATGATGGTGGTGAGGCACTGGCACAGGCTGCCCAGAGAAACTGTGGATGTGCTGGAATTCCTGGAAGTGCTCAAGGCCAGGTAGGATGGGGCTGTGGGCACCTTGGTCTAGTGAAGGCATCCCTCCTATTGCAGAGGGGTGGAATTAGATGGTCTTTAAGGTCCTTTCCAATCAAAACATTCTATGATTCTATGATATGGACTTTATATATATATATACATATATATGTATATGTATATGTGTGTGTTGAATACTAATAGAGGTGTGAGAAATAACTGAATTTCTACACATTTTTTTAAAACTCTTTACCACTGTGTCATAGTTAAGCACATTCTTATTGATTCTAGTTTTTAAGATGCAATTTAACCAATTTACCAATTGGTAATTTAAGCTAATAGTCTAAAATAGAAGTAGCATCTACAAATTCATAGTCTTGCTAATATGCTTCTGTGTTACTTTTTCCAATACTTCTTTCTGTGATGGTCTTTTTGATCTGTTCTTAATATTCAAATACCTAATGCAAGAATAACCTCTATGGCATAATCTATCTGGTTGTATAGGCACAATGTCTGTATGTATGTGTATATGTATCTATGTATTCTTTCTACTCCCCAGGATTTCATGATGCAACTTATTTTGTTTCTTTCGATATTTACCCTCTGATAACCTGTTTGCTTTCTGAAATTACAATCACCATTTCATTCCATGGCTCAGCATCCCGCCTCCACCTGGTATAATCGCCCCCTTGCTGGCTCCCACTCTGGTGTTACATCTGCAATCACTGGCTCTGAAAAATAAATGTGTGATAGAATTTCTTCCTCCTCTGAAGAGATAAGCTAATAATGATGGGCTCAGTAGGTGCTGTGGGAACAGTGCTCACTGCATGCACATATGCTGGTGAGTGGCAGGAACAGTTGCTGATGGTGAAGTCTCCAGGGAATCCAAGGGAACCAGGAGGTGAAGCAGGAGGTGCTACTTCTACAACAGCTGTTGTTGGCTGTTCAGCATCTGCCCTTGGTACTCCCAGAAAAGGTTTTGAGACTTCCTAGTCTGCCCCTTCTACTTGTCTCTCTCATGCAGATTAAAAATTTAATACATCATGCTTTTAGGTAGCTATTTTGTATGTGTAACGTACTAAGCTTACTTCAACAACATAAAGAATTGGGAAATGATTTCGCTTTGATTTATTTATTTTCAGTTTCCTCTCATCTTTGCCATTTTACCGCTAGTGCATCTCTCAACTCACTGCAACTTTCCACCTCTTGTATCCAAGAACCTTTCAAATATTTTCATTCATAACAGGGCATTGGCCAATTTCTTTCCTAATAAGCTTTTTTTTTTTTTTTTTTTTTTTTTTTTAATATTCTTGTATGTGTTATATCCTGGTGTAGATTGATGGATTTCCTTTCTAGTAGGGTATTCACCCTTCCCTACTTCTTCTTTTACATGCATACTTACACTTTAAAACTCTTCTTGAGATCATTGTTCCCAGCTGTTGGAAGTCCTGGAAAAGTCAGTACAAAAAACTAATTGATGATATAATAATTACTTGACCAGTTAATAAATTTTGAACCAGTGTTTCCAAAATATAAAAAACACTCAGTCCTCAAATAGTAAGCTAGAGAAACCACTATGCTCACCTCTTTCCCTACACAGAAGAGTCATTCTAAGTAACACCTACATTTTTTTGGTATGAATATGTTCTGTCTGATTACACAGACTCAATTTTATTCGTTTCAAAAATGTAGTCACCTGTTCTTTCATTTACTGCAGTGTATTGCTTTCTTTTATTTAATGTCCATCGGCAGATTTTGGATTTTTAGTACAATATCCTCTTGCTGAATAATATTTTCTCCTGCTAAGGAAGAAGGTAGATCCACACAATGTTCTGAACAGTCATTCCAGCATGAGAAGGAATCAGAATCTATAGAGTTGGACAGAATAGCAAATCATCCCAGTTTACATAGGAATCAAATTGTTCTTCAGCAGCTGGAAATTCCAGCATGTATAGTGTTAAATATGCCTTATCTCGGAAACAAGATAATTTCAAGATTAATTCCTGATTTTTGAGGTTTAGCTTCGTTTTCTGTTAAATTCTCTGGGTTGAGATAATACAGATGAAATCATTTGCTGAGATTTGGCTCACTGTGGACATCATTACTATGGAAATGTAAGAGACAAAGTTATGACAAATGTCAAAAACTGTTACTTCCTTTCGAAAATTAGGACTCCTATTGGGATGAAATATTTATAAAGGGGTGTTTGCTTCCCCCAGAAAAGGCAAGAGTCATTTTCATGTTACTAAATAAGAGGGTTATAGGAAGTGTGGATCCTGTATTTGATAAAAATCAATGAATAAAACGGAGAGTTCATAGAATCATAGAATATCCCGAGTTGGAAGGGACCCGGAAGGATTATCAAGTCTACTTCCTGGCTCCACACAGGACCACCTCAAAATCAGCCCATATGTCTGAGAGCATTGCCCAAACACTTTTTGAATTCCAGCAGGCTCAGTGCCATGACTGCTGCCTTGGCAGCCTGTCCCAGTGCCCTGCACCCTCCGGGTGCAGAACCTTTCCCTCACACCCAGCCTGACCCTCCCCTGTCCCAGCTCCATGCCGTCCCCTCGGGTCCTGTCGCTGTCCCCAGAGAGCAGAGCTCAGCGCCTGCCCCTCCGCTCCCCTCGTGAGGGAGCTGCAGGCCGCCATGAGGCCTCCCCTCGGCCTGCTCTGCTCGGGGCTGAACAAACCCAGGGATCTTGGATGCAGTGCTTGAGGTGAGGCTGCACCAGCACAGAGGAGGGCAGGACAATCACCTCCCTTGACCTTTTAGCAATGCCACGCTTGATGAATCCCAGGATACATTTGGCCCTTTTGTCTGCCAGGGCACACTGCTGACTCATATTCAGCCTACCATCAACCAGAACCCCCAGACCCCTTTCTGTGGGGCTGCTCTCTAGCCTCTTTTCTCCCAGTCTGGATGTACAGCCAGGGTTGCCCTGCTCCAGGTGCAGAATCTAGCACTTGCTCTTATTAAAATTCATGCAGTTGGTGATTGCCCACCTCTCTAATTTGTCAAGATCTCTCTGCAAGGCCTCTCCTCCCAATTTAGTGTCACCTGCAAATGTACTTAGTATACATTCTAGTCCTGCATCCAAGTCATTTATGAAAACATTAAATGAACTGGCCTTAAAATCAAGTCCAGGGGAACCCCAGTAGTGACTGACTGACAGCCTGATGTAACCCCATTGACTACAACCCTTTTAGCCTGGCCCTTCAGCCAGTTGTACACACATAGTATTATGTATTTGTCTAACTGTATGCTGGACATTTTGTCCAGAAGGATACTGTGAGAAACAATATCAAAAGCTTTGCTGAAATCCAAAAAGATTACATCAGCTGTCTTCCCTTGGTCGACTAGGTGGGTAACCTTGTCATAACCTTGTCACAGTTGTAGAAATGTACTCTGAGAGGAGAATTTTGATTGTCCTCAGTAGTATTTATTCTTTGTTTCAACTAACAAGCATCTCAAACAGCCTTTTGCATTCATTAAAAGTGAATTTTTGATTTGAAACAATGGAGTAATTTGCTTTCATGAATTATGTTATCACATTTTAAACCAGATCAATTATATTACATACCTATTATAGTCTGTGCATTAACAACCAGCACAACATCACCTAATATGAATACCAGGAGATATCCAGACCAGGCTTTATCCACCTTCCAATGAGTTATAAATAAACTCACATTTGAAATGACTGATTGATTCTCTCCAAATTTGATTAACAGATAAAATAAACTATTTTTGGAGCAGGGTCTAGATGTATTTAGGATAATTCAAGCCTCAGAAAGGCAAGATAGCTATGGCATGTGATAAATGAGACAGAGTAAAATCCACCATATAGCGTACTGGAAGAGTAAAGGGAAATTAAAATAACTGAAATGAAGGGCCTAATGGGTTGATCATCTGTAAGGAAGAAAATTAGATGTCAAATCCCAGCTCCTTAGGTAAGATGCAAAGAAAATGAAGAGAAAATGAAATCATTGTACATTTCAATAAATTTGGGAAAACATGACCACAATTCGAATGGCTATAACCAACCTTCCCTCCCAAGAACAAGGAGCACCTTTTTCCCATCTTGGAAAGATGTCCTAAGGTTCTCATGCTGATAATAAATGACAATGCTGACAAGAGAAAAAAATCTCAGTGCGGTACCTCAATGCAGTTCAAGTGAAGGAAGTTTTATGTTGCCCCCAATATAGCATTTTATATTTCTATAACATCAATGTTTACCTTTGTTCCTTCTTGCCTTCCTGCTTTCCTCGCACATTCTACTCCAGGGGATCAAGTGTGAACTTTGAATATTTGAACAAGAACTGAGAATCCAGCTGTTGGTGTTTGTTTGTTTGTTTGTTTTTTATTTGTTTCTTTGTTTTTTTCTCCATTTTGTTTTTTCTTTCCATTAACAGGTCACAATGGCAACAACATTTACTGAATTACAGTTGTTATCAATTATGTTAAAAAGGTAAATTGGCATGACATTATAAACAATGTAAGATCAGGACCCAGGCAGCTGACACACAAGGACATCTCTTTTATGTTCCTCTGGTATGCATTTTTTTTTTCATCAAAAGAAACAGAGACTCTTTTCCTGAACCATTGGAACTTGAAATTCAGTGTCACCCTCCTCACCACTAAGTCTTGTATCCCTGCAGAAAAGGAAGCACAGAGATAGCTGAAGCCAGGCTGAAACATGAGGCAATCCCACTACTGCTGAGCAGGAAGGCTGACACTTGAGTTCTGCCTGCTCTGCCTTTGAACAAATTAATTAATTTGATTCCTTCTATCCACTTGCTCATCTTCATAATGCTTGTCAGTACTCAATTATCTTCAAAATTTCTATCCTTCTTTCAAGCTTGGTGAAGCTGGTCAACAGATCCAGAAGTTATTAGCTACGCTAATAACTTGAAAATGAACGGCCAACACAATCATGTCAGAAAAACTTCCTTAAGGAAGCAACCTAAAAACAGTAAAAAACTACTAGCAATAAATTAATGGCAATAAATTTAGACACTAAAATGGGAAGCTGTGACAAGACTTCTTGCTGAAGCTGATCTGGTTTTAATGAAAGAATTAAAGATTCATCAGGCCACAAAGTAAGAGCAAAAAGAGTCATGACTGACTAGTGATTAGGGTACATGCCTGGTTGAGGAAGGATGAATTACAATTACATGAGAAGCATCAGTGCCCAGAACATACGTGATGAGAATTGCTCTCACCATATACTTTTTCATATCTGATTGGTTGCAGTATTCATCTGTGATGTGTAGTTTGTCCCTACAGGTGAGGAGGAAAATGGATCTGAATTTCTTGAGTGTTCAGCAATGTTTTGCTCATGTAACTGCTGCTGCTGAAGCAGATTAGTTTTGGCCAAGCTCCTGTGTGTTGGGCATCCTCCAAGGCTGCCCCTTAGATCAGGTTCTGTAGGTGAAGTAAGAGGAGGGGTGGCCAGCTGGGAGTGTAAGCAGGGCTTAAGCAGGAATCACCACCACTGTGAAGATGAGGCATTTTCAAGCTTTCCCAGAAAGAAATAAACAGTCTGCACAGAAAAAAAAAAAAATATTGAGTCACAGTCATGGAAAAACAGCTTTGATGACTTTGTCTGCAGTGCCTATCTGTAGCTGGAATTCAACCAAGTTAAATGCCTTTACTCTTTTGTGAATGCACATTCCTAATTAATTGGGCTACAGAAGGCTCCACCAGCTGTAAGACCACATATGTTTCTCCAAGACAGGCTCCCACTGGACTGTTCTGGCAATCAAATAATAACTATACAGATACTAATTTCTAATTATACATAGACTGCTAATGATTCTTGGTCGTCACTGATTTGGATTGGTTTTGCACCAGAAGCAAACTGGAAATGAGAAGTTATTACTTGCTCTCAGAAAATAATAATAATAATAAAACTATACACAACAAAGCAAACAACAACAGCAGCAACAACAAAAAACCTAATGTGAATTTTGCTAACATTTTCATATAAATTATAGATCACATTCATATGATACGTTGAAATAGCATTTTTAGCTACAATGATAAAAACTTGTGTGTTTGTCTAAAACAGAGAATTAAAATCTATATAATATCTCAATTAAGAATATATCTTAATGTATTAAGTCAGATAACCTGTTAGTACATGATTAACTGCATACTGCTACCAGAACAATGGGATTCTCAGACAGCTATCTCAGATAAATTTACGCCATTAGCTACACAAATATTTAATACCACAAGGATTAGTACCATCACATGTTACAAAATCATTGTTTATACTTGATCAATACTGTTGAGTACTTCCAAATATTATTCACTTTCCCCATGGCAGCACACAGGGCCAAAATCAGATTACAGCAGGTCATTGAAGAGTGGAAAGAATGACTTAGTAAATTCAATATAAACCACCCTGGACCTGCCTGTCACCTACTTAAGCATTATGGCAAAATGTAATCATACTCCCAGGGACAATTTCATTGAAAATGTGGTGGTCAGTGCTGTAGCTTCTCTTGCATCTTTTAGTCCACCTAGGGTTTAAGTGGGAACATAGTACTTTATGCACATTTCAAGCACTCCAAGTAGTGATGTGACAAGCACAGGGCTTTGCTTTCAGGTCACTGCACACCACACAAGCTCTGAATGTCAGGGTGTTAGTGACAAGTGGTCTAGTAGAAGGCAAAAGAGTCATGGAGATTAAAAATCAGTAGTTAAAAGAGAGGTCACTAAGTAGTCAAGAGCCCAAAAAAAAAAAAAAAAAAGTCTTGGCTTCAATATGTGCCAACTCAGGTGGTACACCAAAACAGACATTTGGCAGGAGATAGAAGTTAGAGGAAGCAATCCCCCTAATAAGTTTTGCTTGAGCATCTGCCTGTGTAATAAACTTTCAGCAGGGAGAAGAGTATGACCCTCTGATCCCTTTTTATCAAGGGCAACATCTTTGCAAGAGGATGGCTTTTCACAGGTAAAGCAATGTCAGCTTGTGAATTTGTTTCATTACCAACACGCCTGTTAGCTGCTGGAACAGAGAAGCCCATCTTTGATCTGCAAGGAGCTGGCTAGGAATACTGTCTGCTCATCTCATTTTAATTTTGCAAAATTACAGCAGGTAACTCCAATTTCACACCCTGCTTCCCTCACAACTTCTCTTCTCAGTGAAGGTCACAGCCTACTCTGGATGTGCAGAATGGATTTCTCCTCTAATCTCACAATCAACAACAAAAGAAATTCAGAACAGGTGGTTTCAGTGCAAAGCCTGTCTGTCCAGTACTCATGCAGGGGACTAGGGTTTGCAGAATGCCAAGGCTAGCTTTAAATTAGCTGGCTTAAATCCCCCAGATATTGTACATTGTGGACTGTACAACTGAAGTTATAAAACCCTCTTTCAACCCTTAATTAGCATTCAAGGATGACTTGTGCTGAGCTCCAGTTATTTCCACAGCTGTCAGTACCAAAATTTGTCCTCATAGGCTAGTTGGGGTATATAGCTGGATTCCCATGGATGTACCAAAATCAGACCCATTCAGCATGCAAAACCTGGCTCTGTATTATGTATACTTGCCACAGATTCCCTGAAATTGCCCTGCCACATCTTTTCTCTCTTTCTCTCTCTCTCTTTTTTTCCTCCCTTGCACTCCCACTATCCAGTGGTAATACTTTATTACCTCTAGAAGCAAGAAGCATGAGGTATTTAATCTCAAGGCTGGCAGGATAGCTTTCTAGACCTAATGGACTTTATTATTCAGTAAAGAAAACAAGTAGCTTAAACGTAGTAATTTTAGGTTTTGTGGAGTATCCCACCCAACTGTTGCTTCATCTGTTTCTCAGGAATGGCAATAGACTTAAGGTATTCTCTTAACTATAATTATGTTAACTACTGAAACATAACTAAGGTTACATGCTGCAACAGTTTCCTTGAAGGGATAGAATGAGAGAATTCCTGTCTAAATCTCAAAGTTCCCTAGCAGGAAGACAAGCCAATAAATTCTGAGGCAATAATTGAAAACAGCTAACCGTAGCAGTCGATGCAATTATATTGACTCTCAGGATGAGAGATTCAATTCATTGCATCAGTGGGTGTGTTTTTCCATGTATTTCTTGTGTGCACACAGGGTGCACACAGACAGCAATGTTTACTGCTAATATTTTACAAAAACAAACAAAAAGAACACAACAACAACACAAAACTAAGCAGATGAACAATCAGAGCTATCCCTAGCATTTCTTTGCCATGGATGTCAGAATGCTCAGCTCAGTGAAGGGTGTGGGGATCTGCTTAAGGAACCTATTACTTGTTTGTGGTTCCCTTCAGGATGTAGACATTGATTTGGGAGGGGCTAATCAGTATAGAGGACAGCAAGGTCAAGGAATATAATTGAGGGTTTTTTAACATAACTGAGGCTAATGTGAGCATAATTACTATCCTTGCTGTGAATATGAGAACATTTTTCCCAGTAAAAGCAATATTAGTAAATTTACTGCTTGTGCAGTACTGAATTTATAATCTCAAAGAATGAATCTCCAGGTATATTAGAGAGGGATGTGTTGTAAGACTTGATTCACCCAGCTTGGAGTCCATGAAAGAGGACATTCTGACATATACAAGAGGAGATAGTGAAGGAGCCAAAGGTGACCTGCTAAATTTACTGGCAAAGAAAGCAGGGAGGTCTTGGAGCTCCCAGCTAAGCAGAGACAAAACCTCATTAATGAGGTGTAGTTGGCAGGACAAAGAAACCTTGATGGGCACAGAACAAAGAAACCATGATAACAAACTGACCTTCCAGGAAAATAGGAGTCAGCAACTACTTCTCTGGGAACTGATGTCCAACACCCACTTATTTATGATATGATACACATATATAGATGTGCACATAAGTAAATGATAAGTAGGAATTCCAGTGGGAATTCTATAGTAACTTGTAGCATATACTTGCTTAATTCTTAATTTTCTTTGTTAATGGTAATTCTGTAGTAGTTTTGTTTTACTAGTAGCATCTCACAGTAAATTGTATTAATAAAGAAATTCATGAAAACAAAGTTTCTATGTCCTTGTGTAGTATGGAATGCCACAAAAGCCTATTTGCAATTTGTACATATCTGTGGGTCGGGTAACTCTGATAGGTTGTGGCCATAACAGGTGGTTATCATCTTTGAATTATTCACAGCAATATCATCTATGGGTAGAACTATATATCCTTTTACTCTGAAAATTTAACAGTAAGAGTGATCCCTAAAGACATTTCTGCTTCAGAAGTGTTGAATTAAAAAGGATGTTTTAAGTCCTTATTAGACCTCATCAGAAGGCCATGAGGATTACTGGGGCGTGAAGCACAAGTTCTGTGAAAGGAAACTGAGGAAACTGTGTTTGTTCAGCCTGGAGGAAAGATGGGTTTGGTTGGATCTGCCAGCAGATGAGTCAACAAGAAGACAGAGGCAGGCGCTTCAGAGGGGTGCTTGGCGGGAGCATGAGAGACAAAGGCATAAGCTGAAACAAGAGAGTCTTGGGATGGGTATAAGAAAGAAAAAAATTCACTGCATCACATAGAAGGGCAGGTGGTCCAGGGAAGGTCACGTTGCCCTGGGAAGTTATGCAATCTCCACCCTTGGAGGTTTTCGAACTGGACAAAGCCTTGAGCTATCTGGTCTGATCTTAGAGTTGACCCCACTTGGAGCAGAAAGTTGAACTAGAGACCTCATGTAATTAATCTATGATCTTATGAGTCTTTGAGAGGAAATAAATAAATAAATAAATAAATAAATAATGTAATTTCTGAATACTTCTGTAAGTTGCTCCTGCAATTTGCCTACTATTTTTCCAGAACATACACCCCTAAATTTGAAATATGGCTGGTGAAGCTAATCTGAAAATAAAAAGTAGATGGAGGATGAGACATGCCAGGAAAAGGACATCCTCAGAGTTGCTGGTGTAGACAAGGAAATGATATAAATGCAAAACTATTCTATTACAAGGAGGAGACATTTTGATTTCCTAAAGAGGCTTGCATTCAACCAAATCACAGCTTTATTTTATTTTTCCTATTTACTACAAAAGAAGAGAACATGCATTGAACAACCAGAGCTGTTAAACTGTTATCTCTTCCAAAAATGTAAATCAGATGGATGAATGACCTCTGGATTCCTTTGGCCCTTATCTTGTAGACAGGATTGACTATACTTGCATGTTTCTTTCATGGGAAGGCTAGAAGCTTCTTAATGCGGTGAATGTGTGTCTACCTGAATCCTAATTTTGTTTTGTTTTGTGGTTGTTTTTTGTTTGTTTATTTGTTTGTTTTTCAGCAGAGCATTCACACATTTTCATTTTTATTTTTAAGAAATTAAACTACAGGACAAAATCTAAAATGAAGAAAGTGGAAGGAATAAGTTTCAAATTTAGCAATTTTTTTTCCTACACAAGACCCTATTTATTGTTATTGAGTTCCTTGTGATAGCTCTGGATAAGACATTTATGTTTCTGTCTAGAGATATTTTGAATTCTTTTAACATTACTAAATACATTTTTCCTCTTCACTTCTCATACTAAATTGATCAATAGTTAGATATCTGATGGGACATTGCAAACATGAATTCATTAATCTACAGAAAATGTTCATTGATTAGGTAAGTTGCATATCAACACCATTAAAGTTCACTTTTTATTATTATTTCTTATTTTTCTTAGAGGCCACCCTGAAGTACGATTCAGCTGCTCTTTAAAAATATACATTGAGGCTGAATAATTGTTAGGAACAGGCATCAAGCAGAAATGCTATACTTAGCTGACAATGTGGTTAGGGTATAATTAATCATGCTGAATTTTTTTAATAGACAAAAAGCAGAAATCATTCTTCTTTGAGACTGACATAAGACTTTTAAAGACTAAAAGTGACCAACATTTTGATTTTATGTCTCATTCTTCCAGCAGAATTATTCTCTGTTAAAAAATTATAATAAAGTAATAATAATAATAATAACAACAACAATAATAATACAAGTCCAAAACCATCCAAAAACTAAAACAAAACTTTTATTCACATTTATAGCCTTGGAATCAAAACATCTTATGTCACGTAGCCTCTTGGCTTTGTTATTTGTTAACTTTAGAGAAGAAAGCTCAACATATAAACACTTATATATTTACATCAGGAATAAAATTGCTCTAGGGGTCTTCCTTAATGAAAGGCAAGTATAAGAATGTCAGTGTGAGACAATTTAACACTTTTTCACTGAAAATAATATCACCTAAATTGTGCTGTATTTCACTGGGGTCTATGGATCAAAAAGTCTTAACTTCCATGGATCTCTGGCATTAATAACTGCTTGTCTGACCAGTGATTCTCTGCCCTCCACCCAAGGGACGTGTAGGTGGATTTTACCTAAATGCCAAGTTTATGAACAATTTTATGCTTAGGAACCTCAGTCAATTACTTTCTTATAAATAAACAAACAAACAAACAAATAAATAAATAAAAATAATTTTACCCTGGTCTCTGTTTGGTATGTAGCCCTTGATGTCATGGAAAAAATGTATTTGCATATAATATGAAGATGGATCATGTGAACGCACTAACCGTTTGCTCTTAAGGACTAGAAAGGACAAACACTGGGTATCTGCAGGTCAGATGTTTCCACATCTTTTATCAATCCACCCTCAACTAAATACATTTATTCTTCTGATCTTGTCATTTTCAGATTCAAAATATGGAATTAAACCTGGACATTTTTAATTCCCATATGCTACTTTAATGAAAATTGGCCAGATGATTGAATATATACAATTCATTTAAATTTACAAAGCAATCATATAGAAAAGTTCTCTGAGAACAACAATCATTTTGGAAAATGCAGAATGGTTAATGGCAATATTAAATAGTATTTTTTGTTTAAAAGTAAGAGTTATGTATGATTTACATATTTCTGGAAACAAACCTTAAATACCCATGAAACTGATGACTGGAAATCTGTTTCAGTATTCTACTGCAGTAATTCCAGCAGTGACCTTCAATTGATCCATGGCCATTTCACTCCAGTTGCCCCTGACTCCATGCTTTTGCATACGAATCTTCCTGTTTGGGTCCTCACATTGATGTTTCCCTTAGTATTTCGGTTCTCTAGCTTTATAGTCTTTGCTCTGACCTTGTTCTGCTGTATCAGGATGCGCTGAAGCCTATAGGCATGCTGGCTAATGCACAGTATAACTGCTAATTGTTGCCCAGCCAAGCTTCTTGAAATGGGGTCATCTTTGCCATATCCTGACAAGGAACCTCCTTTGACCTCCTGTCATTGCACTGGGATGATCCTAAATAGTGTACATGACTGACAATAATCTGCATCCAACTGACATTTATATATTGTACTAGCATGATAAACTGCATACAATCTTCATTTTGTAGCAAGTAATATCACATATTTCTATTAATGATCCCAAGAAGGAATTGGGATAGTCCAGTCTACCTGATATCCTTACTCTGCATTTTAGTGATGTCTAACTGCTCAGAGTAAACACTGAAACTTCTTAAATGCCAAACTTAATGCTACACTCATGGTCACTTAGTAAAATGAGGGTTTTCTAACTCAGTAAATATTGTAGCATCATTATAAACATTCAGCATTATTTTTCTATGTATTTGAAAGCTACATCCAGAAAGTTTTTGTTTATTTATTTATCTAGACATTTAGACTTTTAAGGATGTAACTGCCTTAACACATTTTCTACTTTCTTACTAAAATGCAAATATTTTGTTAGACAATCACAGCTAAACACAACATGTTTCTAAATGTCTAAAACAAGTTTAAGGCTTCCTTTGTGTACAGTGAGCTCTTAGGTGACAGACATTTTTAACTTCAGCATGCAATGTGCTGGCACTGTAATACTACCAAAAAGGATTATTTTACATAAAAATGAGAAGTTAAATTATGCTGATGGAAGTCTAGTAGCATCAGTGGGATGGCACTAGAAGAATATGGCACTACTTCTATTCTCTGGATTCAACAGCCTCTAGGAGTGTGCAGCTCTTTTTAAGATGAGGATGGTTTTCTCTGTCATGTTTAATAATTCAGATGATTTGAAGTTAACTAAACAACATGTAAGGAATTTACTGTAGATGCTTACAGTACTGGAAAGAACCCTCTGGCACAGAAGTTCATTTTGCTGGCCATTTTATTAGCAGTCAGTAGTTTGGAGGAGAAATTTTGTTGGTGTTTCACTGTCAGATACTCACGGACCCAATGTATATTTCTTTGTTGGGTCAACACAATATTCTGTATTGCTGCCTTTGTATTTCTATTTCACGACAGTAGAAACTTCCAGTCAGGACAAAGAACAAAACAAAACTCAGTTTTTGGCACTGAAAATCCCCAAGACAGTATTTTCTCCATCTTTAAAACAGCAATACAAATAAAAATAGTCATTTTGTAAATTTATTTGTAAATGGTTGTGCAGAGTGATCTTTGCAATCTTGCCTCAACTGGTTCCTTTAACAGTTTGTCTAGTGTTTAAGCTCTTTTATATCCTCAGTCTCCAATAATTTTGCACAAGGTACTATATAAACTTACATCCTTTCTAGAGTACTTAGTTGGCACTGTGATATGATATATAAAGGCCCATCCAATTTAGAAGTTAGAGTACTTTGTAGGTACATAACAGAAGGGAAACCCATTGCCTTTGAGAATTGGAAATAATATTTAAAATTGATCTTCCAACTGCTTCTTTAAGTCTAAATCAACCTAGAATTGTCTGGGCGATCACTTCATGCAATACAACTTCCTACCTGAAAAAAAGATGTACTGGGAGTTTCAGCACAGAAGCTGGGGACTCAGCTAACCTTTTATTATCCAATTTGTGATAGCATGTCAGAGCCTCATTTGCCAGCCAGACTCCTGTTGTGCCGGTAACTTCTTTTTACAAATAACAAATTGAAGATGATGGGTAGATTGGGACAGGTGAACTACTAACCCAATTGCATATACAATAGCTTTAACTAGAATTAACAGATACTCAACCTATCAAGCTAGCACATTTTAAGAGCTTGCAATTCCTGTGGTAAGCAATTGTCTGTATGACTGAACCTTAAAAACTTCTCTGCCCGTCCTTCAAGTTGGTAACTCAAATGCCACCCAAAATCGGACAGATTTAGCTTAACGTATGCCTAAATTTAATGCACAGATAAGCTGAGAAACTCTTTGTTCCATAGTAATGTGGATGCTGAGTATTTACATCAATCCCCCCCCCCCCCCAACCCCCTCCTTCCCCCCCAAAAAATCAGGTCTCTGTTTTTATTCCCGTCCACCTATTTCTTATAACCAATGATCTTGTGTGGGGGATGCTCAGGAATATATCTGTTCTGGGTGCTACACTTGGTTATGTTATCTCAAGCTATAATGAATCCAGTTGCTTAAAAATGAAATAAGCAAAATAAGTGTATATTCACTAATCTTGTGTTTTTCTAACCTTCTCTTTATCTTAAATATCCCAAATAGACTCTCTCTCTCTTTTTTTTTTTTTTTTTAAAGCAACTGCCACTGTATCTGTTATTGTTATGGATGTTATGGATAACTTATCTTTAAAAACAAATTGAGTCCAAGAGTTCAAGCTAGAAAATTGCATTTTGGCTGAATGGGTGAGTCTTCTAGTTTAAAGATATAGCATTAAGACAGTGGTGTCTAGGTTATGTATCTGTAAAAAACATATTGATTTTTAATAAATATAATGTACCAGTCACTTTGTAATAGCAAAGACAGATACAACATAGTGCAAGACTCCTGATCATTTTATATACACTTTGGTATATGCACAGACATATATAATTTTATAATCCAATAAGAATACCTTGCACAAACTAAAAATGGTATGTGCAATAGGTATATACACAAATATAAACATGTACATATATATATGAAAAGGTCTTCTTGTCCTTTGTTATTTATCCATTTCTGATTCTAGACTACTTTCAAACACAATTTTTTCTTTCTGGGGGCAAGATATTTTGTGGATTATTTATGTATTTTATATTTCAGCAGATAGTACAGCAAGAGTAAGACAGTATTGCAAAATATCATGTTTTTAACAGGAAGAATCCAGGATCACAGGAAAATAAATAAACAAATAAATAAAATCTGACTGTAAACTAATCTCTCCCTAAACACTAAAAGTCAGTTTATAGGGACTAGAGAGTTTCTATGAGTTCTGTGTGACTAGAGAGCTTCTGTGTCTACAGTTTTTAACTACCCATTAACATTGCTATTCCTTTCTCATCTCCCTAACCACAGTTGTGCAAGGGGAACACACCAAATTCATCCAGTTATATGGAAAGTAACTGATCTCACTCCTTTCCTGGTCTGACAGGCAGTCTGATTCTCAAAAGCAAATTTCAATACAAACACATCATACACACAGTTATATAAATGTGTACATCACAGAAAGTATTCCTACGTAGTTATTTCCTCTAACGGCAACCCCATGGGATGGGAACAACCACTTTCCTGATTCTGTGCCAGTGTGCTGAATGGAATGGAAAAATCCTCAATCACTGATCAGAATCTGTTCCCTACTTTAAGTAAAGATATTTAAAACACATTTCTTATCCACAAGTTAATGAGTAAATAATGTAATACTGCTAAATAAGGGTAGAAATAAATTTTAAGGACTGTATGGGACACAGCCTGCATGTCAGGGAAGGTTAGAAGTTTTAAAGTGTAAATCACCAAATGTCCTATGCTACTTAGAAAAATGTTTTAATGTGGGTTTTCTATTGAATGGAAAGAAAGTAATTAGTTCTGAAAATCAAGAGATGCTTTGATGCAAGGAAAAGTATTACTAGTTTGAGTTTTTCCATTTTAGACACTATTACTTGGGGAAAGCAAAATGGAGAATAATGAGGAGCTACATGACACTGGAGGGGAACATGAACATATAGCTGCTTCTGCAGATATTTTAGATTGAATGTACTGGATCTTTCCAGATCTCAGGAGCTAAAGAATACTGATCTTTTTTAGTAGCTGGATACCACAAACAAGCAAACCAGGGTAACTAAAAGCTCTTGTTTGGACCCGTGATCCAAATGGTCTTTAGAATGAGAAAAAGTAAACACCTGAAAAAAAAAAAAGAAAAAAAAAGTGGTGGTTTTAGCTATCACCTGACACAGAGGTCATTAACCTTCATGAGCTCATGCAAGCGGAATGTAGAAGGAAAGGAAGAGAGAATTTTATTTTTATTTTTATTTTTCTCTGAGAGTACTTGATGTTATTTTTTCTTAGTATCTGAAGGAATGGTACTAAAACTCTGCTAAAGTGGAATTGCACTGCTCAGAGAAAGGAGTTGGACCCAGTGGAATTGCAGTGATATAAAAGCTGAACATTAGAGGAATGAGGTCTGGGTCTCACTCATTTACAGTAAATGTTCCTATTCCCAAAGCACTGGGAAGTAGATGCAAGTATTAGATGCAACCTTATGTCTTCGACTCTAAAAGGTGGATGAGATAGTCCAAAAAAGTGTTGTCACAGAACAATAAGTCTTCATATAAAAATTTGCTGAAAACTTGGTCAGTCAGAGAGGGAAATTGGAAGGCCCACATTTCCCAATGCAATAAAAGAGAGGTTCGGGATTTTAATTCAGAACAATCCTCATCTCCTCAATAAGTGAGATGTTAGAAGATGGAGATTCCCTGAATATTGGAAAAAAAAAAAAAAAAAAGGCAGCATAAAATTGATTTTACTTTCTGACCATAATCTCTTGTAGACAGGTAAGCTGTAGTTCCACTGTGCTCTGCAAATTGCTTTTAATTTAAGCACACAAAGTCAGATCATAGAATCATAGAATCATTTAGGTTGGAAAAGACCTCTCAGATCATCAAGTCCAACCGTTAACCTAGCACTGCCAAGTCTACCACTAAACCATCTACACACCTCCGGGGACGGTGACTCAACCACTTCCCCAGGCAGCCTATTCTTATGCCACATAGCCCCTCCAGTGAACAATTTTTTTCCTAATATCCAACCTAAACATCCCGTGTCACAACTTGAGGCCATTTCCTTTTGTCCTATTGCTTGTTTCCTGGGAGAAGAGAATGACCCCCACCCCGCTACAACCTCCTTTGAGGTAGTTGTAGAGAGTGACAAGGTCTCCCTGAGCCTTCTTTTCTCTAGGCTAAACAACCCCAGTTCCCCCAGCTGCTCCTCATAAGACTTGGTCTTTAGACCCTTCACCAGCTTTATTGCCCTTCTTTGGACACGTTCCAGATTATAAACTAGTAAGCCCAACTGGACCTTCACTAGCTCCATGTGGAGCCACTTTAGGCATCTTTATAGTTGTTACAGGGTTTCTTCATAAACCAAATAGTCTCCCAGCAAATACTTGCTAAAACTCTGTATTTTCAGAACTTTTTTCAGTCTCCTAATAAACAGAATGAGAGAACAATTGAAAAAAGAAAAAAAATCAGTTTGTATAGATATCTCTACTCAACTATACAACCAAATAAAAGACAGTGGTTTTCTATATCCTCTAATCTGTAAAGAGATAAAGATAGCTTTCAGACCTGTTATTTACTTCAAAATGTAATAGTAATCCAAAGGAATGTGCTTTGATTACTTCATACAACAAGCGAGCTCCCATATTATGGTGCAGTGATTCAGCATAGCTGATAAGATCAATGCCAATATGTCTGCAATAAATAAGGTAAAGGTGGAGTATTCTTTACTGAAAGATTAGTATTCATTGTGCACACTGCATTCTAAGTGGAAAATACCATGTCATTTATGATTTAAAGCATGTTTTGGTATCATAATAGATGTTTCAAAAAAGAACAAAATATATATTAAAAATAATCATAGTGCTGTTTTTGTTTAATAGTAAAATAAGCAAACAAAACATAACAAAACAACACTATCGAAAAACAGTCATCTTATCACTACAAATTAACAAATTATTCCTTAGAATATTCCTCAGAAGGCTTCATTAAAATACCTTTAAAAAGGTAAAATCAACTTTCATGTTCCTCTATCTGATCTTTTCTTAAAATTTATATCTCATAATTTACATCCACAGATTATTTGGATCAATGCATTAATGCCATTGGTGACAGGCTTCTTTGACTGCTCTTCAGACAATAGTATTTTGCACATGGATTCTTGTACGAAAAGAGTTGCTCCTCACATAGCACCTCCTTTAAGGCATTCACATATCACTTATCTCATTACTGAACTGTAGAGAAACCACAAAATAAGCAATGGCAACAGTTTTACATGCAAAGATCAAAAATAAAAATTTCAAATTAGTTTTCATAAGCTGATAGTTGTCAAACTGGTCACTTATTTATTTAACAGAGTGTACTCTGTATCTAGTCCTGGAAAGACACAGGCTATCCATATATCTTTTTAAAAAAAGCTTTGTCATTTTGACTTCGCTGAGATTCTGAATGTCCTTCTGAAACTCCATGATCACCAGAATTCCCACTGGCATTCAAGCACAAAGCTGCCTTCATAATGATGCTGTCAATCTATAAGCCCAGCAGTGGCTGTGGTCTTTTTGAAAGCTGGAGGTATGGAGACTCTCCATCTTGAATTCCAGTGCTTCCTTAACCATGTTAATCTGAATTCAGTTCTCTACCGTATAGTTTACTGCACTGCCTAGCCTATGGGCTGGAACTAGCATCTGCTCAGCTATCTTTTAGCATGTGAGGAGAAGGCTGTATGACAATTTACACCTCAAGTACACATTAAGAGTTGCTTGGCCACACATGCCTGCTCTTGTCCCTAACAGTTGTGTTTCTCAGACTTTTTGCAAATACGATCCTTTTTATTTGTCTAAAGGTAAGCATGGGTTTACCATCCCCTTATCAATATTTTTTTTACAATATTTTGCAATCCTCAGCATCCGGTTAACTCCTGAGAGCTGCAATACATTATTTGACAAGCAATGTATGGATAAGTGTTGGCTAAGGGTTCTGGGACCAAGATTCAGAAGAATGATTAACCAAAAAATAAGTTTCTGGTTTGATGAAATTAAAAGCATTTGAGGTTGTGGCTCTCAGAAGGAAGAAAATGTTGAATTGTTTGATGTCAAAACACAGATAAGTGGTTTGGGAAACTCAGAAGAATAAAAGAATTAGAATCCTACGTGCTGCTTTTTGTCAATTATAACAGAAATGTTTCAGAAGCATCAGTTAGAATAAAAATTTGGCTAACAATCACTCCATTTTCTGCATCATCCTTCTGGAATGTTACTATTCAAAGAAAAGGAGAGGAGAAGTGGTAGTGCTCTAAAGAAAAGAAGTATGGCTATATGAAAAAGGCTTAATCCTTCAAATTGCTGAGTATTCTGGCTTTATTCCACTTAAATTTCCTTTAAATCCTTGTACTATGAACTAAAAAATTTAGCACAGAAGAGTCAAAGTAAGTTGCATGCTTCAGACATACAAGGATCAAATAACAAGAAATAGCAGGAAAAGCCAAATACTGAAACTGAAATTCAAGCTCTGACTATGGTCTTCTGACCTCTGTACACAAAAGAACTTCACACTCATTTATAGTCTCATTAAAGCTTAGCTCAGCTCTCAGTGCTTTACTGGATTGTGTTCCACTGTCTAAAGATCTAGTAGGAACAAGGAGGTACCATGTTTTTCAACTGGAAAAATGATTTAGTTTCACTTTTTGCTAAAGATTCTCTTTAGAACACCTTGCATTTAGAAATCTTACGCTGAGATTAAAAAAAAAAAAAAAAAGGTACATCTGTGTGTTTATTTGTTCATATTTCAAGGAACTAAAAAAAAAATATTTAAAATTACCAAAAATATTAAAAATTACCAATCGCTCTCTCAAAAAAAAAAAAAAAAAAGTCTAAAATGTCTCTAATGTTACTTATTCAAGGAATTTCAAATGTCCCTTTTGAACTCCAAATGAAGACTACGCCAGACTCTTTCAAACTTTCAAATGCCAGATGACAAAATTACAGACTCACCTATTTCTGTGGAAATTCTTTCCAAATCTATTTCCCGCCAGCTGTCTCTCACCTGAACAGTTCAAAGTCTGCCTGGTGCTTACGTTGATGCCAAGTGATCTGCAATTACAGCTCGTTTAACTTGTAAGCTACTATTAGGTCTGAGATTTGTATAAGACAACTTTTAAGTCTAGGAAATTCCTTCCTTCCTTTAAGGAAGACTTTCACACCAAAGGAGAAACATGGAAATGTAGATGACCCAAATTCATATCCGTAACTCCCACATGGACTTTGCAGTGCCCATTTTTCCTTACTCTGTGCTACACTTCAGTTGCAACATAAAACAAGCATCCGGTGTCATTGCAACAGAAGATTGGGATCACCTCCTCCTCCTTGGTCACTTGGGGCTTTCAGTCCTGAGTTTTATGCTCAGATTTCCTATCCAACGTGCAGGACAAAATCAGATATGCTGTGAATCTGACTGAAAAGCTGCATAAACAGAATAGAAAAAATGCAGACAACAGCAAAGATTAGATGCCTAACTGAATGACCTAAACAAGAACAAACTTGAAAAGAGAAAACAAAAAGAGAAACAAATTTCTTCATGAAATACATTGACATTTTTCAATGCCAGAAGAAATTGTTCCAGAACTACTTTTTCATCTCACATTTCCCCTTCGTGAAAGAGTTATTTGGCTTTGTCACACTGCTACAATAGAAATTTTTCTTGCTGAACTTCAAAACTAACATTGTAGATGCAGCTGGAAGTACTTGAGTGCCAGGGACTTCAGCAACAAGAGATCTGCAGACCTGTAGGTGTTAACGGTTTGCTAAGTTTTCCTGGAAGTTTCAGTCTTTTCAGTTCATGGTAAAATTATTCTAATCGTCCTTCTCTGGGTTGTTGTTTGCTTTTATTTGATTTTAACTCATTCTCATTTGTGTTCAAAAGAATGAGTAACGCATGAAAAGTGCAGCCACAATTTGCCAGACAATTTAAAATCAATTCAGGAAAAATTTCAATGAAAACTGAAAGATAGCATTACTTTTTGAGTTTTTTTTTTTTTTTTTTAAGGAGAAAAAAAAGATTTTAAGAGAATACAAGTCATAAAAGAGTTGTGACATGGGCCTTTGCAGTCATTTCCTCAGAGGAGAGTAGAATACACACAGATAACGTTGCTCTGATATCTAGGATGGCTTCTTCACGAGAAAATATTAAGGAATGGAAAACAAACGTTATTTTAACTGTCAGATTGATTCTCTCAATGGCTATAATTAATCACAGTTAAAGCTATAAAGTCACTGAGAGCTCTCTCTTAAGGAGGTTATATGGTAATGAAACAAAGTTATTCTCGCTCATGTTACTTTCATAAATCGTCAGCAAATATACATGTACATGAGCTGTCTTCCAGCTGAGCTTTTCAGGAGTTAATAAGCCATTTAAAGCTATTTAATGCTGGGAAAGCAAAAACATAAATGGCCTTTGAACCCTGCAAGGACATTTTCTCTTTGAGAAATTTATTTTTTGCTTAAGGATGGTTCAGAGTCATATGCATAGCGTAATGTTTCACCACTGAATGTCATCTTAGATATAAGTAGGATCCAGGAATTCATCTCTTGTCTGAATTTGCATTAGGCTATGTTGCAGCAATAGTTGTAACATGATACTGTAGAAAAATATAGGCAGAGGGTCTATATGGTACATTAATAGAGGATATTTTTAGAGGAGATTAAAAAAGGAGATTTTTACCAATTGATTGTGTATACAAATCCAGTGTCATGACAAAGTTTTATTTCATGTAAAACAGTTCAGGTGTGGCAGAGTTTTTCCCAGTATGGACACTTCTGCTTCATCTTATCTCTGGCCTGTCCAGTGTCATGACAGTTTTATTTCATGTAAAACAGTTCAGGTGTGGCAGAGTTTTTCCCAGTATGGACACTTGTGCTTCATCTTATCTCTGGCCTGAAGGGGTATTTGGAATTTTTTTACTACTGTTGTTACCTTGTATCTGCAACATGAACAAATGTTAGAATCATTGGAGCTGCTCATTTCTGGTTTTAAAGTAATACAGCCCATATTCAATCCATTTAACAGTAACTTATTTCTCCAAATACTCATCTAGCAGCCTAAACACAGCTGCACCTCACTCATAAGTAACTGTCAGAATGACTCCAAGAAACCTTTAAGAGTGCAGAAGAGAGCAGTTTCTATGCTGTTTGGGATCTGGACAGCAAAGGTGAAGGTCTTACAGAGGCACAAAAATGTACTGAAGCTATCTTTGCTCTTTTTCCATTTCCATCTCTGTCAAGGGACTGAGCACAAATTGACTGCAATTCCAAATATGATTTTATATTTCTTTGGACAATGTCCAGATGTATACTTCTGGTTCCCTAGTTATATGGACACAGGTAGCCTTGATGTTGGGAAGTACTCTTCCTCCTCCCCCTCGCCTTTTTTTTTTTTTTTTTTTCAGAGCTCTTCAACTTTCTAGCTTAATTTATCTCCAATTTATAGGAATTTAACTGATGGGAAGTGTAGCGCACGCAATATTAAATAATGGACCAAAAGATACCTTTCTAACCCCTGCGAGTGTTGCACAGCTGTAGTTGATTGTTAAATCTTAGATTCTTCTAAACTTAGATTCTTCTAAGCTATTGGTTGTTACTGGTGATTATAATATATCAATGATTCTGAAGTGTTCTAAAAGTGTTCTACTTCTAAAGAGCAGAATAAGAGGAATATTTTTTTCTTAGAGCAAGTATGTACTCAGTATTAATCTCTGAGCATACAAGTTTTAATCATTTACTACTCAATTTTCAAAGTAAGTGCAGGCTGTGAATTTGCTATATCTTGTGTTTTCCCCGAAAACTCTTCCTATTTATTTTTTTCTACTGATGCATAAAAATCATAGGTTGTTGCTTGCTGACAGCACAAGGCTACCTTTTCATTCTAAAAGACAAAGGTCAATACTATGTTTGTCACACTCAGGTAAAATTTCTGTGCTGTTTTCTTTCTGTCTATATTTCTGCTGTCAAGAGAAGAGTAAAGGATCCTCTTTTTGTGTTTGTGTGTGCTGAAAATTACTACTTAATATATAGAGAGAATACACTTGCTGTGCAAGGAGACAAGATACAGAACTATTGGTAGCTTCCACTTGTCCTCATAACATGCGATGCAAAACATAGCAGACATTTTTGCTTAAAGTACCTGAAAATGACTTCAGAAACTCCGAGTTTTGTTTTCTTTGTGTCCACCACCCACCTCCACACCTGCCAATATCTGACAAGGCCATCATTTCATAGATTTAAAAGTATCAAAGTTTCTTTTTAGAAATCTACTTCTAGAGAAGCTGAGCTAAACAGGCTTTCCTTCCATTGTTACATTTTTTTTTTTTTTTTTTTCCCCCTGTGAAATTCATGCTAATATAAATTCCACAGAGCTGCTGCCTTGGTTTACCAGTTGGTTTAGAAACTCCAAATTTGTGGCTTCTAAGCTTCCAATACAATGAGGAGGATCCTGTAGGTCCTGTCATCATTTGCCTCCTTGGCACTACAGATCCTGGAAGCCCCCGGTATCCACATCTTCCAGGCACAGTCTACCTGGCAAGTCCACTTAGGATTCACAAACTGAGCCCCTTTTCCAGGAAAGTGTGCTCCTTTGCCCATCTCAAAGCCAAAAACTGCATCCAGGAGGCAATCTACCACTAACTGCAAGTCAGATTGCATTGGAATTACACCTAAAATTCATCTGAAATGCAACCTGATTGAAATTGTTCTTTCCTGAAAAACATTTCTTTAACTGGAACATTTCCATTCCTTTAAGCTTTTCAGAGTTTCTGCAATGATGTTAGTCTTACTGAGTGCTATCTGGGCCTTAACTCCCAGGTTAGCCTCATATGAATATGTCTCTTCCTTCGTTTCCCCCCTAACACTCAGCTTCCAGGCCCATGTACATACCTTCAATTCATACATGTATATAGAGGGATATGTTTTATGGTGAAGATCTTTACCATGGTTATAGTGGCAATTGCAAGAGGATGTGTTTGTCTACTGCAGATGATTCTGGGAAAAACAGCAATGGTTGCTATTCGAACCATCTTGCTTAAATCCTTATACAAATCTAAAGCCAGTGGCAGACAAAGATAAAAGTGCTTCATGGTCTTTTATTCATGTTTGACAGCTGAATTTTACTGCTTATAGAGACTAAGTTAGACAGGTTTTCCTTATTTGTTTGTTTACTTATTTACTTATGTATTTTCTGGCCTTTGACCAAGCTATGCAAGTTTTAAATATTGCGGTTCAAAGGTTAGATTCTCTGTTACCCTGAATCTTGGGTATTCAGTTATGCTTAAGTGAAGTAAGTGTTATATTCTGTTCTAGAAGCATTTTGTGTTTACTTTTCATTGATGTAAATACAAATTGAAAGCCTCTATATTTGATGTTTACAAACTGTTGATTACAGATTAGAGATATAAAGAAAGAAATCATTCACCGAAACAAAGAAGCTCAGAGCACATTTAGTCACGAGAAACAAAATGCACATAAAGCTTTTAAGCCTAACAATTGATGTTTATCTTCCTTGTGCAATTAGCTAAGAAAACATTTCCAGTCAGTTAATATGAATAGATGAGGGGACAAGTTTATCATCCTATGTTTAATTGTCCATTGTATAATGCAATAAATCTATATTCCAAGGAACGCTTTGGAATGAAATCACTGAATATATTTCAGAGTTCTGAAATTGTTATTGATTCAAGCAAGTTTTTACCAAATTGTACATATGCAAAAAACACTTCATACTGGAAAGCACCTGGGTGTAATGCAATAATCTGCAGAATGATATCAATAGCATAGTTTAAGGCCATAACCTCCCATAATTGAAAAGATGTGTCACATTTGCAGTCAGACTATTTATTATATTCTATTTCTCAGTGATACCTGCAAACATATATATTTGTTCGCTTCTTTCATTAGAAGAGAACCTTCACTTCCTTTTAGAGATTTGGTGATAGATGTTGCAGTGATTTAATTCATTATATCCTGAAGTCACTGGAGTTTGTTTGAGTTTGGCTTCACAGTGAAGTAGTAGGGCAGGATCTTGCCTTTAAATCCAGAAATTAATCACAATGGTTGTTTCCTAGATCAGGCACCAACTTGATTTCTCTTAGTCTTCTGTTGAGTGCCTTTTCCAACATCATTCCTCTGCCGCTGACACCACAGTAAAATATCCAGACCCAGAGTAGTCATAGTCACCACAATGACTTTTAATTTTTGAGTACTTCCTGCTTCTCCACGTCTCTTCTGCTAAGCTGCTTCAAAGAGTTCCCCACTTTCTCTTTTCTCCAGTCCTCTCCCTCAGCCCTCTGGAACTCTTTATCTCTTGTACCAAGAAATACTCCTCAGCAATTGCAGTGTATTTTAGCACTGCCCACTACATGCTAGATTGATGCCATCAACTCAATTCACATAAGCAATCAAACTATCAAATGGCAATAACTTTTCATCACTGATGATCTGGACTATATTCAATCTGTTTATTTTGTGATGGTTCAGGATTTATTACTGACATTCTGAAATATACAGCCTTCTTGAAGCTGTTGTGTGCATGGCTGTAAAGGTAATTTCTTTTTCACTGCAGATATATATACCACAATTTCCAGAGCTTACCTCTGTAAGTGGTCAGAAGAAAATTTTCTTAAAGAAATTTCTTCAAGGAAATGCCTTGAAGAAAGAAATTTTCTACTTAACTAGTTGAAAACTGTTAAAGGTTTTTGAAAATGTCACTTGAATCACAAATACAAATACAAAAAAAAAATCCTCAAAATGTTTGAGTAGAGGCTGTGATATACTGTGTCTATAATGGTTGGATGCTTTTTAGTAAATTGATCAAAATATTTTGGTTTAACTTAACACTGCTTATACCACAAACTATTCTTTGAGCGCTTCATTTTAGTGTTTTCTAATAAATTTTTGGAAATATTAATACACTGGGCATATAACATTTCCCACATTTTTCACCTGATTCTTAAAGAATTGTGGAGTCTTCCTAAAGAAATGAATTTTCAAGCAGAAATTCAGTAGAATTACAGAAAAAAAAATAATTAAGAAAACCCACCATGATTTCTCCCCAGAGGAAATGAATACAATTAGGGATCATCTTATTTGGTGTCTCCATGTTGATATGTGCTTCTCAGCTGCCAAATGCTTCCATGTCTCACAACAACTTTTTTTTTTTTTTGTGAAACCCTTCTATTGACTTTTCATTTTTGCTTCTTTTGAACCAGAATAGTTTCCAAAGGCTATCTATGATTTTCCTCTTTTGCATCTTTATATTCATCTATTTTTAAATAGTGTTAATAATTTTACAGAGGAGAAACAAATGGCATATGCACCATTGTAATAACTACATTGTGCTGTAATAACTACATAAGAACATGTGCTGTGACAAATACATGCAGTCAGGAAAACTGGATTTATTTATAATCTGATGAGGAAATAAAGGTAAAAAAACAATGTATGCAAATCAAATAAATTAACCATTAACATTTAAGTAATATAGAGTTTTGCAAAAAAATGAATATATTAAATGTACATGAAGAAGTGTAGCTGTTATTGTAAAATCCTTTGGGCAAGGCCAATATTTCCAAAGTAACATAAACTCCAGTATAAATATGCAATGCAGAACTGCTACCAACTAACTCCAGAAATCCCTTCCATGACTGATTGGTTTCAGATATATTCAAAATGACAGAAATTGACTGCCTCTTGTGTTAACTAGCAGAGTAACAAATTACATGCCACCACATTTTAAACAAAGAACTGGGCATCTTTACCTGAAAGAGAAACTGTTTTCAAGTCCAGTGTAGATAAGTTGCTGCTTCATAAAAGCAAAGTGTATTCATGTTGTTAAAAGCCTTATATGCCTTATTGTGATGCCAGTAGAGGTCACTAACAACTGCTCAGGATCACTTACATAGAGCAGCTCCAGGTTCATGATCATTTATGCAGATGTAAGTCAAATCATAATGAATGTAATATTTTCTGAGCCTTTGTTTTCCAAATCAGTTAATGCCTTTTTTTCAATAAAGAGGATGCTTTGCTGGACTTTCCATTTTCTTGCCAGGTGATTTTAGATGACTGTAAAATTTAATACATGACACTAAAGCTTGCTAAACCCTGAAAAAATGTATCACTTATAATACAAAGAAAAAGAGTAAAAAAGAAAAAGATATAAAAAGAAAGAAAAGCACAGTTTTTAGTGTGTATGATCTGTGGAGCTGATATGATAAAAGACTATTAGGAATAGATCTTCTTACACAGTGATTAATTGTCAGTGTGTCTGTATGGGCTGGATTTCCTGTGAGGGACTGGCATATAGTCTTCTATATGTAATATCAGCCACCATGGAAAACCAAAATGGTCTCATGATAGCAACATCAGAAAACAGCCGGGGAAGCAGAAACAAATTCCTAACTGTGTTGTAGATAGTTCGATCTTTTTTAAGTCTCAAATATTCATCATTTAGAAATGCAATAACAGTATTAGACAGGATTTAGTCAGCTATCTGGAAGTGTAACTTCTAAAGTTATATTTCTAAATATCTTCACCTGAGTTTCCTCCTCCTTTCAAAAAAAACCTAGAGCCCATTTGTTCTTAAAGATTTGGAAGGCAACTTTCTGACCCATGCTGAACTTTTAAACTCATAAGCTTCCTCAGTAGCATCTAGATACTTAGGAGTATGCCTACCTTTTGAACTGGGTCTGGCTGGGATGTTAAACTTTCCCTGCAGCAGCCCATACAGTGCTGTGCTCTGCACTTGTAGGTAGAACGGCACTGGTATCACACCAGTGCTTTTTCTATTGCTGAGTAGTGCTGGAACAGCACCAAGACTCCCTGCAAGTTCCCCCAGAGCCATTAGGCTGGGGGTGGGCAAGAGGTGGGGAGGGGACATCACCAGGGCAGCTGACCTAAACCAATTATTCCATACCATATGATGTCACACTCAGCAATGAAAGATGGGAAAGGGGAAGGAGAGGGGAACTCTTGTTATGGAGATGCCTGTCCTCCCAGACAACTGCTATGGGTATTGAGGCTCTTCTTCCCGGGACATGGCTGAACATTGCTCGTTGATGGGAAGTGGAAAATAATTAGTTCTGTGTGCTTTTTTTTTTTTTTTTCCTCTCTCTGTGCTTCTGCACATGCCTTTTCTTATTTTTTTTCCTCTTCCTTTTCCCTTTAATTCTATTATCCTTATTTCAATCCATGAGCCTTTGTTTTTCTTCCCAGCATACTTTCTTCTCCCCCTCTTCTTCTGAGGAGGGGAAGCGAGAGAGCGGTTGTGGTGGAGTTCAGCTGCTCAGCAAGGTAAAACCACCACACCTTTAAGTAGAATGAGGAAATTTACATTGAAAAAAATACTTAGGCTTTAACAAAGAAATAAATAAAAATAATTGTCACATTTCGTCATCATGATCTTAGTGATTCCTGGGAACTCTAGACCATGACTCAATCTACAAAAAAAAAAAAAAAAAGAAAAAAGAAAAAAGGAACAAAGTGTTTTTTTCACTCTAGAGGGAAGTATAGATCAAATACACAAATAGATACCATCAGAGAGAGAAGCTGACAGTGAAAAAAGAAGACAGTGAAAAGCTATAACCTAGCATGACAAGTCTTAGTACTTCAGAGGCCTACTAACAGAGGATATAAATAACTTGATAATTTCTTCAATACATAATTCTCATAAGAGAAATGTGACCTTTAAAGTTTAACAGGTATGTAGAGAGGACATCTTTCAGAGCTGACTAGTAATGGAAGCTCACCACTTGCTTAATATTCATTCTGAGTGGAAAAAAAAATAAAAAAAATCAGCCAACCAAACAGGCACTGCCTCATTCACATTGAGTCAGACACTAAAGATACCTTGTAGTACTTTATATTTCATAGTGCCCCTTGTATCATGTATGGGACTCAATGCAAGCACCACGTCTAGGTTAGAAACAGGCTGGGCTCCTTTCTTCTTCATTCCCTCTTCTCTGCCAAAGCACTCATCAAATAGTATGAGCTGATAATTTTTTCTAATCCCTTTCTAAGATGTTTAGTCTACCTGTCTCTGTGCTCAGTGGTCCACAGAAATAGTGGAAAAGTGAAAGTGCCCTTGCCAATGAAACATGACTTGGACAAGAAATAAAGGGGGGGGGGGGGGGGGGGGGGGGAAGCAGACAGAAAAAGATGTAGAAAAAGGGGCTGTGACATCATAAACCCATCTCTTGTTCCAAGTGGTGGACAGGATTTAATTGACAACTAGGAGAAACAACTAGATCAGATTTCCGTGGTCTGATAAACACATTGCTTAAACTGAAGTTAGAAATCACAAATAATTAGAAATTAGAAATTAGAATAGTTCACCTTGAAAGACCATCAAGTCCAACTCCCTGAGCACTTCAGGGATAACCAAAAGTTAAATCATATTATTAAGGTCATTCTCCAAAGGCCTATTGAACATTGACAGGCATGGGGCATCGACCATCCTGACAGGAAGTCTGGTCCTGGGTGCTTGACTACCCTCATGATGAAGAATTTTTTCCTAATCTCTAGTCTGAACCTCGTCTGGCACAGCTTTGTGCCATTTCCACTCATCCTATCATTGGTTACCAGGAAGAAGAGACCGGCACCTCCCTCTCCATTCCCCCTTCTCAGGAAGTTATAGAGAGCAATGAGGTCACCTCTTAGCTTCCTTTTCTCCAAACTCCACAACCGAAGTGTCCTCTTCCTCTCCTTATAGGACATGCCTTCCAGCTCTTTTACCATTTTTGTTGCCCATTTTTGTTTAAGTATCTTAAAATCCTTTTTGTACTGTGGAGCCCAGAACTGCACACAACATTCAAGGCGAGGCCACACTAATGCTGTATATAATATACCTCCAGACTCCCACAACCTTTGGGAAATTGTTGACAGGGGTCCAGCTATAATGTCCACTAAGTCGTTCAGTACTCCAGGGTGAATCCTGTCAGGCTCCATGGTCTTATGAACATTCAGTTGATACAACTCGTCCCTTACAATGTTGGTAACCACAAATAGAAATACACTGCTCCCCCAGTTGTGGCCCTCCAACTCAAGACCAACCAACCAAATATTTATCATTAATACTAAGAACGTAGAAAAAAAAATAGTGTTAAATGTCTCCACCTTTTCCTCATCCTTATTTGCTGGGTGACAATCTTACAACAAAGTATCAGTCCAATACATTTTGATACAACAAATAAGTCAATTGGACACAAGTCCAATACTTTGATACAACAAAGTATCAGTCCAATGTTTTCCTTAGACCTCCTCTTTCTGTTGACATACCTAAATCCGCCTAACTTTTTTTTTGCAGCACTCTGGCACCACTCTGACCATTGTCAACTCAAGTTGAGCTTTGGCTTTTCTTGTTTTCTCCCTTCAACTGCAGCTCTCTACTCTCCCTGTTAAGTCTGACCTTGCTTCCAGAGATCACACATTTTCTTGTTCCATGAGGAGTTCCCTGTTCAGCTAAACTGGTCTTCTGCCCCTCTTGTTTACTTGAGACACAGTGGGATTGCCTGCTCTTGTGCTTTCAAAAGGTGGTTCTTAAAAAGTGCCTGGTTCTTCTCCAGCTCTTATGGACCCCTGAACCCCTTAGAGCAAACTCCCAAGGGACTCTACTAACTAGCTCCCTGAGTAGCTTAAAGTTCACTCTCTTAAAATAGTTTTGCTCCTGAACATTGTACTGCTCAGGGTCAGTATTAGAAAACCTGACATAAAAGTGGTGGTACAAAAGTGACAGATTTCAGGGTTGACACTGTCATTATTAATTTTTAGTGAATAATTCTCCCAAGATGTCCAAGAAGGACATCTGTGATTTTATCATGTTAATGTTTGACACATTTCAATCATTTTGACTGCATCTCCTTTCTGGAATCTTGTATCTCATTGTCATGAAAATGTGTGACTATTTCCAATGCCTCAATTACTCTAACACTTCTTGCTGTAACTAAAACAGAAAAATATGTTTTAGATTATGTGCCTCCAATTATAATGACTTTTATAGGAAACTGCACATATTTGAAAATGCAAAATTTGAACTTATCTCCTAACAATTTAGTTTTATATCATTTAGAACAAACTTAGAAAATTTTGTTATTATCTTTTCATGCCTGATTCCAAGTTGTCCTCAATATATCAATCTGGTTGTGATATGAGTCTTCTGTTGAGATAACCCTATACCTAAATTTCAGAAAAGAGAAGAAGGAGACAAAGTGAACACCCACACATGTTCTTTCAAAAAAACCCTCTACTGGTTGATGTTTTTTGTGTACAAAACCTAGGGAAAAGCTTCTGTAAGGAAAAAAAAAGAATATATAATTTTTACACCAGCACAAACACAAATGTGTTTTTTAATGACTTTTGCTCCTAAACTGCCTATGTGCTATCTACAGACAAAATATGTCTGAGGTTAAAATACCTTCTAATCAGAAAAGAACAAGTTACTACATGATTTAAGGTCCAGTGCTAGACATTGGTCTAATGCTTAACTACTAGATCACCTTTACTCAATAAGAGATGATCATCAGTTCATACCCTAATGCCGTGATTACATGCAAGGGCTGTTGATGAACATGTGTTGAAAATTCATTACAAATTGTTCACAGGTGATTAATTACACAGAAAAACAGGGTTCAATCTACTACATCCATTTATCACTTCATTTTCCCCATAGATGGTGGCAAACCACCTCACTAGAGATTACTAAATACAAAGGGTGGATATGAAACACTTCATTCCAGTTATTGACAAAGTTATTTAGACCAGATGCTCAGCCATTAGGATACACTGGGGAAATTAAAAGTGTTCAATAGTCCTCAACTTCATATTTTTACCAGTGATATTGAAAACTTGTTAGAGTATAATATAATCATCTGGGGAAACTCAGTGCTTCCATATGTACTCATGCTCCATAAACATATACATTATAGTGGAAGATCATTATGGTCCTAGGTCACCAATGGGATTAATTCACTGAGTCAGTCCCATGAATCCTAACCACGAAACCTTCAAATTGATAGTCCCATTGAAGTAACTGAAATTCACACTGGGTTGTAGATATAGAGACAATGAATATAAATACAGTTAACATTTTTACAGGTTGGGTTGTATAAAGGGTCCAGACTTTCAGATTAACAGTTTACCTCCATGATCATTTGTATTAAGTAGGCCAAGCAAGTTAGAAGGTTTTGTAACTACTTACGTACATTGTCCTTCACAGAAATACTAGTGATGCAAAATGAAAAGATACACTACCTAATAAGCTCACCAATGATAATATGATGTATGTACACAACACTTGATTGTGTCAACAACAACAAAATTGCCAGTGCTGAACTTCACCCTCCCTCCAAACACAGACAACTTTAGGATTGGATGGCATGACTACTTCAAGCTCCATAGATACAGTGAACAACCATGGTAACAAAAATTCCAATCAAAATCAGAGCAGATGTAGCAGTGAGCAAAAAGTAAATTTAGGGAACATCCAGAGCTGTATTTAGCACATATCTCTGATGTTTCGTATGCTCAGGGGACATAGCAAAGTGGAAAATTTTACCTTTACATCCTTCTTTGAATATCCATTTTTAATGAGAAAGAAGTGGCAACATGTTTAAATGACAAAAAATGACTTTGTTTAATCTTGGTTGAGGGAGACTAAGAAGACCTTCAGAAAGCAGTGACAGGTATAATTTGCTTCAAACATCTGTCCAAGCTCTAGAGTCTTTCAGTGGTGGACAAGGTGAATAACTATTGCATGTGCTACTGAGAACTTAATTGTTTAATTAACTTACACATAGACACACCTCACCATGCTTTGTGTTACAATGGCATGGCTGCTCAAAACACTATTATTTATTTTTAGACTGCTGCTTTATTCTGATGCTTATTATTTAAAGAAATTAAGTTAAATTAATTTTTCAACTTCATGTATAAAAAACACATTTACCTTGTCCTTTCACATTCTCCCAGGGGACAATAAAAAAAATATATTTTCAGGGGACTATATATATATATATTTTTTTTTTTTTTTTGGAAGAGCAAATTTAACAAACCACAAAGCTGCACCTCAGAGACCTCAGTTTTACAACAATGCTTCTAATCATCTTAATGATATGCTACCAAAATACAGAGTTCTTAAGAAAGGCATCTTGCAGCCTTCCTTGGATAACGGTGTTTTGGAGTGACTGGCGTACTCATGTGAACATACTGCTTGCATAATAAGGAAAAAGAAGACAAAATTGCTAGCAGCAGTGAAAGCATGAAAAAGTATTAAAAGCAAAAATCAATTATTTTAAAAAACAACTGATTCTATATACTTGTTTGGAATACCTTAATAAAAGTGCTTCTGTCCAAACACTCATTTTTATTATGTAGCTTTTTTTTTTTTTTTCTTCACTAACAGGATAATCTCAGTTATTTTGTAGAGAAAAGGTGTCCATTACTGGCTTTCTTGGTTTCAGAATGTATATTCCAATAGAAACATTTTGGGAACAGAGCCTGTCTGAATTATTTTGTGATTCAGCAATCTAAACCACAGCAAAATTATCTTTGAAGTTTTATTTATTTATTTATTTATTTATTTATTTTGTTGGAGTTATTCAGAGCACCTTAGCGTTTGGAGTCCCATAGGACCACCATGTCAGCATCTGGAAGGATTGAAACGATTTTGAAATCCTTGCTAAAGCTTGTGGCTGATCACCAAAATCACATTCAAGACCAGAGTTATTGATGATGTGAAAATAAGATTTCAGTCAGTTTAGCCATTTTTAATATTTTATTTTCTCCTTTTGTAAATGCTGTGTCTGATTTCCTAACTTATTTGCTGAACAATTATTCACTAGGGTTTTTATTATTTTCACTTTTTATATTTTAACTGTTCTCACCTTGGCAGAGCAGTGTCTGTGATAAAGTCTGAAACTCTGTAGCTGAGAAGTATGTAGGAAAAATTAAAGTACCACAGTGGCTTTACAGGATAAACAGTTTGGTCTTAAACATCCATCTTTCTGTGACAAAAGAAGTCCAGTTCACTCTATGTTTACAGCACACTAGGATATTTTCCACAACTACTACCTTTACTTTACACTAATAAATACCACTGCCAGAGGAACTACTCCTGCTAATAAAGCTACATTTAAAAGGTAGTAAACTGCAGAGATTATAGTGTCATGGTTAAGAACTTGTCCTTGTGGATACTTTCTTCTCTCGGTGAGACACTTTCTTCTCTAGGCGAGCTTCCTTATTTAATGCTCAGGTGAGGTACCTGGCATCCTAAATAGCTGACTAGAATCTGCTTTTGTCCATATGAATATTTAATCCATTATTACCAATTGAAAAGTTTTCAGTTTATATCTAAAATATCCAGCTTCATTCAAGCACTCCTTGGTGTGCAGGTACAATTTCTTTCAACAAAAACTGGGTGACATGAGTGAATTTGTCCTGACATCTCAAGGCAATACTGTAACACAAGGAGGCATGTGGCAAGTACATTCTTTCTGGGGTTCTCACGGACAGGAAAAAAAAAAAAGGCCTAAGTATGTACCTTGAGAAGAAAATTTGTAAATGCTAAAAAAGAACAAGATTGGTTCTTAGCTGCTGAGGTCGCCAAGCTTGCCTCTCAGTTTGCATTTTCCTCCCGGCTAGTTTATATAATTCACTGCTTAAGTAACACTATTATTATTATTTAATAAGAGTTCCTTGCCTCGGGCAACTAATTCTGCTCTCCTAGAGGGGACCCTTAGGGACTAATTCAAGGCTAAGAATTCACTGGAATGATGGGCAGCCAATGTGATGCTCAGCAGAGAGCAAAGTGAATATTTGTGACAGTGAAGCTTTAATTGGAGCTGACAATGTTTGGTTCCTAGAAAGAAAATTCAGATGACAAGGGTGATTCCATTTATAACTTACCAGAACCTAATCTTTTTCCTCGAAATGTGTGTTTCCCTGTGTGTTAGAAATACAGTAACCTCTTTTTTTCATTCCTTTTTAGACAGATCAGTTGTCAGCAATAGGTATATAGTTTAGATATGAAATTATCATTTTATGCTGTTTTCTATAGTTATTGAGGCCTCACCTCGAGTACTGTGTGCAGTTTTGGACACCACAGTATAAAAAGGGCATAAAACTGTTAGAGAGTGTCCTATGAAGGTGGTGATGGGTTTAGAGGGACCTGATGTCCCTTGTTTTGTTCAGCCCAGAGCAGAGCAGGCCGAGGGGAGGCCTCATGGCGGCCTGCAGCTCCCTCACGAGGGGAGCGGAGGGGCAGGCGCTGAGCTCTGCTCTCTGGGGACAGCGACAGGACCCGAGGGAACGGCATGGAGCTGGGACAGGGGAGGGTCAGGCTGGGTGTTAGGAAAAGGTTCTGCACCCAGAGGGTGGTTGGGCACTGGGACAGGCTCCCCAGGACAATGGTCATGGCACTTGAGCCTGCTGGACGGAGTTCAAGAAGTGTTTGGACAATGCACTCAGACACAGGATCTGATTTTTGGGTGGTCCTGTGTGGAGCCAGGAGCTGGACTTGATGACCCCGGTGGATCCCTCTCAACTCAGGATATTCTATATTCATTTGTTTTATACTCAGTTCACATGAATAACTCACATCACTGCTTATATGTTCACACAATCATTTCTACTTAGAGATTAATACTTATTGACTTTCATCTAAATTTTGAGCCCTCAAATTAGGTAAAATTAATTAAATTAATTTAACTAAGTTGTGTGGAAAGAAAATAATATGTAATTGGATTAGTTCACAGCTTTAGAAAATTCTGATAAATTCATAGACTTTTCTCAGTCTTTTTTTAAGATCTATAGATTTACTTCATATTGAAGATGAAAGAATAAAAGATTTGCATAAATCTGCAAACAAGTATATCTCTTTTGGGCATGGAAAGGATACTTTTGCAAAAAAATTTGGTGAGTCTTTCCTGAGCTCTGCTGAGGTCTGATCAATTCAAAGATCTATTCTTCTAAATGTTAATAATTTTTTTAAAAGGGAAAATGAAATGATGCTATTTCTAACATTAAATCTGAAATGAATGTTACAATCAAAAAGACTTGTAAGTTCACTTTCCTAGACAAAAATAGTCTGCAATGCTGTTACAGAAACTATCAGAAGCCTAGAGCCTGGATTTTACTCAGTAGTCCCTACAAATATAATTTTGAGTAAAAAAAAAAAAAAAAAAAAAAAGAGACAATGAGTAAGCAGCTGGGGCCTGCAATATGTGAAACCTTGTGCCATTACCAACTACCATCCAACTATCTTGGAAGGCCTTGTAGCAGAGCTGCAGCATCAATACATACTGCTGTACCTATGCCCAAATATAACTCTGTTCACTCCAAGGAGTGGGGAGCTTAGTCAACTTGTCCCTAATGCAACTATTAAGGCCCTCTCTTTGCAAAATTAGGCAGTCTTTGGCAAGCAGCTGGATAATTAAAAGCAAATCCTTTATATGCCACCACAGTGGGACTATCAAGGACACAGGAGTAGACTAAGCATACAAATTTCTGTTGGATTTCTCTGTGTGTTCAAGATTCAAGGAACCTAATGTGAATGATGCCATTTGTGTAAAGTATAATAAAAATATCAGTATGATTGTCAATATTAATAAGATTTATATTGCTTTTTTATGTGCCAAATTCTGGCTTGTCTTGGAAGAACTTCAGGAGAGTTTAAGGGCAAAGCTGTAGGCAGCACCCCAAAAAAGGGGTTAACATTACATCTTCCTATCCTGATACTTGATAACAAGGCAGTAATACATGTATATGATATTCTTCAACTCTATGGGCTGACATATTAATGAGGTGACTGTTAGTAAGATATACTTCAACTAATACTATGCATTGGATAAAATGCATATTTATTGTCTTTAAGATTAAAAACAGTAAGTATCATGTGCTTATAAAAATAGCTTCTTATATTTTGGGTATGTTTTTGAAATATTTATGTATATACATATATATGTATTTTATATATATCCTTAAGCTCATTCAGATGCACTATTGATCATAACACATTAATGCCCTTTTTTGTTGTGGTCCAATCACACTGCTAGGTTAACACAGCAGATTGTACACTGTGGATATTAGAACACTTGTGCAGTATGTTAGAAACTAAAGTGGCTTCATGCTGTTGACAAAGGCAAAATCCCTGTGCTCAGTACTCAGATTTTTCCATAAGGTACCTCGATGTTATTTAGTAATTCTCTACAGTTCATTTCCTCCACTTATTCATGCAACAGGAGATTTGCATCTCAATTCCTATCAATAGAAACAGAAAATAAGATAAAACACTTACATTGATATATATTTTTATTATATATATTTTTGTTGTTGTTGCCCATTAAAATGTTTATGCCTTCAGTTTTAAACTGAATGGAATTTTCTGGTTTCCCAAGAAGTGTCTTCATCATGTCAGTTATACAATTTACTTGACAGCTTATACATACTCACATATATGGCAGCCAGGAGGGCCAACTGTATCCTGGGATGCATCAAGCACGGCATTGCTAGTCGGTCGAGGGAAGTGAGTGTCCCACTCTACTCTGCGCTGGTGCGGCCTCACCTCGAGTACTGTGTGCAGTTCTGGGCACCACAGTACAAAAAGGACATTAAACTGTTGGGGAGTGTCCAGAGGAGGGCGACGAAGATGGCAAAGGGCCTAGAGGGGAAGACATATGAGGAGCGGCTGAGGTCACCGGGCCTGTTCAGCCTGGAGAAGAGGAGGCTGAGGGGGGACCTCATCGCAGTCTACAACTTCCTCGTGAGGGGGAGAGGAGAGGCAGGAGACCTATTCTCTGTTATCACCAGTGACAGGACCAGCGGGAACGGTGTTAAGCTGAGGCAGGGGAAGTTTAGGCTGGACATCAGGAAGAGGTTCTTCACCGAGAGGGTGGTTGCACACTGGAACAGGATCCCCAGTGAAGTAGCCACTGCACCAAGCCTGTCTGAATTTAAGAAGAGATTGGACTCTGCACTTAGTCACACGATCTAAACATTTGGGCAGACCTGTGTGGTGCCAGGAGTTGGACTTGATGATCCTTATGGGTCCCTTCCAACTCGGGATATTCTATGATTCTATGATATATAGTCATAGCATGTAATTTGTTTGTTCTATCCCTGTAAGTATGTTTATTTATTACTGCTTTTTATATGACTGACAGTTTTGATCAATGAAGTCTATAAGTTTATATGTAACACAATTATGCTCATTTAAAGTTTACCAAAAAAGAAGAAAATGCAAATGTGTATTACATATAATGTCTTTGCCATATGAAAAGCGAAGAAAGCTTATGCAGACAAAAAACAATCGCTTCTCAAACCTTATTATTTAAGCTAAAATTTTAGACAAATATCGGTCCTGCATCATGCCATTGTTTGTTTATGACAAAGAGGACACAGGTTTTTTTGTTGTTTTTATACACAGTTTTTTTTTTTGTTTGTTTGTTTTTTAATACAAAAAAGAGATAATAGGTACAATCTGGGCTCCACATTTAAATGTGTTCCCTAGGAGAATGTGCACTTGGTACTGTGGTGGTTTTACTCAGCCGGGCAGCCGAGCTCCACCATAACCGCTCTCTAACTCCAGCTCCTCAAAGGGAAAGGGGGAGAAAACACGATGAAAAGGGCTCAAGGGTTGAGATAAGGACAGGGAAATCACTCAACAATTATCATCACAGGTGAAACAGACTCAGCATAGGGAGATAAATGCAATTTATTACCTATTGCTAACAAGCTAGAGCAGTGAGAAACTAAAAAAAAAAAACTGAACAAACAACAACAACTAAAAACACCTTCCCCCCATTTACCCTATTCTACATCTTTCCCCAAAAAGGTGCAGGGGAACAGGGAATGGGGGCTGTGGTCAGTCCCTGATGCTTCATCTCCGCCGCTCCTTCACGGTCTCTCCCTGCCCCTGCTCCACGCGGAGTTCCTCCCACGGGATGCCGTCCTTCCCGAACTGAGCCTGTGGGGGCTGCCCACGGGCAGCAGCTCTTCAAGAACTGCTCCCACAGGGCTCCGTACCACGGAGTCCATCCCCCAGGAGCAAACTTCTCCAGCACGGGTCCCCCACGGGCGGCAGCTCCCCCCAGACCCCCTGCTCCTGCGTGGGCTCCTCTCCACGGGCTGCAGCTCCGGCCCGGGGCCTGCTCCTGCGGGGGCTCTCCGTGGGCCGCAGCCTCCTCCAGGCCACATCCACCTGCTCCACCGGGGGCTCCTCCACGGGCTGCAGCGTGGAGATCTGCTCCGTGTGGGACCCGTGGGCTGCAGGGGGACAGCCTGCTCCACCAGGGGCCTCTCCACAGGCCGCAGGGGAACTGCTGCTGCGTGCCTGGAGCCCCTCCTGCCCTCCTGCTGCACTGACCTTGGGGGCTGCAGGCCTGCTTCTGACTTTTCACTCTCCCTGCTGCTGTTGTGAAGCAGTTTTTTACCCTTTCTTAAATCTGCTCTCCCAGAGGCTCAAACACTCCTTACTGGTTCAGTGGCAGGTCCCTTTGGAGCTGGCTGAAACTGGCCCTTATCTACCGTGGTGCAGCTTTTGGATTCTTCTCACAGAGGCCACCCCTGCAGCCCCCCGCTACAAAACCTTGCCATGTAAACCCAACACAGGTATCTCTGTTGTGTCAGCTCGTGAAACCTATGAGATAACCATGCTTCTCTGGACTCACCTTCTATTTCAACAGGGTTTCACAGAAACCATGAGAAACTGTTGGAATGTCAGTGGTGCAACCTGCTAAAATTTAGAGAAGGAAAAGAGCTGCATGCCCTCACCATCTGAGACCGTTACTTGTTTTATCTTTGACAATCCTCCTATCAAACAGGATTACAGCTCTGTATGGTTCATTTGTGTCTTAGTGGTTACCTTGAATGGTTAACACAGGAGTGAAATTGTTTGTCATCTTGAGAAAATGCCAGCTGATGTATTTGATCCTTTTGAGCAGGACTCACCATTGCATATGGTTCTATTGACAACAAAACCCCGTTGTAAAATTTAGCTTTAGTTGAAAGTATTGAATCTGTAGAGATAGAATTGATACATGGCTTCAGGAATCAGAGCTACAGAAGGCAATTCAAACCTTTTAACATATGTAGTTTGGTTGCCATGGTGGACCTTAAAATACACTGGAACACAGAATCTCAAAATAGGTCTGAGATCAAAGTATATATATGTTTAGAAACTGCATTACTGATACTGTGTTTTGTTTCCTAAAAAAGGGAAGATTAGGTAGGTATTGCTCGTTTGTTCACTTGCTGCGTAAGTGTGTTAACGGGAACATATTCAACACTTTTTGAATAATTTCTTATTGCAGATTTGTAAGTGCTCAAGTCTTCTGACAGATAATTGTGTTTTAAAGTTTAAATACTTCCATGATGAATTTTTGAGGCAGGTGGTGGTTTGATTAAATTTTTAAGAGCCCTGATTATGCAAAGAATATGAAAAGCATTGCATACATTTGTAAGCTGTTTCTCAACAAAATTTAAATACATTCTTCTTCAGGAAGAATATTTGGGGGATTTGAGAGTAAATTCCAGTTTCTTTTTTTTTGCTTTTACTATGTAGATGTGTTTAGGTGATTTAAAGGTAATTTAATTTATGACTAATATCTGAAATTCACCTTTGTCTGAATGCAGAATTTTGGAAAGCTTGAACAAGTTTTTTGTTTGGTATTTGAGATTTTATTTTATTTTATTTTTATTTTTTTGGTGGTGGTCTGGCAGTTCTGTTTAACATTATTTTGTTAGTGTGTATGATTTAATTACACAGATTCTCTTAATCTAAAGTGATCTTAATGTTATTCAGACATTATCAAATAGCAATAATTTCATATATTCATATATAAGCAAACCTGATTAAACTGTAGATTATCATACGTTTAAATATCCCAGTGGAAAGATGTAGTGAAAGAAATTCACCCAAGCAGCTGCTTCATATGGAGTATTGAGCTGACAACATTACCAACTCCAACCAACGTCCAGACACTACAAAAACAATTTGAAAGCCAGGCATGGATCTGTAGATCGACCATGATTAAAAGATGGACCAGACATCACCTAAGTGTGTTCTCTCCGTTCTCGTGAGTCTTGGCTTGTCTGAAACCATGAAACGATCAAGGACCAAATATCAGAGCCTAAGAGTGAGATTCCTCAGCTTATTGGAGCCATCTAAAAGTTCAGTGACCAGTCAGAGCTTGTTTTTCTATATCCCTTTACAGTAAGTGAAGAGAATAAAACACCTTAAAATTCAGTTTCTCCCATCCCTTTAATACTAAAATCGATACATGGAATAAAATGCTATCTGAAGCTAATAAATTTAAATGGCATTCCTGCAATGACTATCCTTTGAGTGTGAACCTATGTTTCTTTACACAGTGAAGGAGTAGAAGGAGGGAATTCCCAAAGAGAGATTAGACAGCTGAGAGAGCAAAAATAGTCTTGATGTAGAGATTTCCTTGAACCAACTAGATTGTTCTAGAACCAGAAAGAAACCTCTAGAGTGGTTAGCTAAGAAGCAGATTGCACAATAACGTTGGCAGCTCTCAGTGATGCCCTCAAGTCACTATGATACCATCTATGGGCAAAACACTGATCCCTTCCTCACACATCTATCTTTACTTTATGAGTCTCCTTAAACTTCCTACAAACATGACAGAGAAAACGCATTGCAAATAAAAAGCAAGTCATAAAGCCAGCAAACACTAATGGTGCTGCCTCAAACAGCAAACTCATTTGCTCTGCAAAGGTTGCTAAGAGGCTTCTTTCATAGTTAAATTGTTAAAGTACTCATCTCAGAGCTGAATGAATGAAATTCAGGTTCTACTGAATTCACAGCTGAAATATTAAGAGATAATAAATTGTTCTGATTCAGAGCTCCACAGAGTTTCTAAACCTGAATCTCCAATAACCCTAGCAAGTGCCCTGACATGATGCTCAGTGCTGAAAGAAATAACTATTATAGGATTTGCATTTCAAGGCTGTATTGGTAATGCATTTTTTTGCTTCTCATCTTGATGTATCCACTCCAAGCACACGATTGAGGCTTCTGGCTACATTAAACTGATCTAAGAAATACCTACAAAGAGTTGTATATCCTTATTTGTGTATGGAATGAGTTACATACCTCTTGGCAAATAACATGCATTGAGGTGGCAGTTATCCCTATAATATATGTTCTTTGGAATGCAATTCAGTGCCAAGAGAAGAGTTGGAGGAAAATGCCAGATAATTTGTTTCTGGGGATACAAGAAAAGAAAGAGTATAAAAAAATAAAACAAAAACTACAAAGACAGTAATTCTGATAATGGTGATGTCCCTATTCCAAGACAACTGGCAAAGCACTGAGGACAAACTGCCAAAAATCATAGAAACATCCAAAGAGGTGGACAAAAAAAGATGACTAACACAGCACAGTACTGAGGATATTAGAAACCAGAATAAATAGCAAATGCTAAATAGAAGGTGAAAGTATGACTGAAAAGAAATGCAAACAGTTCCCATGGGTGAGAAAATATATTTATGTGAAAGGGGGAAAAAAAAAGAAAGAAAAAAAAGAAAAAAAAACCCTGTTTTTATTAACCAGTCTTAGACAATGGAAACTTGGGTTTGCTTCTTTTTCTTGATTTTTTTTGTGTGTGTGTGTGTGTGTGTATTTATGTGTTTTTTTTTCCTGGTTTTTTGTTTGTTTGTTTGTTTCTTCTCCCAGAAATGTCTTTAGCCATTATGTATTCATAGAATCATAGAATGATTTAGAATGATTTGGGTTGGAAGGGACCTTAAAGATCATCTAGTTCTAACCCCCCTGCCAGGGACACCTCCCACTAGATCAGGTTGCCCAAAGCCCCATCTGACCTGGCCTTGAGCACCTCCAGGGATGGGGTGTCCGTAGGTTCTCTGGGCAACCTGTGCCAGTGCCTCACCATGCTCATAGTAAAGAATTTCTTCCTAATATCTAATCTAAATCTACACTCCTTCAGTTTAAAACCATTACCCCTTGTCCTATCACTACATGCCCTTGTAAAAAGTTGCTCTCCACCTTTCCTGCAGCGCCCTTTAGGTACTGGAAGGCCTAGGTACTGGAAGACTGTAAGGTCTCACTGGAGCCTTCTGTTCTCCAGGGTAAACAACCCAAACTCTCTTAGCCTGTCCCCATAGGAGAGGTGCTTCATCCATCTGATCATCTTTGTGGACCTCCTCTGGACCCACTCCAACAGGTCCACATCCTTCTTGTTCTGGGGACGCCAAAACTGAATGCAGTACTCCAGGTGTGGTCTGTAGAACACAAATAGTTAAAACTTTCAGTGAAATATTTTCTACTTACCTTTCAGGGGTGCCTATGTTTCAGAGGAGAAATTATATTTAACATTGTGAAAAAGTAAAAAACATTTTCCCCTCAGAGCTTTTGTTAAAAAGAACTGAAGAAAATGTGTGGTCAAAACTCTGTTTTGACCCATGACACAAAAACCCATGCCACAAAACAAAAGGTAGACACATGATATGGGAAAAATAAGAACAAAAGCCTCTTCCGTCCAAATAATCTCTGTGTGAGGTTAAAAGTAATAAAAAGACAGTCTTGTAATGTAAAATTCTGGGCAAACTTAATAAAAGGCAGTGTCATCTTCCTAGCATTCAGTGTTTGCAGTTCATTTAGAAGATGGTGCTGATATAATTCTCAACTACATTGCAAAAGACCAAAACCTCACCAGCTATGAATTTACAAACTGAAGGCTTTTAGTGCACATTCAGATGCTGTTTTCATCCATCAGAAAGTGGAGTTGCAATATTTCTGAAAAATGCATTAAGGGGTTTTGGTGGAAGTCTGCTGAATATTTCATTTTCAATAATCTAAAATAGTAAAATTACAAAAGAATGCCTTTAAGCTGAAAATGTAGTTTTACAAGCAGAACGGCTCGTACTGGGGAATGACCAATGCTTTTCTTACATTTTTGTGTTTTCAAGAGAACACTTTTATCAGCTGGCTTTGCAGTTTTTATTTTTTAGTGTTCTATAAGATCCTATTTGCTGAAAAATGCTGCAAGTTACTGGTCACATAATCTGAAGACCATACACTTTATCACTGATTGGCAGAATAAGGATTTTTTTAAAAAGCTGCTGGCTCCAAACATCTTTTTTCTGCTACACTGGAAGCAACTATAGCAGGTAAAGTATGCAATGAAGTAATTCAAACCTATCTAGGACTCAACAAAGTTGGCTAATTGTGATATCTGGGAAAGGCTTTTATCATAATGGCCTTTTTTTTTTTTTTTTTTTTTTTGGTAAATCCTGAATTCTAGGGCTTGATCTTCCATTAAGTACTGTAACAAAGAGTTCAGCAGTTTGTCATTTGCAAGAATGCCCATTCATTTTATAGGTTTCATGTTGATTTTCTTTCATATTCTTTGCACATACTTTTGTGTTTTGTTAGAAGAAAGAATAAGCAAGGTAAGCAAGGACATGTAATTTACCTTCTTTGTGACATTCATTACTCGGTACAGCTCGATAACATCTTGTCCTAATCACCTCAGTGCTAAGCAGACTTTACATGTCTTTACAATAATTTCATCTGTATTCCTGGGATCCCTTGCATTTCTGCCATATATTTTTGAGGTAAGATAACTGAGAATGAACAATATTACATCAGGTCAAGAGAGGAAAAGGTGTGACTATTATTATAATTTTAAATTTGTTTTCTAGATCTTCTTTAAATGCTTTCATGTTTTGTTTGTTAATACTATGAAACATCTGCGAAGACTTCAAGGACTTAGTTTTGTAATATGAAGTGGACTGTAAGTAGGTTCCAGCATAGGCCTGACATTGTATTAAAATTTCTTGCCTTCCTCTCTACTGTTGAATGTTCATCTGCTGTCATGACATACTTGAAGTGCAACTAAAAACTTTATTTTAGTTCAACCCTAAAATAATACAGCTAATAGAAGTGTATAAAAGCATACAATCTCCAGAAAGCAACCATGGATAAACAGATGAGGGCACAATTAGAGGTCATGTCCCTCCACCAAACAACTTCAACTAGGCCTAAATCATCGAGATGTTTTTCTAAAGGTTCTTTAAAACTCCAATTAAGAATGCTAAAGCACTTTTGCACAGGCTTCCCCAGTGTTTAACTCAGCTAATAACTATGGCAAATGAAGTTGCAGCTCACTGGTACTTGTTTCACCCTAGTGAATATGTAGTGCAATTGCTCTTTATAAAAAACAGTAAGTATTTGAAGACTGTCTTCCTTCAGTCACCTCTTTCTCTTAAACAAAAAGACTGAACTTTCCAACCTTTTCTCATAGAAAAACATACTAGTTAATCACAGTGGCTCTGGCCATCTGGAAATTATTATTGTATACATTTATTAGAACTATCTGGAATATCTTACAGTCCTATCTGATCATCATTGACCTAGAAAATGTTTGTGCTCTTGAAAAAATGTTCATTTTTCCTGCATAACACTGACTACTTACAGCCACATTAACTTTAAACAATATACCTACAAATAAATATTCCAAAAACAAGTACAGGATCAGATTTTAAAATGCATGCCATACGTGGGATATGCTCCTGTATGGAATTTCCCCATCTGAAGTTTTCCAGTCCTGTGTTTTCCCTTTGTCATTACACAGTGCTCCTTAACACAGAATGCCAGCTTTTTACACAGAAAATTCATTGCCTTAAAACCCAGGAAACTTCAAAGCGTAGGGAATACCTGCAAATTCTGAAATTCTGAACATATTCTGAAGAACCCACAAGCACAAGGGCATAAAGAAGCAATTATTATTGCTTTTCTCAGTTTTCTTTTACCTGTAACGTCAAGAAAATTTTCTTGTCTTTGGAAAAAGTGAACATGCTGCTTTGAGAACTCAGATGTACAACAGAATACTGGGAAGAAAAAAAAAAAAGCTCATAGGATAAGAAAATATCTGCAAATATTTGCCTTCAGGATTTCATGGTAGCAGAAATGAAAGGTGTCCTAAGTTTCTGAGACAATTAGTGAAAGAAAACTGATAAAAGATATGTACATGGAAGGATCACGCTGATCTGAAAAATGTAGGTCTTGAAATACCCTTTAGCAGCTCAAGACTTTCAGTGCTTAAGTTAATTCAGTATGATAAAACCATGAACCAAACAAATGCTGTATTATACATTAGAAAAATCTCCGAGCTTTAGAAAAGAAAGCCACAGTGGTTTTAATGTTTTTAATGGCTACATCATCTCAGTGTAGGAAATATCTTGCTTTGCTTGTTCTTACTCATTTAAAAGTACAAAAAAAAAAAAAAAGAAAAAAAAAGAAAAAAAAAGTGTTGGTGGTGGGGAATCTAAAACATTTTCATTAGAAATTTAACTTTTGATAGTCTGGAATTAAAAAAAAAATAAATCTTTTTCCTTAATTTTAGACTATTCTTTGGCAGAGAAGGGAGCTTTAACTAACACTTGTGAATAAAGGGAAACTAAAGCTGCTTTCAGGTGGCTGCACAAAAGAAACCATGCAAACCACACCATGAATGGGAGATATACAACATGATGTATTACTGCAGGAAATATCAGTGTGTGTGTACCAGGCAGAAACAGAGAAAGAGAGACCTCAAATTGTGTATAACAGGGGCTCAGCAACTGGAGACACAGTAAGGAGAGAAAAAAAAAAAGTTATCTTCTTCTCAGTCATCATTATTGTCCTTTCCACTCGTTTCAAAATACGGACTGATATTGTAAAGTGAGTTTACAGTATCTTAAAGTTTAAGTACACAAGCCATGGTCATAAGCTAGTGGGCCTGATGCCTCCATTTGTACTCAAGGAAGACTTCTGGAAAAAAAAGATTTATTTCTCAACTTCTGATACTCACATGTTTCAATCCATCAGGATTTAGTACTTTAAACTCATCTCTGATTCAGGCTCTGCCAGGAAGAGTCTGTCAGCTCAGTGTCTGCCCAGTTCCCTGAGATAAAAAACAAGCCCTTGATATCTTCTACACTCTTCATAACTGCTCTGAACAGGCAGAAAAGTTTATTCTGAGGATGTGGAGCTGCCCTACACCTCTACCAAAGAGGACAGGAACTGCTGATGCAAGGGATCCATTTTTAGTATATTTTTGAAGAAAGGAATAAGAAAGTCCTACTCAGTTTCCTTCTGCTGGCAAACACTGACTGGGAGCAGGATTTCTTCAACAGGAACCTCCTGTCAATAACATTTTTACCAATTCTTCTTCTTCACATGAAAATCTTACCTAAAGGCTCCACCTGAGATGGGGACCCCCTGTGTAGAGCCTGTACGAATAGAAGAGATGAACAAAGCTCTCCTGCTGATAGAGAGAGCAGCACAGAATCATATCTTCTTCTGCATGGCATGAAATACACATTGGCCTGGGGTTGTGATAATCTCAGTGATAGCTGTCGCCTTTTATACCTCCTGAAAATCCATTCTTGTGAAGCAAAAATCACTTCTCCAAGTATCTCATAACTGAGATTTTACAGATGTGGTAGTACCACGACATTGACTTTAAAGATAGGAAGCTGGAACAGAGGAATATTTATTAATTCACCTAAGGCTGCAGAATGAGTGCAGGGTAAAGGAACAGAATTCCAGGAGTGAATTTACAGCAGTAAATAAAATAGGACTAAACACATTCTCTGTCCCTGTGGTAAAATGCACAGCAAGGCTTAATGGTGGCTGAACTCTTCTCCCAGAGAACAGGGCAGCTTCAGCATGTCTATGGAGAACAGTCCTTGGCTGTTGATATATAGCTGTGTCCAGGCACTCTCTAGAAGCATGATAGCTGGCCTGGGTCGAGACCATGTCAGGTAGAGACAGTCAAGAAGGCCAGTATTTTTGTGTGATGACCAGAAGCAGTGAACACATTCTTGTGTTAAAGCTGCAGATGAAGACTGTGGGGAAAAAGACAAAATACTGGGCATCATCTACTGTTTTAACTCCTTAATAGGAGGGTATAGACAGGGTGGAGGCAGAGGTACCCATTCAAAGGACTAGTCAACAGACACAAGCTGCAATAAAAGAAATTCCTATGAGATATTATTATAATTAAAACTATTTCCATAGTGTGGGTAAAACATTTGAACGGGGGGCCAGAGATGTGGCAGAATTGCTACCCATGGAGATTTTCTAAACCAGACCAGACTTTGCCATCTATTGCTTGGTACTTGATATGTATTTTAATCTTTACATTTAGTTGAAGTTTCATGCTATGTTTTGGCTGCAGTTGTCCAGTATCTTTGTTTGAATTTGTACAAAAGTACAATTCTAAATCTGCTATGTGCAGTAGAAGCAGTTACACTCAAAACTTTGCTACTAATGTTCCTTGCTTATGCCAGAGATGGCTAAGTGTCAAGATGATGCATACCGACCATAAAATATTTTTTCTGGATCCCCTGAAACGTAAGGCAATCAGAAGACAAACCCAACTCATGATATGGTTTTATGTGTCATAAATATGAGCATGAAACAGGTCAAGCATGGAAGTCAGCTCCGAATACCACAATATGACTGCAATGGTGTGGCCCTCAAATGTGATTAAGAAAAAAAGAGCCTTTAACACCTGAAGATGTACTCACTATTTTATACCCAGTAGCATGTTATAATGCTGGACTAAGAATATTTAATTTGAATCTCAACTCTCATTCTGTCATTTTTTTTTGTCTGAGGAATGTAAAAAAAAGTGGAAGGGGTGCTGGCACATTACAGACCCCACAGTAGTGCCATAAAATCTTAGCTGACAAAACATGAAGCTAATGAATTGATTAATGCTGTTATCAGAATAGGTTTACCCTTAGAAAATTCAACAGATCAGGGCACTAATTTTATGTCTTCTCTGTTAAATGAGGTATGCAAGCTTTTAAAATTCCCCCTTTACACAGTTTTGTATCAGCTAGAAACAGATGGGCATGTAGAATACTGTAATCAAACACTTAAGCAGATGCTAAGAAAATTCATCAGCAGTGAACCAAAACATTGGGATAAATTGTTACCTTTTGTTTAGTTTGTCTATGGGGAGGTCTCTCAATCATCAATCAGCTGCTCCCCACACCTTTCCAAAAATGCTCAGAAGGCATGAAATGCTCTGAAGTTGTGACATTTGCAAATTACCCAACATTGGCAGCATCACGTTTTCACCCAGATAAGATTCTTTTTAATTCTGTTGTTCAGATAGGTAAATCAAGGCCATGATCCTGCAGATAGATCCACACAACTGGAAGGATAGAATATGTACATGAATGACCGCAACAATCAGAATTCAAAATAGGGAAAATGAAATATTTCTTTATGAAATATTGGGACCTGAGACTGAAGAAGCTGAACAACTCTCAATATAAAAACAGTGACATTGAGACAAAGATACCTATTAGTCACTTTTATGCTCCTCTGAATGGACATACCATTCTCTAGAACAATTGAGAGTAGTGTTAAGATAGGGGATAGATGGATTTGCACATGTAGCAGGATCCTGGTGAGCCGTGAGTTCATTTCCTAGATCTGACAATTTCGCAGTGTATCTGGGCTAGGTTATTCATGGCCAGCTCCACAGACAAGATGTTTTAATGCTCAGGGTTGCTAGATTAAGGTTAAGTATGTTGGTCTGAATTGACCTCAGTGATTGTCAATTGATTTCAATTGATTGTCAATTGCAGTCAATTGATACTGCATTAGTCCTGGAACAATAAACTCTCATACCACTGTACATTTAGTAGCTCAGGTCTGTTCTTACACTAGTTGGACAGAGTTGGATATCTAGAATGTATCTCTGCATTGTGCTGGCCAACAAAAGATATACGAAACACAATGAAGTCTTTCAACTATTTAATTTTCAGTAATGCACTGTATCTGTCTATGCAGGATCCTACCTGACCACTGCTAGAAAGTTTAATTGGTAATTAAGATGGCTGTAGAAATAATAATGAAATCATGCCAAGCAAAACCGTATATGTACACCTTTGGTCTTTAGGAGCCGCAATTCTGTTGAATATTGTGGGAGTGCACAGAAGTCTATGAATGTGAATGTTCTAAGTATGCATTAACTTAGATATATAGAGAGTTCAAGTTATTCTTTCCATACAGGAGGCTGTTGGTTAAGTTTTTCAAAATGTTTGTCAAAATCAAAATGCTATATGGAAGAACAAAAATTGTTCTATATTGCTCTAAGATAAACATTTCAATTTCTACTTTGCAAACAAAGAGAAAACATTAGAACCTTTTTCTTTTTGAAACTGCATAATTTTTTAGAATTTATATCCAGTCAAGTTTTGTTCTAAAATGTCCTATGGAAATCAAAAAGTTCCTTTCTGAACTGTTGTAACAAAACATTGCAAGAGGACGGGGAAATATTAACTATTTTAATTTCAGAAGGCAAATTAAGAAATGGATGAGGAAGAACTGACTGTTCAGAAAATATTTGTGAATGATTCCTGAATACTTCAGGTTATCATGAAGTTGTATTTGTGTCACCTAGGTAAAAGCAAAAATAAAAGTAAAACCAATCCCATGTAAGGAGCCATCAGGCTATTAAATCCAAAGACAAGTTTTGAAAGTAAATTTTGCGTCCACCTCCATATAATAATTAAAAAAAAAAAAAAGTGAAGAAAGGAGATACCTTTCAGAAAATTTAAGACATCATCCTTCCAATTCAAATAGCTTCTTCCCCTCCTGTTTTATTTTTTTTTTGTAGTTTCGTGAATGTATGCTATATTGAGAATATCTATTTTCCTTGTCTCCTTTTTCTTCATGTTTCCCTTCTTGATGTTTTCCTTTCCTTGTCATTTTAAAATGCAAGCCTTATGAGAATTCTGAAGTTAAATATTTGAACTCTGTTTACAAGATCACAGGATTTACTTCTTTTTCATCCTTTCTTTGCTCTTCATTTTATTATTTAGTGTTATCAGATTGAATAGGCTTTTTTTTTTTTTTAAATAGCTAAGAAGAAAAAGCAGAGGGGGAAAATAGATAAAATTTAAAAATATATATATTACATAGCAGGATTGTGGAGACCTCAAAAAAATTGTATAAGAACATCTGCTTATCTGTGATAAATATTATCTTTGCTTCTTCCTAAGGAATCAAGTCACTCTCAGAGGACTTGCGAGCAGCCACTTCCCGCTGTGAAGAGCTTAGTGCAGCTTTTAGCAGTGTGGCTCACGGTAAAGTTATCTGCAACTCTATGCTGCTTTGAGCTTGAAAATATTTTGTTTTGCATAGCAGCTCCACAGTCTATCTCAGTACTCCTCCTCTCTAAGTAAAGGAAAGCCAGCAGAACTCTGCCTCTCCATTTCACTAGATGCAATGGGAAAATGGATCTTGCATGCCATTACACAATGCTGAAGGATGGTCTCTTGTGCACAACTTAAAGTCTAGGGTAGCATAGGGAATATGGCTGTCTTCCATGTGTCCCATCTTGTAACTTGTAACATGAATTGGAAAAAAAAAAAGAATAAGCTAAAACGAGAAGAAAATTATCTTACACACAGACAAATGTAATCCTTTAAACTATGTGCAAATCACTTGTCAAAATAGGTCATTTTATGTTCCTGTTGCAAGTTATCAGTTAGAGTTGTTGCAGTGTTGGTGCAAAAAAAATATAATGATGAAGGTGACTCAGGAAACATTTTCTGTGACCAAAACAATAGTGTTTTGTTAATCAGCCCTAAAATTTAGAGCTGGAGGAAATTTTTTGCGTACATCAATGAACTTGATGTTGACAATCAGCAACTTCACTGCCTTTCTTCCATCAGAACATTTTGTTTGCCCTGACAGTGGTGTTAGCCTTTTCTCCAGTTTATGCAAAAAATGTCTTTGTATGAAAGTATTGCACTTTGTGTATAAGGAACTCCGAAACAGTGTAAAAACATTAAACTAGCAAAGGACTAAAAGCATAGGGGACAAATTATTTATAGCAACTGCTCAGTCAGATACAGGGAATGTGAACCAAAACCTGACCTACAACCCAGCACTTGACAGCTTCACAAACTCTCCATCATCCAGTTATTTCCATTTGGCAGTGCATTAAGATATAAAAGGACCATATGTGTGTGTAGACTCATCCATTCTTGTCTCAGTGAATTCTTATATATTGAAGAGGTCACAAGGGAAGCAGAGGGAGTTCTTCATACATCTACATACCTTTTAGGCTGAGGTTATATTCTGTGTTACGTTATCGGAGAGAGATCAGAAGTGTTGCCTGATTGTATGTGATTTGGAGTTGGAAACCAGGCCATTCAATGTACAAGTTATTTGTACTCTTTATCAGATTAGATAAATAACCATAATTATGGTCTACCTCAGAGTCAGCATAGCTTCTCTGCTACCCACTACTGTCACTCAAATGATTTTCTAAATTAGATTATAGATATTCTTGGTCAAAGACATTGCATTTTCTGTTTCTTCATTTGTTTGTTTTCCCAGGGAATTCTGTGGTCAGTGTTATGCAGTGGATGAGACAATGCATAACGACAAGTGTCCCTTCTATGAGCCTGTCCAGTTCGCCTAGGAAGGAGCCGTTCTTACATGTACTAAAAAGGTGGGATTCTGAAGTAAAACCACACATTCCTTTTTGAAATCTTCATCCTGTTAATACATTTTCCTCCTTTTATAAGCAATGCTGTGTTCAGCATAGCATTTATTACTCCTTCTCCATGTTATATGCTTCTTTACCCAAGAGGTCTTCATGATTAATTATCTGGCTGGACTTCTCAGGTACCCAGATCTCACAATGGTTATCTTTCAAAATCCACAACTCCACAAGAAAAGGACAAAAACAGAAATAAACCCCTGAGTATCTGACTCTCTGCTTTAATTGCAAATCCCAGGCTTTTATTTTAAATGCCCAGAAAAGTTACCTTTATTATACTGTTTAGTTTAACTGTTGCTCCCAGATTAACATCTAATTTAAAAGCAGCTATCATTTTCCCTTTGTAGAAATTATTTTTCATAGTAACAGCCTTCAAAGTAGTTAAAGATATCCTTGCTATAAAAGAGCAATAAATGTTTGCAGATATGAATTGCATTATAGTTTATGGTGATTAAAACATTAAACAGGACTTGGTATTTGGTCTTTGAGACTTTTGCAGTAATTTGAAGCAGGCAGAGCTAACAGCAAATAATGGTATTTTTGTCCTCCTTATTCTCAGGACTACAAAGAGTGATGTAGATAGCTAATATCTTTTTTTGTGAAGAAGCCTAGAAGATATCTTATACCTTATATCTTTGCTGTTATCTCCTCCTCTACCTCTAGTGTGTATTTCATTAACTACTCTGACCAGTGCCCCATCAAAGAAGGGGTTGAGATAATGGATCATGACACATTTTTAAGAAAAGAGAAAACAAGGGGGCATCCATCCTTCACTTTTTTTTTTAAGCAGGTATAAAGTTATTATTAAGTGCATTGTGTAAATGGGCAAGTCTCAGGCATGCATAAGCCTCCTATAAATCACGTGGTAGTTCTGTTGTTGGTGTGTTTCTTTTAAATTATTTTTATTTTTTAGGAAAAAAACAACTATATACATAGCTCAACAAAGAATCTAAAGGATCAGGCCCCTGCCTCAGAAGAATCCTGAAGGACATCCATATGCTCCCTCTGGACACAGAGGGACATCGGCATAGAAAAGGCGTATTCTCAGCAGCAGTATATACTGAATGAAATTCCTCACTAGAAGAATTCAATCTCCATGTATGCCAGGCAGTAATCAGTTCTAAAATATACTACATAGGGATGATTTTTTTTTTCTCTCAATGTAAGCCATTCTTAAATACTTTTTTTGGAAAAAAAATAATGCATCTTTCTCCCACAAATGTTCTGAGACAGAAAGTGATTTCATTTTTCATCAACACAGCTTTTACTTTGCACTGAGCTTGACTAGAAAACTGTACACAGACAGATACAGTTAAAGGTGATTGTTTTAGAGTTCTTGCTTAATGCCTTCCAGAGTAGGCATTTTAACTTGTTTATGTCTTCGTTAAAAGGTACAACTTGAAGATGTATTCAGAGAAACAAAACAACTAATTTCAGGCATAAGGATTCAGTCACAGCATTGGGTAGATTTACCTGAACACATCTAGCTATTCCAGGCTTTTGTCTGTACTTCAGCATAGTGCTTGAGATAAGTGGATATAGGCTTTTTAGAGAAATAATTAATAATAATAATAAAAACAATGAGAAAAACTTTTGTAGCTGCATAGACACCACAAGAAGCAGCTACACGTGCTGTGGGCTACATGCTGTGACTCAAATTTGAAGTTGGTGGGAGTTTCTCAGCCACGTCCAGAGAATGTTGGCATGGGCTCAAAAGCACACATTTTGGGTGGTTGAAAGTACTTTGAACAAGTAGAGTATTATTACAAGAACACTTGCAGGTTTGGGCTGACTGTACAACTCAAGTTGTGATAAGGGAGTCAGTTATCTCCCCCATCCAAACACACAAGCTCAGAAAAAAAAATACATTAACAAAAAAAGGAAAGGAGGACAGTATTAAGCTAACTTTTTAATGTCTCAGAACTCTGATCAAGAATGGCTATTACATGTGGCTTTCCCACCTTTTCCATCATGCAGGCTGTATTTGTAACCATTTATATATTCAAAACCCTGCTGTCTACCTAGGAATTTTCTTTAGTATGTAAAAGACTGGATGTAATGCTGCTTTTTTTTTTTTATATGTAATTGAAAGCTGCAGATTAGCTATAGGCACTTTATCCTTTCTAGATCAGAGTTGTTCAAACTTTTCTGTTTCTAGGCTCACATTTACTCGTGTGAGAGTAACTGAGTTCTGTAGCTTGTTTCTTCATTTTACATTGCACTTGAGGCTTTTTTATTATTTTTTTTTAATTTCAAGTGACATTTGGGAAGGCTAGTAAAGCATAAGGATTCCTAACCTTAGAAAACATTACTTTCCATTGTAGAATCTTTATTTTCAGAGATTGGTATAATTCTTAAATAGTTTACAATAGTGACAAATTTCTTTTTAAAAGCATATTACCATACAATAGCTGAATGTCAATGAAATTGTTTTTTGCAAGTGATAATTGTGCATCTAAAGAAAAGCAAAGAAGAAATTATCATCTTTAAGATGGACGTACCTTAGGGAAAGTAAGATACTCTATCAGCTATATTTAGGACATTACACTTCATTTCTTGTTAATGCATTCTTCAGCTTCATTGCTCCCACCCTACTCTTCCTCTGATGTTTTCTCCAAGGTTATAACAAAAATTCACCCAAATTTTCTGGGTCTGGTTTATCATTATATTCAGTATATTCAATGATTAGAAGAACTTGCCTATATAAGTGTAAGAAAGATTTTTTTTTTTGTTCAGGTAACTGTCTGTTTATCATGACAGCAGGACTAATAGCTATGATACCAGCTCTGATGACAGACATTGGGAACAGGGGAACTACTTTTGATGGCTTGATTAATTTTAGGGTAACTGAGATGTCAAATGTTACAAGATCAGGCTGAGTTTTCACTTGCCAGTTTTGGTTGGAAAATTTTCTGTTTTCTTGTTTTTTACTCTCAGGAATAGCTCTCACAACTAAACCGAAACCTGATTTAAGAAAGAATCTGAGTTATTTTGAACATATAAATAATTCATAGCTGCCTTTGTTGCCTTTTTCATTTCTGAGAGGTTTTTATGTCTATGTAATTGTAGCAGTGATCAATAGGCATGATTATTAGAACTGCAGTTGTTGCTACCAGATCATATCTTGTCCTACACAAATAAATCATGACATTTCTGTTGGGTGTATGCAGAATTTTGGTCAAGTAGATCTATTTTATCCCCAAAGAAACAATTCAATTTTATAATAAAAGAACTTGTGCAAGTCTGAGATACACTGAGTGATTATTTAATGCATCACCCTACAGTTCTCTGTGCTATCAGATTCATTGTGAAGATACATGTAGGCAGCTAATTCTAAGAGGAGGTGGGATTTTTGCTATGAATCTCATAAGGACTATAAGGACTAAAGCTTGAGAAAATAACTGACATTTACCACTTTCATTGACATGTTGAAGCAAGTATGTGTGGAAAATCTGAGGTTAGCAATATTTTAATATATTTTGTTGGCTCACTTACAAGCTGACTACCATGCCCAATACAGCAGTTTCAGAAGTTCAAGAAGCCAGAAGCAATCGCACTCTGTTGCACCTATGTTTATTGGATTACAAACAGAAGCCAATAATTAAATGCAAAGCTAGTATCAGTGACAAAAATGAAAGTGAACAATCTCTGAAAAGAAGAATAATTCTGAAAGTTAGAGTTTCTATGGCAACATTGACTTGGACAACCTGCTACAATAAATAACTCTGTTCCTTTGTGGTGGGGGATGCAGGTAGCAAGAACACTGGTAGAAGGAAAACATGGACAAACACCTACACTCTGATCAAGTATGCTCTGACATTATATGAAAATATATGCAAGTCACTGAAGAGCAGGTTTTTGAAAGGTGTTTAGAAAAGCAGTAAGAAACAGGCAGTTAGGTACATTGCAGGCTCTGTGCATTAACAACCACATGGAGTATAAATCAGTCTGTACAAACATATGCCACTCAGGGTCATACATTGTTTACTTACCCTACACTACTTTCACTTTTTGTTTTAAGGGCTGTTCCTGCAGTCAGCTATAAAATTTACTCTGTTCTTTTAATCTCCTTTACTCCAGTCCTCAGGTGGATTGCTTCCTGGAAACAAACATTGGAACATTATCTGAGAGGATTTTACTTGCATGTGATTAGTTACTTCCTGTATCTGAGTTATGGTGTAATGCAAACCAAGATTTAAAAACTCATTACAAGGTACCTTAGTCAAGATCTTGCGTCGCTGATCTATCTCCAGCAGGAAAACTGCCTCCACATTCCTAAAGTTCTGCTAAAGTTCCCAGGGAGAATGCAATATGCATAGTATAAGACAGGCATGGAAATATTTATGAAGTGTGATGAAAAGCATCTGAATGGCAAAAAAAAGCTTAGAATTATAATTTTGAGGTACTGTCTTCCATACACCTGTTTAAATCTCCCCGAAGTTTAAGTATGCATTGCATCAAGACAGACAATTACATTTTCAAAACAGCTTCATTCCCAAATATCTCCTTTTTATTTAGGATCTTAAAGCCTACACATTGGCTAGAACGTGTCTTAGCCCAACACAGATTTGGTAATACTTTTGCCTTGAAGAAACACACTATTAGATCTTGATATCAAGTCACAGATGTGACATTACTTCACACAAGCTTTGACAATTTTAACTATCACATCTGGATGTCAGTGATAGCACATTATGACATACATCCACATCTTGATAATGTGACTTCCTTTTTCCTAAGGCATCTTTGTTCCCAGAGTCAATGCATCTGTGCTTAAATAGTTCAAACAGCAGGACATCTGCTCTCAGCATGTTGTAAAACACAGTATTTTATCATCATACTTCTTTAATATACTACTATTGAGAATTTGTGTAATACAAGAGTAAGATGAGGACCTTCAGGTCATGAAACATCACATGAAGCCAATATAACTTCCCCTAAAGAAGGTCTAAACTGAGGCTACTACTGTAGTGAAGTTTGACATCTTTGTAAGCTAAAGACCCAGCTCTTTTACCTCAGCTCTTTCCTCTCCTTTTCAGAAGTGTCATCTGAATTCAGATAATGGCTCCAAGAACATTGACTTGTCAACAAATGAGCAATAGCCTAGCACTGTAACTCCTGCCAGTAAATGCCAAGGGCAGGCATTTTTCCTACAAAAAAGGAAGGTTTTCTTGCATTTCAGTGTGGGAAGCTGACCTTCATAGGCTGTGAAAATTGTCCCTACATGGGTGGGAGAACTACATCTACTTTCATGGTGGTGTTGGGTGTGAGAGACGTGGCAGTTTAAGACAGTTTAACGACCCAACCTTCACAACTTGCCTGTAAAGACATTCCAGTTTGTTCTAGAGTAGACCTCATGACATTTTTAAATGAAAATTTTACATGTAGCATATATTGTAGAGTGTTACCAGGACCACATGCATCTCCACATGGCACAGGGACTGGTAGATAGATGACTCCTTCCTCAAAAGCCCACAAATTTTCCTGTCACAAAAACATGCTATTTATGGACAACTTGGTCTCAGGCAGAGTGAATTGCATATAAAAACACTCCTGAGTGGACAGTGTTTCAAAACCATGCACAGAGCAAGGATACACCATGAACACTCTGAATTCTGCCCATTTCCAAAGCACCTCTTCAGTTGAGAAAAATAAATTTTTGAAAAATAAATCATTTTGAAAGCCTTTTCTGCATAGACAGTTCTATTCACCTTTTTCTGAAGGGTTACTGTCTGCAAGGCAAAGTTTACAAAAGCAATGCTTAAAAAAACCTGCCACATAGTTTATAGGTTGGATTTAAAGAAATTACATGATGAATAAAAGGCAAAGAAGCAGAAAAGCTTGTCATTTTTAATACAAAGTTGTTTTATGAAATCCAAATAAACAATTTCAAAGCATTTTATTGTCTGAGTGTTTTTTATACTTATAAAATGAAAATATCCTACTACTGCTCCTTGAAATATTAGAGGTATTAAGCATAAGATATACAGCTCATATGGAAAGGCTGTCTCACTCTTTTCATTATCACAGACACTGAAATAAGTTTTGCCTTTATTATCTTAATGTTCCCCAGTAATATGGATATAATCCCACTCTTTAGCACCCCTCTTCTCCTTCTGTACCTGACTGGCTTCACTGCAGGAGGCGAATGCAGTACCAAGAATCATCTGCAAGAGAAAACATGCTATGGTCTCCCCCAGCTGGTGGAGATTTGGGTTGGGGTATGATGCACAGTTTCAGAGGTGATAATATACCTTAAAGCAAAACCTTTGAGAGGACTGTAGATCCACTTATTATTGGATTGCCCTACAATCTCATTTAGCTTTGCAGTACCTTTTCTTGTTCTTGCAGAATTACAAGAAGGATGATCAAAGATACAGGACTGCATTAGCATGATGAGTGTAAAATAGAATAGTACTTTTCAGCCTGGAAAAAAAGATTAGTGGAGATGTACATGACAGATGCTGTGAGTGGCACATAAAAGGTAAAAAGATAGCAAGTCATTCATTGTCTCTTTCAATAAAATGAAATACAAAGCAGGCAGATCCACAGTAAGTTTGCATTTTCAGTGTGTAGCTAAACCATAGTGCTTCTTGCCACAGGCATTTCTGCATCTAAACTTTTAGATGCATTTAAAAAACAACTGAAGAAGTTGAGGACATTTATAAAGTAAATTAACCATGGACTATTAAGTAAATGCATTTTCTCTGGTTTGCAGGACTCTGAACAGTAATTTCCTCAAGTGGGGAAGATATACTCTGGAAAATAATCACAGCTTCTCCTGCTCTTGTACCTTTATCCTTTCATCAAATACAGGTCATGGTGTGTGACAGCATATACATCTAGATGCACACTTCACCTGATGTACCACAGCCATTCCTATGGTGCAAAGCTGTGTGCAAAAATGCCATGTTCTGTCTGGAAAATATAGGGAAATATAACCATATTTTCATGTCAGGAATACACTTTTCTGAATGCTTTGCAACCTGACTTGGAGTCTAGAACAGTACTGAAGCATACACATTGATAAGAACAAATTCATTTCCTGACATACATCATCATACAGGAGACCACCTGAAAAGGGATCCACTAGCTGTTACAATAGCATTCAACAAGTTTGTTGCCATATGTTAGTTGAGGGCTGCTACCACTCAGCAACCAGAGCAGCAGACTGACGGAATACTTCCGGCCCTATCATCCATTCTGCTTCAAAAGCAATTTGCAAATGAAATTCAACAGTAAGACTGAATAGGTATTCTGCTTTATCATAAGAATAGAAAGTACAGAATGAAACAAAATCCCTGGTTACTTCAGTATATCAAAAACATGAGAATATACTAAAGTTACTTAGAATTTACTGACAAAGTTACAGTTAATTGAGAGCAATCAGATCTTATGCATTACTGAAAAGAACCCAAAATCTGTATTATTCTTTTATAGACTTATAAAACCAAATTTCTCTCTAATCTGGAAAGGCCAGATCTACCTCAGCATTGCCAAAATTACATGAAGTGACAAGTACACAACCACAATACCTACTCCTTTCTCCCACTTTTGTTTGTTCTATTTTCACAGTTGTCTAAGTGACTAACTCTACAGTATGTTAATATTGGGCTAGATTGCATACAAGTCAGTGTTATTTATTACTGAATCAGTTTTTCTTCAGATATCCTGTCCCAGCAACTGACTTGCTGTGTTTTGTTGCCTACAGCGTAGGTGGAGTTCAAATAATGGCTAAATTGGAGGTACAATCATTGCACAGCGATACATTTCTTCCTGTTCGTACAAGTTAATAACCATTACCCATAACATACATAGCACACACTGTGCTGGAACATCTGCTGTTCAGTGATGAGACTGGATGTCTTTCATGTGGATAAACTTCAGTCAAATTAGGTTCTTCAGGATTCAAAACAAATAACTGGCAGAACTATTCTCACTTTGTTGTATAGGAAGCTGGGTTACAATTGTAATACACCTTACAACTTTAAAAACTCTGTAACACTGTACTCAGACTAGACTGATCCTTCTTTAGTGATGGTGCTGGGACTTGGACCCTGGAAACCCAGGCAATTTTGGCTGAATTATCCTGATATTGCCCAGAGAATTCAGCAGTGCTGATGTCATCACAGAATGGTTTGGGTTGGAAGGGACCTTAAAGATGATCTGGTTCCAACCATCCTGCCTTGGGCAGGATCATCTTTCACTAGATTAGAGCTCCATCCAATGTACTTTGAACACTTCCAACGATGGGCATCCACAACTTTTCTGGACAATATGTTCCAGCATCTCATCACCCTCAAAACAAATGTCTTCTTCACATCCAATCTAGATCTATCCTCTTTTTGTTTTAAAAACGTTATTGCTTGTCCCATCACTACAGACCCCAGTAAAATGTCTCTCTTCCTTATAAACCCCCTTTAGGTACTGAAAGGCCACTGTAAGATCTCTCTTCTCTATGCTAACCAACCCCAACTCTCTCAGCCTTTCTTCATAGCAGAGGTGCTCCAGCCCTCTCATCTTCATGGCCCTCCTCTTGACCCGCTCTAAGTTGTCCACATCTTTCTTGCGCTGGGGACTCTAGACCTGAATACTGCTCCAGGTGGGGTCTCATGAGAGTAGAGCAGAAGGGGAGAATCACCTACTGAATACATTTTTGATGCAGTCCAGGGTATGTTAGGCTTCTGGGACTGTAAGTGCACATTGCTGGTTTATGTTCAGTTTTTCATCCATCCCCCAAGCTGTTCTCTGCAGGGTTGCTTTCAATCAATTCATCATCCCATCTGTATTGATATTGTGGATTGCTCCAGTCCAGGTGCAGTACCATGCACTTGGCCTTGCTAAACTTCATGAATTTCACACATAGGTCCACTCCTCAAGCCCAACAAGGTCCCTCTAGCTTACCAGCTGCACCACTGAGCTTGGTGTCACCCTCAGACTTGCTGAGGGTGTACTCAATCCCACTGTCATTGATGAAGATATTTAGTATGTCATTTTATTATTGATATCAAAGGAAAACTTCACCAGCTGAGACAGGAAATAAATTTACTTATCTCCATCTAGTTGTTCAAGTGTCTGCCTTAAGCAAGTAATACAAATTGCTGTGAATGTGCATCTTAGGTATTTTCAAGATCACATACTCAGAATATGCACTAGTAAGTGACAAAATTATTGTACCTAATAAAGAAACATTAGATGAAATTACAGGAACCAAGCTGCACAGGTGGATAAATCATCATGAGCTATCCTTTAGTTCAAAGAACAACTTTGAATTTATGAACTGTCCAGCTATCACCTCAAAGCTTAGCTCTTTATGCTCACAAAGTGGAAATATTGGAAATGATAAGACTGCTCTGCAAAAAAATGTTACTGTGTTTGCATATGTCTGACTTAAAAACATTTCAGAGAATCTTGATAAGGAAGGAATTTATTCTCCCGAATACCCTGCATTGTAGAGGTACATATGCCATTTTTCAACATTGCATTAATGAAAATAACTACTAGAAACTAACTTTTCTATGTTCCTGTTAGGAAGACCAGTGCTTTCAGAGGCTTTGGAACAGTGATTCATCTCTTTCTCTTCTATCATGTTCCCTGCAATTTTGCTCCTTGTTAATTTAATGGATCTTTATTTGATAGCTGTGGAGGGATGAGAGCCCTATTCAGAGTTTAAGTTTCTGCATATAAATGCAGAAAAAAATCATACAGTAGCTCTGTGTTCCCTAACAAAAACAAACAACCAAATACCAAACTTCAAATTAGTGTGGTCCCTTGATAAAACCTCAATCTGCTGTATTCATACAACATGAAAAAAATAAAAATCAATCTCAGCTCAATTCTTAGTGGACAAATATCTAACTTCAAATGTGAAGTGACAAATAACACCCTTGGCAATCATAACAGACACTTGGGGATTAAGGTGAAGTATGGTGGCAATGCAATAATGTTTATATAAAGACCTATCTGCAATGCAATTGCTTACACTTGTAACTACTTCAGGGTCTAAAACATCAATTAATAGGAAAATTATGCATTTAACTTTGCTTATTACAAAGTGAATGCTAGATGGATCAAGTAAGAGTATGTTAAGCTTTTTGAGTAGTCTCTAAAGTCATTTTTTAAGTTTCTAACTACATCATTAATAACGATGTGCTTTTATTATCGTATTATTTTGATAATACATTGAGATTTTGAACTCAGTGAAGAATCTCACCTGTTCCCCATTCTTTGCTTTTATTGCTTCTAGAAGTGGACTTCAAAACCTTTGCATGACTGATCACCTGGCTGTTCAGCCACTTTTCAAACCACTTCACTGTCTGCTCATCCAGGCCATATGTCAACAGTTCATCTACAAGGATCTTACAGGGCACAACGTCAAAGACCCTACTGAAGTTCCAGTAGATGATGTTCATTGCTCTCTCCTTATCCATCAGGCTGGTCATTTCACCATAGAAGCTTATCAAGTTCATCAAATATGGCTACATCTGCTTATGCTCTAACAGATATCAGGGTGGTTATATCAACTGGCCAATGAGATTTTTCTATCCTTAAGTCAGTCTTAGTTTTCCTTACTTGAATATTTCCTTTAATCAGTGTATCAAAAACATTTCACATAGGAAGCTTCTGTTTCACCTTTATTCCCTCTGTTGAAAAAAATTCTTTTAGGAATACTGTGATAATTTACCTTCCATCATTGATGAGTTAATTTTTTAAACCTTATTTATCCTCTGAAGGAGTAAGATTGGATATCGGTTATTTAAAAAAAGCACGACTGTACGTTCTCAAGGATAAATTACTCAGTTGGAGGGAAGAGCCTGGGAAGCTGTCACTTCACAAGTGAAGTTTTACTTAATGATTTGTTCACATAACAGATGTTCACAGGAAACTCTTGGAATAAAGGCTGAAGAAAGTTTTAGCTACTGTCCTAACAACTAAGTTATAGGCATTTGACTCTAAGGTATTCAAATGGAATTGAAGTTTTCTGCAATATTTCTTTAGAAAACTGCAACCCCCAATTTTGTATGCACACAACCAAGTTTATCCTCAAGATCAATGCAACATGAAAAAACTTCATTCCCATTCAATATACTCCAACTTATTTTTAATTGACAAATAGCAAATCTCCATTCCTGTGGACTCGTGCTAGTGAAATACACAAGAATACAATTCTACATAGGAATTGGCTTTAACTCCTACAGAATTAATTTCCCTTCTCAAATAACCTCTATTTCAATGCAGCTGAAGTCAACCTAGAGTTATAAAACATGAATAACTTATTTCCTATTTGGTTACTAAGCCTGATTTAATCCATTTATAAAGGGGGAATCAGTTTTATTTACCTTTTGTTAACAAGTCCTTGTGCTGCAGAAAGTTTAACCTTAAAATTATGACCCTTGCCTCTTAAATGGAATCTAGTGAGAGAAACCCTGTTCTGAGTCAGCCACCTCTGTATTCATTTATTGTTGAGCTTTATCATATTTTCTGTCCATTAATTTAAGCTGCAACAACTAAAAATGATAGCAAGGTTTTATTTCTGCCTCAATTAACATTTTAGATTTTGCTTTGGGGTCTTCATTACAAATAAACTGTCAAACTAAGTGATGTGCCAAGTTATCTGTATTTAGCAACCTATAATTTTAGGTTGTGTTTTACTGGTTGAAAACATGAGCCACTGACATCACAGCAGACAGGAAAGAAAAATGAACTAATATAAAAACCCCCAACAGCATGCATTAATCTTACCTAAAATGCTCTGCCTGGCCTCTCATTGAAACATTTTCAAATTGATTAAACCTAGAGGCAAGCCTTTTTTTTTCATATTTTTTAAACAAAACCCTACACTGCTCTAAACTTGTTTTAAATATAGTTGTGAACAAGTTCTTCTCATAGTCACATATCCGTACAAAATCCCAATTTATACCTAATTTTATAATCTCAAATGTATATTATACTACTCTATATAGTAGTAAAACTACTATATAGGTTTTTTTTTTTTGTAAATTTCAAAGCTTGCCTGCAGTTACTTGACTTCATCAGATACACTAGAAGTATGCCTGAGAATGTGAATCTGGCTGTACTATTAATTCTGGTAGAGTTTGTTAAAAAATGTCACCTACTCCAAGTAGATCAATATATCTATATTACACTGGGAGAGCAAGGCATACTTCTTATAGTACCTTGAAAAATGTAATAGCTTTTTTCCTTTTTCTGATCACTGTTCTCTTCCATATTAATCAAATTTCAATGGACTTCTGAAGTACCGAACAGGTCACAAAAATACTTAATGGATAAAGGCAAGGGAAATAACCCAAGAGAAATATGTGGTAAGATGTGGGCACAAACAGAGCCAAAGCAACGTTGAAGCTTAAGAAGCTCAAAGTGTGTGCAGAGGTTACGCACAAACTGTTAGGACTTCTAGGTAGAGTGTAAGAAATAGAGAACTCTAGCCTGAAGTCCTGGTGTCACTGCAATTCCACCCTTTCCTTAAGTATCACATGTACTGACTTAATAAAAGCAAAACTGTATTCTACAGCTGCTTAAAGGATTTTGTTGGTCAATGTAATTCTCATCGGAAATTTGCATTCAGAACTAATTAGATTTGCAAGCCACTTTACAAGTGAAGACAGACTACTTGAGCTGGGGCCATAACTTAGACTGAGTATTATATTATGATCATTCCAAACAGCAAGAAATGATTCAATTTAAGACACTAGCTTAATAAACCTTAGAAATCTTGAAATGGAAAAGACACTCAATGAGGTTGTCCATTACTATGTTTAACAGCTGCACATTCAAAGTCTCCTTGCTTTGGTAGTTTTGACAGTATTAAGTCAAAGTTTAGGATCTTAACTGTTCACAGACTAAACAGGACAGGTGATTGTCGTCTTGATGTACTCTGATAAGACTTCTATACCCCAGTATTTTTCTCAGTTTGAGGAAGGCCAAAAATAACCTGGGGGGGGGGGACGGGACGCAGAGGAGGAATTCTTCTGTACTGTCCCTGTAGACAAGATGTGCAGTTGCAGCCATTTTCAGTTACACTGATCTGAAGGAGTTGAGAAGTCTTCTAAACTAAAAGAGAAAAAAACCCAACTCAATAGCAGGACACAGCACACACAGTAAGTGTGGCTTACCAAAAAATATCTTACTAAAAATGACTGATTAGCATAATAATGAGTTAAATTAGTGCTGTTTGGGTGCTTTCCAAGATGGAATCTGACTTCTGTCCTTCAGTCCATCAGGAGAACAATATCCATTCCTAACAAAGAACACTATGAAGACTGTTAAACATGGGATGAACATTTCAGCAATTTTACATGTTATAACTTCCAACTAATATTGGTTGACAGACACCTGAGAGTTGTGCAGTGTTTGTTCAAATATTAATTTTAATACTTTGTAATAAAATTGTTTGCATGATGTGCTGGCATAATAGCTTGGAGAGAAATTAGGAAATTATTTCCTAAATTGTGAAGAACTGAAATCCTATAATAGCATAGAAGCAGGTGTAAACAAACATCAATATATTTAGTACAGCATTTTAATGTACCACATATCATATATATATATCATACATTCAAAGAAACCCACTACCTCCCTTTGCTTTCCTGGATACTTTCCTAGAAAAGATAGGAGTATCTTCTACTAACTTAAGCTGTGATCCATTGTCCTTGCTGCTATAAGCAAGAAGAGTTCACCTACCCCTGCTGAAGATGTGGTAAACCAGCAAGGAAATGCAGCAACTGAGGTCCTCCCCTCAATACACTGGCAATTAAGATGGCAGGGAAGCTGGGTTTTCTCATTTCTGTAGTTTTGTTTATGCCCAAATTGGGCTAAAGCAAACAAAATTGCTGTGAGCCAGAAGACAAATTTGGATTTTTGAAATGTTAACATTGCTTTGTTTTTGAACTCTACTTTAGCACTCCAGATTGGGTTCTGGAAGAGATTTTGGGCTTCTTTAAATCCTTACCACATGATCCTTCAGCTGGTGATTCAAACATTTATGAATGCTGATAATCATACAAATTTAAGTAAGATTTTCAAGGAGATAATAGCACTGTCCTTAATGTTAGGCCACAATTAAAAAGGTCATGTAAGGTTGATTACCAATTACTTTAACATTAACATATTAATGTTCTGCAAAGATGCTTCTAGAACTTAGCATTCTTTTAAGTTCTTCATTATAGTAGAGCATTGGGAGAGGTATTGTCAAATATTTATATAGAAAAACTAGGAGGTTCCACATATTTGACTGTTGCATGAAATCTTAGTGGTTTGTTTTTGTTTCAGTTGCCTAAACTAACACCTCAATTTAAAAGTTATTGATGGCATTAAGCTGTATCTATATTTTTTTTATAAAACATCAAATAATTACAAAAACAATTTATTAAAACAGCACAAGAAGATGAATCAAATATATCATACAGGCTATTTTATTCAGATCATAAAAATTTGAACAAATTACCATGAATTAAACATTTGCACTTTCTTTTAATTCTGCATCTGCTATCAGACTTGATGAGGCAAGAATCATAAGATACAAAGGTGTTAGGAGGAAAATAATTATAATCAAGTTTAACATAGCCAGAAGCCAATGCTTCATTAGAGCACAGCAGAAATCTTATGTTGATGAGAAGACATCTGAAACAGTTTCACAGCTTTTAAAAATAAGAATGTTTTTCCTTCTAGGCAAGCAAACAACAAAAGTTATTTTCCAAGTTCGGAGGACCTGCCAAGACCTACATACAACAACTATATTTGGATTACTCTGCTTTCCCCACAGGACTACCAGATCACTTCAGTAGCATTAGACTAAAATTTCAGATTTATTTTGCTTGTAGGCATCACATTCAGAGCCATGCTATTCCAATGTTAATTGCCACATGACTTAGTTGTTTTTCCTCCTTTGGATACTACTTTCAAGTTTACATACTACTAGTAACTTTTGGAATATTATTACTTGCCACATCTTCACAGCAATGAACCTCTCTACCCTCACCCTATAACGGCTGTCTAAATGGCATAACTTCAAGAATAGGGGTTGATATGAATTCTTGCTCTCTTATTAAGAGTTTCCACATTTAGCTATGATGTTGTGGTCCTTATTAAATATGGAAATTTTTATTAAATTTAAATTATTTTTTTTTTTAAGGTTACAGACAGATTCTTCTTCTAGCTTTCTTTCCTGATGAAAGATCTTTCAGTATAGGCCACTTTCACATTTGCCATTTTGCTTAGTTTCATTTACTGTATTCAATCTCATTGCTGATGGTAAAGCATGATGCCTCTTTCAATGAAACCAAGAGATTGGGAATTCAGCTGAATACACTCTTTGGTACTAAACAGTACTTTTTTTTAAAAAAAGGAAAAATCAAAAAAGTTCTATGACTACACACTGAAGACTTATAATAGATTGTTTGATGATTTGACCAAATGGTCAAACGAAGATATCTTTGTGTCAGGCCATGTCCTTTTTTTTGTACTCCAAACTCAGTTACTGATGAAAGGGACAGTATTTGCTCCTCCCTGCTATCAACTGTCCTAAAAAACATACCACTGATATCAAGCAAAAAACCTAAGAAAACACATAATTCACTTACACAGTACTAAATGCATTTTCAGCAGTATCAAAGTATCTTGGACCCACTCAGAACTAAAAGGAATTCTGTATTTTATGTCAGGCAGTATATCAGTGTGAACATGCCTCTAGACCATCCACATGATTTAACAGCCACAAGATATACAATGTGTTATTGGATGGCTAGCTCACCAGAGAAGCACATGAAACTCAATTGGCCACAAGAAAAATATATTTCATAAATTCACTAGACAAATTTGCATTGACAGTTGCATTCAGCCTAAATAATGCATGTTATCTCAACTAGGCCAACATACTTTCATTACATGTTGTGGCAAGAGTGGAATCAGTGAAAATATTAGCAATCAAAATTTGTCTATACCTTAAATTTTGAGTCTCAAGTTGGACCTTAAGGAAATAAACAGGGAAGGAAAAATCTGTTGCTTAACCATCTCCTGTTCGAAACACAGCAAAGAGAAGTGCAACAAACATTGCATTCATAAGGTGAATAGGAGCTAAAAGACACTAAGAAATTTTCTTCTGGGATGGGAATGCCTTCTTGGTGGTGCTGGTGGGAAGAGTAGACATATCCAGGTTTTACTTAAGCAAAACCAAAGAATCACCAGAGAACAGAAGTCCAACGAGACACACAAACTGTGACTGAACAGTTAATATAGTAGCCAGCATGGAAGAAGGTACCAAAAGAGCACAGAAGTCACTGGAAACCGACCTCACAAGTCAGCAAAATAGCAGAGAGCTACTAGACACTATCTATGCTATACCTAAAGCAACCACACCTACTGCATCAGGAGTCTTGCCCACAGAGCTCCTGAGGTAGGGTCACAGTAGGCGCCAGCACTGCTACAAGACATTTATCCATGTCACAAGTAAAGATGCAAAACAGCAGTCCCAGTACTGACCCTCAGAAAAGACCACTCAATCACCCACCAGTTAAAATTCAATAAGTTGGTCATTTGCATTTCAATTTTCAAAAATTTTCTACCCACCTTGTATTCCTCGCACCTGTCCACACATCTCCATCTTGACAAAAAGGGTGCTACGGAAGACCATGCTGAAAGCTTGCTGAAGTCAAGGTAAATGTCATCCACTGCTTTTGCATTGCCAAGAGAGCCAATAATTTCACCCTAGAAAACAAAAAGCTTGGTCAATTACAAGTCACCCTTCATAAATCCATGTTGCCCATTGGCAGTCAACATCCTGTCCTGACATGTGAGGTCTGAAAATGTCTCCCAAGAATACTTACTACATTATTTTCCCAGGAACTGAAGTTTAGAGACATTTATTTCCCTTCATGCTCTTTCTTGACATCTCCTCATGCCCTAACAAGGTGTGCACAGAATCTGCCATTTTCCAATCATTAGAAAAACCTTGACATCTCCCCAGTTCAACCAATTGCATTCCAATATTATTGAATAGTTGGAAACACATACATAGCACAGCCCCGAGGGGTTGAAATTTTACACACAGTTATCTTCCCTTTCAAGAGATTCCTTGGTAGGAGATGTCGCCCACACAGCTGGCCTACAGATAGGCCAGATAACATTATAGTGAAGGTCAAAATTTCTCATTCACCTTCTCATGCTGTTTAATAATGCAACCTTTTCTGTTACACAGCAGCCTCAGATTCGTAGAATTTAGGGAGCAATAAAGAACATCTAGAGCCAAGTTAGTATATTTTTTTCTAAATACACACACAGAACTCAAGACATAAGTACCATATTGTCATTTCCACATACAGAATACCTCTGTTATTATTTTTCAGCAAGGGTAATTGATTATTATCTGTTGAACCTCAGAAGACTAATCCAGCAGGTGTTTTTTCCTAGATAGATTTTTATCCCTTTCCATACCTCCATTAAGTAGAATTTAGAGCAGTGGGAAATACAAGCCATGCACCTATTAAGGTCCCACATGCAAGAAAAGATTAGATTTAAATAAACTAAGGTTAAGACAGATCTTGTAAACACAAAACTACTCTGTTCTGGGAGGAGATACAGACCATAGATAGCCAGACAATTCAGGAATATCTCAGCACTAGTAGAAAGCTGGTATGATTTTTAGTTATTGCACAAAAAGATACGTTACATGGTAACACAATGTAGAACTATCTGAATAACTGACATGGGAAATAAAAAGAAAAGACCAAGAAAAAAAAATATCCTTCAGGAAACAATAGATTTAGAAGGCTAAGTTTCTGTACCTGATATCTATTGATCTCCACGTTTAACATTTTTCTCCTATCAGAGCTTTACACCCAAGGAAATCCTAGACAAATTGATTTTTTTTTTTTTAAAGAAAATACTTATGGAAGTTCTCAAGTACTTCTAAATTTAATCATTTTTCTTCTCTCCCCTACCAGTACCACTCACCCCAAGCTCTCCAAAAGTGTTCTAGTGAGCTGCTCTGTATTATATAGGGACATAGACTTCTCCCACTTCCACAAGCCTTACTTGCTAATTAGCCCTTAATTAAAATGAGCTGCAGCTGGTTTGAGACACTCCCCTCTCCCCAACCCCAATGCCCTGCTTCTAATTTCAGAACTAATAAAAATTCCCACAAGCTAACATGGTCTGGATGTTTTTCTTGAGAGAGTGTATTCAGCATTTCTTTAGCACTCCTTTCCCCCTTCCCAACCCCATTCTCCATGTGTATTTGAAGTATATAATTTTAAGAGTAGCTTTTTCTTCTTGCCTTTTTTTTCCTAGTCATTCTTTGCTGTTTAGGAAGTATTGTTATAGGCAGTGTTTTTCTTTTGCTTTTCTTTTTCATTTTCTTTTTATTTTTCCTAAATTGGAAAATTGTTTCAGTTGTTGATTTGGTGAGGCTTTAGATTTAAAGAGACTGAAAGGCTGACAATAAAGGCTTGCTAAAGGATGGTGCAGATGTCTTGCATGTTTCCCAGATACTGCTGCCAACGTACTTTATCTGAGGCTTCTGATGTCTTGCTCCCTGAGAAACGAGCCAAGGTTCTGCCTTTCCACTCAATTGAACCAATTTTTTTATCTTTTTTTTTTTTTTTTCTGATGTGGACAAACATTCACAAAAGATGAGGCTAAAGCTCGGAAACTGTTTGGTCCTCTGTGGATTTGCAGATGTCTGCAGGGATAAAAAGGCTGGCCACTATGTTAACTGTTTTTGTGGCTGTCTCACCATGTTTCTGAATATATGTAAACAAAACAAACCTCATTTCTCTGTACTTGCTTCATTGTCATGTTCCTGACATCCTCCAAAACTTGAAATCTATTAGATCTTTACTTGCCTTGTTACTCTCTCCCTACCTCTTCCAGAAAGAAATTCCAATATGGCTCAGAATATTTAATGCTAATCTCCTTATGAGATTCCACTCAGATGGCCTTTTTCCATAATGGTTTTGGTTTGGTTTTGTGTAGATGAAGATGAAATGCTATAAATATAAAAATTCTAAAAGGAGGAAGGCAAATAGAAGGCCAAAGTGATAAAGACAGCAGAAGTACTGCTTCTGGGACTAAATGGCTTCTGTTTTTCCATCCATTGCACTGGGAGAAATAAAGTCCAGTATGTACGTACTTCATGTATTTATCCTCAGCTTAGAATCATAGAACAGTTTGGGTTGGAAAGGACCTTAAAGACCATACAGTTCCAACCCCATTGCCATAGGCAGGAACACCTACCACTAGATCAGGTTGCCTAAAGTCCAGTACCATCACTCATTACTATACTTTCTGTGTCTCTCATGATATTTTTCTTTGAGACTGAAGTGAAAAAAAGTCCTTAAATTTCCATCTACAGGGCAGTTTGATTTTGCCAATGGCAATTATAGTATGTATATTTGTTTCCATCAGGGTGCATTTATATGTCCTCCTCAATTTAAAAGGTCCTCACAAATAGACTCTCAGATCTTTCTGTTTAGAAACGCTCTTCAGATGTGACAAACTGCTGTTGTGTGCTGATATCTTTCTATAATCTCCTTTTTTTTTCCTTTATAACAACAGATAACCTGTGATAAATTCACTAACATACTTTTAATAGTATCCTCCAAAGATAGTTATGTCAGATGATATTGAATGCTTTGTGTGCAGTCAACAAAATACATGGTCAATGGTCAATTATACTTCCTGCCTCGTATCTCAGTATTGATCGCATCAAAGAGTGCGTTCAGTTCCTTTCCCTTCACAAAGACTTTTCTTTCACTACAGACAAATACAGTCCATTGAGTGACAGATCCTGCCAAGCTGCAGTGAAATTTCTTCTTGAAAATTCAGCAGCCATCATCAAGGAAAGACAACACCTTTTCTTTCTTCCAAAAGAGTCTTTCCAGAAGTTCATCCTAAATATTTATGATGTTAAAAAAAAAAAAAAAAATCTTCCATAGGAAGTTGACAAGTTTTTTTCAAGTTCTGTCTGTCTGAAGGGTATGATAGAAGGAAAAAAGACACACAGGAATTTAGCTACTTACTGGAAACATAGAAAAATAACTTTGTACAGAAAAAGAGCTTAGTGCTTTTGAAAAAAGCACAGTGTACAAGGAGAAATGTTTCATTCAAGCAGATGATTAAACTTCTCATTGCGAGAGAATGAAATAAGATGTTACAATCAAGTGTTAGGATTTGCACAGCTGATACACAACTGAAATCAAAACTCATTATAGGAAAAAAATATATATATATTTCTAGCATTGCAATTGTAGTAGTAGAAAAGTAGTGAGCTAAAAATCATTATTTAAGACTTTCCTGCAACTCCAGCACATTTAGCCACATTTTGCTCTTCTGTAATTAACCCTGACGGTAAAGGGCAGTGAAGAATCAGTTCAGAAAATGACCAGATTCACTTTGCATGGCCAGAGATTAATTTTCCTCTTTTTTTTTTTTTTTTTTTAAAGACAATGAAATGGAACAATGGGAGAATAAAGAGATCTTACACCCTTTTTTATTTTTTTATTTTTATTTTTAGCTGATGATAAGACATAAGTATGGTATAAAGGAACCATAGAAAGAAAATTACACTGAAAATCTACTGCAATAACTTGGGTAAGTTAACTTATGTCCAAAGGCAGTCATTCTAAAATACACAGAATTCTGTCAGAAGAAAGCATTGATTTCTCTATGCATGGGCAGTCTTACCTTCTACATATTTTTGTTTTGATTTTATGTGACATACCATTTGTAGCAACACAACTTTATCAGATAAACAGAGTCATTTAACTAACTTCATATATTTTACAGAAAGTGTGATTTAGAAATGAGTAAAAAGATTAATTTTCTGTCTACAAGAAATCAACATATTTCAATACTTTAAAAAATCATGAATACATGAATATCTGTTTAACAGAATTGAAGGACATATTTTGGCATTCTTTACAGCATGAAGTTAAATATCAAACAGTAAATAAAATAGCAGTAAATAAAATAAAACATCAGAAGAAAAAAATTGTTTGCTTACTGGACTGATTTTTTTTTTTTTTCCAAAGAGCGTTAGCCTTGTGTGATAATATGGTATTACAGGGAGGGTAATATAAGGAGGCTTGGGGTTCAATTGTTTTTAGTTTTGGTTCTCATCCCACAATTCTGAGTATCAAAATGTATTTCACATACTAGGTCTGAAAGTGTGATGCATCGTATTTCTTTAAAGGACTAGTGCACTGCATTATAGGAAACGTAGTCTGTCACCAGCTTGTAGCATTTAGGACAAAGTCAAACTGATCTCAGTGCATGTACAATGTAGTGCCACATAAAAATGTGGCATTCTGTTTAATGGAAATAAAATTTCAAGTGATTTAAAAAGCAATAGTCTTTTAACATGGGTTCAAAATAATATGAAATAAAGGTGCATTATTTCCTTTTCCAAAGACAGTATCATACCATTTTAAGGAAATGGTATTGACAAGGCTTAATCTTTTCTACAGTTGTGGGTACCTTGTTTTCTCTTTTGTTTTACCCAGGTTTTTCTACTTTCCCTATGTAAAGTCTAAAGCTATTCTGACAAAATATTTTTATAAGTTGTGTACTTCCCACTTCAAATCACTGAGGCTAGCATATAATCTTAGGGAAAAATGTTATCCTACTGGATTTTGATGACTGAGCTCTACCCTAGGGTGTTCTTAAATGGTGAGCTGCTATCTGCAACAAGCTCCCACAGTAATGGCTTCACCTTACTGGGCAGCTGAACTCCACCACACTGCTCTCTCACTTCACCTCCTCAAAGGAAAAGAGGGTGAAAACATAATGGAAAAGGGCTCAAAGTTTGAGATAAGGACAGGGAGATCACTCACCATTTCCCATCACAGGCTAAAAATATGCATACAGGAAATTAATATATTGCCTATTACTAAAAGAGCTGTGAGAAACTAAAAGTAAACTAAACCCCACCCCCCACCCCCCCAACCCACCTTCTTATCCCTCCTCTCCCTGAGCAGCGCAGGGAATGGGTAATTGGGAACGGGAAATGGGGGTTGCAGTCAGTCCCTGATGCTTCATCTCCGCCGCTCCTTCACGGTCACTCCCTGGCCCTGCTCCACGCGGGGTCCCTCCCACGGGATGCCGTCCTTCCCGAACTGAGCCTGCGGGGGCTGCACACAGGCAGCAGCTCTTCAAGAACTGCTCCCACATGGCTCTGTACCATGGGGTCCATCCCCCAGGAGCAAACTGCTCCAGCACGGGTCCCCCACGGGCGGCAGCTCCCCCCAGGCCCCCTGCTCCTGCGTGGGCTCCTCTCCACGGGCTGCAGCTCCGGCCCGGGGCCTGCTCCTGCGGGGGCTCTCCATGGGCCGCAGCCTCCTCCAGGCCACATCCACCTGCTCCACCGGGGGCTCCTCCACGGGCTGCAGCGTGGAGATCTGCTCCGTGTGGGACCCGTGGGCTGCAGGGGGACAGCCTGCTCCACCAGGGGCCTCTCCACAGGCCGCAGGGGAACTGCTGCTGCGTGCCTGGAGCCCCTCCTTGCCGTCCTGCTGCACTGACCCTGGGGGCTGCAGGGCTGCTTCTCTCACATTTTCTCATCCCTCTCTCCCAGCTTCTGTAGCATAACAGTTTGTCCCCCCCCCCCCCCCCCCCCCTTTCTTCAATCTGCTCTCCCAGAGGCCCAGCCAGCATTGCTCGTGACTCAGCTCTGGCCAGCAGCAGGTCCCTTTTGGAGCTGGCTGGAGCTGGCTCTGATCTGACATGGGGCAGCCGCTGGGCTCTGCTCACAGAGTACAACACTGAAGCTTCCCTGCTACAAAAAACCTTGCTATGTGACCCCAATATCCACTTTTAAAAATGGGAATTTTATATTTCCCACGAATGTGCTTTAATATGTAGCAGGCATTCAGATGTACTCAACCATTCACTTAGAATTTACTGTATACCTAAGTACACTTTTTGTGCAGTTAACTACAGATTTTAGAAGGAAATCACAACCACTTTGTTTAGAAAAGGTATTAAATGACAGAAGTCTTTGACAATTAATTTCTGAAATATTTGGAAATAAAAGAAAAAAAGAAAAGCAGCACACAAAGCATTTTATAGGCTATTTGAAGATCTGGCAGTCAAAGTCATAGCTTAGAAAGCTATTTCAGACTTGGTTTTTGAAACAAGCAAAATTTCTGCCTGTGTTTTAACTATTGCATTAGTTGTGTTAAGAAGAAGGGAAGAAAACAAAACAAACAAACAGAAAGGTGTAATATAAGAAGGTTTCTATAAGAAAAATAATTGGTTCTAGCAAAAGCCCAAATTTAAGGAGGAAAGATTCATTATTCCTTCAGGAATTGTACAAACAGGACTCTAAGCTGTCTCTCAATTTCACTTAATTTTCTTCTCGTGATTTTTTCTTCCTTCTAATAAATATTTCAAAGCTCAGATTTGCAAAAGATTTTTTCCATCAACTTAAGTTATTAAATCATATGAGGTAAAGGAGTAAAGGAGAAAAGATAAACTTCAGATAGAATAAACTTCACAGAAAAATATTTATTCAAATGGACATATTCTACAGTGAAGACTATCTACACCTAATAAATACCTGCATATTTACATAGATTTTTCTTTTCCCTTAAATTTTACATCAGCTGTCATCATCTGTAAACATAAAGAAAATCTTGCTTCCTAAAATATTTATGACATGTCTAAAATATTAATAGGAATAGTAACTTAATTCAAATGAAAAGTAAACATATTTACAATGTGCTCTTCATTTTTGATGCAGAACTGATTTAATCAAGACATTGCAGTTATTGAGGAAATGCATGATTCTCACATTGTATTTACTATACAGCACTTTTAGGTACTGATTTAAAAGTACATTTAAAACTCATGGCAATGTTATCACATCCCGCAGAAAGTATGAGTGACTGAGCATGCTCAAAGATACTTAGTGAAATTGATTTCCTGATATTTGGTATTAATTTGTGACCTTGCTGGGGGAGGAAAAAAAAAAAAACAACCAACCAACCAACCAAAAAGCAGGTAAAAATACGGAGTTTGGTAAGCAGAACTAATACAAATAATTATATATGTGTGTTTGTGTGCAAGTGCCTATATGTAGAAGTTGTTCGAATAAGTTATAAAATATTGAAGTGGATATTGCAAACGTTTAGTATTCTTCCTAATATATTATAATTTTGAACACAGCTGCTGAAAATGCAAAGGAAAGAAAAAGTCTTTAAGGTGACAGCAGGAAATATAATACATTATTGGTCATTAGACATTATTAGTCACTACTCAAGGAATCAAGGGATATCTCCATATTTTATGGAGAATAAGCTGTATATACTATTTAGCTAATGGTCAGTAGATTTTTAGATTAAATTGCAGAAAAATGAGCATATATAGAAGTACCAAATTGCCAAGAAGTTCCCATAAATGTATAAAGAGATTCAAAAAGGGATTCTGCAAATTCGTACAAGATTGATGCTTCATCTGATTGTTAAACACAATCGCATGCATAAACCCATATCTCAGAAAGTTCTTCAAATGCTGATTGAGAAGAGATTCTCCCCAGAGAAGAATCAGACTGTATATTTTCTTTTCTTACTATCTGAGTATCTCCTATTGTCAACTGCCAATATGTAAGATTAGGAACAACCTTTAGTCTGACTCAGTATGTCAACTCTTTGGCTATTAATTGAGAGAAAAGAGAATTTAAGTACCTCAGCATTTTACTGACTTTGTAAATCTATTCCAAACTTAAGACTGAGCATGTGATTAAGTTATTTGCTGATTTGGTGCTTTTGGATTTCATTCTGCAAATTATTTATTGCAGAACTTCAACAGATTCCAGTGATCACAGCACAGACAGTTTGTAGGAGTGTACCCTTATTTTGCCCTGGTTTTCTACTTCTGACACATGAAGTTTCAGATCTTTGAACTAAGAAATGTCTATTTAAAATTTTCAGGTGAAATACAAAGAGCAGTAAGACCAAATCCAATTAAAAATTAATTACTCAACAATGCTAACTTACAGGTCATTCATATTTTTAAGCCATAAATAATATATCTATTACCAATTAGATGTGTCTACCTTATCATCACATAGCCTGTTTGATGAACAACATGAGAGTAGTATGGTAATTTAAAATGATTTACTTCATTGAAAAAAAAAAAAAAGAGTCAATTAAGCAGTTATTTTCAAGAGGCACTAGTAGAATTCGGATAGGAATATGCCATTGGACTTCGTGTCTTGTGGGTACTTTTGAGATTTCAAAGTTATTCTGTCCCAAACTGAAACAATAAGATTTTTATTTTATTATTATTATTGTTGTTGTTGTTGTTGCTGTTGTTGTTGTTATTTTCTAAGGAAGGCAAAGGCATGTCAGTTTGAGTCAATCACTTTGTATACCCTTATTGCTTATATTTCAAGTACCTCCTGCAGTGTGCTGTCAGTACATTGGATTAGGAAGAACCTATAGTATAGCAAATCTTAGTTTGCTGGAAGAGAAAATGAGATTTTTCTATATAATTTTGAAGGGTGAAACATATTCCATATGGTCCTGTGACATGGCTTATGGTAGTCTAGGGGCAAGCATGGTGGAGAAAGGCTTCCAGCACGGTCACGGCCAGACTTTTGGCTCCTCTCTGAATCACCTGTGTGAGTCAATAGCCCTCTCATTTTCCATATGTAAAAACAGCTCCAGGGTTGTATTAAAAATGTAAAACTAGCTAAGTTAAGAGTGGGATTCATTTCACATAACCTTAACTAACTGGATTTGCTCAGATGTGTTGACTATAACAAGGATGTAGATGGCTTGCTCATATAGAGGCCTCTATACCGTAGGCTTCTAAAATAAGACAAGATAATCCCTACCACAAAAGCCTTGAGCTGTTAGGCATAAGTTTTCTAGATTTCCCCTCCTTAAGGAGTGTAAAGTACACCTTTTTACCTAGTTCTTCAAAATTTTCTTACGAACTTTGTCCTTACAAAATTAGAGCCGAAACTTTCAGACACTGGAAATGTAGAGATGATCTTTATATATATGTATATATACTGAAAAAAAAAAAAAAAGTAGCTGGCTTGTACAAAATGCCCATGTTTTGGATAGGGAAACTGAGATGCTAGAGTGAGAATCTACCCATATAAGTCAGAATGCGGGGGTGGAAAATGAGAGAGAGCACAAAGGTATAGATATATCATTGAGTGGCAACATGACTTGTTTAGGAATTACTTTTAAATTTTCATGGCAATTTAACATGGATTTCTCATGGATTTTCTTGAATTTCTCAGCTCCTCTGACTGAAGAAACAGTCACCTCATCTTTAATGAGAGGATAAGTCTAGAGAATGTACAGTTTAAAGGGCAATCTTAGAAGAGCAGCGGAACAGATTAGCTGTCTTTCGAAGGTCATTATTTTCATTATGTTGCAGTCACATTCTTTCTCTTACTCAAATAGAATATTTCACATCTGCAGTATATGAATATGATGCACATCTTTGTCCCATGAGCACTCAGAGTTGGGATTGCGTGACATTTAGATAGAAATATCATGAGCTTCAGACCCTACTTATCTTCAGGTTTTCAGGTACTTGACTGTCTTCTGGTTGATGTTGAAATAATTGACTGTGAATCTCTTAGCACAGCTTTACCTTAGATGAATCTTGGTTCTAACACTCCTTCAGATTACTGCTAGATAGACTCTATGCTTGCTCTCAGTCCATCTCCAGCATTCAATAATATCAGAGGGAACTGTGAGCCTACAACTGGGAAAGAAAACATCATGATGTGTTCAATAGTAATTTAAAAGTTTGTCTCTGAGTAGGCTTTAGAAGTTGCTTCTTTTTTTCTTTTCACTGGAAAGATAATAATTCTCCTAATCTAGATGTAGCAGTATTCCCAGGACCAATAAAACAACACATAAAGAGTTTCTTAATGAATTTGGAAGACAATCAGATATCTATTTCCAGGAGCACTCAGGATTCTGACTTGAAATACTCCCTAAATATTAGTATGAAATTAAAATAGAACATTGATCTTCTTTTGCAAATTGTGATATCACACATCTCTTCTGGGCTATAAACTCTCTGGGAATGCAGTTTGTAAATTAACTCAATTCTGATGTGTGGCCCAAGTTGTATTTGTCCCAGTTCGTGAAAGAATTCTACTGTGAACTACTGCATGCTTAATAATTTCATATAAAGTTTAAAAAAAAAAAAAGTAAAAATATTATTTATTTATTTATTTAAAGCAAATAGGCACACTGAACAATGAACCTATTTTAGAGTCCCACTGTTCTGAGAAGAAAATACAGTGAAGCACAAAGTCACCATGCAATGGTAAAAATGCTGGTTCTGAAAAGAAGTGTTAATTCATACACGTTGTCAAATTAAGTGACTTTCTAGAAATTCAAAATCCTACTTGTGTATCTGTATTCTTGTATCACCATAGCACAGACATAATTTTTTTCATAAGAAATTTTCATTTATGAAAAATAATGTAGATAGAAATGGTATTAATCCTAAAGTAATTTAACATTTCTCTGTTGACATTTCTCCAATGATCTCTCGGAGGAAAGAAATTTGAATAGCTCCATGCTACAGATGAAATGACACTAGAGAAGTTATTTGTCCCTGGTCCCACCACAGGCAGTGGCTGAGCCAAGAAGAGAGCTATGAATCTCTAAGGTCTTATCTGGCTTCAGTCGGTTGGTTTTCTTCAGCACCACCCTTCTTCACTACTGTGAACAGTTCACTGCAACTCTAGTTGCTCATTTGAGTGTATTATCTAACCTTCAGTTCTTCTACCAGTCATTTTTTCATTTTCTTCACAGTGCTGAAACAGTTTAAGCAATATATCACTCATGCCATTTCGTTACCTTTCAAACTGAGATTTATGATGTTCTTATCTACATGACATTGGTAACTATGGTTTGATGCAGTATGATGGTTTTATAGCTCCATGCACAATTTGGTGTGTATCTCCTCTCCATGAAAGTAGTATTAAGCCAGTTGATCTATATTTTCAGTAGTAGTTCATTGACAAATTTCTCAAGAACTAGATCTTAGCCTTTCAATTATGGGAACCTAATGCCCTTCTTAAAAATAAAACTGATATCGGATATCTAAATTTGTATGATAATGTCACTCCTCTAAGACTCCTACACTAAAGGTTACTCTGCTTCTCCAAGGAGTCCTTAAGTTTTATGTACATTGCTGAATTATGGTGAATTGATTAATGTATATAGATATATGGTAAAGTATCATACTGAAAAAAAAACAAAAAGAGAGAGAGAGAGGAAAAAGCTAAAATAACAACCACAATCATAACTATCATCTTCCTCCTAAGTAAACTCACCTTTATCATGAGTATATATGATAAGCCTTGTAGGTTGTTGACCTCTCATGATTTAATGTGGAGCATTAGGGATGGGTCCGATAGAAGAAAAGATAACCCCCCCAAAAAAAAAGTATGAAATTATCTCGTCCATGTTTCCATAGCAGCAGTTCCACACAGTGCTTAATTTATCCTCTGAAATGATCTCAGGCACTATCAAAATGTGATTATTTCATATAGTATAGGGTTTATGGGTCCTTTTCATTTTTTCCTGGAAAAATTTCAGAAAAATCTGAGTCTCCAATAGGAATAACTCAAAGGAGAAAAATAAAAAAGTGTCTGCCAAGCAATATACAGATAGGAAAGTGAGAAAAGAAGGTATCGTAGAAGGAATTAAGAAAAGAACACATACTATGTATGTGTTAGTGTATAAATGTATATGTCTGTAGATCTGTTTATCTATTGTTTATCTATGTTCTCAGTCATATTTGCATATAGCTTTATGCTGTTACACACAGAGAAAAGTTCACAACAAAGTTGAGAGAACAAAATCAGTGGCACCATGTACGTTATTACTCCTTTAAGGACAAACTGGTTTTCTGCATAACACCTTTTTTTTTTTTTTCTTCTATCTTTATCAGGGCTGCAATAATTCCAATTTCTTGTTCCTCATAATAATAGTTTTGATATTAACTTGTTCCACTGGCAATTTATATCAATAGCAGAAATCTTCAATAGCTCTCAAACAGCAAATGATTTTGATGGGCAAACACCTGTACATATTACTATTCTGACTGTAAGTCTCTGAAGCCATTTTTCTCCCTCAGCCATTTACATTATTGTAATTTCAGAAAGAAAATGGCTTAGCTTCATTGAAAAAATGCTTATTCAACATGTAGTTAAAAAGCGAAGGTGGTTGGTGCAACATTACCTTTCTAACCAGAATCAAAACTGGTCAGATAGTTATCAAAATTCCATGAAAATTCTTAGAATAATCATTACTATCCATTTTATGGCAACTTCTGGCACTGAATGAATAGATCATTTTGAACAGTCTCTGCATTTCAGAACAGAAGTGGCTGGATTTAGTTTATAGGGGAGAAATAAGTTGTTTATAATGAGAACAATCGCAAAATTGCAGGACTCTATTGCTCTTGGGTATGGTGGCTACTTAGTACTAAGAAAAAAGGGAGTGCTTTTAGAGCTCTCAGTAATCTGCACCCCTCTTACCTGAAGAATCAAGTATCTCCTCACTCTTGTTCACCATTTCCCCACTATTAAAGATTCAGATGTGACAGTAATCACCATTCTTAGCAGTTGTAGCAGATGTTGTTTGTAGAGTTGCTTCCAAAAACCCTCTTCATAACATCATTCTTAATTTAAAAGGAATCTAACACCTCTTAGTTCTTCTACTTTTGCTTCCTAGAAGAACAGACAGTTCTTTTGGATATGACTAAGATGATTGGTGAAAATATTTTTTGTCTCCTCTTTTCTGATAAAGACAGAATGTAAAAGATAATGCTGAGCAAAGTCTTTCATTTCAACCTATTTAACACACATTGGCCTGTTTGAAAATGAAGCATATAAGTATATGTGCATATATTAGCAGAGGGCACCTCATTGACAAAGTCTTGTTTATAAGTCTCCTCTTAGGTCAAGTTGACACAGTTATTCAACACTCACAAAGTGAGAATCCAAAATACCCGCACTTTAAGTTTCCTACAGAGCAAAACAAAGAACCAGCAAATCATTATTCATTAAGTTGCACCATTCTCCCCCTGTATGCAAAGCCTCTGAGCAGGTTTTAAAACTGAAGTGTTCCCAAAGGCCTGGCCAAGATAAGATGATTATTGAAATGTCCTTTCCAAGCACTCCAATACAGACATTTGTTTCCAAGATGCGAAACAAGTGTAAAACAGCATAGATTATGTGTTTTTGAAGACTGATCTTTCATGAAGAAAAGGAAATGAAGACAAGAAAATGAAAACAAGAAAATGTCTTTATTCCTGCTCCAGTGTTTACAGTCCCTGTGGTCATGTTTTAGAAAAGCTTTTTGATGTCTTTGTAGAAAGATGTTTACAGATTCTAAAATAAAGTTAAGTTTGCAGTGAAATGCAAACCCAAAATGTGCTTGGAAAGATTTTTTATTTTTGTTTTCACATGTCCGGTGATAGATATGTCTTATTGAAGGGAATACGAACTATTTGATTGGACTAAAAATTAAGGAGGTACATGGCATTCTACTCGGAATCATAGTATAATCTGGCTTGGAAGGATGAATATCCTTCCAAGAGTTCAATCTCTGATCAGAGAAACTGTAATCTCAAAGTTACATAAAGTTGCTTAGGGCCTTGACCAATCAAGTTCTGAAAATTGGTACAGATGACGATTCAACCACTTTTCTCAATAATCTGTCCCTTTTCAGATTCAATAGGAACACAGGAACACAAGAATTAGATCTTTCTCTTAGCCTTCTTTTCCCTTCCACAAGAAAAGAAAAAAGGTAATGCTTGTTTTCCCCTTAACACATCATGTGCTTAGTCCACTAAATATCTTAGCAGCCCTCCACCAGACTCATTCCATTGTGGGAGAGTTTAAAACATGACAATTATTTATTATAATTATTTACTCCAGGTGCATCCTCAAAGGTTCATAACTGCTGAATTAGGCTATTCTGCTAGCTAACTGCTATTCTGCTTCCCGCTGAAGTTAAGAGGAAAATTGTTTTATTGCACTAACGTCTATTTATATCAATAAATATTCTGATGTTCCTGGAAAGATGTGAACTGCCAGATGGCTAACATTTATTTAAACATTCTGTGGAAATAATAAAACTCAGTTTGCTAAAGGATTCTTCTCCTAAATCAAGAATTATTCTTTCTAATGGATCCATACCAAATCTTGTCTCCTGAATTCCAGTACTTAGGATATCATCAATGCCCTGATAAAAATGCTGAGAAAATGTGCCATAAATTTAAAATGCAATTTTTACCACCAAGTTTCTGAGGTCAAGAGTAATTTCTCTGTAAATAAACATGTCATTTCATCCACAGAAAGCAGTCAGTTTAAATTATATCTAGAGACAAAGACTGTGAATCTTGTCTCTGTGAAAACTGGTGCCTTACTTGCTATTGATTCATGTAAGTTATTAATATTTGACTAATGAAGCATTTGCTTATAAAGAGTTCTGCTAAGAGGAACTCTTTCAAAAGAAAAAATAACCACACTGCCAACCACAAAAACATAATTACATATGAAAAATACCTTCATGCATATTTCTGTATTTAATATAGCTACTTAAAATGTGTATATGCCTTAGTACACTTAATCGTGGTCATTTAACTGTTAATTCCAAATTAACTCAACTGAACTGTTTTATGAACATACTTTTTCAGATGTGATCCTTTCTTTTAGTTTTCCAGGTTTGTACAATAGATAGAACTTTGCATTGTCTTTACTAAGAGCTGTCCTGAGTTGGAGACTATTAACATATACTTTTCATTGTAATAGATCACATTTGATTTCACATGTTGTTTTGGTTTTGCAGGCTCGTGATATTGCTTTCTTCTAAAAAAGCCTCCGATTCTTATGGTATACTTTTTAGGAGCAATAAAGAGGAAAATAAGAATCAGCTCACAATAGCAGAAGGTTGGCTAAAGAGCCGGTAATAACTTTTGTCTCTCAGCTCTACTTTATCTACTGGATTAAATGCAATAGGACATGATATTGTGATTATGCTTAGTGCTTTAGGGAATAATGATATGTACATGGAATCTCTACTTTTAAAGGACAGATTGATAAATTCAGAAGCAAGACTACATGTGATCTAAAGATTACCTTGACCTTGTTAGAATTTACTTTCTTCTTTTTTTTCTTTTTTTTTTCTTTTTTTTTTTCTGAATACTATGAAGAAGGAAAAAAAAAAAAAGTTCTAATGAAAAGCATCCAAAGGAAATATAAATCTTTGGGAAAATCTCAGCTGAGATCCAACTATTTGTGTTCAGAAGCCACTGAGCTAACCTAGAGGACTTGTTATGCAGATACTTCATAACCTAATCTCTTCTAAACCAGACTTTCATTGAACTATGTATTCCGAAGTTCACCATAGCCTCACCTCTAAGTTCAAGGAAATGATTTATCATGACAGCCAGAGTTCTATTATGCATCATAACAGAAGTCAGCCTGAGGGCCCTTGACTCTAAAAGCAGAAGTTCACAGCTCAGGCTCCCTACAAGTCCTGTGGGATATGGGAGAGGAATTTGAGGATTAAAATACTCTAGTTTTCACTGTGTTTAAAGAAATGAATTTCCAGTCTCACTTTTAAAAAGTATTAGATACATGAACACCTGGAAACACCATTTTTTTAACCAGTGTTGTTTAAACAGATTTGATTAAAAGTTGTTGATCAACCTCCTTAGCATTATGAAAAAAAAAATATAAAAAAAAATCCAAACTAACCATAAATCAAAAAAAAAAAAAAAATCCTCCAACCTCCATACTTAATTTTGCAGCATAAAACCTCATTTTCAACCAAGAAGAATATTTTTAGAACTCTTTGAATTCATCTGGAGTTCCATTCATCCTTTATTTCTGAAAATCACAACCTAGACATATGTCAGAAAAGAGTAATGAGCCAAAACAAAATCTTGTGATCCTCAGCTACCTTCTTAGCATGGGTGTAGGTTTTACAAACAACTTAGAATATAAGAACAGGCAAAACTCCACAAAATCATAGAATCATAGAATGGCTTGGGTTAGAAAGGACCTCAAAGATCATCTAGTTCCAACCCCCCTGCCATAGGCAGGGATGCCACCCACTAGATCAGGTTGCCCGGGGCCTCATCCAACATGGTCTTGAACACCTCCAGGCATGGGGCATCCACAACCTCTCTGGGCAACCCATTCCAGTGCCTCACCACCCACTGAGTGAAGAATTTCCTCTTAACCTCTAATTTAAATCTCTCCTCTTTTAGTTTAAAACGATTCCACCTTCTCCATTATCTGATTGAGCAGAGTTGCTCTCCAACCATATATCCCACTATTCTATGCTGAAGTGAAATATAAATTCATTACATAACTCTGAAAGGGCTACAGAGAAGAGATTTTCTGCTACAAATAGAGTAATATTCCTTATATGAAGTTTCAGGACATAGGCAATTTAGACTAAAATGTGTGAAACCTTGGTCTGTCCCGGTTTCTGCTGGCTGAGTGTATTATTCACGTCGGGTTGGAAGAAGTATTAAAGTTCCTCTGGCCAAAAAATTTATCTGGGTCAAAACTTCCTCCCCACCCAAATAAAGTTAGTGCTAACCTGGATTCCTGCATTAATTGGAGAAACTCTATCACACAAAACAGGGGACATAATTTGAAAATTATCTGTGGTACTACTTATAAATTCAACACAGAGTCATGATCACTCATTTTGTTTACTTTTTAGTTTCTCAGATGGGGTTAGTCACATGATTCAACCATTTCCGTGCAAGTGCTTGGCTGGATGGATGCCTCTTCAGGGCATACAAGTCCTTTTATACCACTTGCATGTCTGACTGCACACTCTATTTAGGAAATTCATATATTCTATGAACTATCAAAGAGAAGGAATAATTATTACTAATTATTATTCTGAAAACTATTATTATTACTGCTTTATTGAACAATAGAAAATAATCCATAAAAGCAAAATCCTGAAACTGTTACTTCAAAATAAAAATAATAACGAAAAAGACAATCGCTAATGGATGAATAAATTAAATTAGTGAGATTGTTAGTTTGTGTGCTAATATTGAAAATGTCCCTGACTACTGACTGGATATAAGAATGAATTTGAAATTAAAGGTTGCATCCAAAATTTTGGATGCAGACGTACAGGAAATATTCAATAAAACAGAGACAGGATTAAATCCTGGCACCACAGAAGTCAAAAAGAGTTCTGAAGCCAATTGCCAAAGTTCTCCTGACTTTAATGAATTCAACATTTTACATGCACAAAAGTCAGGAGCTCAGGAATTCCATTTATATGCAGAGCTCTCTTCATAGAAACATGAAGTGTCCCATTTCCCACTGATCGGGAGATTACAAGAGATGGTAGACCACAAAATATTGTGAGGAGAGACTGGTGTAAAATTTGAGTGGATAGAATTTTAAATTCAGTATGCTAGAAAAGATAACGAATAAGCTAATTTTACACCATAGGCTAAGTAAATGAAGTGAGTTTTTCCAGTGAATATATTTGAACTAGACAATAATATGTACTTAGTTTATTGAAATAGTGTAAAATTCCATGATCCTACTCTAGCCAGAGTACAAGAAAACCATGTTTAAAACAAACCTGAAGCCACAAGGACCTCATGAGGGTTTTAAAGTCCATACTCAGTACTTGTCAACATTATGCTATGAAGGAAAAAAAAAAAAAAAAAAGATTTTTTTTGGGGGGTCATAGTTAATTATAGTTTGTTTTGTTATAACTACTTCCCCATGAATATACATAAGCCTAAATATCCCATTATGGTTTAATTATACAGCCATTAGAAGAAGAAAATTGCTAATGAAAGCAGCTATGAAAAATGTATATCATTTACAAAACCACACATAGTATACCACAGATTACGTTCAAATATCACAGTATAAAGATGTCTCTCTGAGGATTTCAGCATTTCATTTAATAGTTTTTTATACATTATCAAACCTTTAATTATGTAGAATTATGAGGAAGCTCAAAATGTAAACCCATTTGTGTGCCATTTTAAATTATACACCAGGCTTATTATAGGATATGACGTTGGCACATTCTTTCACCTGAGTTGTTGCTTTACCAACTGGATTTTTCAGTCATAAACTTCAAAAAAAATTCATTAACCTTCAACACAAGGTTTTTAGACTATAGTCTCCCTAACTTTGTAATATTGGCAAGTTATTATATTGTCTTTAGCTTTTTCCTGTTAGTAACATTTCATGTAATGATTGTTTGTCATCTTCAATGTATCAACTTGTTCTTTGTTGAATAAACTGAATAAAATAAAATAAACTGAATAAAGCTACCTATGTAAAATAAGGAGCACATATGCTGCTAATACATATGCTGCCACAAGACATATATCCCTAAATTGTTTATTCTGCCAAAAAAAGTGTTCTGATTTTCCATAGCAAAATCATTTTATTTACTACTAGACTGAAGAATTTATAGATTATAATGAACTTTTTGTGAGGTTATTGAAAGTTATCAAAAGGGTTAAGCAAAGACTTTTCTTTGCGTAGATGTGATGCTTATTTTGTAATGCCTTATTCTGTGATCTAAAGTGTTGAGCTGAGGATTTGTCTTTCCTACAGCCCCTGTGACCACTTATTTTTCAGACTGAGAAACTGAAGAAAGCCAACACCATCCTTAAATTTGCGTTGCAGAAACCATCAATCTTTAAACACAGTTAAGCTGTATATATTGAAGTTGCAACTGAACTTAACTTTACCTACTCAAGTAGTTGGGCAAATCCAATTGTTTGTTTCCCATACTATGTCTACATTAAATCCAAAGCATAGGCAAAATTTTAACACCATTGGAAATGAAGACTTGAACCTTTGCATCGGCCCTGCATGCATATTTGAGCTTCATGCAGAGGAAAGGTGCTGTATGCATCAATGGACCTTCAGCTATCTAACTGGTAGACCAGGATAAGCAGACAACACTACAGTACATTGACTCTCAGTATAAGCACTACTTAAGAGTCCTTGGAAAAATCCAAGACCTAATCCTTCTAAGAGGAAAGTATTAGCTGTCTGTGATCCTAAGGATGGAGGACAAACACAAAAAACCTTCTCTATCTCTGAAAATCCAACAACTAAGTTCTATCAAACTTTCTGAAATAAAGAAATTGGTATTATTCACTCAATTTGGATGAAGGTGGGTTTGAAACCAGTTTCCTGCTTACCAGAAAGCAATTGAAGACACCCACCAGAAACAGAAGCATCTCCTCCAGCTGTATTTCTGAGACAGAGCAGCAACTCCCTCTCTGCGTTTCATTAGTGTGTTGATAATTTCTAATCAGTGCTCATGAATGAAGATTGTTTTTGTAATTATGATTAGAGTAAGTATGACCAGTCTAGGTAAATATTTTTCAGAGCTTCATAAGGAGGTTTTGAGTATGCCAGTAGCTTCACAGGTGAAAACACAAAATTGTGGGACCTACTGAGAAGGGAAAGTAGGAATTGTAGTTCAGGATTTAGGTTCTTGGAGGGATTCTTCTGATCAAGTACATATGTGTGAGCTGATCACACTAGACTTCCTCTATGGTCGTTGGATGCAAATAAAAATTATTAATCTACATATGGTCCTCTGAGTTAATTGGATAACTAATCTTTACCTACATGAATGTGGTCAGCACAGGATGACTGATCTGAATTATACTTCTGTGTTGGGGATTAAAATATGTGATATTGAGAATTTTTCTATTTGGGCTGATATTAGGAGTGCACAATAAGAAAGAAGGATTGTTTTCAGTAACTTACAGGTGAAACTATTTTTCAAAAAATGAAGGCAGAGAAAGAGATTTGTAAGAGAAGTTTATTACTGGCATATTAGTGCAGTAGGTCTGATATATTTTCAGTGGGTACTTACTGCTGTTCAGTTAAGCACCGTTCTGTAATCTCACTTTTTTTCATCACACCCCTTTTGCTGTGGCTCTCCGTGAATACTTGCATGTTCTAACCACAGCAGTTCATGGATATATGTATAAATAATTCAGGAAACCACATTTTAAATCTGTGCTCAAAAAGTTTTAGTGCACAAATTTCTGGTTCTGTGACAGCAGGCATTATAAGAGGGTACATAAACTACTACATTTTTTTCATAAATGAGAAAATTCTGTTTGTCTCCAGGCTGTAAGTGAACTGAAAATAACTTCTTCTTTAGAGATATTTAGGGCTATAGTATTTCACATATATCCGTTAGCAAAAGCAGAAGACAGAATAGCTTTCTCCTTATAGACAAGTGGACACATAACAGCCTATCTATTTAAAACAAGACAAACAAATAGGCAAAAAGAGATAAATAAAAATAAAAATAAAAATGAAAATAAAAATGAAAATGAAAATAAAAATGAAAATAAAAATAAAAATAAAAATAAAAATAAAAATAAAAATAAAAATAAAAATAAAAATAAAAATAAAAAAGGGCTTCTCATGAAAATACTCAGACCCAAAATGAAATGATCTCTTTGGTCTAATGACATCTGTTGGTAAAAAAAAAAAAAAAAAAAAAAAAAAAAAAAAAAAAAAGTGCATATTTAAATTCTATCATGTCAAAAACAGCAAACGTGGAAGACAAGAGGTTATAATAAACTGATGCAAACATTTGGGGTGGGGTAATGGGAAAAAGAAAGTTGGATAAGAATTGCAAATAATTCTGCTATGTTGAATCATGAATGTGAGGAATAAAAGTGATTTATAGGAGTAGAAAATTGAAATTGAACAGGCATAAAGAAAATATTACACTGATTTTAATTATGCTATAGCATAAAAATGAAAATGTTCACAGTAAGTTGAGGAACAGAGAAGATGACAAAATGTTATGTCTCATTTTCTGTTTTGTGTAAGCATACATATAAAATTAGCAATCAGCCAAGAGGAAAATTATTTTTCATTTCATAATGAAGTATAGCGTGTGTATGGATTTCCTTGATTCCTAAATATCTGTGCTGATTAAGTAATTGAAAACTTATAGCAAAACCAATTTCCAATAGTCAAGTACAATGAACAATCAAGACTACTGGGAGCTGCACATTGTGGACAAAGAACTACGTTGCCTATAAACATTGAATTACCCACCTATCTTTTAAAGTATTCTGAATGAATTTGCCTGACGAACTGATTCCAGAGACCAAAAATTATATAAATATTTTTAAACTTACTCTTTTCTTCTTTTTGGGGATTATGGGTGAGTCTGGAATGAAATGTAAATATTAAACAATCTTCATTGTACAAGATTTCTATTTGAGTTGTACCAGATTTGTTTCCATCATATCATTAACATATGCACTTAGCTTTAAGCCTGTTTTTAAGTATCATTAAAAGGTACTTTTTTCATAAAATTCACTGATTTTTCCTCAAACGCATGCCAAGGAGCCACTTATTCCAAATTACTTAATGAATCACTGGCGTTTTAAAATAAATAACTGGTAGAAAATATTTATATATGTGTGTGTGTGTCTATACTTTTATATAAATTCTATATATATCATATTATATATCTCCTCAAGCATGCATGCAGGAAAAAAAAAAAAAGAAAAAAAAAAGGTATTGAAATAATGATTCTTAATAGGATGGAAATTTGAAATTACATCTTTTCTGTCATGAACAAACATCATGAAAACATTTCAGGATGAAGTGGGTTACATGTCTAAAATTGAATATAATATCTAATTAGCTAAAATGAACAAAGATCACAAGCAGCACTTCTAGACTTACCCAGTGCACAGTGCAGAGGAAATGCATGCTCAGGCCTGTGGCAACTTAAGGTACAACTGGATTCAGTTTCCCACCAATACAGTAATCATGCACTGGGGAATGACTCAGTAGGCCAAATATCAGTTTTCACCTATTTCATTTGTACTCTCGGGATTATTGGCTCCGGATTTCCACCTGGTCTCAAACACCTACTTAAATTTTTGAATACTTGCAGTCTTAATTTTCTTTCACTTTTTGTGTACATGCTCCATCAACTTCAATTAAATTAGTAATAGCTGTAAAGTTATACTACAGTACAGTAGTATGCAAACTGTTCAGAAAGGTTATATGAGTTTTCTCTCTTTTTTTTTTTTCTTTTTTCTTTTTTTTTTTTTTAACATACTGCATCAGTTTGTTTGTGCTCAGCTGATGGAGTGTGTGGCAATTCCACTAAGGACAGCAATGAGGTATTTTTTCTGTATGGGTATATCCATTGCAGTGGATTGAGACAGTGAGGAAGATCTATGCATTTGGTTGTACTGTCTTCTTTTAGCAAAACATTCCTTTAACCAAAACCTCTTCTAGAGGTATGAGGATTGTGTTATTCCCACAGCATATCCAGAATGCCATCTAAGGTCTTCTGTTGGCTCTGATGACAATGTCTTCTTCCCACCAGCCATGGTCTTCATCTCTTAGATTAATAATAATAATAATAACAATAACAATAACAATAACAATAATAATAATAATAATATCATAATTCTCTTTCTTCCTTTTCTGCTTTTTTATTTTATTTTTATTTTTTTTTATTTTTATTTAAAGGCAAAAGCAAGCAGCATAGAATGCCTTTTTGGCCAAAGAAACTTGAAAATTTACTAGGACTACACTAGTGAAAAGATCACAGAACATTCTTTAATCAATGTTCTGCATCATAGATGTCCTAATGATAGAATTTGCCAATGTACTTCATATATTCTAATCAATTTTCTGATGAGGATGTTCTTCTAATTATTCTTTACACACTGAAAGTAGAGATAGACCAAACTAAGTTGCAATTGCTCCGGTTTTCCTGTTCCTGATACCTAATTATTCAAGCTCATTAGTATCCTGTTATACTAAAAGTCTTGTTATGGGCAAAACAGAGTACACCATATATAAGGAACTACAAATTTATTGTTAGTGCGATTAAAGTTTTAACAGTCTTTCTAATCCAAATCCTTTAATTACATAGAAAATTACAGGAAAGTTTAATTAATAATAGTTAAAATTTTTATACAAAGACCTTCATCTATACAACCCTTTTCCTTTCCTTTCCTTTCCTTTCCTTTCCTTTCCTTTCCTTTCCTTTCCTTTCCTTTCCTTTCCTTTCCTTTCCTTTCCTTTCCTTTCCTTTCCTTTCCTTTCCTTTCCTTTCCTTTCCTTTCCTTTCCTTTCCTTTCCTTTCCTTTCCTTTCCTTTCCTTTCCTTTCCTTTCCTTTCCTTTCCTTTCCTTTCCTTTCCTTTCCTTTCCTTTCCTTTCCTTTCCTTTTTCCTTTCCTTTCCTTTCCTTTCCTTTCCTTTCCTTTCCTTTCCTTTCCTTTCCTTTCCTTTCCTTTCCTTTCCTTTCCTTTCCTTTCCTTTCCTTTCCTTTCCTTTCCTTTCCTTTCCTTTCCTTTCCTTTCCTTTCCTTTCCTTTCCTTTCCTTTCCTTTCCTTTCCTTTCCTTTCCTTTCCTGAGGCTGTGCTCAGTTTTCTAATGTAACTTCTACTTTTTATTATTATAAATTACAGCGAATAAAATCACAATTTATTAGTCATCGCCCTTTGGCTAAACAGTTGTTACAACAGAGAAAGAACCCCAATTCAGAGTAAACCAAGATAAACTCAGACAAGTCCTGAGACCTTGCACTGCCAGATCAATACAAAGGCAGCAGTCTTTCACCAGTAATGGAAAAAAAAAGAAAACATGTTTACTGTCTGTGATCTACTTCAAATTTTTCTTTTTCTTCACATCAGACATATACCAAGTCATCATATACTTCCCTCCTCTCTTTTAGAGATGTCCACAAATTAACATCTACGTTAATTTACAGCTTGGGGTCTAAACACATTTCTGACACCATAAAATGTGGATAACTAACCAGACTTTTCTGTTCTCTCCATACAACTAATGAGATAAATATATTCCTGAATCCTGTTGGCTTCATATAGCCACACACAACAGAACAATGCACAATGGTCTGGACATTGCATGGAGAAATATGTGATATTGCTGCAAACTTTGCCTTCAGAGGTTCTGTGATGCTCAGTGTATATGCCACATTGAGACTGACTAAATTGAAACATCTTAAATAGGTCAGATGACTCCTTTAAAAATGTCCGTTCCTTTCTCATTACAATATAGAGAACTGAATAACTCAACTGTAGATGTCCACAACATGGAGATGGAGACTAAAATGTGACAAGACAGGTCCCTCACTAAACCTCTAATTGTACCTTTCATTTTGCTTGGGCTTATACTCTGCTTTTGATTATAATTTAATATCTGTCAATAACACGCAGCTACAAAAAGAAACAGATGGCTGACTATAGGGAAACAAGTAAGTTCTTGTATTTCTTTGATTGCTGCCAAAAATCTTTCATTCTGTAAAGAAAAAAAAAAATAAAAAAGAACAAGCTTAACCAAAACCTAGCAAAGATGTAATGAAAAATCAGCGCAGAAGTCCATTTTATCCCATGCACATCAAGTGAATATGCTGTCAGTGTTGGTTGTTTACAGAGCTGGATGTTTGCAGTATTCATCCCTGGATGCAGTTTTAATTTTCCTAAGAGACAGCTGATTGTGCATGCGTGCACACCCATACACACTCAGACAGAGCACCCATAAAATATTTTCATATTTTCCATCCATGGTATCATTTATCTTAATAGTTGTTAGTGCTGCAGTTTCCACTTTAACAGTAATCATGACACATTTGTTACTTGATTTATTTGAATAGCACTGTCAAACACTGCATAAACAATATTGTTCTGGGACCTGGCCAAAACTTTCAAATTGCATTTTAATATTTATGTGCCTTCAAACTCCATAAGGAAAAATACACATGCTAGCTTGCCAGTTGAACCACTATAATACTGAAGCCAAAACAAGATTTTTTTCCCATAACTTGTGTAATCTATCATATTTCTCTAAGCTGATCCTGAGTAAAGAAAAAAAAAAAAAAAAAAAAGAGACATTAGTTTATATTTTTAACAACTGGCAATTACTGAAATAATATTTAGCTGGAATTAATGGATGCTTGAATCTTCCTAGATTGGCTTTCTAAATACCTGCTGATCATCTATGTGACTTCACAGCAACTAACATCACTACTAATTCGTAAAAGCAACATGAACAGAAACAGCATGACTTCTGGAGTTTGCTTTCTGAAATGTAGTACCTCTCTTTACTTTCCTTGTCCCAGATAGCATCATCCATTAACTGCAAAATATTCTTTATAACCATAAGCTGGTGATAAATTAACATTAGGACCACTACGTTTGTTAATGTTACAATTTTGATTAGCTGACTTTAAGGGCAACGATTTTTACTTTTTAATTTTTGCAGCTAATAAGTCCTACCATCAGAATTGCAACCACTGTAGGATATATTCTGTAGCAGAGTTCTGATTATTACTTTCTGGCTGCTGATGACAAATGATGAGAAGTGTTTTGTTCCTCTTTCCATTCCACCATAATGGTTCAAAAATCAGCCACCTAAACCACATCTTTACACAGGTGGGGTTGGGCTTTTACTCATTTTAATTAAAAAGCTGGTATTTATCAATGACAATCTGGACCTGAGTGTGTTATGTTCTATGGTAAATTTAATATCACTGTGTCTATCATCTCACTTAGAGTGGGCTGGTCATTATATGACAAAACAACAATAGTAATTACTCGTTGTCCTTTGGAATAATAATGAATCTTATATAGACAGAGTGTACAGGGCTTGGTCCCATCATATCTTAGGCAAAATTTCCAGCAGAGAGATTTTGGAATTAGTACAAAAATGGATACTCTTCTTTGTTACATGCCTAGGGGCAGTGGAATGGACCAAGGGCTGATGAGTCCCTGCCCTAACAGCCTGAGGATTCCCTGATGCTCTCAACACACTGCCCCCTGGGAACCACCAGACCTCAATGCATCCTGACAGCATTTTTTTCTTACCTTTTTTCAAGATCTTTAGTTTCCTTCATATGTCAGAGAATATGAAAGAGACAACACATTTGTTTCCTTCCCTCTCATTTTCAAGAAGCTGTCATGAAAATCAAGAATGCAAAGCAGATGAGGAAATGTCTAAGAAAAGCACAGCCTTATTCTTCCTTGCAATTCCAACATAGTTAAGGCAGGACAGGATTTCAGAATGGTCTTTCTCTTTTTTTGCGGTCCTCTTGGTCATGAACTTTACTGGTATACTGAGTCAAGGTAAAAAAATAAGTCTATCTTGGCTGGTTTCATCTCCTTTCTTGACTTACCATCCTACCTGGACACGAACTTACTTCATTTTCTTCCTCTTGAGAATGTAATTCTTGGAAAGAGAGATACTGGCACCTCCCACGTCCTCCAGAATTGTCAAGGTAACATTTGTCAGGAAATCAGCATGTGCAGTTGCAGTGTGAGGAGTTGCAGATGCCCGAGATTTACACTGTGCTAGAACTACACAGCACTATATCTACCCATCTAATATTCAAGTAGATCCCAACAGATCTTTTCTGCAGGGCTTATTGCTAGCCACTGTACAGTAGCCTGGCCTTGTCTTGGCGTGAACATCAGCTAAGCCATATGTGATGATTCTGTAACTCAAAAGCATTGTTATGACTATATGTTTATACAGTTCAAATTTTATACATTTTTATGAACAGACAGGACGACAGGGTCAAGTGTAGCCTCATAAAGTTTTCAGTCAAGAAACTGTGGAGGCTAGATGACACACCAAAGGGTAGTCCTGCCTATCAGAAGAACATCATCAAGCTTGAGGAACAGGCATCCAGGAACATCATTAAGTTCATTAACAAAATGCAAAATATTGGACTGACATCATCTACTGCAGTTTCGCAGATTGGAAAATAACTGGGGAACAACTTTGCAGAAGTCTAGATGGTCCTGATGGACAAATTGGCCATGTTAGCACAAATGCCCCTGCAGTCTTTAAGGCTAACCATACAGTGAGCTATGTTAGCAAAAGCACAGCCAGCATTTAGAGAGATATAGTTGCACTTGTGTGAGTGTGAGACCGGTGTACTGTGTCCAGCTGTAGGACTGAAAGTGGCAAACTGGAGTAAATCCAGCAGATTGTCACTAGGATGAGCAGAGGGGTGGAGCATGTAGAATACAAGTGGCCTCTGAGAGACTTGGGTTTCAGCTTGGAAAGAAAAGAGTGAAGAAAAACTGACTGATGTCTCCCAATATTGAGGGTGCCTAGGAGAGGCAGATCCAGACTCCCCTCAGCAGACAAGAGAAACAAGATGCAACAGTCACAAGCTGCAATAAAGCACATCTTACTGGATTTAGGAGCAAATTCTCCGAGCTAAGAATGGGAGCAAGTTGCCTAAAGGGATGTGAAATTTCCATCCAGGGAGATTTTCAGAATTCTACTAGGCAAGGCCCTGGGTAAATTATCCAACCTGGAGTCAGTCCTTCTTAGCAGCAGTTTCGATTAATGAACTCCTGAGATCCTTACTATAACTCAAATTTTGCAATTAAAGCTACTGTCAAGAGCACACATGCTTAGTACCAGGGGAAACTAATTGGTTTGTTCAGAATTAGATGAAGTAACATTCAGTAAATGAAAGGTCAAGGACTTAGAACCTGGAAACATACCAGGAAGCTACATTATTTGCTAATGTAATGAAACATTTGGACAAACACTTAGAGCCTGTACCTCACAGTGGACCAGCTTGTCTCATGAAATGCAAGTGAGGGCATACTAGTCCACAGACACTACACATCTCTAACTCTTCACTGCATACTTACTCTGTTCAGTCCAGAAATCTTAACTGACTTTCCTCACAGTGAATCAAAGGAAATTGGTGCAATTAAGCAGTAAAATGGGATTTCAGGAATCTATTTCACTCATTGTTTTTCTGTTTGTATATTCAACTGGACAGAATACAGTAGTGTCAGAGAGACTACTGCATTTCAGATAGGGATGTGAGTGAAAGCAACACTAATGGTACATCTAATACACTTGCATATATTTGTACTTTAACTTCTGCAACCTGTGTATTGCAGTCCAGCCAATATTGTACTCCAGTTGCTAATTTATCATGAGAGACATTATTACCACTTTTGTCACCTTGACTGCCTGACATAATCAGATTGCTGTCTGTTATAATCTGTGATGTACAGCAATTACTATAACACAAACCTTCTCTTTATGTTTCCTTTTCTGGAATTGTTCATTTCATGCATTCCCCACCAGCTTCAGTTTATTTTCACAACTTGTTGAACTGTCATTTATGCAAAATGAATATTTCTTCCCTTCCAACCTCCGCTGCACCACAGTAGTTTGTGGAGGGAAAGTGAACTTATTTTTAAGGTTGTTATGTTTTGTCATTGTTATTGGTATTCTGACAATTATACAAAGAGTATACCATATATATTATACAAAGAGTATACCATATACATTAATGGTCAAAATACAACTAAAATGGCTGGAATATTCCATGGCTGGAATATTATTCCCATATACTTTTGCCTGTATAGACTGCTAATTGACATCCCTGTTTCCCTGAGAGGTTGTTTTTTGCATTGAACATAATGTATGGAAAATATTCTTTCATATTTCCCTTAAAGACTTACAGAGGGAGGTCCTCTTTCTATAATTAATTACTCTCTGAGATGTGTTTGCTGCTTAAGTTCTTGATAAAGTTGATGCTTTCTTGTAACTTTCTGTGTTAAGGGAGAATATGTATTCTTCAATGTTCTTGGTATTACAGACTTTAAACAGAGTTGACATTTTATATTCCCAACAGTTAATCCACATGTGAGTATGAATATCTAATCCTTTAAAACATTTTCCCTTTGGAAATGTTAATATGTGCATCTTCTTATGGAAATCCACTAATTTTTCTTTATACAGTAATTAGAGGGGAAAAAAAAAAAAAGGTTGTATTTTATCCTTGTCATGATTTATTTATTTGTAATCATTGTATTTAATTGCAAAATCATTTATTTGATTTTATCATATCATTTATCATTATCTTTTTCATCATTATCTTATACCTTTTCACCCTCCTGTTTTCCTTGGCATATTTGAGGAACCATGTAATTAAAAGAAATAACAAAAAGAACTTTCTAATAATAAACAGATATGTGCAGATGTGGATCTTTTAAAGTTTTATGGTAGCATTTTATTTGTTTGTGTTCTGGATTCTATACACTACACTGAAATAATACTTTTACATTTGAAGGCTACAAAAAATACATACATTGATCCTTTTATATGGAGAAAACTCTTAGCAACACAAGACAATATAAGCCAATTAAAATTTAAAGTTCATGGATCATATACAGAACACCCCTAACTAATAACATTTGTTTTCTTTCATAACTGGTGTAAGGCTGCTTGTTAAGTAAGGAAGGCAGATTATCTTCAGACAATACGTATATGTATATATATATTTGTGACACAATGGTCTTATAAACAATATGCAGTGGATGGTAGAGAACATTGCACATATAGTGCCCAGCAAAAATGGAAATCTGCCTGACTCAGTTGTCTGGAACTGGCTAAACCCTATTATTCTTCACATTAATTGACTTTTCCATGGCCATGGAAACTAAACAATCCAGGGAAATAACGGGGCCTTGTGTCATAAACTGATGTACCAGCATATTGCCACAGGGAAAGATATCTAGTATTGACATAGTAGAGTTGTGGTACTAGGGCCACAAAGATGAAGGGACTGGAGCACCTCTCCTGTGAGGAAAGGGTGCGAGAGCTGGAGCTGTTCAGGCTAGAGGGAAAGCTCGCATCAATGTATATAAATACCTAAAGGGAAAGTGCAAAGAGGATGTTGCCAGGATTCAGTGGTGTCCAGAATAAGGGGCGAGAGACACAAACTGAAACATAAGAGGTTCTGTCTCTAGTTTGTATATTGGCTTATGCAAAACAGTCTGTTTAATGTTAATAATTTGTATAAATTAGCTGTGCAAGATAACGCTGACTTACATTAAAGTTGCAAGGGTAAGTTTACAGAGGCTAATGTAAAAATGTCTGTCATGCATTTATCATGGGATAAGAGCATGTTATAGGACTTATTGCTTGTGTGAGTTTGTTGTCTGACTTACGAATTATAAAGAAATTATATATAGAAATGAGACACTATTCTTACTGGTACTTCTGATGCACTTTATACTGACAGTTGCAGCTTTCCTTCCTACTTGGTCCTTAATCTATGTATCTCAGTCAACTTCAAGTGTTGACCAAGCACATATAACTAGTGAAGTAATATCATTGACCTCAAACCAGGAGACCAGCTCCAGAACATCCACTCCCTCACCCTCTGAACCACCATAAATTTATCTCCTGTTTCTCTGTCATACACATAAAAATTTGAAAGCTTACACCTGAAGCAATTCCCGTGTTTATGCAGAGGAAGTAGCATTTTCTGACATGCTGTATATCCACAAAAGAATCATGTAAATTGGACACCTGACAAAATGCAATGGTCTCTGACATGTCAGCACAGCCTGTTATAGGTAGAAGAAATCTGTAAACAAGCAAACAAAAAAAGGAATAATTTCCACTTCATTAACAGCAAATCATGTCATTCAGATAGGAAAATGTCAGGTGAAAAACTATAAACAGTAATCAGCCATTTCTCAGGGATAATTATATTTTAGTTGACATAAATTACAAAGATTAAGGCCACTATGTTAGTTTCTTTGCTGTTTTTTCAGAAGACACTTACACTATCCAGGACATGACAGTACAGCTGTAAGCAGACCTTGTAAATTTGTAGATAACTCTTATTTGTGGCTTTTGTATAGAACAGGAACCCAATCTAGTGTTCTTCCAAAACCAGGAATTTAATTATAAATCAGTTTAGGATAGTTAAGATGAAAGCAAGTCACTCGCAACTAGGGAAGGGAGTACAATTCTTCCAGATTAAAAAGATGATTAAAGATAAACTTGGCTCTAAAATACTAATAAGAAGATGGAATCCTCAGTTCTTCTCTAGTAAATTTTATTTTTCAGTGTTAAAATATATATATATATATATATTTAGGTAGAATGATAAATAGAATGAAAAGACTAATAAGAAAAAGAACAGTTAATAAACCATGAATTGTGATCCAGTCTATAGAGTCATATTGTACCTAATTTCTGATCACTAACACTGGGATTCCTCACACCTAACATTAGCCATCCATAAATAAGTAATTTGGTTAATGCTAGTCCTCTAGCCTCACCTTTGAGCCCATGGAGAAGGACAAGGTCTCTCCATGTTCTTCCATCATACCCATAAAACACTTCAAGATCTCCAGCTAAAGGCATGCCACAAATTTACAAATTACAATTACCATAGCTATCATTAAGTGTTCTAAACTAGTGAAAAAAATCAGCTACAAAAGGGAAATCTTTTTAAGTGTTAGAATATCTGTTTACATAGGTAAAATAATAGTGGAAAATTAATGAAAAAAATAGGAGTAAAAAGGTAAAGAAAAATATTATACTGGTGGAAATAAAGCCAGTGAAAAGAATGTAGTCATACCCCTCATGAAATAAGAAAGTATCCTTAAGGATTATTGAAACATCTGGAGAATTTATCATAAAAAAAAAAAGCAACAAACAGCTCAAGAGAGAAGTATAGTAGGAATGTGAATTACAAGGAGAATCAGGAACAAACACTAAAAGTCAGTTTGGGGGAACTTACTTGCACATAATGTTTATTTTAATGTTTTCTACTTATTGCAAATTATAAATTTGAGCTTAGAAACTGTTTTCTAACCCCTAAGATCCTTCCAGTATATATTCAAATAGACACAGCTAGGAAGCTATCACTGAAGTTATTGGAAAAAATACAATCTGTTTTTAAAAAAAAATAAGAAAATACACCGCAAGTTCAAATGTTACTATTGCTTTTCAGGTCAAATGTTGATGACCAAATGAAACCCATTATGAGTAGCTGATAAGAAAATTGTATGGTTATGTATGCATGCATGTATTGTGGTTATTTGTGTACATGAGGTCAGTAGGTAGTTCAGATTCTTCAAAGTGAGAGTTTTTTAATAGACTGGAAACAGAGATCATGCCTTTTTAGAGGTTAAGAACAGAACTGCAAAGATAATTAACTGGAGAAAATTCAGTGTCCTAGCCTCTCTGTAATAGTGATTTAACTGCTAATGCGAGGAGAAACTTTGCTACAGGAGAGATGGAGAGAGACATAAAGCAGTTAATATTTTTTTCCTGTGGAGCTTTTTTTGCTCTTTCATTGCCTACAAATAAACTAAGAGTGACTAGGTTACAAGCCTCACGTTAGGTGAGATTAATCCAGATCACAGCTTGGAAAACTTCAACTGTTTTCTCCTAAAGGACTAAATAGACCTGCAAGAATGGTTGGACAGATTCTTGAATTTTAAGGCCTCTCTGATCTGACATCCTGCACAGCCTAGACCAGAGGGCTCTGCCCAGGTTAATGGGATAAACTGACAGTAGGTAGTAAAATACATACAAGAATAGAAAGGCCTCACGGCAGCTATATTATAGATGTACGAGTCCTGAAAGCTTGACAGCTCTTTATTTTTAAAACATGTTTACAATCCATCGGCAGAGAAAATGAGGTTAACATAACAGCCTCTTCCCCCATCTTTCTGTCCCCAGCAGACACTAACCAAAATGCCTATGAATACTTGACAAATATGAATTTCTATATACTCTAATACTTGTTTGTTTCCATTATCTTGGGGAACAGCAACTACAGCACCGGGTAAAGGCCTGACAGTTACCCTAGAGAAAGAATATCAATTAACTCTACTTCCAGCCAGCATCTGAGACAGGAAGAAAATCAGTGTGAAGTTTCTGTTATTTTTCTCATTAGCCTGCACAATATGCTAGAAGCTGGATTGTACAAAGAAGAATTTAGGTTTGTAGCTTCTTGCTACACTTAATCAGGATAGCTGCACATCATGGATGTTACTTAAAGGATATAAAAATGAATAAATAAAAATTTCAGTGCATCCTCAACTATAACTGAAATTAAAATCAATCTCTCCCCTTTTAGTCCATTTCTTCATGTGTACTGGATCCTCCCAAACTAAATTAATGATAGATATGCTTAGGAAGAATTTGACATTTTCCCTTGCTCCTACCCTGAAGTAACATCTGTGACCAACTTGGAAGGCAAGAACAGAGGTATCACACCCTGAAAGAACAGTGAGTTTGTGAGGTTTTGTACTGGGTCTGGCTGGGCTGGAGTTAACTTTCCCTGCAGCAGCCCATACAGTGCTGTGCTCTGCACTTGTAGCTAGAACAGCACTGGTATCACACCAGTGCTTTTTCTATTGCTGAGCAGTGCTGGCACAGAACCAAGACTCTCTGCAAGCCTCCCCAGAGCCATCAGGCTGAGGGTGAGCAAGAGGTGGGGAGGGGACATCACCAAGGCAGCTGACCTAAACCAATTATTCCATACCATATGAGGTCACATTCAGCAATGAAAGGAGGAAAAGGGGAATGAGAGGGGGAGCTCCTGTTATGAAGACATCAGTCCTCCTAAACAATCGCTATGTGTATTGAGGCTCTGCTTCCTGGGATGTGGCCGAACATCGTTCATTGATGGGAAGTAGAGAACTACTTTTGTTTTCCTCTCAGTGTGCCTCTGTGTGGCCTTTTTTTTTTTTTTCCTCTCTTCCTTTTCCCTTTAACCAAATTATCTTTATCTCAACTTATGAGCCTTTTTTTTTCCTTTTTTTTTTTTTCCCTTTTTTTTTTTCCTTATTTTTTCTCCCCCTCTTCTTCTTCTGAGGGGAAGTGAGACAGCAGTTGCAGTGGAGTAGAGCTGCCCAGCAGCACAAAACTGCCACATGTTTGAATAACTTTGAAGCTTTATTCTCCTTATACCACATAGCTGAATTCCACATACCAGAGGTATGTATTTTAAATAACATACACTCAAAAAACAAGGATGACTTTGAACTACAGGGTTGTAGCTCTGTGAAAAGCTTTTCAGAATACAACTTCACTGTGTGGGTGGTTGCAGAGGTGAGGGAAAACCAGTGTACCAGGGGTTATAACCCCAAACCTCTCTCCCATCTTTCACTCTATAGCAATTTAGAAAATAAAAATCAAATCTCAACAAAAATCCAGTTCATGAAGCTAATGACTGGACACCCAAGGCTGTGACTTACTCATGACCAAAGGGAATAAAAAACAAAGTAATATGTTGGTACAGTTTTTAATTTGATTTGGCAGTGAAAAATAATAAAAAAGAGATTTCAGATTAAATCAAACTAGGATTACAAAAATTAATTTTTAATTGATAAAAGCACACCAGAAAAATCTAAATTTTTTGCAAGTGTAGTGCTCCCCCCTCCCCCCCAAGTATTTTTTACTTTTTTCAGGATATAATATGTTTAATCAATTTTTGCCTACAAATATTCACAGTGAAAAGAAAGACAGTTTCTTTAGCTTGAAAAAAAAAAATCAAAATATTCCCTTGTTTATTTCCTTCCACATTCCTTAAAACAAGTCTCTTTACTGGATATTGACCTAGAGGTTGTTTTGGATGTCCCCTTCCAGAACTTCACATTTGCAGAATAAAGTGTACAAGATGCCTCATTAAGCTTCAAGCTATCATCATCATGAACAAATTAAAAACTGTAGAACATCTCTTTTAATATCTGATATTACACATAGGTCCTGTCTATTTCTTCAACTGATTCTTTAAGTCTTGCTAGTTTGTGTTGATAATGCAGGATGTTTGGTGAATTTAATATCCTGTATTATACAAATATATACATATACACACATATATAAAAAGAACACATGCATCAGCCTCTCTGAACATACAACTGCTAGTATCACTACATGGTATTGTGACATTTCAAAGAAAATTAAGCTTTTTTATTTTTTATTTAGATTTTTTTCGAGCTTTTTTTTTTCATATTTCAAAAACCTTTTCAAAGTGTTTTGATCTTTTAACATATTTCCCCTGTTAAGATTTTTTAAAGGTTTACTGTATAGTTTTTTGTTTTGTTTTGCTTTTAATCTTTCAGTGGAAACAGAAAAAGGGGAAGAAAAGAAATATTAGCATAAAAATACACAGGGGTATGTAAATGGCCTTTGAAGTCTAACTTTAGAGATTCTTTCTTTTTCTTAAAGTTAGTTCTGTTCATTTACAATCATATCCCCTAAAGAATGACAGTAGGGAATGAATTAGGATCTTGCTTCAATTAGTTTATTCATTCATTAGGAATACACTTCTGGGCCAGCATGAGTAGCTGAAACACTGAAAAAAGAGTTTCAAAGAGGAAGGTTTCTTTTGTAATAAACCCCATATGATAGAATAATTGTATGAATTGCATGATGTTTTATAGACAGATTACCAAAGGGATATTTGAAATAATGCAGAAAAGTATAATATTATTTATAGATAAATACAATAGATTAATCTTTTTATCTTATCAAAAAATATTTTTATGAGTTTTAGCTTTCATGTGTGGCTAGTTTTAAAATATCAATAAAAACATATTGATAATTTTTTCTTTGGATCAGATGCAGTTTCACTTAAATCAGTGAAAAATCTATCACTGATTTCACAGGATTCTGCAATGTCTGAAGAGAAGAGCTATTGTGATATATTATTATTTATTATATTATAGTTATCTATGCTGAACTGTTTTCTGGTTTCCTACTGCTTACTTGAAACAGTGATTAAGTAAATAAATTTATCAACTGTAGATAATTTTCAAAGTATTTTATTTGATTGATCAAATATTGATTGCTCTTATAACATATTTGTGGTAAAATAAATACATATTTTTACATTAAAGATGTTTAATTGAAAACCTAAGATACTAAAAATGTTTGAGGGAAAATACATCAGTCATTCAGATATACTTTTACTTGTTTACCTGTCTTATGAAGTATCTTTCTCTTTAAGCAAAGAGAAAGATTTTTTTATATATATATATATATATATATATATATATATATATATATGTCGGTGGTGAAAACTCTTACTGGCAGGTGTGAGTTGTAATACTGGCATGGAGAAAAGAGTAACAGACTAAGAGAGAAGAGCTCAGAGGAAAATCAGGACAAAAATATACATGTTTATGGTAAATAGGGAGAAGAAGACTTAAAAATCTTGTGCTTTTATTGACATTTTAAATCCTATTTATTTTGAGTTCTAAAGATCCACTGACTCTAGTAGTATTGGAGACGCAAGTTCTGAATATTTCTGCATGGTGTGAAAATCAGCTATATAGCCCTAATACAGTGTCATAAAAACACAGGGAAAAAAAAAAAAAGCTTTGGTGTTCTATTACGAATGAAGATGTAATAGATGCTCTGTTAGGTAAGAGAAGTTTTCATAAAAAGTTAGACATCATTGTCACGAGGCTTTTTTTTTTTTTTGTCTGTGTATGTGTCTGCTAACGCATTTATCAACACACTCAGCACTGACCTAAATTTTTCAGAAGATAGCCACATATATTTCTACTCGTTGAACTCAGGACTGTATGAGCCTACTCACTTCTTTTGGAGACACATCAGATAGCAGGCAGCCTTACCTAAGAATAAGACCCAGCATACCAATTACTTATAAACTTAAGAGATTGTGAAATAAGTATTTGGACTATGGAAGCCCAGTTTTAATACAGAATCCCAGTGATTCACTGCTGTAACATCCAGAGTTATACTAATATAATTACATAAAAGAAGAAAAGAAGAGACCATTGTAGACAAGTAGATCATAAGGTCATCCAGCAGAAAAGGCAATTATGCCAGTACAATAAACAGACATCTTCCTCCCTTGGCATGTCCTCCTAAACAATCTCTAAGCCAAGCAACTGGCTAGGAGCATTCACCACAGATGGATCAGCAATAGCTGATATAATACCATACAGCTGAATCCATCTGGCATGTAAGCATTTGAAATGGTGTTAGCTGCTTACCAGATTTTCTTCCCTCTTTATATAAAAGCAGAGAAGGAGTTTTTCATGTCCACTAGCAATAATCTATAAATGTTCTTTGTAACCAAGAGGGTGTTTGAGTAAATTACTCCCATACTGGTTTCTCTCTCCTTGTCCTCCTGCTTCTGAGTCACTTTCAGATGCACCTGAATATTATCTCCTCTGTAAATGGACAGCAGATTGTTTGGGCTGTGATTAAATTAGGCAGGCACAGGTGGCATCACCTATTGTAAGTTTGTCAATTTTTATGACTACTGCAGCAGCTGCTCTTCTTTATCATTTAATAACTCAGCAAAGAGGAGAGGGAAAGGATGCTAAGCTCATGAGGTGAATTACTTGAAAAAAGTCCCATTGGTATCAGAGGATCAGTATGTTACCTATGTCGTTGCTCAGTGACAGCCATCTCCCCTGAGATCCATGAGGAGCTTTGGGGATGAAAAGACTTTAAATCAGCAGCAGGGAAGAAATGCTCACCAGCATTTGCTTTGCCCTTTAATTTAAATTCGGTTAATGACCTGGGAAAATTTTCAGAGCTCTGTAACATAAGGTGATGTTTTAGGGAAGATAGTCTCTTAGATGCCACATTTTCCAGTGATTTGGAAGCAATAATCCTTAGATTTCAGCACTATCTTAGTATAAAAATGAATCAGCATTGCTCTTACTCTATTCTTTTCACAGCATTTTATCTACACAACCTTCATTATATATCTGATATTTTGATTACCTTAGTTCTTTTCTCAATGGTCAGTGTTCTAGGTTCATTTATTGTTAAACATTTGATTCTATTTATAAATGTTATACCAGGTACTATAAGACTGTAGAAGGTCTATTAATATGTGTATTTTGTAAAATTAGTCTTAATAGCATAGCATAGTGTTGTGGGTTAACCTGGGTAGGCACCACACAACCACTCACTTATTTCCTTTCCACCCTCCATAGTGGGACAGGAGACTGGGAAATAGGAGGCAAAAAATAAATAAATAAAGAGTAAAGAAAACTGAAAAATGAGACTAAAGAAAACTTGTGGGTTGCAATAAAAAATATTTAGTAAGTGAAGAAGAAATGGAAAACAAAACAAGTGATGCAAAGGCAATCATTTATCACCTCCCATGGGTAGACAGATGCACAGCCAGTTCATGAGCAAAAAAAAAATGTCTAGCTTCCCTAGCTATTAGATTGAAGTCCTATGGAAAGCACCAATTAAGACAAAAAATCAAAGGTTTTACTGTGAGTGAAGGATAACAGCAAAGAACTGGCCACAGAAAATAAGGGAATATATTTATAGTAAGGCTGAGCAGCAATTGATCTAAGCAATGCTCACCAACAGAGGAAAAAGAGACATGAACTTCCTGCAAGGTATGCTTTAATATTTAGCACCAAATGGGAATTGTAGAAAATATAGTGTGGAAAAGGATTTAAAGGAATAACCTTGTAACATATGTAGTGGTTGCATTCTTAAGTATGATATGCACCTCTGGCAAGAGCTCCAAGGAAATTTTGTTGAATAAAGCAGCCAGACATGGGAGAAAACTGCATTCAGGCAAATTGGCTTGCTTATCCAGAAACTGACTCTAAAGGTGTTCAGGTTGTAATAGGGAAGTACTGTGACAACTTCTTCATAATGAATTTGAAAAATTTTTCCATCCTAAGTGTTTGATTATAAGGTAAATTATGACTTTGTATATTTGTATTGCATTGCTCTGTATCTTTGAAGAAAACACAAATAAAAATAACTTCTTAGATACCAGGTTACTTTTCATCTGTTTGATATTTCAAAAACCAGTAGTATTTAGAAACATTTGTAGCAGTACATTGCTGCTGTAACATCCACATCCTAAAGCTGATTTACAGAAGTTGAAATAAGGAAGCAATAGAAGTTTAATGATGAATGTACAGTAACTTTGGGTTGTACAGCAACACATTAAAAGGTGTTTCCTAAGTTATCTTTGTTTTAACTTATATCATTTAACACATTTAGCCCAACCTTATTCTAATTTTATTACAGGGGATTTTCAGAAACAAGCTCCTCTATTAATGAATAATTACACTCTAATTTGCTCTTTCGAAGTCATTTAAAAACATTTCATTATTTTGGGGTCTACAACTCTAGAACAATTACTGGCCATTAGAAGAAAAACAAGATTAGAGAAAAGAATTTTGTACACAGTACTAACATTTATTTCGTCTCCTCGGTATCAAAGCAAACCCTCTGGGTCTCTTAATCCCATAACTGTTTTAATACCCTATCAAACAGGATGTTTAAAAGCACATCTATCCTCAGATGCATGCTACAAAGTGGTCCATTGGAATATCAAAAAACAGTGCTAGGAAAAGAATAAGAGTAATCAATAAAGTAGAAGTTATAACTGAAAAGATGACATCCAATCATTAGTAGAAGGAATCTAGAGACATTGAATCAGAACAGTGGGGAAAAAAGGTCTAATCTATTTTTAAATTTAAATTTGGATATGTGATGGCCATGCAACATGATTTCCTGACATAACAGGCAATTTTATCTTTCAGTCTAGGAAATGTTTCTGCTCTGATGTTCCATTGGGTGACAGTAACAGTCTCCTATGCACTCTTCCAGCCTCTGAGAGACTTCTCAGAAAACTTCCTATCAGTGTGCATGTCACTGAACACCTGTAAATCTGGGAGCCATAGGATCTCTGGCAGGCTTCAAAGTTTTTTTCCAGTGATAAGCATTTTCTTTTCTTAAAAAGGGATACGTGTCCTAAATAAGTAGGCATATCAGCACTTTCTGATCACAACAAGTGGTTCAACACAGGCTGATCACAGATGTAAGCTGTATTGCTAAGTAATACACAAAAGCCTCTGGCTTCCAATCTGTCTCTTTTCTTTTGAGTAACCCTCTGTCTGTTTATCAGATCTGCCAGTGAGGCATGAAAAACAATTGGATGCCACAGTAGTTGACTATTATGACAGAAAAGGTACATGCTCAATTGCTTGAGTGTTGGTTGGAAAATCCTTCTGAGATATTTTCTAGGACTGTACTCTCACACTGATTTAGGAAGGTGGCTAGAGGGAAGCTATTCTCAGAAAATCATAACAGTCCTAAGAAACTAAAAAGTCAAATTGAATCATCCAGTCCATTAATCCGAAAGTGCAGGATTGCTCATAGAATACATTTAAATCTTGTCTAGTTTGAAGGGTCACCAAGGTTGATGCTTTCTTCCCAGGGCTCACAAAGATGAGCAAATTATCTCAACTTAACCAGTTTCCAGGCAAGGTGAGCCACAGTGACTGCCCATGTGTGTCCTATTAGTCACAGACTATCACAAGCTAATTGAATTTAACTTTAGTCCAGTTATCTCAGATTAGCTACAAGCTAAAAACATGCACAGACAGTTAAAGTGCCTCAAGTCATGTGCTGTACTTTGACAGCAGTACCAAGCCCTCAAAAGGCTATTCCGTGGGTTACTCTGACAGCTGGATTTTGCTGATAATCTCTTCTTTCTTCATATATATATATATTTCTTTCTTTCTTACCATTTGTGTTTTTTTTAAAATGTGTTTAAATAGATGTGTGTAAATATTTACAAGTCCTCCCTCTCTTGAACAGACTCAAATCAGCCGTAGCTATGAACTGTATTAACACTTTATTGCAGAGCTAGGTTTCTTCCTGGGATTCCATTCTTTCCAGCAAGATATGTTACTTAATGTGAGGTCGTGATAAAACTGGAGAGCTTCCTGACAGGGTTAATTCATCTCCCCAAAGTAAACAGAAGTAACAGAGCAAACACAAGACAGTTGTCCTTATATACTTTTTACTATACTTTTAGGCATAATTCTAGTGATTGTATTAGGCACACTGATTTCTTCTCAAATACAAACAACACATATTAGATAATGTTTATATGGGTCATAATTCTTCTTTCTTTCTGGATATATATTGCAAAATACCATGAGAAAAGAAAAAAAAAAAGTTTCCTGATGAATTTAGAAGTACATTGTTTATTGGAACTGTATGCTTCCTGGCAAGAAGATTGAAATCAGTATTTTTCTACAGGAAATATTTTTCCTGCTGAAGTGTGCAAGGTGGCTGATATTTTTATACTTCTGGAAAATGTTGTGAATTTCTAAAGGTTACCAAATTAATATTATTGAACATTAGTAACTGTGGTTACTACTTTTCTGGTTTTTTTTTTTTTCTTTTTTTTAATCTGTTCTTTCCAAGGGTGACTGTTCACCACATTAAGAAAAAACAAACAAACAAACAACAACAATGTCACTGGCAAATTGCAGTGTATGTAGATTCCTCTTGAGAGGAATCTTCACTATATTCAGCATATATTCATGCAAATCATGCGAATCATGAATATATGGATGTTAAAATTAGTAAAAGTTCAATATGTAGGAAAAAATAGAAGACTGCAAGAATCTAACAACTAGGAGTCCATAGGATGGCACAGACTGTTTTAAAATGTTGGTTGTAAAAGCAAAATAAATAGCACCATGAACACCATTAACTTCATGAATTCCTCTGTCACTATCCCCTCCTTACCACTCATTCCTTGTTACTTACAGGTTTATTAACATTGGACGTCAGTTAATGCTGAGAATTAGAGATTGGAGAAGATATTTCAAGATTTCTTATTGGTTCCCTCTGGATTTCTAGATTTAATTACCATGAGAAGTTTTTGTTTGTTTGGTTGGTTTTGGTGTTTGTTTATTTGTTTTATCATCTGTAGGTTTTAGTGTCTTGTTATTCATCCTAATGTCAAAGTAAACTTTTAGGAAAACTGTTCATATTTGGGGTATGTGGTGCTATGAACTATATTTCAACAATTATGTGAATTTCATAAAGGAATTTGCATGCATTCTCTCTTGTTCCATCTGTTGTTTTTTTTTTTTTTGATATGATAAATACTTATCATTCATCTGAAATTTTATTCTTAGCCCACAGTGCTTTCTAAGAATCTTATGTGCATTTTCTGTGGGGAGCTTATTTTATTCTCATTTCTCTAGCTTTAGTAGTTATTTTATCAACAGTTGATTTGCTATACAGACACAAATAAACACACATGTTGGAACAGTAAATTCAATAATCAAAGGAAAACAGCAGTGTTTTCTGCAATCCAGGTTTCATGCGAAACTCTGCTGATTGCCCACTGTGCTTCCTTCCCTGGAGATCTGTCAAATCAGTAATATTTCCAAGTGATTACAGGAAAATGTTTTGGACTCACCTGTCCTAACTCAAAAAGACCGATCCAATGGCCAGTGATATCAGTGCAAAGTCTATTCATTAATATCAGTGCACGTTGAATCAGTATTTCCAATTAAACTATAAAACATTTTAAGTTCTTTAGAGTACAAATCTATTGTTATAGCAAAACTGAATCAGCACTCAGCCTTTCCAAGTACAGAGAGGTTCATCCAAATACTGAATGTTATATTTTGCCACTCAGATAATAAAAGCTGAGAGTGCTTGGCAATAATACCAGGATGTGCTTCACAGAACTAAGCTCTTGATTCTGTAAACAGATTTCTTTGTGAACACCATAGTCCAAGGGAGCTTGAGTTATATTAGGTACAGAAAGCATCATAACTATTCTAGCCCAGTAGTAAGAATAATTTGGAAACAGAAGCCTTCCTTTCCCCGTTGGTGCAGAAGCAGAGAAGGAATCCCTCATCTCCCCTACCCAAAATATGTTTGAAGTGAACACACAAAATATGTTTTTGTGCACTTCTGCACACAATATTGTGACCATGCACCAGTTTCTGGGATTTCAGATGAAATATTTTATGGCAGACAGCTATCAATCAGTGTTGTCAATGGTATTCTTTTTAAAGGAACCATTTAGGGGTAATTCTCTGTTTTCAACAGATTATTTTCCCTATTTACATACTTTTCCTCATTTTTAGCTGCCAGAAAACAGCAGCATGCTTAGAACCTTCCAATCAACATCCTTTGTGTTCCCCACCGCTAGAAACTCCTACTCATCAGTCATCAAATGAACACTGAATTTCACCATAGCATCACTAAAATCTCTGAGAACACAGCACCCTAATAATGATGAACTGCAGAATAATTTTTAGGAGTTCCTATCTTGTCTGGCCTTTCTCTTCAGAACAGGTTTTCTACATAAAATTTGTCAAGTTAGAAGAAAAAAGAAGGGTAGAGTTTTTTAGTCTTGCAGTCCTCCATGTTACATCAAAGTGTTATTTATAGTTCACATGATTTAAAGCTCTGCAGGTTAAAATAAAAAATAAAGAAAGAAGCAAAAATAACATTTTATATCATGTAGCAAACAGCAGAAACAAATAGTATGCAGCACCATTTTTGTGATCCCTCTGAGAAACAGATCAATAATAAAAATGTGCTTCATTTTTATGAATAGCTTTTGCTGTAATTTATTTGGATATAAAATACATATTTCAGTCAGCCAATGGGCACTTCTTACAGACATCATACAAACTTGGCACTGTAAACTGGGTCTGGTCATGGAAAGGTAATTTTATGTTCATAAACTCTAATACGTACCATACCTCTTCTTCATCTAGTATTTCTTAAGGGAGATATCAAAGCTAATAGTAGAAGGAGGGTGGATAAGTGACAATTCAGACCAATATTTCTCAAAGGTACTTGTGGGGCAACAGAGGCCTAAGGATTCTAGAAAACAGAAATTCAATAACTCATTGCTTAGTTCTTTCCTGAGATACCTTCATGCTTTTTCTTTCCCTTTCCTCCTCTACCTCTGCCACTTTTTCCTATATCAATTCATTTATAACCTATTAAAAATTTAAGTTATGCCAGCTTTCTGACAATTATGCTATTACATAGATCTTTATAACTGAAAAACAGCCACAACAACAAAAAACCACCACCAACAACAAAAAACACCATACGTTATAAGACTGGAATTCCTGCACTGCATTGCTAAGAAACATGGAAAAGATCCTTACATTCAAATTAATATAAAATGATTTAACATAACGTGGGCCATAATCTTTCCTTTTTTCCTTGAGATTAAAAAAAAAAAAAAATGTTAACGCCATTAATGCTACTTTTATATTCTATGTCTGTAGCTAAATAGCTACAGAGAGATTATTAAAATAGTTTTTCAAGCTGACCATGAGAGCAAAAAAACTGATAGTTCTGCAGTTATTTTATTGCTTGTGCCAGCAGTTCTTTACATTTTTTAGGGAATAATCATATTTTTAATAACTAAACTCCATCTTGAGGGGCCTGGGCACCACTAATATTCAATGAGACTATCTGAAATCACAGTAGATGTTGTTGTACTGAGTTTGAAAAACAGAACAACAACAAAAAACAAACAAACAAAAAAATGCTGAATGCGATTATACATTATGTTTCATAGCAGGATTCCACTACTGAGAATAACTAAGGTAAGACTATCCCAATCAATGTCTTATTCCCTCTCTGTCAGTCTAAGAATTTCTTACACGTTTTTCAGAAAAAATCCAGGTTTTAGTACTGTTAGAAAGTGGATGCTGGGTTAGAGAGATGGGAGTCTGAATAATTTTTCCTATGCCTCTCGTGATCCATTCTCTCAGCTCTACTGTGTCCCAAAGCTCAGTACCTTCTAAATCAGGATCAAAATATCCTTTCTGTTTCAATAGTTTCCTGAGCAAGGCTTAACTACAGGAAGTACTGCTTTGGCATCTCTAAATATGATAAGATTTTTAACAGAAATTCAGTTTTAGAAGTAACATTGTGATCCTGAAAAAATTACCTGCAAATGGTTACCAGTAGAAAAAGTTGTAGACAGAATTCAGTATTATCTTTTAGTTTGTCTGAAACATAAGAGTTTTCTTCTAGTTTCTTGGTAAATATGTATGTATTAGTGCTCACTTCATTCAGTTAAATTTGTTATCATATGGTTATTTACTGTTTAGTTTTATTAACTGATTAGTTAAAACGTACAGGACAAATGTATATAACAATCTTTCACAGAAATTCCTCACTTTTCACAGATGTTTTATTTTGCTGCTGGTTTTAAAGCCAACATTATCAAAATGCAAACAAAATTAACTAGTGAATTCACTAGATATTTTTAATTTTCTGAAAGCCAACTTTGCAGTAAAATGATGAACCAGACCTTGTAGGTTTTTAATTTTGTGAAAAAACTTTTTCATTTTTCTTTTCAAACTGAATAAAAGCATCATCACTTAGTGTTTGCCTTTGTAGTATTTAGATTTCTTTGTTCTTCACTAAAAGTTTTTCCCAAAGTTTGCACTGCAGGCTTTCAGAGGTGTGAAACACGTACACATTCTATGTTTTTTTAAAGATACCACTACATATGACACTGATTCTTGACAGTGGTCCTGGAAACAGCACAATATACATTTACAAAAAATATGGAGAGTCCAAAACTGTGTTTCCACAATCACTTTAAACTTGTCTGTGAACCTGGAGGTGTTGAAAGGATAGCGTCCAACATCCTCACTTATTAGATGCTCTTTCATGTCACTCCAGCCTACTTGTGATTCAATAAGAAATACTGCACTACATGAGGCAAGGCTGAAGCTAGATCCTGAAAATTAATTATTATAGGGTTATGATGGATGGGGTTACTTTACAACAGGTCAGTTTGTAATCTCACTCACAACATGACCATAAAACCATCTCTCTGATCTAAGACACTTTATAAATTCAATAGAGAAAAGAGTGTCTTGCTTAGATCTCTAAAATTTTCTATGGAACAGCATTGTCTGCATCAAATGGTGGGACCTTATAAATAGACAGTATTATGGTATTATGCACATTCACAGCATTAATATATTTATCTTTCCATGTTCAGGTCCACAGTCAATACAGATACTCTTTGGACATATCTAACTTTAATTCCTTGTATTCACACTTCTTGTTTGTGGTCTCCTAACTGGCTCTACTAGCTTAAAGACAATTGGGATGTCAGGCAGGCAAACAATGGAGGAGAAGGGCTGTGTGATGTAGGAAGCAGTGATGCAATTGGCTTCATGAACTCAGATCTACAAACATAGCCTTGAACTCAAACACAGCATGCAGTTTAGTCCTTCTTTCAAGAGTTCCCAAACATATCTTAAAGACTGATTTTTTTGTTTTTTTTGATTTTTTTTCCAGATTGTTCTAATTTTCTGATGGATGTAATAAGACAGTCCCCCTTTAAAATTTAGAGCAGTTCTTCCACTTGCTGCTTTGAAGACTTTTGCCATGACTACCGACTATTTGTCCTTCAAAAGCAGACTAGGAAATAATTTGTCAAATGGTAAATGGGCGGTTATAAATCTGATCAGCCCCATTTGCAAAATCCAGGAACTTGAAATAAAATAAATAGTGGGCTTTCGTCAATGAGATAATAACACCTAACCATGTATACCTTTTCTAGAAAAGTTTGCATAGGCAGAATGCATACTCAAGCCTTGGAACACAACAAGGCTTCACAGATCAAGTTGGTACATTGGTCTCTAGAATTGGTGGAAGAAAATATAAGCCTGCTGCTTCACAAAATTTTTTCTTCACAATAATCTATTGTTTTTTGTTTGTTTGTTTGTCCCTTTAGGTCTTAGAATTTTTATTTTTACACATAGTGAAATCATTAGCTCTAATAGGCAAATTAACATAACCTCCCCATTGTCTGCTCTGTATAGTGCACAATCTCTCTTGAATGCAGGCAACCTGTTATTTCACTCTGTTAAATTACTGTTTTGTGCCTAAAGTGTTTCCTTTGTAATTCAGTTTGAATGCTAAAAATAACTTGCTGAAGTGGTATGGTTGCATGAAACCAGGGAAGTTAGGGATTTGGAGTTTATCTTTGCTTTGCCACTGACTCATTGGGATTCATTTCCCCTATCAGTCACTCATACCTCTGAAACACAAGGGCAATCTTTTGCTCTCTCATGTGGTTGTTTTATAAAATATCAGCCAATATGCACATAGCATTCTGAAGACCAAAAGGGCTGAAAATAATTATTACTATTACATAGGAGGAATATTATATATATTTTTTTCTTTTATTTTGATTCTATCACTCAGGGCATATGAAGTTACTTGCCATAACTTACTTATGCCATAAACTTACTTGTTTACATCTACCTGTACTCATGATTTTGGAAAATATTGCATGGACTTGGGACATGATCTAAAACTAATTGAGATCTATCAAAAAAATCTTGCTGGAAAGCTCTATAGACTACTGAGATTAGAGCAAGCAGTAACCAGCATGAATTTTCAAACACAAAAGGCAAAAAAATAAAAAGATAAATTAAAAAAATCAGACCTAAGAAAGCAACCAAACAACATGGGAATTGAAATTACAGAAGAAAATTTACCAGTCAGAAAAATAAAGCATACAATTATTTTAAAATAGCTAGTTTTAAGCCATAGTTGTCTGATCTTTACAAATTTAAAGGCACAATTTCTGGAAGACAGAATGGCAAGATGGAAAATAAAAGTCATCACAGGACAGACATGCATAAAGGAGAAATGAAACAGATTCAAAGGAAACACTTTCTCTCAAAGAACTGTCCACACTCTGTTTCTATAGCATCTTTCATACATATTTCCTGATCTATTTCCTGATCCATTTTTTGCTTGTTTGTTTGTTTTGTTTTCATTTTATTTTTCTGTTGCATGTTTCCTCATTCTTCTTCTAGAATTATCATTTTAATATTATTAAATAATATTCCTTCTTTAAAGGGAAAAGAGAGAGAGAGAGAGAAAAGAAACTCCTGCCTTTGAATATTCTGGTGGGTTAAAAAATCATTTCTATGTTGACAAAGAGTGATTGCTTCCCACTGCATTATAGAGTGTTAACAGCTTTTACAGTCCCTAGCTTCACTGAATTGTGAACCCCTTGGCTGTGTTTTACCAGGGCAATTTCTATGCAGTTGGTCTGTCTTAATCAGACCAGGCACTTTGCCATTCACCATTCTCAACCATTTTTCCATTGCTTTATCCATCTCCAAAGATAAAAATGTGCCCTTTAAAAACACAGTAAACTGTGGTTCTCCAAATGTGACAGATCTGATTCAGATTAAGTAAAACCAAATAGTTTATTTATTGTTATGCACTGTACACAAGGAGAGATTTAGAAAATGAAACAGATTAAATCTTTAAATATGGAAAGGAAATACTGTATAGCACTGGCAGAAAACACAAATATATAGTAGCTAAATGGAAACCAGCCTTTTTCTGACATCATTATTCAGTGCTTTTCAGTGGAAGGGAGAGGAGGCAAGCAAATCTATCCCTGGTATAAACTCTTAATTCCAGTGGTGTTCCCCAGGGCTCAGAAAGGCATTTCAGCTCTATGGCTGCAGGCAGCCTTGATACAGCCATGTTGATGTTAATAGGAGTCTGTGCAGATGCAGATGGTACAAAACTCACAGCAAGACAATGGCCAGATTGAAATCTGGTCTAAGCAGGTGCAATTCCCATGGAGGGTATTAGGCCAAATGCAGCAGAAGCATGGGGAGGGAGGAAATTACTCCCGTATTTATTATACTGTGGATTTCAGCCCAGAAGTTAATGGGGAAGCAAACACCTTCCCAAATCTGCTCTGAAAACTACAAAAGATGGTCACAGAAAACCAGCCTTGTTTGATACAGGAACTTATTGATACTGCTAAGGTTTCACTGGCCACCTTCCAGACCAGGGCTCTGTTGAAGTCAAGGAGAGTTAGGGCAGTGACAGCAGATTTGGGTCGAGTTTGATCTGGTTCCTACTTAATTCCATTTCATGCCATTATTTCATGTAGGCTTGTGAAACCTTTGGGGTTTTGGCCTTGAAATACCTGTCATGCTCAATACAGATGCTGAAAGGAAGGGGGAAAGCAGCAAAAACCATCCCACCATCTGTTAGTACAAATCGCTTTCCCAGCAAAGTGTCGGCTTGGTGTATTCTCTAAAGAAAATCTACTTCCAAGTAATCTAAAATGTTGTGAATAGACAAGCTTATTAACACTTGTCATATTTTATATAGAAAATACTGGAAAAAGTTTCCTCCTGTGCACTGATAAAACCCATGCAAAGAAGCCAGGAAGTATAGGATGAATTTTTGTCATGTGAAAAGAAGTTATACTTCAGCTATGTAATTTCTTTGGAAATATCCATGGCCATACTGAAAGAACCTACACTGGATATGGAAAAAAACAAGTTCAGTTCGCCTCTTTGGTAGACCTCTTGAGAGCAAATTATGATTCTCTTTCCTATACTATATTAGAAAATCAAAAATCGTGTATGACTATAATACATTGGAAAAATAGGATAAAATAGTTTAAATAGCTTGGTCTGGTTCAGAGTACTGTACAAAATGGGATTAAATTATTAACTGTATTAAATAAATGTCCATGACCAGGAATAAGAGAATACAAGATTAATTTTCTCTCTGATTGTTCAGAAATTATGTTAGACCATGTCTATCCTAACAGAATTCAGTTGCCACTGTTCTTTCCTTCTTTGGTCAAACTTACACAGCAGCCTTCATCCTGTAGTTTTATTTCTATGGTCTTTTTTTAAGCGTATCTCTTACTCACATTGTACCCTAGAAATCTGTGAATCTCTTTATCTTCATTCGAGAGTTAATTTAGAATAATGATAGCTTATCTTTGGTAGAGCAGAGCAGAGCAACCATTATAGAGATCATCAACCCATATCTCTACACTGCACCTTGAGACCCACCACGGTGACCTCCTCAAGACTGCTCATGCTACTCACGCAGACAGTAAGACTGGAAATATGTGGTTAGATCTGTCTGTTTGACACTTAAATCTGTGTGCATCTCAGCACCCCTGATGCCTTAGCAAGCTGCTAAATGATTTAGGACTTGCCAGACAAACTCAAATAGGTAATCTGCAGTCTGTTCAAGAGGCAACAATTTTGTCAGAAGACAGATGAGCCATGGATCATATAATCACTGATTCAGATGCTCACCTGAGTTCATCCACACAGATACATGTGAACTTTTTTTCATAGGAACTATATTGCAAAACCAAAATCAGTACAAATCTCTAGCAAAATAAAGGCATTCCTTTTACAAGTGGACTAAAATGACATGCTTTTTACATTTTGTGCCTCATATAATTACTAGCTAATTACTAGAAAGAATCAAATTTCTTATATAAAAGAATATATATTATTAATATATTAATATATTAAATATAGCCTCAACTTTACTATTTTCCAACAACTTTGTACATGTTAATTTTGCTTTTCCAGATTTATGACAATGTGACTGAGTCCTGACTTTAATCAATACAAAGTATTTAAATTCTATGGAAAAAAAACTTGTACAGAATTTAATCACGAATAAGATGCTTGGGATGCAGAAGTGGTCAGCCCATCGGTTATATTCTCAGCTACATATCTGTGGAATTTTGTTTTGCTTTCTTAAAATAACTAACTAACTAACTAAATAACTAAATAAATAAATAAGCAAGCCTCTGATGGAAACAGCAAAACATCTGAAATGGTCAAATTTTGTTCTGGATATACCCTGTCCAAGAAAAGAGCATGGAACAGCAATTCAGTAATGATCTTTACATTTTCCAGCACCAGAGATTGTCTTGCAATAAAATTCCACAATCTTTTTTTTTTTCTTTTTTTCCAGAGATTTTTTGATTCTGTAGAATCAAAAGCCAAATTTAATTATGATTCTACAGCTGTTAACTTCTTATGAGCACACAATAAACTACAACACTTTTAAATTGTGTACCTAGAGAATGATGTCAGGTTTTGGTAGTCTAATTGCTGTGTACAACAAAACCACAATAGCTTTTTTAACTAGTCTGCAAATTCTTTAGAAGTGCTTACTGTATTCTGTATATTGGAAGCTGTTAGTGCATAATAAGAACACTAATTGCTACATCTATATTGAAAAGTTCTGCTAACAAAGCTTTGTCACTTCAGATTGTGACAAAGTCACATCACCAGTTGACTTTTGTGCCAGAAAGACCTATTGTAGGCACAGTTGTGCTGACAGAGGAGAAATTGTATCAAATTAGCTTGGTTAATTTGAACAAGAGATATAAGAACTTTGCAGAAAACAGACAAAAAAAAGGCAAGCAAGCAAAAATCCCAGAACCTTCTGCAACAGGTTGGGCCCTGTTTCTTTTTTATTTTTATTTTATTTTTTTTTTTTTAATCCAGGGGCCAAAATGCATGGAATAATTCACATTCACACTCTTTAATCAGCCCTCCTCCTCTCAGAATGAAATGACCATATCCAAATTGCAGATTAAGCACAATTTTTAATATCTTCTTCCACTCACACCATTTGCAAATATTGCCTGCTTGATGTTACTGTCCATAAATAAGAGGTAATCAGAGAATTGGACTCTCTTAACAACTATGGATCACTGTTTGAGCCCATTCTTTAAATCTACTTTATTTATTAGTATAGTTATCTTTTGTAACTATATCTCTAGTAGATGTACTTTGTCAAATAGCTTGGCCAGCGTAGCTATAGGATGATGAACACTGTGTCCTTGAGATAACATTTATGGGTAGCTATCCTAGTGGTCCTGATGTATATTTAAAAATATTGTCATCTAGGATTCAACTCCACTTTTTGTTGGTTAGTACAAAATTTACAGCTAACAGCTAATTTGCTTTATCATCCTCTGTTGATAAGGTTTCTTCCTGTTTGCTACTCAAGTTATCACAAAGGCCAAAGACAGACAGATCCATGCTTTCATTTCAGTGTCAGAAAGATTCATGATAGTGCCACTAATCCATTTTGACTCCAAGTAAGGAGGTTAGTGTCTAACTTTGTCTATAATTTGTCAATTAACTAAAATGCTCTTGGAAAAAAAAAAAAAAGAAAAAAAAAACCTAAAGGGTGAGGAAGCGGGGGGGGGGCAACAACAGGCTGATTAATTCACTCTAATTACACTAATTTGCATGGAATTCTGCTCGTGGTAATTCAGAAAACAGTCACCTCTGATTAATATATATTATGCAATTAGAAACATGAGCAAGCTTTGTCAATATAGTTTATTAATCTAAACACTTTCTTGTAAAGTCAAGCCACGTTTTACATGGACATTTTAATTAAGGATCATTTTTGAGCACTATTTACATTTAGCAAAATGTAGCTATTATAATTTGTGAAGTTAGTAAGCATTTTAAATAGGCTTGGTGTTTTGTATTCGAGTATAGTATGTGTGTCATGCACTTGCTTTGGTGAGATCTTCAGGTTACTGACAGTTGTTTTGCTGTCTTCATGGCTAGGTACAGCTTGAGATATGAAACATGAAGCTATAACCCACAGCTCAAAAAAACAGTGAGCCACAGGTAGCTGCTGTTTAGGACCATATTCTAGGAACACTACATGTTTTCCTGTTCTTATATCTTCTCTGGACATCCACAACCAGTCTCTACCATAGACAGGTTACTGAGCTAACTGTGCTTTTGCTATGGCCAAATACATTGTTATCAATACATTGTTATGTTCTCATGTCCTTAAAACGGTGTAATCACACCAACATTGCTCTGCTTGAGCTAATAAATCTTCCCTTTCAGCAGGGATAATTAATTTGTCTTTGGCACCAGACTAATACATACATATTACTCCTTGGTGCAGAGCTGGATTGCTCAGAGTTAACTAAGTGTTCCCGCATCAGGCTGTGCTGTTCAACATATCTTTATGTTCACTCAACCACCTTTCAAAAAGAGGAGCATTTTTGATATTTAAGAGCTACCATTTCCTTTCCCCTTGGTACTTTTTCACCATTAAATCATTCCCGTAACTGTAGTTCAGATCTTACCATTTTATCATGAGACTCAGAATATTAGAAATGCTCCTTATGTTTTATAAGTATTGTTGTTAAAGCCTGTGATAGTATACAGAGGAATACAAACTCAAGAGTCTTGAATTCATATACTTTTAATTGCAGATCTTTTTCAACTTTTACTATTGTGGAGGGGGAAAAAATAAAAATGTATAGCCATAAAAGAGAAAAATGAAACAAAACCTTCCAAAATTAAATCCCCAAAGTAAAAACCACAATCATATTATATTGAATATCTCAAAGCTTTAAGCTATTTTACAGGTTTTAGATTTATGACTTGGCTTTCTTGGTTCACCAGTTGGTAAGATACCTGGGCGATAGTTTTATCTTCTTTAGCTGGTCAGCATTCTGTACATTGAAATAAGGAGGCAGAATACATTTTCATTTCTGTGCCTACAAGAAGACTAAAGGATTTAAATTTGAAACTACTGACATTCAATTTCAGCTACACTAGTGAGCTTAATGGAGTCAGATAGTAACAGATTTTAGTACTTTCTATTTTGATTAATAAATGTCTAGGAATAAGGTTTCTGTAAGATAAGTTCTCAATTCACATTTAACATGGAAACCTCACTTTCCACTACTATTTCAATCTACATACTTTTAGCAGTCTGACCTAGTAAATATGAAATATAAAGAGAAACAGCACACATGCATTTCATTATTATTGGTGAAGAAAGGCTAGTAATTGTTATTTGAGTTGTTCATCATTTTATCTGTACTTTATGCTATAGTTCTACTACTGTTGTGTTCTGGCCCTTGGATGAAGACTTCATTGTGAAGCACGTTATAAGTTTTTACTATTATATATTTATTTCATTCAAAATCTTTGTACAATTTTTTGGCTTTCCTAGCAGTCTTGATGGGAAAATTTGCCCAGGATAGACCCTAATGTACCAAAAATGTATGAAGATGCAATCATCTTGTAAGAATCCTGAAGCACTTCCAGATGGACTGGATGATAGAGGTAGTTACCAGCTCAGTCTTGCATGATGCTGTGAATAGCAGGTGGTGCAATAAACAAAGGAAAAACTGTTTGAATTCATCAGTAGCCTGGCTTCAAGACATAGACTGCTACGTAAGCCAAGTGGCTGTGGTTTTGGATGTGGATAATAGAGGCAAATAAAAATAAATAAATATATATCTATATAAAATTTAATTCACCTTTTTTGTACGGTAACAAAAATCTACTGAAGAAGAATATTCAAATTTAGTCCAATGTCAGATTAAAACAATAAATGATTTAACATGTTGTTTTATTCTAATTAATCAGTTTTACATGAAATTAAGATAAATACATTAAATGTCTTCATTACATGTCACAAGGAGTTTTTTAATATTTTATTGATTTATTTTTATTCTTCAATTATTCTCTTTCCAGATAAAATTCAGATAAGCACTTTCTGCTTTTAGTTATACACAGACTGTGTTTGTTGTTGCTGGTGGTGGTGTTTCTTGTTGTTGTTGTTTGTTTGTTTTTTTTTCTCTTTAGGAATACTAAAACTGAAATATTGCAGCTTACCTTTGAAATTGAAAATTAACATGGATTTTCAGTTCCTCTGGGATGTCATCCAGCTTTTAACCCATTATTAACAAACTCTGCCTCTTTCAAAGACTCACTCTACCTATACAATAGCTCAGACAAAAGCTAGTTCTCATCCTATAGGAACTAAATATAATCATAACTGTCATATTTTTATTATAAAATCATATTAGCTGCAAATAAATATATACAAATCCTACCTTCTACTTCCTTTTTATTTTTTTTTCTTCCCAGTCCTCTCTGAAGTAGAACTCATGCTTGAAATGCCAGTGCTATTTTTATTTCCTACTTTCCTGTGGATTTGCGATCACAAGCTACAAGTTAATTCTTCTGGAATGCTTTATGAGAGATAGTCATGAATTTCTTCACAGTTTTTGACAAAATACAAAATACACTGCACCTTGCAGCTGCATAATCTTTTTAAAGTTTAATTTATTTTGCCAAAGACAAAACAACTTTTTTCTTATACACAATCAAGTTAATCTAGTAAGTAATACATCTTCAGGCACATAATTTACAGACTAAGTAAAGCTGGGGAACAATCAAACAAAATTTTACTTTTTCAATACTTCACTGTAAACAACAGAAGGAGATGATAATGATCTTGTTAGAAGAACAATCTATATTTTGATATCACCTTTAATTTTGATGTTTGAGTGCCTTAGTCATTAATTCAGTTTCACCAGGCACTTGGACAGCACAGAGCTCAATGCTCTCTTTCTAGATAGATGTACTGGGAAATATTGTTTTGAAAGTGCAGTTGGTTACACAAGATTTGTGCATTTTACTTCATTTATTTTCTGCTATTTATTTTTATTTCTCATTCAATTGCTTTTAGGGAAAGAAAACTTTTAACTTTACATAGTCCACAGAAGAGACACTCCCAGCAAAGAAGGTCTCACTATTGAAGATAGGTACAGATATAACATACATCATCCAACTACCAAAGATATCTATGTACATGATGAAGTCTTTTTAAAGTATACTCTTCAAGACAGATACTCACAGGCAACCAAAGAGGCAAAGGGTAATGAAACTGCACATATGCACATATAAATTGTCATGCAGAATTAGATGATTTTTAAGTAAAACCACTTTCTGAATCAAGCAGTTTTCTTCTGTCCACAGTGACAACTGAAAAGAAGCAGATACCTTTTAATTCACCAGTCTTGACTGATTTATTTCCCTTGTAGCTGTGGACCATTTCAAGGATCATGTCTAGCAGTAATGATCCCCTGAGTTCTCAGAGGTACCAGCCTTATACCAAAACCTTGCCATGTACACCCAATACAAATTGCTGCACTGTTTTTGGACATTTGAGATTCCCTTGTTTAGACTTGGCTACAGAATTCATGGTTCTTCCACTGCCACCTGCCACTTGTTTTTTTTTTTTTCTTTTTCCTGTTTTGACATCTCAGGAACATGGTGTGTAGGCTGAGCCTGTTGTTTCAGTGTGCCTCATATTACCTGTTGCCATTGATCAAACATTTTCACTGTCAGTAGATGTAAACTTACAGAGTTATATGACACAAGAAGGAAAAAAACAACAACAACAACAACAAAAAAAACAGTAATACCAACCTTCCCGTTAGGCACAGACATGTCAGGCACATCTAAGTCCCTGAGAACAGGTTATTGAAGCTTAGTCTCCTATATAAGAAGAAGGCAGTCGAGCATTGTTAATTTAGGAAACAGAGTTTCTTCCATTTTATGACTTTCAGGTCATCGTTCATGCTATTTACCTGTGTTACAGATATATAGGAGATTTAAAATCTGTTTTTTTATTTTATTTTTTCTTCCCCCAGGGAAAAAAAAAAAAGGAAGATATTTCATGATGAACTATTATTTAATTCAAATTATTTCGTTAGGTGATCTAAGATTAGTTTTTCATCTGGTGTTGCTTTGAAGAGAAAAGACCCAAGCAACAGGATGTTGTTCCATTCCTGGTGATGGGAAAATGTGGAACCAACAAGTGAACAAGGAGGAACAGAAGGAAAGAAATTACTGCAGGGAATATCAAGAATAAATGTAAGAAAAAATGTTCACAAGGCTTCAAGTTAGTCTGCTAGTATACAAGGTTTTATTTTTAATATCATACTTTGCACTGGTGACTAAAGTTATGTGTGTTTTATTACTGTGAAGCATACATATTTCCCTCTTGCATACACGCTTTGAAAGCAAGTTATGAGAAATAAGTGACTGGAAAGCATGCAATCTGAAGATAACAGAAAGCCTTGCATATGCGTTGTCAATAACAACAACAACAAAAGTCATTCTTTTGTCAAGAATATGTAAAATATTGACAAAGAAGCAGTAACTTCTTTCTTCAAGTGACTGATGTGCATTAGAAGAATTGTGAATGAAAAGTATCAGAGGTGCCTCGCACAGTGTATCCAGGTCTAGCTATTTTATCAATATCTTATTTTAGTAAGCATTAATATTCATGCAAACAGTTTGATATACTGGCAAAGGCTACCAAAAAGTCTTTGTGTCTATGTTAGACAAGTTAGCATAAAAATTTGTGGATAGGTCCTGATATGATGTGAATCAACGTACCTATCTAGGATAGTGATTATGTATAATTACACAACTTGAGCTCAGATTTCTTTCTTTTTCCTTTGAGGGATTTACTTTTTTTCCAATATCTAAAAATGGATGAGAACATCTTGTCTCACTATAAATATTCAAAGCAAACCAGGTACTTTATGCACATGGATATCATTACTAGTACACTGAATTCTTTGATTGTGCAGACTAGGAAGATCTGTTTTCTGGAAAGTAAAATGATTCTCTGTTTTCCTTCTTGTCCTCATCACATAAACACAAAACCTTAATGTAAATAACTGTTGGGTCCTAAGCTGTACATATGCATATTTGAGAAACAATCTAAGAAACCTTGAAACTTCTTCAACTACAAGTAATTTATAAAAGTCTTCTGCCTTTTCTGCCACTATAACAGTACTACTCCCAATGATTTCCTCAGCAGCAGTAACATATATGTTGAGGCAAATCTGAAAGGAAAATAAATAATTTGGTTACATATTAAAATTAACAGCAAGTTGAAATGAAAACCAAAATCCTTAAACATCCAGATTCTAAGCATTGCCATAGTGAGCTGAGGGACAGGTTACTGATTACATCCTTTTAGCATGAGTAGCTGCTACAAAACTGCCTCCCCAGACTTCTGTTCATTTTCCTTTCACTCCTGCCACTTCTTGGTGGAGGAGTTATACCATCTGGGGTAGACCCCTGTTACCTTTCCCATTGTGGGCTAACGAGATCCACCACAGATGAGAAATTCTGACCCACCTTCACTCATATGTATGCATATAGTCCAAAATAGACAGCAAGAAAACTGCCTTGCTATCTTTCGTTCTGTGCCTGAAGTATTGAATGCTTCTCCTCTATACAGCCAAGCACAGCACAGCATGTTTCCTGCCATGAGTATTTTTTGGCAGAAGAGATGAAGACGATGTCTCTACATTGCATTTTTGTCCTCACACTTCTCTTCTTAATCTGCAGTGAGTCTGTGGCTCTGATAAAGACATACAGTAGAAAATCTGTGGATAGCACTCAAACAAATTACATATGAAGTTGTTTATATAGTGATATATATTCCAAGGAACATGGTATTAAGAAGAGGAACCATTATACTGCATAATTATGGGGCAGTATAACTGACTCCATAAATAAATGATTGTGCAGTCAAATTGCTTGTCCTATTATGTATGTATTATGCTGAATACCTTTACAGATATAATTAATAAATAATTAGATTGTTAACTGCAGACTATCATTCCTACTCTTTTTAATTTTGTCTATCTCATTTTAAAAAGCAAATCAAAAAGGTAACAACAAATAATTAAAATAAAAATGCTGACATTTTAAATTTGAATGGCTATGTTTTATTTAGAAATAAGAATCTGAGCTGCACTGTGGTTTTGAATGGCAGTAGAACAGTTTATCTTTTGTGTTTTGTCTGTTTTTATCAAAGTATATTATTAGATCTCCTGCTATACTACCCTGGACAACAGAATGCTAAATAGATGTGCTAAAAATTAAATGACATCTGAGAACTTTCCAGGACATCTGCAACATGATTTAGGTATGCAAATTCCTAGGACTTATATTGTACAGTAAATATTTTAAACACCTCAAAAATGTGACTATCCCTGGTTTATATGTAAAGAAAAAAAGTAAGTAGTATAGTACTGAAAGCAACATTCTCTCTACAACATATCAGGTTATAAGCTCAATATACCATCATCAGCCTGAGATACTTCATGTAGTTCAGAAATTTAAATAACATTAATACTAATAGTTGTCCACCTCCAGTCCTAGAAGGAGCCCAAACTTACTCAAGTCATTCCAGTGAAATCTGGTACCTTCAAGAAGCTCAAGAAAAAGATGGATAGCACCAGATGTCATGTTATGCCAATAGGATTATGTCACACGATGACAATTAATTAGAATATAGACAATCAATGAGGCATATTTCTATCAAGTTTCTTGGCTCAGAGTGTGTGTTTACTGAAAATCATAAATGAGAGTTTATCAAACTCATGGGGACTTTGATTACTGTTGAGCAAACTGCTCATTATAAACTTTAAAATATTTTATTTTGCTTTTTAATTTGGAAATGGTACACAAATGGCATTTGTCTCTTTTTATATGTATTTGTGATTTGAAAGAGCTCTAGCATTTAATTGGATCATAATTCAGTCTAATTGTTTCTGAGTGGTTTTCTTCACATAATTTGTTTTCTGTTTGTTGTTCATAGTTTGTGTTGTGCAATGATTCATTGGACATTTGAGTATAAAACACATCTTGAAACTTTTTGAATGAGTATAAAAATTCTCTTCTTCATGATCCCGCTTGATGTAACAGAAACAAGTACCATGGAAAAAATATAGTTTGCTTTGTTTCACTTTTATCAAAGATTAGTTAGGTTTTGTTTTGTTTTGTTTTTTCACACATAACTTTGTAACCTACCCAAGTGTCTCTCTTACATGATATATGAAGTAGTGACATGAAGGAATGTTACTAGGAGATAGTTCTTAAAATGGGAATTAATCTGTATACTAGAAAAATAGATGAAGGCATCAACATTTCTAAAAAAATGATAATGGAAATACACAGGTAATTATATTCTTGCCAGCCCGATCAATAGATGTTGGGTAAAGTAATAAAACAGCTGACAAGAGATTCGATTAATGAAAAATTAAAGGAGGGTAGAATAATTACTGTCAATCAACACTGAGAAAAATATCTTGTCAAAATTCATATCTTGACTAACAAGAAGAAAAAGTTTGGCTGGTGATAGCAATGGCAGCACTCTACTAGACTACTGTTAGACATTTAACTTTGTAATATACAGTTAAAATAAAATAAAAAATGATAGAATATTAGAAAGTTTCCTAGGCCTAAACTTTAATAGAATAAATGTGAAAGAGAACTCATTCAGAGTGGGTGCATTCTTTTGGTCCCAAACATACCAGCTACTGCCTGTATATATTACCATTATAAGTGACCCAGACCAGTGATCTAAATTTATGATTCTATGATCATTAATAGTAAATTTTGAACTCTGATGGAAGATCCTTTTTTTGAAATGATAAATAACAGAGACAGGTCACTTCTACAGAGATAGTTGCATAAGTAAGCAAGCACATTTCAAGATAGCCAAGTAAAGTGTAAAGTAATTTGTGTTATGCTGTTAGCCATTGCTACACAATAAGTAAATTTATCCTTGAGAAAATTAATTTTGAAAAAAGAATTACGGATCACTGTAAATCTTCAGGTAAGCATGAATTTACAGTGCACTAGTAATCAAACAGTTTAATATAAACTTTGGATTCACAAAAGGGCTTATTAAGAAGTAAGAGACATGATATTACACCCTACTTCCTTTAATAACAAAGTTTCTAGAATTCTAGTTTCCATTCTTCAATCAACAGCTGAAAAACTGCTGAAAAACAGACAGACCAGGGAATAAATGGAAGGGTAAAAGAATAGAATGAAGAACTCAAGTAGTTCCATATATTTATCTTACTATGAAAATAAAGAATGAAGAGTTGCATGAATGCAGTCTTTAAGAACTGAAGTGTAAATTTGGAACTTGATTATAAACAGTTTTAATACTCTATGTCTATTTGGTAACTAGAAATCCAAATCTAATTCTTGGGATACTTCTGCCTCTTCTCAGGAGGAGAAGAAAATAGCAATGTCAGCAGTAAATGCAACTCATACAGCTAATAAAGTTTTCCTGAATCTGCAGAAAATCTGGCAAGGATATGCTGTTGTGGTTGTCTCCCAGAGAAGAGGAGAGAGAGGGTAGTATGGCATGAGAAGACATCTCCCAGAAATGAAACACACACATCAATTTACTGGGACATATCCTCTCTTCCCCACGTGGGATCTTGCACTCAGTAAGTGCCAGATACCAAAGCAAAATCAAGCTACATTCTTCTCAGGCCAGAACAAGCAAAAAATCTAACCCAATCTGATCTTTAAGCATCACATAGACAAAAAGTTTCCCAAGATAACACATCCAAGGCCACCAGTCAGATATTTCTAAAATAGTCTCCAGATTGATTTCTTTAAAAGATTGAAATTGATCTGTGACACAGATTATGTTTCTGACCAATGTAATCAGTTGCTCACAGCAATGTAGTTGCACATCATTAGTTAATAATACCCACCATTGCTACAGTCTATTTCACGCAAACTCTGGAGACATGAGGCATTTCTGTTGCTGGATATGCTTATCTTTCTTTCATTGCTAAGCTTATATGTGATTCTCATGTGTCCAATTAAGATCTCATTTACTTCTTTTTAGCTCCTCTGACACCTTTTTCAAAAGAAGTTAGGTGTTTCCTACTGAGATTACTAATATAATAAATGGAGACCTGATCAAACTCTGAATAACAGGCTTCCTTTAAACCTCCAGCACTGTTGCCCTGAGGTAGTTCGGGAATCTATGCTTTTATCAAAGAGCCACAATGGAGGCTCCAGGGTCATCATTATCTTTTCAGGCCTGAAAACTAGTCTCTACCTTTATTTCCTTTTCTGGGTGATAGCTCTGAAGGGCTGACGTTAATCACCAACAATCTTATGATAGCACGTAATTGCATATATCAAAAAATATTCTTCCCAGGGGCAGCTGTCAGTGTTAGAACACTAGATATCAATCCAATTAAATCCTAGCATGGAGATAATTGTTTGTCACTCAGTCCAAGGAAGAGAATGACATTAATGCTAGATCCCACAAGTGACCTTTATGTCACCTGGCCTCCATCAACTAATTAAAAAGGATTCTGAGAATATCCTTTGTCAGTCACATAGATTCAATACACTGATCTAAGCACACAGCCTCATGTGAAAGTAAGAATGAAAACTTTTTTCCCCCAAACTTAACTTTTTTTAGATGATTCTGCTGATACCAACAATGATTTTTGAAGGCATATTATGTTAATTTCTTTCCAGCAACATCGGAGGAGGCAGCTGGATCTGCTGGGATCTCTGAAATCAGGACATGACGAAACAGGACTTGTATTGGAACAGGACTCGAAGAAGAAAAAATGAGGAAAAATGCAAAAATTTGTGAGGTCTCATAAAACTTTCTGACCCTTTTTCTATGCAATTTAGATATAAATGTATGCTATACACAGAAGGGGGAAACAGCAACAACAGCAAAAACTTCAGGCATGTGTCTGTGGGTCTGGGCCAGTAGGATTGTTCTTCTATCTCAAAAAGCATAGTCATCACCAGGGAATGAAAAAGTAAAAAAATCTGTACCTGTCTTCCTCTATATAAATTCGTTTGATCACCAGTTTATATGTCTGCTTATTTAATTAGTAAAGGGCCTGACACCAACTATTTGTGCACGCGGAAGTGAAACCCCACCTTTGTGTGCACGGAAGAAGTAATTTACATGACATTGTCTCAGTGCTATAACAAGATAGTTTTCAACATCCTTGTCCTATAATTATAGGTTCTTTAATTAGCAAAGAATACTTCAATTAGTGTCTTTGCACATTCCAGACATCATTACTGCTACATTACCCATGCACTTCACTTACTTCAATGGTTTTGAATTAAGTATAGAGCACATTCAGGGTTCCTCTTTTAACTTTTAAAAATCTCCATTATCTAGATTAATATTATGACTCAGATGATATCCCTCTCATTTTTCCCTCCAGATCATGATCTCTAGTCTGCTACTGTAGGTCATTTTACGTTAGATACATGTACCGTGTCTTTTTTTAGTAACATTTTTTTTTTTTATCCGAACACATTATGATCTAAATTAATTGAAATTTACTATTAAATGCAATTGTTTATGACTGTTTCTAGCTCTGCAGTTTAATTCAGGCTTACAATTATTTTTGTTGAACTACAGCAATGTTTTCAGTTTTTCCAAAAAAGATAAAAAATCTCTTTCAATACACATGGTGAAATTTCAACTCTAGAAGGTACATTATTATTAAAATCTACTTATGTCATAAAATAACACCAGATTCTTTTGTGTGTGTGAGTGAATAATTTGCAATATAATCTGTATTTTTTTATTCCTCTGCCAAAGATTACATCTTTAGATTTCAGCAAGCTGCTTAGCTGCACAGCCCTTATATGTTTTTCATAGGCTTTACATTTAAAAGCTGTATTATGTTGTCTTAATAATATAAGGATCAGAGTCAGATCAAGACTACATTTGACTCTCTCTAAAGAAAGACGGTTAGAGTGAAAGGCTCCTTGTATTCTTCTTTTATGCTGTTGACCTGGGAGGGCTGAGGAGGACTCCAGAATTCAGAACATTTTTTACCTTGTCCACTGACACAGGCCTGCAGTTGCCATTTTGGATAGCACTCACGTGACAAAAAACCATATAATTCACACATCAATATTTTAACTCCTTGCTCAAGGGTTTTGTGTGTGTGCGCATGTTTTTTATTTTTTATTTATTTTATTTTATTTTATTTTATTTTATTTTATTTTATTTTATTTTATTTTATTTTATTTATTTTATTTTATTTTATTTTATTATTTTATTTTTATTTAAGAAGAGAGATATAGGTTATTTTGGAGTGCTATTAATAACATCTCTTTTTAGGACGGATGATTTGAACCATAAGAACTACTCTTTACTTATTCTAAGTATAGCATAGGATGTACTCATTTAGACCCATGTCTAATATGGTCAGATAAAATGTACTCAGTCCACTCTTATTACAAGATCGCCTAGTTCTCCAGGCCCAAGACAACAGAACTGTTATTAAATGTACTTTCTTGCAATACTTTTTTCCCATGACTAAATTGAAGATTCAGATCATTTGAAGATGATTTCCATGCAAGAGTGATCACGTGGCAAAGACAAAACATATACATACATACATGAAGAACAACATGATTCTGGCAAGCCTTAATTTTGAATTCTGATACTCATAACCTGAAAGATATTCCTGTTACAAACTTGAATGTGTGCACATAAACGTAGTTATTAACACTCTTATCTTAAACATTAACATTATATTGTGAGAGACATCTCAGCTTCAATCTATTTGAAGGCCACATGGGCAAGCAGTATGGAAAAAAAATATATATATTCTTTTCACATAATAGTTCAATACAGAAAGAAAAGAAATGTCAAAAGGAAAAGAATTACCAGTGTTACATGAACAATCTGTGCAAGAGCCACAGACTTCACAGCCTCTAAGAATTTGTCCCTGGGCTTTAACTACACCAGTCCCCCCTTTTTTTCTGTCTGCTTAAAGAAATTAGATGAAAAATGAATTTATTTCTTTTAGCTTAATGCTGTCTTATATGAAACACTTTGGAAAAGCATCTGGCATTTTAAGCCAGTATTTTTTGCTAGTGAAAGAAGACACACAGATCATTATCATAAAACAAATGCTTGACAGTATCAGCAATATCTGTCTTGTTGCAGCAGAGTTTTGTAGCACAGGTATTAATTTTTTTCCCTTTGTTACTTATCATGGTGACAATTTTAATATTGGAACACATTTTATTACCTCCAAAACAAAGTCCTTATAAGATTGCCTTCTTCAGCTCTTACTTCTCCAGAGGCTTCTCAAAAGCAACCACATTAAAAATAGCTTGGAGAAAAAAAAAAAAAACAAACACGTTTTCTGTTCACTGATACTAAAAATTCAAGGTAGTAAATAAAACATAACTTTGCTGTAACTCTTCTGCAATAAACTAATCAATAGTTGTTTTCCAAAGCCTTATATAAGTACCCTAGAGTTAGAGAGACTGTTGTTCTCATTCAGTGAATTCACTGCAATATAGCAATGTTTTTTTCTGTTAAGAATTGCCAATACATAAACCATTTTTTTTGCTCCCAACATTAGAGACAGCTGTTTAAAGATATATTCCATAGGTAAAAACATTCGTGTTGGTAGTTTGGACAGATGTCTCAGTTGTCTTAAATATCAGTTTCTATTTAAAGCAAAGAATGACATCTTTTTTTATTTATTTTTCTCACATATTAAAATAATAATAATAAAAAAGTCCTGTACACCTATGTGCCACTTGAATGCAAATTATCATCGTTATTGGTGTATTTTTTTTCTTTTTCTGATGGTTTCTACAACCTTTAATGATGGCAGAAACAATGTAATTAGTGCTGCTATGAACATTTGGACAGGGAAGCAAGTATAACCAATGCAACAAGAGTTTCCTTGATTTGCAGAACCTTTAAGTTCCACCTCATATGGTCTGCTTGGCACTTCAATAATAATGGTACATTGAGAAATATATATATTTCATTAGAAAGACGGTCCATCATCATTATGTTGCAATATGTGCTGTAATTCTCTCTGGGCGTGAATGGAGGACCAGATAGAATTCAAAGGGAAGACATACAACTAAAGCCTTTAAAAACACATATTTTGTCTCTGTAGTGTTTTGTTTTATCTTTCCTGATGGTGGAAAAAGACCAAATTCCACAGTATAATTTTTGAGTCCAGTGATGTTCCATGTTTTGCAACTATCTGGGAGAGACCAGAGGAACAGAGGGAATATTTTCTTCTTCATTGCCCGTGTGAAAATCTCACAAAATAATCAATGTAATTAAAAAGAAAAAGAAAAAAAAAAAAAAAAAAAAAGAGGTATGTAGGATGGGGAAAAAAAGGGAATTTGAGAGCGAGTGACCAGGTGAAGCCAAAGTGTGCAATTTGGTTGTTCTTGATAATTATTTTTACGTGGTCAATGGTGTAAATAGTTCCGTGTTCACTCAGGATAAAACAAAATTTGTCAAATGGGATATTTCAGTTTAGAAGAGAGGTTCTTCCACTACATAACCACACCTCTTTAGTGGTGAAGTTAGCATACTTTTCACAGAAAGCATATTCTACTAACTGAAATAACTATCTGTCTTATTTTTTCCCAAGGCCATGTGCTTCAGTTATTCCAGATGGGCTGTATGTAACAAAACAGTAACAGCTCAACATGTACTTGAACTGTCTATTCCAGGAGGTAAGCAAAATTTTGAGGGAGGGAGGGAATTTTAGGGGTGTCTTCAAGCAGGACAAAGAACAAGACATTGAAAAGCCTTTATCTGACCTGACCATGATACGGGTTTACTGCATCACATAAAAGACAAATCCTTGTTTGTCCTGTTCCTAATGCTCATGTCTTCCTACATTAGCCATTAACCAGTTTTAATCCACTAATTAAAATGTCTTTGAAACTAGTTCAGAAGGCAAAAGTAGAGAGGTTTTCAGTGAAATCTAACTTACCATTTACAACAAAGCTGATCTCTCCTGTTCAAAATTAGAGAGAGGATAGAGGACAGCAATAACACAGCAATACATCCGCGGTGGCATAGCCATACAACAGTTGTGAATCTCATTACAACAGATTTATTTCTGCCACATCTATTTTCTTTATTTTACTTTTGCCTGTTTCACATCTACTGCATGCATGTAGTGTTTAGAGCAACAAAATGCTGTATATGCACAGGGGGCAGACTAATCCCACCTCAGGTCCAGCAATTCCTCAATCTATCTTCAATATTTTCCTGTAAAGTCCTTATGGAGAGTTACTGAATCTGAGTCTACAAGAACTATTTGTTCCTACTGAACGAATAACACATACTGCTACTGAAGACTGAGCCAACAAAAGTATTTTCTGAATGAATTTATGAATCAAATATATCTACTTGGAAGCTTAAAGATAAAAGAAACTCAAAACTGAAATATAACTTCTGGGCCTTGGAGAGGGAAAAAAATTACAGTCCTCTGTGACAGTAGCTGATAACAAAAGACAAATCCACACTCTATAGATATGCATTAAAGCTCTCTGGTGTTGTGTGTTCTTTTGCTTTCATATAGAGAAAGGTTTACTAGCATCAGATGAAAGAGACTGGTAACTTTTCTATACAGAGTGCATATTGATTCTTGGTGTTTTGGGTGCAGGGATCAAATCACAATATTGAGTTTTGCACACCACTTCATGCCGTGTTGCTTCTCTGCAACCTATCACCTTCCTGGAGTATATAAGTAGCTTCACATTGAGCCCAGCAGGACACACCATGTTAACAGGAATGAAAAATTCTGTTGGAACACACAAGCAGAGTATTCTTTAGTTTTTGTGCAACATGTGTATTCTGTGGATAATTTTAGACTGGTAGAGGTTTTTGCAATGTAAATAAATATACCCGTCCTGTAAAGAACGGATGAGAAAGTTGGGGTTATTTAGCCTAAAGAGAAGGCTGTGGGAAGACCTTATTGTGGTGTTCCAGTATTTGAAGGGGACCTACAGGAAAGCTGGGGAGAGACTCTTTGTCAGGGGATGTAGTGACCAGACAAGGAGTAATGTAATGGTTTTAAACTAAAAGAGGGTAGATTTAGATTACAAGTAAGGAAGAAATTCTTCACTATGAAGGTGGTGAGGCACTGGAACAGGCTGCTCAGAGAAGCTGTGGATGCCGCATCCCTGGAAGTGTTCAAGACCAGGCTGGATGGGGCTTTGGGCAGTCTGGGCTGGTGAGAGGTGTCCTTACTCATGGCACGGGGGTTAGAACTAGATGATCTTTAAGGTCCCTTCCAACACAAATCATTCTATGTATGATTCTATACTGTGAGATTTTATGTGTGTTTATGAACATCACTGTTGCATAGATCATAGATCTTCTTCTTAGAGAATATAAGCATGCCTGTTCACCCCTTTCATGTGTTTTGTAAGAATGAGCAATTATGTTGATTACTTTTCCAGACGAGTGAATTAAGGCACAGACACATCATGGATGGATTTCAACTTGCAGATTAAATCATCTAAATGTAGGTGCCCAGATCCATATGTCTGCATATGCATGTTATATAAGTGACTAAAACTCTCTTCACAGTCTATGCCCACATAGATAGTAAAGAGGTATGAATCTACAGAACTGTTCAGCTAATCAAACAGAATATTCCACATTGCCTAAAATACTTCCCTAAATTACAATGTATTGTGATGGTCTTCACCAACCATAATGACAGTATAGGTACATCATTCATACACAGACAGCTCCATATAGACCTACATTTAGAAACTTTCTGCCTTTCTTTGAGTTGAATGGATATGTATATGGCACAGGGCAGAGCTGTGCAGAAACATCAGCCCAGGTGGATCATAAAGTTAGTTATATCTCTTTATTGCTACAGCTGGAAAAAAAAAATCAATTTATTCAATGAGTAATAATAATAATAATAATAATAATAATAATAATCAATAATAAAATCTTAGGTTTTAAGACATATCAAATTTCATTTGTATAAAAAGTTTTCAAGCTCATGCTTAGTATTATTCATGTGTGTAACATCTTGGCTGACTTTTCCCAAGGATAGTTAGATCATGGGTAGGACTAAAACAGAACCAGGCATAATACTTTATTCAAGAAGATTAGTTAAGAATACATAAATAAATAAATGAAATTGCTTTGTGCTGTGGTTTAACCCCAGAATCCAGCTAAATACCACACAGCTGCTTGTTCCTACCACCACCATAGTGGGATGGGGGAGAAAATCAGAAAACAAGTAAAATTCATGGATTGAGATAAATATGGTTTAACAGGACAGAAAAGGAAGGTAATTTAATAATAATGATGATAAAAGAATATTCAAAAGAAATTATGCACAATGCAATTGCTCACCACCCACTAACTGATGCCCAGTCAGCCTCCAAGCAGCTGCTGCCACCACCCCAACCCACCCCCTGGACAAACTCCCCCTAATTTTTTATTGTTCAGCATGATGTCACATGGTATGGAATGTCCCTTTGGCCAGTCTGGGTCATCTGTCCTAGCTCTGTCTCCTCCCAGCTTCCTGTGCATGCCCTAGTCTCCTCACTGGCGTCATGAGGAGCTGAAAAGCCCTTGGGTCTGTGTAAGCACAGCTCAGTAACAACTAAAACATCGGTGTGTTATCAGCATAGTTTTTTTCTCCTAAATCCACAATAAAGCAACATACCAACCACAAAGAAGAAAATTAACTCTATCTCAGCCAAAAACAGGACACTGAAATTCCCAAACCATTTTATTCAATCAATCCCCACACTAACACATAGAAGAAAAGCAAAATAGTGCATGTTTGAGAAAATTCAGGGAAGTTTTAGATTTTTATTTTTTTTTTTGTAGTCCTAGATGCCTCAGACAAATCTCTACACATATTAACAAGGTCTCTGAAGCTGGTATAAGATTATTCCAACCCACGGTTAAATATCTTCAAAGCACTGGTTGCCCCAAATACCTTTTTTTTTTTTTTTTATAGAAATAAATTTGTATTGTTTTGGATTAATAATCAGAACAACTCCTGAATTTTCATGAAGATTTAGAGTAATTGTGAACAGAAATGACCATTTTCCTTTATAGACTCTAAAAGGAGCCATGGGTGTCAAATTCAGATATATGTATATACAATCAAGATGTCTGCTTAGATGAATCTCAACCCATTGATATAACTCAGTCTCCTTCTTCTCCTATTTTATACCTACCCATAGGCAAAAATCTAGCTGGGAGTTAATAAGTTAACAGTAACAATGAACAACCACTCAGCAGATGCCCCCAGAGATATCTTACCTGTCCCATCATTTGGTGGTGAGGGTAGTTTCAATGCACAGCTGAATCAGTATCTTCCCTATCTGCAGTTATTTGATGTCTGCTGATGCTGTGACACAGCTCTGAGCTTCTCTGTCTTACAGGAACAACAATTACAAGTTGACCTTTGCCATATTTTCCAGCACTCTAATTTATCCCATATATCTTAAATTGAACTTAGAAAACCTCAAGTAGAGGTCACAAGGCAGATGATGGATTCTGAAAATTGGATATATGCCTCTCAAGTTGTAGACTAGGTCAGAGATAGTTCTCTATTTCTGAATTATTAATTCCTTTAAATAATTAGCAGACATGCCACTCAATTATCCTTGATTTTCACATCCCATTTAAAGGTCACTAGGTTTCAGAGTCATCTTTAATTTGGCATAAAAATTATCTGTCCTTCCCAGCTCTGGCTTACATCCCTGCAATCTCAGAAGCATAAAATTAACTTTGACAAAGTTAACTCCTTTATACAGAATAAGGCATCTGTGTGCATCCTTGCTCTGTTTTCACTTGTGGTAAAATATATTGTTCAATTATTTAAAGTTAAAGAAAATTGTTTCCTCAGCTGCTTTAAATAAACTATGTCTCCTGCATCTGCTTTCCCCTCCTCTCTTCTCCTCTTGTCCCCTCTCTTCTTCTCTCCTCCATCCCTTTGTATATCATATTTAAATATTTATACATATTGAATGTATCTGGACAAAATCAACATCAGAAAATGTAATACAGTGAAAAATCTTGCTATCCTGGATTCTCTCCTCATTTATTCTTGGGACAGTAAGAGCTAACCTGATAGTTTTCTTTATGATCTCCTTCGGGTCAGACAAAAAGATGATTTCTCACAGACAAACTGAATTTCAATATGCAGAATAAAAAGCTTAATAATCTTAGCTATGATGCATGACTGATTGTTGTCCTTTCTTCTTTCCTCTAAGTAACATCAAATTAAATGACCTTCAGTAAAGAAATAAAACAAATAAATAAATAAATATTATGTAATTAACCTTAGCAACCTTGTTATCCTCAATGTCTGCTAATCCACCTGATATAAAGAAGAAAGGATCATTTTTCTTTATAATGACTAAAAAATCTATAAAAAAACACAGAGATATCCAAAAATTACTGTATCAAAAGTAACAATACAGAACTATTGTCAAACTTGTGGCAGTAGTATGGTGCAGAATGAATGAGTTGTTAGTTCAGTCAGTATTGCCTTGTGAATTGATTTTATAGCTTGAAGCAGCCTGGGTTAGTTTGAGTAGAAACTGTCCAAGACTAGGTTAGAGATCCTGTGAATAACACTTTTCTTCTATATTTGTTACTCTGTCAGCTGGGATGAAAATTCTCGCCGACCTTACGGGAGAGCACTAAGGATTAGGTAACATTTTTATATCACATGGTTTTCTTAGATTGCATGTGGGTACAAAACCTCACAGTGCCAGCACTTCAGTATCTCTAGGAATGGATCATACTGAGCCTTAGCACCACTGTCCACAAAACAATAGTTTATTTGCAGAGTAACACAAGGATAAAAGAAGCTGTGCTGTTGGTTGCTAATTTCAGGTCAGAAGAAGTAACTAATTTGGAAATTGTTGGTCTGTGCTTGAAAGCTGAGTTAACAGTTATTACCATGTTTCCGTTTTCAATTTTTTACCTTTCCCAAAATATAAGGGTGTAAGTCCTCAACCGTCAATTTTGAAAAACCCATCAACTTAATACAAAGATGTTGTATTTGGACTAGGAAAAAAATAAACCCTGAAGATTCTTGTCCTTTTGGGTTGCTGTTGTCATTACGTTTTTAATTACCATTATGTTATACAGTTTCACAGAATCACAGAATCACAGAATGGTTGAGGTTGGAAGGGACCTCTGGAAGTCATCTGCTCTCACCTTCTGCTCTAGCGAGAAGACCGAGAGCAGGGTGCCCAGGACCATGTCCAGGCAGATTTTTGAAGATCTCCAAGGAGGGAGACTTCACAACCTCTCTGGGCAACCTGTGCCAGAGTTCTGTCACCTGCACAGCACAGAAATGATTCCTGACGGTTAACAGGAACTTCCTGTGCTCCAGTTTGTGCCCAGTGTTTCTTGGCCTGGCACAAAACACTGCTGACAAAAGGCTGGCTCCATCTTCTTTGCACCCTCTCTTCAGGTGTGACATGGATGAGATTTCCCCTGAGCCTCCTCTTCTCTAGGCTAAGCAATCTCAACTCTCTCAGACTCTCCTCATGGGAGAGGTGCTCCAGTCCTTTGACCATCTTGGTAGCCCTCCATTAGACTCATTCCAGTATATCTAGGTTTCTCTTGTATTGGGGGCCCCAGTACAATTAAAGAATTAAATTTAAAAACAAAAAAAAAAAGAAAAAAAAGATACAGAACAATTTTATGAATTCATCCACTCCTCCAGACAATAGTTGTGAGAGTGTGCTCTTTATTGATGACACATTTACTGTATGAATTCCCATAGTACACAAGTTCTGTCAAATACTTAAGTAAACATTGAATGAAGACGGTTATAAAAAACTACAGGTGATGCTAAACTATATCTTCTATATAAGAAGACTGTAATGTTGACACTGGATATCATAAAAGTCACCGTTCTTACTGTAACTAAAGCCTAATTGCTATTATCGTTTACTTTAATGCATTAAGGCAAAGAAAAGCTTTCCCAAATCCTTTTGATCACCACTTTGTCATGAGCTCACCATGGAGCTATCTTTGCAGTTTGCTTTGAATTCTGCATTAGTAAAATTCATTCATTTGCTTAGATGTTCTTTCATATCTGTTCGTTGTTTCCATTTGTCTTTTCTATTGCTATTGAAAAGAGAGAGAGAAAAAAAATCACATCTAAAGGATAATTCAAAGCTTAACCAGCTTGTGGACATCTTTTTTAGTGATATTATGGGTACTCCTAAACAATTTGATTCTTTAATTGCTGGGAAATATGAGGGAAAGAGAGACGAAAGGTTAGTGAATAAATCCTATGTTCCCTGCAGACAATTCCACTCCTCTGTAAACCAGTACAAAACAATTTCCAACTAGAGGCTTCCAAAACTTTTTGTTCTTTACCTGAAAAGATATACAAGGAATTCAAGCAACCTCTGTGCCCAAGAAGCTTTAATAGTTATCATTCAGAGAGACAAAGCTCAGAATTACAATTAAAACCTGACTCTGCCAGACAGTGCATAAATAAGATGTAGAAGGCACATTAGGGGAAACAGATTAAAGGGGGAACAGAAGCAATCTCTGTGACTTGTTTGAAATTTAGAATAGAATAGAATAGAATAGAATAGAATAGAATAGAATAGAATAGAATAGAATAGAATAGAATAGAATAGAATAGAATAGAATAGAATAGAATAGAATAGAATAGATAGGATAGAATAGAATAGAATAACTGAACTGAACTGAACTGAACGAAAAAAAAAAAAAAAAAGAAAACTGTTAGAAAGAGCCTTTAAAGATCATCGAGTCCAACTGTCCAACCACTTCAGGGCTAACCAAAAGTTAAAGCATATTAGTGAGGGCATCATCCAAATGCCTCTTGAGCACTGCCAGGCTCAAGCCACCTCTCCAGGAACCTGTCCCAGTGTCTGAGCCCTCACAGCAAAGCAATTTTTCCTGATGCTCAGCCTGACATTCCACTGGTGCAGCTCTATGCCACCCCCGCGCATCCTGCCATCGGTAAGCAGGGAGCAGAGACTAGCACTTCCCTCTGCGCATCCCTTAGGGAGTTGCAGAGAGCAATGAAGTCACCCCTCAGCCTCCTTTTTTTTTTGAACTAGAAAAATCCAAGGACCTCAGTCTCTCCTTATAGGACATACCTCCCAGCCCTTTTACCAGGTTTGTTGCCCTCCTCTAGATGCTTTCAAGTACTTTTACATTCTGTTTATTTTGTGGAGCCCAGGACTGCATGCAATGTTCAAGGTGAGGTCACACTAATGCTAAATATAGTGGGAGAATCACCATTTTTGACCAACTAGCTTTATGGAAGTAAGTCAGGAAGCTCCACATATTCTCTGAGCTAGTTCCATACATTCATGTTTATTCTCTACAGGTTATATACAGGGTCCATGCTGTCTTACAGGCAGCCCAAGCAGAACTTCTTTCACGTCCCATCCACACTTTCAACAGACAATACTCTCATATCCTTCCTTCAAGGAAGGTTATGGTCCTCCTTTGACAAACAAACAGACATAAAATTATTATTATTATTATTATTAATAATAATAATAATTATTAATAATAAATTACAGCAGGCTTCTGCTAGGTTTCAAGACTTGAATTTTCTGAGTTTCAAAACCGTGCCTGTTTTGAAGTTTGAACTTGAGTCTGAGCTCATGGCCTTGTGCAGGAGTAGATGTGCAGATGCAGATGTAAATAAATTCATTTACTGCCTCATGGAAACCAAAGGCTGCAGCAACATATGGGCCATGCTTCCAAATTCCCTTTCCTTGTTTCATCTATTGGCAAATGCTCCTTATCTAATATCTTTATCTATATTTTTTATATTCAATTACCCAAAGTGAAATCACAGCTGGGACTCATGGAAAAAAAAAAAGTCAGAATAAGCCTGCCAAACATGTGTGTTTTCAATCCAGTCTAGAAGAAAGGAATCACTGTGATAGCTAAAGGCAGCAAATGTCTGTACACAGCACTGCTTTCATCATACTCTCTCTGTCAGAACTTGTTTTGACTTCTTTTCATATTCTGCTATGAATAAAGGCTATGCATTGACTATTAAATACATCAGGCTTGATTTCAACACTTCTTCCCTGACATAGACCAGAAGGGGCTTTATTGAAGTCTGTAGACATAATCTAATAATTTAATATCAGAATCAAATCAAGGTCTTTTTTTATGCCTTTACTAACAAACGCTTTAAAATACCAGTAAGGGCAGTGGGATATATTTTGAACAGAAATTTGTGTAATAAGTACTGAGCAACTAGAAAACTTTCAAACTCAAACATATGTCCAACAGAATACATAATGATAAACTCAAAAGGGAAAATAAAAATTATCTAGGGGTAAACAAGCAAGAACTGTTCTTTCAAAGAAAAAAAAAAAAAGAAAGTAGTGCAATCTAGTGCAATACCATATGTTAAGTCCATTTTGGAGTGTAATTCAGTATTATGTCCTATTCCACCACCACCACCCAATTATCTGGCAGTAGGAATTCACTGATACAAATCTTTTTATAGCATATAATCCTAGAACACTATGAACTCATATTGCAGGTTGTTTTCTCAGCTGTCTGATTATTCTGTTTTATGAACCACGTTTTATTTGAATGAGGCTTTCTTCTCAGTTTCAGTCTGGTTTAAGGATCTGCAGAATTTCCATTACATTGAGCATCCTGGGATTTGGGAGAAAAGAATCTTAGAGAGGGTAGGACTTCAGCTTGTTTTTTAGTGCTGGGACTAGTAAGATGAAGCCCTCACTTCTGTAAAGACTAAGTTTGCAACCACTCCTGATTATTCATATTATCTATGACTTATGCAATGTGACTTAGCAGCTTTAGCCTCATTATGTTTAGCACAGCATACACAGGGAGAATAAAATGACAATCTGCTCTCTGAGTCACAGTCCTTGCAAAGACATACCAGTCCCAAAGGGAGGCTTCATTTAGACATCCCCAACCTCAGAAAGCGTGAAGCAGTGACAGCGATTTCTCTAAACTGATAGGGGGATTGGTTTAATAAATGATTATTTTGTCTGTCATTCAAATATTACAATTTCTCCCCATGGCTTACCTTAAGGGAAACATGCCATTTGCATCAATAAAGTGCATTTCACAGTCTTCTGTAAATGAGCTCAATAACGTATGTATTACTTGCTCTGCTGATTTCTTCTGCCTATATAGTAAAATCTTCAGGGAAAGCACAGTCTTTTACAATCACAGAATCACAGAATCATCTAGGTTGGAAAAGACCTTCAAGATCACCATGACCAACCACCAACCTGACCTAGAGACCCATCACTAATCCATGCCAATGTATACGCCCATAAGAGCGGTTACTCAGTTAAAATTGTACCTACTCAGCAGCATTTGTACCATAATCAAAACAACAACAATAATAATATAGTTTTATAATATAGTTTTATAAGTTTACATCAATGCAGGAAGTGACAGAAAATGAGGACCTTAGAATGCACTAACTACATAATCGATATTAGGAGCATTTCTAGTGGATTTCAGTGGTTTTCAGATCAAGCTGTAAGTACAGGTCCTATATTTAGTTTTCATAATTCTGTGACAGTCTATAAAAATTGAAGGATTAGATACTCTGGTGCTGGGCTACATTGCTGGATCTGTAGACTCAAATTTCCCTAGATTAAAGCAAGCTGACAATAAACAATAATTTTAAAAAAATGTTTGAGAATGGCATCAGACTGTTTCCATTAAAGGTCTCATTTAAAAATATTTATATTTCTTGAAGAAACGGCTTCATTTCAAATTATGAGCAACAGATTACGTTTAAAATTTCTTTATGAAATACAATTTTATTTTGCTTGTTTCTTTTCTATTTTCTAACTACCAAAGATGTAGAATCAGTGTAAATGAGAAGAAACTCCAATAACATCATTAAAATTGCTTGTATGTAGCAGAAATCAGCCTATTTGTTGTAGATAATAGCAGTCAGATATCTACAAGTCCTTAACTTTTCTATTCATGCTGGAAACATTTTGGTTTGTATGTTCTAAGATCTGGTGGTTTTTTTTTTTTTTGTTTGTTTTTTTTTTTTCCCTCCTGATTTTCCTCCTTCCACATTCTCTAAGATATAAACAAACCCCTCAAAAGGATGCTCTTTTGGGATGGCTATTTACTACCATGTGAAAATCAAGCTTCAGTGCATCACAACTGTGGCATCGTTTATTCAGAAATACTTTGAAAAATTGCGTTCTCCAGATTTTCTGCATAAATAAGAAGGATCTGCTTGTTTTATAACTGCACTGAGTCCTATGATGCATAAGCCATGCTCCCAAACTATCAATTCAAGGGATTCGTATAGAGTCAAGAAGCTTTAAAGCTGTCTTGTTGACAGGAAGCATATTTTATAGTCTTTCACCTCTCCCATTGTGTAAGAAACAATTCTACACTGGTAGTTTAACCTTCATCTACAAAGAGCAATTGTTCTTTCCATGAAGCCTGTGCTGTTTTCACTTCAGAAATACACCAAAGCAATTATTAACGGGAGAAGCTACAAAAATAAACACATTTTTACAGCAAACAGTTAACTACAGAGAAATATTTATTTTTAAAGTAGAAAATTGCTGACATCTGGTAGGATTTTGGTTTTGGTTTTGGCTTATTACTCTGCTTCCTGTTTTTCTTTTCTCACATCAAAATGTCTGGTGAATCTCCTTAGATCTAACTGGCCAGACCCAGATGACAAATTGTATTTAAAGATCTGTTTTTTACTTGTAGGAGGAGGTAGTAACAGAATAAATACTAAGTTCTGCAAGATTCATTGGGTCATGCGTAAAGAAATGAAGACCAGTTTAGAAACAGTGTTGGGAAACGTCTGAGATCTGCTACTTCCTTATTCCAGGAGTATATAATTCCCAAGGGGATATCACATCAAATTATAATTTCTGTGTCTCTACTCTCCTGAAACAGGACATTTTTCCAGAGTCCAGACAGTTCCTGGGAACTGGGTCATTAGTTTTATAATTCCTGTTGCTTTTAATTCTTTTGCCACCTGACATCTTGGTCTCCTAGGCAAGTTCCTCCAGCCTTGGGCTGGTACACAAAAAGTGAATGACACTTTTACCACATCCTCCTCCACCCACTTTATAAGCAGATGTATTGTCTCACTCACTCACTCAAAAAAACAAACAAACAAACAAACAAACAACAACAACAACAACAACAAATATTGTGCTACGTGTTTGAGAAAGATGAACTATTAAATCTGTGAATCCTGTTTTCACACAGATATCTTACTCTATTTGCAGGTCAACAACCATATCTGTAACAGAGACAAGATACAAAACATACCCTCTTCCTGACTGTTTCCCATAGACAGCTTCTTGCTCTGTGTGTCAATGATGTAAACACTCCTGAAAGCCCTTATTCTCCTTAAGCAGTGTGTGAATAACCTAGGCACTAGCTCAGCAGTATAAAGCACAGTCTGAGAGCTGAACTGCAGCAGTGCATGTGTCTGCGCCTTAGTAATTTTGTGAACATGGACTGACTTGTTTAGGAAAAAAACTGTGCTTAGAAATATTAGGATTTGGAAGGATCTGCCTGGAAGTTGAGTTATGCCAATATGTGAATACCCACAAAGTATTATACTGGAATATATGGGTAACAGTATATTAAGAAGGGCATTTAATTTATGCTGCAAAGAATTTATACACTTTGCAATTAAGTACACAGAAGGAAAGATTCGCCTTCATTGAAATCTAATTTTATCCACTTGGGAGACTGAAAAATATTACAAGTTATGCTTTTGTGAATCCAGTTATACTTCTAAGGTAGGGATAATATTCTCTGGTCCATTTATGCCTCGGAAATTCAGCTTTTCTGCATAGATATTGATGTCATTGGAAGTACATGGCTCTTGATGAACATCTGTCCCTGTGCAGCCTGATCATATCTCTACCTGTGTTGTATGTAATTGTTTAAGAAAACAATGTAGCCCAGAAAGAGTGCGTCTATAGTGTGAACTGTAATATTGAGGATCCAGACAAGCACTTCAGGAATCTCCTTTGGAATAACTGTAATATTCAGGATTTTTTTTTTTTTTTGGTAAGACCCAGCCTAAATATATTCTAGGCTGATTAATTTCTCTCAAGATAAACCACTACCCACCAGTCTCTTGAAAGAAACAAATAAAACAAATATGCTTAGTACTGAGTCTGTTCTTTGACTTTTTTGGAATAAACGTAAGAAAGCTGAAAGTACTTTTTCATCATTTCCAAAAGGCAGTGGTCACTCTGAAAAATCTGGGAAGATCTGCTCTGGAATTTTTGCAACAGTTGTTTCTCACTTCTGTTTCTCTTTCACCCATGCCCATAAGAATCATGAAGCAAGTTTGCTTTGCCTAGGAAACAGTTCAACTCTCCTGCGTGATTTACAAATAATGCAGCTTAAACAACAACAACAACAATAAAAGTTATTTATTGAAAAGAATTCACAAAAGAATTACAGTATTTCAGAGGATATAATTCACTTGTCATATTAATGACATTTGTAGAAATCTTTAAGGCAAGACCAATTTAATTAATTCAAATTAAAAGCAGTTTAAAATATGGCAATTTGATTTGGTAAAAAAAAAAAAAAAGAAGCTTAGAAGCATCACTGCCACTGTACGTACTTGAGTAGGTGTGAAAATTAACAATTGGAAAAGTAAGAAATGCAAGCACATGTACTAAGTACCCACAAAATATGGTCTGATTTGAAAAGTCAGACATTTTGAAATTATAGGTTAATTATATTAAAATAGCAGTTAAACTGAATCATTACGAGTCCAAGAAGACCACAGTATACAAATAAAAGGTAAATGAACACAGATGAAAATCTGTCTATATATCTATCAAAACAAATGAAGGAGTACAAGAACAGATAAGAGATTGCTTTTAGCGGAGGATTTTGCCAATTACAGAATTAACCAACCATGACTGAATAACATCCATGCTTGGATGAAAGATCACTATCTCAAATAAAGAGATAGGCTCACTGTAAAGGAGCCACAAATAGCTGTTTGCTCAATTCCCCAGTTATTTTATGTGAGCTGAGCTCATCCCTCCATTCTTCTTGGCGGCCGAGCGCGTAATGGTGGCTGTGCCATGAGGGGCCACCGTGCCATGAGGGGCTGCCACCATGTTGTGCTCACCCAGCGCCATGTTCGTGCTCGACGCTACCAGCCTGGGCCAGCAGGCACGGCTGTGGCTGGGCGCCCTGCGCCTCCTCAACCACCTGGGCTGCCGCTTCGGCCTGCCCCGCCTGCACTCGGACATCCGCTTCCTCAACTCTCTCAGCGGCTGTGGAGGGGCCTCGCGGGGTGGCGGCAAGCCCCTCTGCGGCAGCCGCAGGACCGGCTGGCCCAGGCCGGTGGGAGGCCAGGCCCCCATGAGCCGGGCTGTCCCAGAGGGTTTCACCACCACTGTGTTCCTCTTCTTGCCCTGTCCCCAATCCAGCCAGGAGCTGCAGCAGTTCGTGTCTGGCAGCGCCACCACTAAGGATGAGAAGAGGAGAGCTGCACTCAGCAGGATGTAGCAGGCATTAAACTGCACTCCAAGAGCCCCACTGTCCAGACTCCCAAGAGATTATTTTCTTTTGGTGCAGTTATTGGCATGTGTAGCCCTGCAGAGAAGCGTTCATCTGGAAGGAGGAGAACAAGACAAGATTCTTTAAACTTAGAGGAGCTGACTGTGTGTCAGACTCCTAGAAAAACACCTCATAAATCTGCACAGAAGCTACTCAATTCTGTCAAACTACCAAGGAGATCACCTTGCATTCTCCACAGGACTCCACAAAAGCTAGAGAAAACTCCCAGCAAAAGTCAAGCTGCTAAGCAGACTGCAGCTAAGTGTTTGAGAAAGTACTTTTTTCATCCTGTACAAGGGGTCAAGTCACCATCTGTGTTAATGGAAAGTAAAAGGGTTCACTTACTGCAAGTAATGTCTAAGGATTGTACTCCACAAGAGAAACTTTCCCCTCCTTGCAAAGAGTCTGGCTTACAAATGCCAGAACATAACAATTGATTAAATGATTCATTACAGAGATGAAGAAAAGGAAAAGTAGTCTGTGGTGACTTACTTACTTACATCATTCCATTGAATTTCTATGAATTATGTTCACCTTCCATCCGTCTTCCATGCTTAAGTAGAATCTGAGCAACTTCTACCTGATGAAAATGTTTCGTTTCTTTTACATTCCTCTGAAAAATCTAAGAAATTCAGAGATTTGATAATAATTATCATAACACTGCACTTATGTTATGAAAAAAATGTTAAAATGGGATTTGCCCATTTTAGCAATCAAGGGAAGACTAGTGTAAGGAATTATCAAATAAAATTTGACACTTTATAAGCCACGTCAAATGCTACCTTCAGAATTGTCTGTCTTGAATCATTTGGTCTCATTGGAGATAGTTTTTGGTTTCCCTAAGAAAAGATACTTAAAACTCTAGAAACTAAGTCAAACTGACCTAGAAAAAGACTTCCAGGGGAGAAGGGGGAGGAAAGAAAAGAAATAAAAATAAAAATAAAAAAAGAAAAGAGAAAAAAGGGAAAGAGAAAGAAAGAGAAAAAGAAAAGTCAGTCTTGACTGTTGATGGATATCCCTCATCGTAATTGTTTCTGAGGATCTTATTCATCAGTCTTCTATGAGAACATTACAGGGAAAATTGGAGGCACTTCATCTCCACAGCCTCCATTCTACTGTAGATGATCCATTTCGTGTGCCATACCAGAATCATAAATTGGACTGCAGCCTAGGAAAATACTTAAGGAGAGAAGGGTAACCTCCAATTATCATGATTAGTTTGAAAATGACAAGTAGATTTAATTTTTGAAAAATGCTGTCACTTCATTTTGTTTTGTGAGTATTTGCCAAAACAGAAAAAAATAAAAACATAAGTATTTGAAATATTTCATATTGTTTCCCTTCCAGTATCTTCTCTGAAAATCCCAGTTAGGTCAGAACCACCTGGTCAGTTAATCAACTGTCTTGCAAGGAACCAAACACTCTGTAGAGAACAACTTTACATACTTAGAATAAGAATAATCAGGAGGAAATTAAATGAGACTAGTAGGTTTGAAGTTACTCCACAATTTAAAAATTGAATTAGGAATAGAGTTGCCTGCATGTAAAAGGATAAGACTACAGAGCAGGTGGAAGGACCTTTTCTTCTCCTCAACTGCTTCAGATCACTGACTTGTTAAACACACTGACAGGCCCCTGTTTTATATATATATATATATTAAAAAAAAGAAAAGAAAAAAAAAAAGAAAAAAAAAAGATATGCAGTTATGGCCTATGTAGCAGAAGCAACAGGTAAGATATCCCTGTATTGCACCAAACTTCTTGTTTCTCTCATTCTAGACCAGTATTGTGTTGAAGGACTTTTATTATGGCCAAGACTTATTATCAACATTTTCATGTTTCCAAAATATATTTTCCTTATGATTTACTGAGACATCTATTTGCTGTGAAATCTCATCACTGGTTAATGTTCTGAAAGCATTTTTGAAGCTGAAAAAAGTACCCCAATTTTAGCTCAGTTGTTTGTTTGTTTTTGTAGGTGGAGTAAATAGATTAATAGCAATTGCTACCACAGTCTTTCATGCCTACTTTGTATTGCAAATTGTTTACTAGATTCTCCCTTTTATTTGATAGCCATCAATAAACTTTCCTAAACTTTCTTGCACTGATGTCAAGCAAAAATATCTCCAGTGGAGCCAGTGTCTGTACATTAGCAGAGAGTGGGAATGAATGGGAAAGGTGTCTTATGCTCTTTGCAGTAATGTTCAGTACATTACATATGTTCCATTAGTCTGGAAGGCACTTCTCAAATGTCCAAAAGGAGAATCTCTTTTCAGAATAACACAAAATAGGCAAAAACTAAAGAAGGAGATGAAAGAGGTAATGTGTGAGGTCATTTTGCATGATGTCATTGAAACCAGGAAGAGAAATGGATCCTTCTTAAAATTTTATTACTGGAGGAAAGGAAATTTTGTAGCTGAAGCCAAGACAAGGAGAAAATACTTGACAGTGGTGAAAAGGCTGGAAAGAGCAGTGACACTATTGAAAGACAAAGACAACTAGGGAGAAACAATACTGTGCAAAACTGCAAAAATGTGTTATAAAATATGAAATTTCTTTCTGAGCTGAATTCCAGACTTAGCAGATGTGCTCTCAATTACCACATCTCAAAATTTCATACGTAGAACTGGGTGATTCACTTAGTCTACCTGTATCTGAGTTTTCTATCTGTAAAATGAAAATTAAAGGATGAGAACCAAAGAAATTTAGCTCAGACAGGAAGGAAAAAATGTATCTTGCAAGACATATGGAGTAATTTTAGTAATCCTTCTAATCTACTCAGAGGCTTTAGCTGAAACACTTTCCTCAGTGTTGCACAACAGACTTTGAAATAGTTGTGAACAGTTGGAAGGAGTCCAGAGAATAAAAGCAAAAACAATTATAGAAAGAAATATCACCCCAAGAAAGACAGAAAAAAAATGCAGTTGTTGAAACTTGAGGAGAGATAATACAAAACAAGACAACTATACAAATGTATAAAGGGGTCAGAAAATAATAAATAAAGAAAATTATGTGTTCTCCGTACCTGTAGTGGATAATGAAGGACAAGAGTAGGTTGTACGAGAATGCTGCAAAATCTGCATTACAGGCGATCCTTATTGAATGCAGAAAAATTTGCATTACAGAAGATCCTTATCTATGAGTTTGGCAAATACCAGCCAGGAATAATATGCTTCAGGAGTTGCCACTGACTTTAGTGAAAGCAAAATTAGATACGTATATATATTTATATGTATTAATTATGTATATATTGGCATCCCTGTCCATGGCAGAGGGGGTCAAACCAGATGATATTTAAGGTCCCTTCCAACCCAAGACATTCTATGATTATATGATTAAAATCTGATGTTTTGTTCATTGTTCAAATGTTGTATGAATAATTCAACATTCAAAAGATGTTGGCAATGACATCACTTAGGGAATGTCAGTTTCCTGAAGTTCCAGTAGACTACAGGAGAAAGGTATCCTTCACTTCATTTATTTTGTAAAAGGAAATTAATTTTGTTACATAACTACTTCTTTCTTTAATATATTTTGAATGCATTGGTGTTACTGAAGGAGATGCCTCATCAAAATCTGCTTGTTTTATTTGAGACTTAAACTTATAAAATTTACATTTTTTTTTTTTAATCCAGTAAGTTGGAAATTAATGAAAGATATAACACTCTTTCTTCCTCTTGTTATTAAGGCAATTGGACTATGAATAAATTCTTCATTATTTAAATTTAATCTAGAGGTATCTTCAAATACATCATCAGTGTTTTTGTTAAAGGAAGGAAAGCAAGCTTTGAATTTCAAAGGTGAATATTGCAAATAGTAGGTCATTATGGTCAAAACAGTTTTTATTTCCTTTAAGAGATTAGTCTACAAGACACAAAGATTTTAATTATAAAGCACAGACTGCACAATAGAAAAACAAATTTTAATAGAGCGAATTGCTAACATACTTCTAAAGCTTCATTTGTGACAGACATAAGGACTTGACTATATCTTATTTGTACATGTAGGAATAAGAATGTCTGTGAAAAGAAATGCAAAGTCAACAGGACCTTGAGAAAGTACTGACAGAATAATCTTTCAGAAATAGCTCCTCTTCACTGAAAGGCAGCTCTCCGCTCAGGCTACCTCTGACTTATTTTCTCCCTTTCAATGCTGAGAAGAGTATCATTTTGTGTAGTCAGCTACTCTCAATGGAGACAGTGAGCGTTCCCTGTGCTGAGTGGGTGATGTGCCAGTTGCGTTCAAGGAGGCATTCTCTTCCCTACTGAGGGATCCATCACTTGCCACTGCTTTAGATATGAATGATATTAGCAGCCACACCTCAGGGTAAGAGCTCCTTCACTTCAAAACTTGTATTACCTAAGTTTCCAGTCTCTCTGTTTCTTTAAATCCATTTTATCTGATTTCAGACTGCATATTAGTTGCAGTAATCAGTGTAGCCAAGAATTAGATGAAGACTTAGATTCTTACTGTCCTCCTCATGGTGTCTCTTGTCAGATCACAGAGCCTGAGGGAAAACTTGTGGAGAAAAAAATATCTTACAGATTCTAGACTGGGGCGGGGGGGGGGGGGGGGGGGGGGGGGGGGGCGGCGGGGCAGGTAATTAAAGGTAAGACCTTTGAGCAGTCTCAGAATTTTCTGCAGTTTTAAATGTATTTTATATCTGTGTCTTTGCTATTTGATAAGGAATTAGATAGGTGGAGTCACTGTCCCTGGGGGTGTTTAAGGAAAGGTTGGTTGTGGTACTTAGGAGCATGGCTTAGTGGGTGACATTGGTGGAAGGGGGGCAGTTGGACCAGGTGATCTTGGAGGTCTTTTCAAACCTTCATGATTCTATGATTCTGTGATTTTATGTTCTCTCATTCTGAGGACAGGAAGCACAGATAATCCCATTTGGCTAAACTCCCTTTCCATACCTAAAACTGAGAAACCATGGTTTCCCTATCTAAACCATGGTTTCCCTATCTAAAATCAAGAAACCTTCAGGATGACATGTCCAGACTGCACCTAGGAATTATTTCAGACCTCTATCCCAAACATTTCCAAGAATGCTTTTTGGGATGGGCCAAAATCTGAAGATATGAATAGTTGTGAGGTGCCTCTACTCATCAAGAAATCATCTTAGGATTGTTACTAAAAACTGGTTGTCCATTTAGTATCTTCAAATATCCATGACGAGAAACATATTTTGTTCTCTGGAATAGTATGGCAAATGTGATTTTGTACTTCCTTTGAGTTCCTGGTTGTTTTTGCCAAGGTGATGTCTATCTAAATATTAGATTTGTACAAATGTCTGACTATTCAGGACCTGAAAATAAACCTTCAATCAATATGTGCTTCCAAACTAGCTTGTTTGGCCACAGAATTTCAGGACATTATAAGACGTCTGCTGCAAGTGGTCTTACTGATGGGAATCAGATATTTCCTTCTATGCTTTTAATTTTTAACAGATTTGCAGCAGGAATAGATCACTCTTTCCTATGTAATTCTGACTTGTTTACACTCAGATAAGGTATTAAATTGAGGTACATTTGAAAAAGGAAATATTCTCTGGATTAGCCCTCTGGCTTGTTGAGTAAAACACTGACAAAATAGAGTGAACATTACTTCATCAGCCAGAAATATATTTTCTCTCACAAATGTGGAATGGGGCCAACAGATAATCTGGACAATTAGACTCTAATGTACCTATTCATATACAAACAAGAGGAAATTATTAATGTCTGTAAAGAAATTGCTGTTTTCTCAAAACAGATTTCAAAAGAGTAAAACGTTTTACTCACTCCTACCTCTATCTCTATACCTCTCAGTAATGTATCTGACCTGAGCAAAATCAAGTCCCGTACATTAACTTATATAGCATTGCACAGGAAAATCTGGAATGGTTTATTACTTTCAACCAGTACTTTTCGGCATTACTTATTGTTCATGGCATTATAAAGTATCCAGTTAACATATAAATGTTCTGTACCTAAGACAAGAAACATATAGATTCAATGTGTTAAAATATTGGGATTACATGATACTTGTCGCAATGTCTAACACAGAACAGTTCTAAGAAACATCCTTGTAAGGCTTCCAACAACTTTCATATAGATCCCCATGTTCTGCAAGGTAAGTCTTTGTAGTTTCTTAGCTGTGTAGACCAGACTAGTAGTAACCATTAATTACTTCTCCTCAGTGGGTTATCATACCTCAGCTGAGCTATGGTAACCCACTCTGAAGGTACTCTCTTGTCCTAAAACCTGAAATAATATATATTATCTCACATTTGCCACGGCCTAAAAATACATGTACACACAGTCATTTACCATAGCTAGGCTGATGAATGGTAACTTAGTAACTAGCTGTAATTTGGTCATCACTATAAGTCTACTTTTTATCTCATTTTCATGTTTGTGAGACAAAAGCATTTTGTGTCCTGCAATTAATAGCATATCTGTTCACCAGCATAGAAACTCTCAGGTATTCATCTGGATCTATATTACAGGTTCTGTTTCAATGATGAACCTCCCAGAAACCTCACTGGTATTTTTACTTCCTTATACTGAAAGGAAATTTTCCCTAAATCATTAATTCTTGGCCTAAGCTCTAGAGACTGGGAGAAGAACCATAGTTGGAGGGAAGGAAGAAAGATGGAGAGAAGACATTTAAAAAAGCTCTGAGTCAGTAGGTGACCTTATACGAAATCCTAAGAAGATGAAAGAAATTGCTGACCTGAAAATGAACATAAAAGGGTGACGATTAATAAACTGCAGTCACACGAAAGAGAAAGAAATGCCTATATCTTCAATTTGCAACTATAAATGATATCAAAGGAGACTCTCTTGTTTCTCTTAATAAAGGCATGAGTCTATATTGCTATCACTTATTATTAGCTTTTTATTTGCATAGTACTAGGCCATTTGCATTAAGAACCTATTTTTCCCTCCTCTATTTTGTTTGTTTTTCAGATGAATTTATGTTCACAGTGGGAGACAGCATGAGAAACCCTAGATTTAACCACAGAGAATAGCAAGCAGTAGGCAAATTTCCTTTTCTGTCCCCTGCTGACTTGCCAGAAGAAAAAAGATTGCTCAGTCACTGTGCACGTTTAGTTCTCGTCATCTGTGGTCTCAACAGGGGGGTCAGTAAAATGTCAGTGGGATTGCCAGTTAGCATTAAACATGCTGGTGACTTTTTTGGGGGTGTGTGTATCCTTAGGTTTAATTCTCAGTTCAAAAGCCCCACTGCTGCTCTGCTGTTAACAGGCTATCATCTCAGTAATTTGTATCTGGTTGATTTGCAGTCTTCTCCTAGCTCCTTTACATTTTTGTCTCTTGGGAAACCTCCAGGGCAGGAAAGTCTCCACCTCTGTGTCTGCAAAGAGCTAAATATATTTTAGGATCTCCTTTAAGCAAAAAATACACAAATCTTCTTCATCACTCATGGACACAAATTGCCTCTACCAGACAAGAATTATCAATAAGTGTTAGCCCCTGAGCCCCTGTTTAACTACGTTGTACTGTCATAATGCTGGATTTGTGTTGCTAAGTGTCAGCAAAAGATGTATGTATTGGGTGCTTTGACAGCACTGATCACACCTCATTCACCTTTTTACCTCTGTACAGACTACTGATATTTTTTTTCTTTTTTTAAACAAGTATTAGCTTGCTTAAGAAGGTGATCTGATGTAATGAAATATGTACCTGCAGAGCATGGGACACTGAATAGATGCTATATTATACTGATCAGTGTAACCATAACTTCTGTAGGTTGATAGTATTCCACAATAAAAAACAATGCTTGACTTTCCCTTAGAGTAGTCCAATAAATAATTGATCATTCCTTGCAAATGAGCCCAGATTGGGCAGACAGGTTATAAGCATGCCATGAGAGCAAATTAAATGTACCTGGGATTATTCTCTCACAATGAGTCCTGCTCATAAATTCTGTTACTCCTCCAAAACTGCACGTCTCCATGCAAACTCCCTATGGGCTAAAACAACACCAGAGATGTGTAATTTAAGCTTACGTACAGGCAGTTTCCAATGTCTTGAAGATTTCCAAACACTGTTTAATTCATTAGTATAGGTGTTAATAAAGTGTCTACCAGCCATAGAAGACTCCAGAGTTTTGGTAATCAAGCAATTTGCATTAAAGAATATGTTCAAGTCCTCTTAAGTAGTTTTGGGATCCAACTATTCTCAGCTTTTAATAAAAGCCTCTGACTACTGAGCTATTCAGCAAATGAAGTCTGCATGCAGCTGCATTCAGATAGAGGACGAAGACTTTCTAAACTAAATGGTGTGGATCCCAACAAGAGAGTAACACCTTCCACCATCCCAGAAAAAGGCCAACCTAAAACAAACACTCCAGCACTGATAAAACCACCTGATTTTAGGAACTTAGCTAAAGGCTTGCCTCCTGTAGGCTCTTTTCATAGTTACAGGAGTTGTACAGCTTGCATGGTACTTACATCTCCAACTGGAAACACAATGTCCCTCCCATAAGGTACTGGGAGAGCGCCCAAGAGCGACTAATCTCCTCAGTTAGATTTGCAGCTAAATACTAAAACTTAGATGGAATGATTCCTCTTTTTGTAGATCAGTGTCACAAGGAAAAACTGCTCACTCATATGATTTCAATCTAATTGGAATTGAAGTAGTTTACTGACTAATAAACAAAGTATCATTAAAAGCCTATCAGTGAACTATTTATCTGGCATCAATATCAGCAGTACAGCAAATAAACCACAAAGCTAGACACTTACAAAATATTAAGAATATCTATAAATTTGTAAACAGTGAACAAGCCCCTGTAGGGTCACATTTGCATTAAGAAGTGGTGTCCCTACAGACTGCATCCCGCAAGCTGGGACAGGTTGCTCTATCTTTAATTCCTCCTTTTAATCTGACTCTTTTTTTTTCAAAAATTTCTCTTATTTTCTGTTTAATCTGCTTGATAGTTCTCTTCCCTTTCAGGGTTAGCTATTGGGGAGTAAAAACCCTTTTAAAATAGCTTTGAGTGTCCTGTACATACACATTCCTGTCTCACCACCTTTTGTTATGCAGACCACATCAGATAGTGGGGGAGTCTGCGAATTCCCCCACTAATCCCATATAAACCATTTGCTTAAGTGGCTCACCCGGTGCATGCTATGGAAAGAAATGGTAGTTAGCAGTATTTGCAGATGGCATTGTTGACATTAAAAGAAAAAATCCAAGCGCAAAATAGATGCTGTATGTGCTAAAAGCTCACTTTGCATGTTGGTTTTATATTGCTTATACACCTGGGCCCTGACAAATGAGAAGAAACTCTATTTTGGTGAAATTAATTGTGACTAACAGTGAATAACTGGATACAGAAAGTCAAGTTCTCTGATAATTTTATTCATGTTTCACATACATTGCACTATATGATATATTGCTTTTTCTTTTGTTTCTTCCGAATAAATGTAAAAATTAATATATAAAGAGATCTCATTTTAGACACATGCTTTATTCCATTTGTGATTTCCAGACAATGCTTTCCATGGATAATTAGGTGGTCTAGTGTTAAATTATGTTAAGATTAGCAATTTATACTTCCAGTACTTATTTTAAATTAAATGTGGCTATGCACACGTGGGTGTATGTGGATGTGTGTGTGTGCATATATTGGTAAGAGAATCCCATGCACAGGGCATGATTCCTTCCCCTCTCCACCACCACCCTCCAAGAAAAAGCAGCTACAGGTTCTTTCTTAGAAAAAAAAAAAAATGAACAAGTCTGAATTAGATGTACAACATAAAGTAAGTGACATTGCTGGAGGAAAAGAAATAAATAATATGCAGGTAAAACCAGAATATCAGAAGTGACTATTGGGCAGGAGTGCTGTCTGCTTTAAAGTGCCTGAAGTCCCTGTCAGTTTAGAGGAAAACAAATGAAAATACCCATTTACCTGGTTCTTTAGTGCAAACCCTAAACGACTTCACCCTGCTTTAAGTCCTCAGGCAAAAACAGAAAATGTCAAGACTGAAGAAGAAGATGTGCTGAGACTTATGACCAGAAGGTTTTCAAGCCGGAAGGCAGAAAAGGATCCCTTTGTGGTTGAAGAAGCAGAGTAAATTGCACATGCCTCAGCCTTGAGAGCTTTGGGTTTGTTTGTTTCTGAATTCAAGAGTCTTTAAACAAACCCAAAAGAAACAAACAAAAAAAATTGTTTTTTTTTTTTTTTCTTATTTTGTCCCCTTCTCTTTGAAAATAATAAAATGAAATCATTCTCATTAATCTAAATAGTCAGGTTTTGCTGGCTGTGTGATTTATTAACCAGAACCTGGGTTAATGATACACTGTTTGGGACTAAGATTTATCTCCAAGTCTCTAATAAATAATGTTTTTCTTCCCCTTGTGAAAAATTCTTTACGGAGCAAAAGAATATTGTTATTTTTAAATTATTACATTTTAAGCTGCAAATTAGAAACCATCTATGTACTTAGTCTGCAAGGTCTAGAAGCAGGCTGAAAGTGAAATCTCAGAAACCCCATTGATGATATAGGATGGAAAGAAGAATGCTATAGGATATAGCTATAGGAATAGAATGATATAGAATGCTATAAGGATGGGAAGAGTCCCTTTTTTCTGCATAAGATATACACAGGCTTACATCCTAACACACAGGCTGTTTCTGATCATTATGCTTCCCTTTCACCAGTGGATAGGACTGGCAGTAGTTCAGACCTAAAGCAGGTATAAATGTTCCAGCTGTAGCATCAATATATCTTATACATCTTGTCCAGCTGTGGACCCAGCTACAGCATACATCTCTGCCTGTAGGCAGGGATGGCTGGCAAATGGTGGGCATGCACAGTGCCCCCATGAGGGCGATTTTGCTAGTCCTTCATCTGGTGCAATTTATTTGCTTGGGTTTGAGTTGAGTTTTCTAGGTGATGTGAGAACGTCGCAGTTAGATGTCAAACTACAGATTCAGTTCAGACAAAAGCGGGAGTCTGGTGATACACTTCTCAAAATCTGCTGTTGGTAGATGGCTGGAGGGCTATTGTTTCAGGCAAGAGATCAGTAAAAGGTTTCGGATGATTTGCCTGGTGGTAGCAGTAATTATACCAGTAGGACTGGAGTGACTCACAAACATGGCAGTAAGCCAGACCCTCTTAACATTCTGCAGGGAACCTAAAGGTCACTCACTTTTCAATTAATTGGTTTCTGGGGGCACACACTTTTCTGTGGCTTCCCTAAACTGTTAGGAGGTCTTACTTTTCTGCCTGTGCTACTTTCCGTTTTTATTGGCTTTCTAAAATCAAGACGCACCCTTCTTCTATATTGTATTTGTTCTTCCCTTTCAGTAGGAGCACAAAGGCTACATTTGAATGTTCTTATCTATATGCAGATGTACTTTATCTTTCATTCTCAAAAGTCCTAAACAGCAACATTGATTTAAATTTCTCTTTCTGACACATCTTGATAAGATGAGACACTTGTGTATTTCTTGACAAGGTGATGCAGATAGCAGACACAGAGTCTAAATGAAACACTGGTGGACATCACTGTTCTGGTTTTCATGGTTCTCAGATTATTCAGCAAAGCAGGTTAACCAGTATTTTGCATTTCTTCCAGATGGGAATCCAAAGAAATAAAATGACTTTACTAAGAGGTGGAGATGGGGGTAATTTTCCACGCAGCTTGACCCAAGTCATGTTTTCTTTCTAAATCACCCTAAGAAGTATGGTATCTACCTCTGGCCACAGAGTATACAAAGAATTATATTGAATTGTTTTATCTGAACACCTACATTTTACATTACTGAAAGTAGACATGACACATACAATAAACCAAGTGTGCAAGTATATTTGAATACTGGCTTCATAGATCCCAAGAAAATGATATGAAACGTTGTTGTGCAACTATAATCACCTATAGAATATTGGTCATTGAAATTGAAATAGGGAGTGATTTGTATTTCTTTGGAAAATATTCTCCTAAATATTTGTCATTTTTATTTATATAGGAAAGAAGAAACAGTCTGGCCATTACAGAAAACAAAGTATGTGGGGCTCTGTACAGATGGAGGTGAACAATGTGAACCAAAACATATTTTACTATTGCCAAAAGCTGAGCACTGAACCTTGTGTCCTGTGTGAACCTTTAATGAAGTATAAAATTCTAGTGCGTGACCACATCTATCAGTTAACACTAAGCTCAGACTCATGGAGTTTTAAGTTTGACCCACGAAGGAAGACAGAAGACAGATAGTCACACTCTGGTTTATAAGCACTTCCAGGGAATCCATCTACATTTTTCTGGTTCTCTGTTTTCCCATGCTTGTGGGACTACAGGGCCTATAGACAAAATGTCCTCAAACTGAGCCACTCTGTTAATCCATACAGAAAATCTCACCAATCAAAACAATGACTATGACAAGGCCAACATGAGTACAACTCCCCAAGCTATGTTTTGGAGAGTAGCTAAATGCAACATTCATAAAACTAAAGTGTCCTTCCCTGTACTTGCCAACCCATTAAGAGGAGTGGTTACAATTGAATGAAATCCCTCACCACTCCATCCTGATAACTCACCCCTTCATCAAACCTAGCTGAGAAAACTAACATCCAGTTCAATTAAAATAAAAAAAAACGGTTCCTTCCCCCTTTTCATACTAATCTGTTAAGGCACTAAGAGGATTTAAGAGGATGTGAAGTAAATGGATTTTTATACTCTCACTGGAAGAACTCTAGCTGAATTTCAAATTCTTTAAAGCTTGCGTTCCAGTGTAATGTGATCATTTTTTTTAGTACTTCAGGGAAATGTTAAGAGAGGAGTTCTTCCCAAATTTTAATTAAATAATAATAGATATAATATCCAAGAATCAATATTGTTCTTATTAGATTAGCCTTTATTTGTTACTGTTGTGCTTCCATGGGATTTGGATGTGCAGATGGTTTTATATCTTCCTGTTTATTTAGGCAGAAGGCTTTGTTTCTCCTCTTTCTACACATGGCCATTAATCCAGCCCTTGAATAAAATCTTTCCATTTCCAATGTTATCCCACAGCAACTGAGAAAGAAAGAGGAAATTGGGGGGGCAGGAATTTTATTTATTTATTATTTTATTTATTTATTTATTTATTTTATTTATTTTTATTTATTTTATTTATTTTTATTGTTATATAGTTTTATTTATTTGTTATTTATTTTCCCCAAGGGAAAAGCTGATCTGTTAACCCAAAAAGCTGGTTTCTGATTTAAGTTCATTTTCTGTTTCCTCTATGATAACCACGAGAACAGCCTGTTTAAGGTATTTTAGGGCTTCAGTTCTTCATTGAAAGGAGGAAGTCAGATACAAGCAGCAATATACAACATGAATGGTGAGATTTCAGTTACCACAAGCTATCCCTATACAACAGACAGACAAGTAGATGCTTACTTGAATATTTTTAAATATCACAAATGTATTTTGAGCAAGTGAGGATTTCTGCAGGAAACAATCTCAGCATGGCTCTATCGTTGTAATAAGCTAACCTTACAATGTACATAGAACAATAGGACAGGAAAACAAAGTGATTGAATACAGCCTTTAAATTCAGGAGAATAGGATTTGTTGCTGCATGTGGTCCACTTGTAATATCATAGCAATGGCACTTAGCCCCTAAAGAGCTGTTTTCATCAGTACATCTCTAAGCACATTACAAAGAGATGTGATATCCTTTTCTTTAAATTTGAAATAAGGTAATACTTATGAGAGGGTACTCAGCAGTCTGCTTGATCAGGCAATACAATCCACTTTCTGCAAATTTTCATTGTTCTTGTCATTTGGCTAGGATGCTTCTCTCTTTTGCCTACACAGAAATCAGCCAGGAACTACTCCTATTCTAGGAAATAACTATAATTACACATGTGAAAAATAGTTGTGAAAAGAAAACCTGATCTCTCCTTGAAAGCATAAGCCTTGCACTGTGCATACCACAGTGCCTCAAATAGCAAAGGTGAATTGTAGGTTTAGAGTTTCCCATAAATAATGTAGATTTAGAGTTTCCCATAAATAATGGTACATATGGACAGTCAAAAGGACTTTTAGAAGAGCTTCCCACTGGAGCAGACTGTACTGCCATCATCCTGCTGACATCTCTTGTCAGCCCTAAATGACTCCATGAGTCAATGGGGCTGTGCAGGAGAGTACAGAGTCTATGTACAAAACAGATTGTATCTGAAATGTATAGTGCTTTACTGGGCCCAAGCTCATTTGCTTTGCCTTTCAACTTCTTTTAGAACTTCCACTTTAAGAGGGAATTCACCCTGGGTGATCTGAGGCAGCTCAGTACTACCCCCTGCCAATTGGTATAAACACTGGGCCTGAAGTACACATAAATGCCTGGGCTTAGATGGTTTGGGTCTACTAGAGAGGATGTACTGCTGACATTGCAGTGCCTATCATCAGACCTTGCTCAGTCTCATACGAATTTTAGAAGGATGGTGCTCTAGGATTTGTCTCAAAGGTCAGGGAATTGAAGTTATAGGCTAATAAAAATGTGAATTTGGGATATGAACTTGGGGCTTCAAATGCCAAGCTTGAAATCCTGCAGATACCCACTAAGGTCTGCTCTTTCAGATGTTTAACTCTCAATGTCTGTAGGTTGTACAAATATAGATTTTATTCCATACTTGAAAAAGGCAACCAGAGTTTTTCTGTGGAGTTAGAGTCCCAGGCTATATTGCTTAGCTGGAATGCTTGATTCTCCTTAAAGCTAAAGCATATGCTGAGAACAGAGCCAATCTAACACAGATACTAAACAGCAAACCTCTCTAATCAGAAGTGCAGTCATACATTTCTCTCCCAATACCTAGGAGATTGCTCTAATACCCTCTTAAATATTGTTAATCTTCTCATGGATCTGAGGAGTTTGTATATGCAACAGATGATGTGGGATGTGCTGGACATGATGCTGTAAAGCTTTCAAAATTAGACCTTCAGGAATTCTGGTGCATGGGAATAAGGAGAAAACATTTCAAAATATCTTTTAATAGTCCTCTTCTCTGAAGAGATCATGGAATCTACAACATGGAAGGAAATGGGATGTGGATTTTATTTCACTATGTGAATACATGGCTCTCTCTTTCTCATCAAATTTCATCATCTTTTTAAAGGAAAAAAAAAAAGCAGCAAAAAGTAAGCAAATAAAAATATGGGCTGTAATGTTCCATGTAAAGAAAGAGAAAGAGAGAGAAAGAGAAAAGGAAAGGGAAAAAAAAAAAAAAAAAAAAGGTGTTGAGTTTTGCCCGATGTATGCAGTGTGAGTTCTTATACCTGATCTCTTATCACTTGGTTGTCTACACTGTAAATTTCTCTCAGCAGGCACCATGTCTCTGTATGTGTTTGCAAGGCTTTCTGTTCACTTATGGTGCTCTAGCAATAATAAACTACTCGATGGAGCAGCAGGAATGTCTTCAGTATGTCTTACAGAAATGTCTGCTGGTTCCTATGTTGTATCTAGCCAAGGAAACCCACATGATTATGCATACTGCCTCAGTAGGCCCACCTATTGTTGCAGGGCAGTGACCAAAACGTGTGGTACAAAAATTATATTGTTTTGGTGGAGGTACAGAAAACTGCATTCAGGATAAGAGCAAAGGTTTTCAGATGAGTCCAGATGAAAAGAGGTGCCCCTTTAACTTGTTCGTTTATTAAAAGTTGCATTGTAAATAGCTGTTAGGTCCAGAAAAGGCAAACCTGACGTTTGGCCTGTAAACTGGACTTTGTGAACTCCCTTACCACACTGTCATGATAGCAGTGAAAATCAGGAAGATGCAATCTGTGAGAAGTAAGGTTTTTCCCTTCACTTTGATGGGATACCTGATAGAGCTGAAGCTCTGAAGAGAGACTTGTGGCAACCCTTGAATTTTACTGCCTGAACGGCTGCTTTTAGAGACAATGAAGTTCAGAAACGCTTTTCTGGTCACAGCTCCTCCCATACCTGCCATAGAGTAATAATTAACGTTCTGGCTGATCATTGAACTATGTGCCTTTACATCCAAGAAATAAGGACATAAGGTTTGGATGAGTGAGTCTTCAGTATAAGTTTCAGATCTAATGACTAGTTATATGCTCAATAAAAGACAATGCCCTCCACAACCTCCTAAAATTAGTCTAGTCATTGTGCTTTATGAAGAATTCTTTGATTTTTAAGTGTTTTGAATGACAAGAGATTGGCACCTGTAGTGAATTTAGATACCATGAGTCCCAGATAATGACTTTTAAATGTACCTTTGTGTGACTAAATAATTTCACCTGTGGAACTGTAAATGACCGTAGCTTGTAACATTTACTCAGAGATTTTTCCTTGATCTCTAGATTGGAAATAAGTTTCTGAGTTGTATTGTCAGTGCATAAGACTTTTGGGGGAACTGTCGATATTGTTACCCATATAAGTGAAGTGTGCACTTCACTTATAATCAATTTGGTCATCAACAGAGAGATGCAGATGCTGTTATTCATTCTTAATTGTCTTTTCTAGATATTGGTGAGCAGAAAATAATCTTCTCTTAATTTTTCTCCTAATATCCAAGACTACAACCTGTTTACTAACTAATGGAGATAAAGAAAGCTAAACATAATTTAATTTCTTTGGCTGAAAAGAAAGATTATAACTTTTGTTTAACTTTACAAACATTATTACTTTATGCAAGTCTTAGAATTTCCTTCTTGTAAATTCAGCAGAAGATCAATAACTTATAGTTGAACTACTACATGAAAAGCACATAGCCCAAGTCAGCAGGTAACATACAGCTTATATAATGATCAACATAGGCCCCATGTGTCATACTGTGGAACAGTTTTCATGTTTATCCCCAGACAATTAACAAAAAATATCAAAAAAAGACAACGATATTTCAGTCTGATCCCTTCTGCCCCTCAAAAATTAATAATTTAAGTCTACTTATCAGTCTATTTAATAAAATTATCTATAACTGGCCAGAGATATAGTGAAACATTCATCTCCTAGGAGACGCAGCTCAGCTTCTATGCATCTCTCCGTGTTTCTCCCTGGCAGTATTGATTATCTCTCAGGAAACAAGCACAGTATGTTTCCTACTCTGTATCAGTTCATTGATCCCTCTCAACTGACAGCTCAGAGTATGCTTGTGAGCAACCAACAAAGAGAGAAAATTCTCCCCCTACAGAAAACAAGTCTGTGTCCAGGAGTTAACTAAGCAACTCCAGCTATAGCATATGATGCAGGGGACTATAATGAGATGGGAGAGCAGGGTATGAGTCCTTTGTCCCTCCCTGCCTCTCTTGAGTAAATCTAAGTATTTTTAGGCCAGTGACAGGATATTTGCAAAAATCTGATTGTGAACAGCAAGGCAGTGCTGGCTACAGAGAGCTGGCAGGTTGTTCTGTCTTTGGCTCAGTCCATTTAGGAATCAGGCAGCTGAGATACCAGCTGTATGTTCTCAGTGAACCTTCTGTAGATCCTGCTAGAGAGACTTGCAAAAAAGAAAGCCTGGGGATGATAGATATGGATGTAGTTGCCAAGACTTGGTTAAAGGGAATATGTTTGGAGGGGGACAGCAAAGGTAGAGGACATAACTTTTGCTGATGGTCTTTATTCATTAAGTGAAGACATTAGTGAGCCTAATATAACTTTAAAGAGGGAGGATCGCTCTAGCTGCCCCAAGGGATGTTTTAATTCCTGCTCCATATAGCAGTCTGGTGCTTATAGCACTCATCAGTGGCTGTGGGCAGAAACAGACTGAGGTCCTGACTGCTGCTGCTCAGACATTATGGATTTTACATGAAATCACAATTGGGAAAAACATATAAACAACCCTTGAAGCTGGAGCCAAGAACTCCCAGAGGAGGTCCCCAGCCTTCCTGCCAGATCTGCCCCAGTTTTCATCTTCTTTTTCCAGCCCAGTGAAGTCTGGATTCTTTTTCTGCACACTTCAAGACTTTTCAGCTGGCATTGTTCAAGCATTCTGCCCTCCTTCCAAGCAGCCTCGAGTCTGGTGGCTAAGCAGATTGCAAAAACCCAAGATGTGGGGAGTCAAGTCCTGTAAAGCAGAGGAGCAAACTGAACACAGATCTTCCAGAGTTCTGCTGGCTGTTAGTGTGCTGTGTGAAATCGTTCCCATTATTCTTTTGAGTGGCTTTGCCTTGAAAGATCAGCTACTGCTATATTTTCTGGAGCACTGAGGAACCAGTAAGCTCACTTTGTAGATGGGTTAAGAAAACTTGCAACATGGAGCTCCTCAGGCAACACAGGGAGAAGAAAGCCTCCTGTGCAAACCCTGCATAGGCTTCAGCAAAGATCAGATGCTGGGCTCCTCACAGCTTTCAGAGGTAAGTGAACAAATGGAAAAGTTAAACTAAAAATGCAAAATGTGCTTGAATTCTAGCTACTAAACTTTTCTCTCCACAGTCTGAGATGCAATCTCTCTCTCTTTTATTTTTTTTAATCCTTCCACTATGTCTTGTGTTTAACATTACAGAAGATAACTAACCACTTATTGAAACTATGAGAGCAGAAGACTGGCAATATATTTTTTTGGTTTGGGTTGATTTTTTTTTTAGCATTTTTTTAAGCATTTTTCCCTCCTTTTCTCATCAGAAAATAATCACTTGCATTGGTGTTTTACCCTGAGAAGTAAGAAATAGACAAAACAGACTTACAGAGTAAATAGACTAATAAAGTAAAATAGAACAGAATTTATCAGACAAGGCAAAAATTATTTGAGTACAAATACTTCAACAGTAACGTGAACAGGCTCTCTGTAGTCAGACAGTTTCCAAATTTCCTCTACTTCTTCAATTCAGCTCATTCTAGTACCTCAAATCACAGTGAAGTTTCTAGTTCCTTTTACAGCATAGCAGGACTCTGGTTTTGGAATCACTGGTGAACCACCAGTGTGAAAAAGCCTACTCCATGAAAAGGAGCACACTATCTTGTGATAAAAAATAAAAACAAAATAGGACCAAGTCAAAGTTTTGGATTCAAAGTAGGCAGTATGGATAGCAGCAGGACTGAACTATAAAATTTCAGACCTAAAAGCCACAGAGTAGCTTCCACTTAATTTTTTGTCTCCTTTGCCATGAATATATTAGGCTGGTAATCTGGGGCAGATGATCTGTGAAGGGAAAAATGGTGTCTCTAAACTTTGACCTAGCCTACAATAAGCTGAAAGGTTGAAACCTCTCTCTTTCCTTCTCCACCCCTTTCCTTTTCTGTGCATTTGGTTGAAATGTTTAATTTTGCAGATGAGGGTTAACATGCTGATGTTTTCTGAAGGAAACATATTTGATTATATCCCTACTCCAAAGCCTCTAAGGTTCATTTATGAATTTATTTTAGTGTGAAGATTTTCATTGCCTTTGCTTCCAGTTGCTACAAGTTACCTCATAATGGCAAGCAGTGCTGTCAGAATGAAACAGATCAAAACACAGAGAAGCATTTGCCTTGTTCCATCCAGAGCAGTGCTGTCACTTAAAAGTCTTGAGATGCTCCCATTTCCCCAGTTTCCTAAATATTCTAAAATGCCTTAGTCCAATCCACAGTGATCTCAGAGATTTTAATGGCCTCTTTGATTTGTGATTCAAAATGCTGAAAATTCTCACAAAAAAAAATGTTAACAAAGTACAACTTTTTCCAAAAATTGGGACCAGAGAAAAAAGAGATCGTATTCCTTTTTTGTACAGGATCCTGAAGAAGTGTGAAGCAATACCTTCAGTTTTTGAGTGACTTTGGACACTGACATCAGGTAAATGCTCAAAATGTTAAGACATTCTTTGAAGATAGTACCTACTCTTGAGGCTGTTCCCCTTTGTGAGGTGTGATTAGAAATTAATTGAGCTGAAAGGCAAGAAAATTATGATTCTATAGGTAAGTGATTAGGCAACTTGGTGTTTCTGCTCCAGTGAATACTTTGTATGAAATTATGTAAATATTCATTAGGATATGTCAGGAACTCATGTCTCCCCTGCCACACAAATACTCTAATCACTATTATCATAGAGTCTTTTGTCCAATGAATATTTAGTTGTTCTATAAAGGCTAGCAGTTTCAGCAGGAGGCTTAGGAGACTCTTTTCTTGAATACCTAAACATAGTTTTTGAAATATTCTCTATCTCGGTTTTAACCCTGACCACCAAAGGATGGAATGAAAGCCCAAAATCAGGGACACCATGAATATACTGGATTAAAGGAATAACCACTTTCTCTATCCTCGATGGTATTTGTGTCTAACCATGAAGGTGGATAGAGAAAAATCTCCTACATTTTGTCCAGATAGGCAGGGGATATGTTTCTGGACCAGACTTCAACATGGGATTTCCAGACTATGTTGGAAGTGTTCCAATTAGTGTAGAATCGATTAGCTGTGAAAGTAACTATGGAAGAAATTATCATACAAATAGACACAATGAACACTAACAAATTACCAGAACCATATGGTATTACCTTTAGAGTTCTATGGAAACTTGGAGATGAAATAACTGCATTACTATATATATATTAGCATATAAACAAAACTTCATGGTATCTGAAGACAAAAAGAGGGAAGCACTGGGAAGAACATTCTTCACTAATACTCCCTTCCGTTCTGGACATTTCCAAGGTGCCTTTGGACAGCATTCAGTCATAATCTGACTAGAGAGACAAGAAAAAAATAATGGATCCTATCATCAGACTACCTCCTCATGAAGGACGTTGACCTACAGGTACTGGACTAGTGGACTAGGTGACTACTCGAAAGAGAAAGGTATAAAAGAGCTCTCAAGAGAAAAAGTACTCCTGGAACCTAAGAAGACATTCTTGAGGAAAAGAAAAAAAAAAAAAAACAGCACCTTGCACTTGGACTTGTTGAACCTCATTAAGTTCATGTGAGCCTACTTTTCTAGCTTGTCCAGTGTCCTTTGGATGGCATCTCTTCCTTCTATTGTATCCACTGTACCACTCAGCTTGATATCATCCGCAAGCTTGCTGAGGGTGTGCTGGATCCCAATGTCTATGTTGTTGATAAAGATATTAAACAGCATTGGTCCCAAGACAGACACCAGTGAGGGACACCACTTGTCACTGGTCTCCACTTGGACATAGAGCCATTGACCACCACTCTCTGGATGTGGTCTTCAAGCCAATTCCTTATCCACTGAATGGTCCACCCTTCAAATCCATCTCTCTCCAATTTGGAGATCAGGATGTCATGTGGGATCATGTTAAAGTCCTTACAGAAGTTCTAAACCAGCTGCAAAGTTAACAGACAACCTTTGTTGCTCACTCTCTTCTGATGTGTAGACATTCTACCACTTTACAAACATTAGTGGAGAAAGAAAAATAGGGTAGAGCCAACCTTGATCTGAAGCCATATCAGTGCTCATAAGTTATGTGACAGCTAAAAAGGCGCATTTGGGATCTGAATTTTGGACTTAGGTGATTTCAGTGATACTTAGGTGCAGAATCACAGAATCATCTAGGTTGGAAGAGACCTCCAAGATCACCTAGTCCAACCTCTGACCTAACACTAACAAGTCCTTCACTAAACCATATCACTAAGCTCTATATCTAAACGTCTTTTAAAGACCTCCAGGGATGGTGACTCAACCACTTCCCTGGGCAGCCTATTCCAATGACTAGCAACCCCTTCAGTAAATAAGTTCTTCCTAATCGCTAACCTAAACCTCCCCTGGTGCAACTTTAGTCCATTTCCCTTCGTCCTGTCACCAGGCACGTGGGAGAATAGACCAAGCCCCACCTCGCTACAGCCTCCTTTAAGGTACCTGTAGAATGGTGGATTTTTGTTTGTTTGTTTATATCTGCACACTACATAGACAAGAAAATCCTTAGTTCTTACCGGTTGTTTTGCTGTGGCCAAAAAGTAGCTGATTGGTAATATAGTGCTTACGCTTCTCTGCTGAACTAAACCCTAGTATTTATTTACATAAAATACTAACCTACTGCAAATCCATTTTAACATCAAACTTTTAAGAGGAAGACTAATTGATTTGCATATGTTGTACATCAAGTCTGGGCATTGGGATCTTCCATATAAGTGCAAATTAGGCTGTCAGGTATCTTTGCACTTGTTATTATCTTGTCTTATTTTTATCAATTTATGCATGATAATTCAGCTTGCTTCTTTACAGAAGACTTTGTGGTCTCTTGATAGCTGGGTTTCTCTCCTCTTGATTTATATTTTCTTTATTTGGAACTGTGGTAAATGAAGTGGAAGGAAAGTGAGAAATGAGTAGCACACCATGAAACAAGTTTCACTACTTGTTATTTGCTAATGCATTTCCAGCATCTCTTCAAATCCTACAACTTTTTAGGACTGTATCACAGAAGCAGATACCAGGAGTTGTTGAAGCAACCAAGATCGGTCACAAGAATAATACTGCAAATGTTTCATTTGTCTTGGAGAAAATTTAGATGTTTGTTCTGCCTAATTTTACATTTTTCATGTAATTTATTTCTGGTTGGTTCTTTTAGACATTTTTCAGTTCATAGAGTTTAAGTTATGGAGTCAAAGTGGTGCATAGGTCTCTCCCAACCAATGTGTCTCAGCATTTGTAAAAGGAGACAATGAATTCTAAAACAAGACCAAACTCTGAACCAAATCAGATTTGGTGTTCTAACAATGAAATTTATATACCAAACCAACTATGAATACCTGAAATATGTGGGATGATTTGTACCCAAATGTTTCAGATATATTCATGATAAAATATTTGAAAGAACATCAGTGAATTAGTGTCTCAGGTTTAAGCCTCAGAGTTGCAGTATAGTTACCAAATAAACTCCAAGAAAAATATGCTAAGTACTGCACTAGAGAGCATTAATTAATTAATTAATTAATTTATTAGTCTCCTTTCTTTTCCTCTCATTTCACCAGGATAATAGAAAATGCCATTTTACAATTAAATATTTTGCTAAAGCACACCCTCTAGCTTACATTTATTGGATAATAGACAGTAAGTAATAAGGCAAATCTCTCTATTCCTCTTAAAACTTCACTGAAGATAAAGAAATTACCTCAGTATTCGGAAGTAGAAAGTTAGATACCTGTAGATATCTATCTACAGGAGAAACTCCGTGACTATGAAACTTGTGCAGACCAGCATAATACAACCCCTTCCACACCATTTCCTACCATCTGCCTTTGTTTCTCAGCAGAGCACCTTACAAGGACAAGAAGTAAGTTTAGGGAAGATTCATTCCCCTCACTGCAGAAAAACCCTTCATGCCACATTTTAGATTAATTCTCAGTGTCTAAATTTTATTTGTAGTGGTGTTTTTTTGCCATTTAATTCCTTTGTCTCTGTGTCTCAGTGTTCCATCTTCAAACAGCTCTTAGTGACATTTCTGTCCTCACATGGAAATTTCCACCCATGTTACTTTCTAAGCCATTCAGATACTAGCCATATTTATCTATGTATTTAATGTTTTGTTTTTATACTATAGTGTTATACTTTCTGTCTGAAGGACTTCCAGTTAAAAGAAAGTAACAGGAAAGGAAGGCAAAAACAATTCTCTGAGAAATTTTGTACAGCTTACTTGATTCCTTTGTAAATCACAGCATGTCATTATTTTCTCCTATTGATGGCTTAGGAAATGCTGATGAATTGATTTATGGAGAGAAATTAGCGGTTTACAGTATCTTTTGAGGTACTGAAAGCATAATAATATCTTTCTTTGGAATGAATCTTCCAAAGCATCTAGCGCACTAATATATAACCTTCTGACTGACAGAAACAATGCTAATCTTCTCGTATTCAAGAGCAAATATAGTAAATTAAATTCCTATTATGATGTCTTTTTTTTTAAAAAAAAAAAAAAGGAAAATTTTTTAATTCTTTGATAGAATCTCAAATTAGCAATTTATACTCTGAGCCCAAAATGTGAGTTTCCATCTGCTTAATTAACTATTGACCAGGTCTTCATCTTAAAGACTGTTTTTTTATTATTTTTATTTTTTTATAAGATGCCTATATTAAATGAACCAGTTTGGTGCACTTGATATCTTTGGCCTAGTGCAACATTGTGCAATCTGATGAAACATCTCAGAAATCCCTGGAAAGCAATTTTATTTCTAGAAAATCTCTGTAATGGAAAAGAAATTTGCCAAATATAAAAGTACAGACCTCTGAGGTGGACAAGGACTTCATACTGTCATTGTTTTTGTTTAACATCAGCATTGATTGGGGTGACAGGTAAGATGTAAAGGGGACTGACTGTCAGACTATCTGAATTTAATATCATCTTTCTCTAAAGTCTCAGTTCTGCTGATAAAATCATTGTGTTGGTTGAGTTGGTTAAATTGATGGAGGTGATAGGCAATCTGGTCAGAGATGCAGTGATACTCAAGGTGGGGGGTGGGGAGTAACAGCTGAACTATGAACTAAATTAATTCCTTATTATTATCATAACTCTTGAACAGTCTTAGATGGTAGACAGCCCTATCTTAACTTAATATCTACATAGTACTAAATAAGTGTAAACTGTCAACTGTGGTGCTGGATAACCAGTAGCTGTGACTGCTCATGGGCTATAAAAGCCTCTGACATATTTTGTTTTGTCACTCCTTTATACAGATAATGACTACAGAATCACTGTTACACCCTTATACTGAAATGCACTGGAATATAAAAAATGTGAAGAGTGACAAGCAACATACTGAAGTTTCTCTTCTTGATGTCTTCATCTCAGAAATCACTGAAAGTAAGAACTAACTTTTTCAGCAGGGTTTCAGTTTTGTTGGCTTTATGAGTTTGTGAGACAGGGCAAAGTTGAAAGTCTAGATTTACTCTAGGCAGTTGCCATGGCACAGAGCTACTAAATAGCAAGTTACCAAAGAATGATCACTTGGGCACTGACATTTTCAGAGGTGCAATATTAGACAATAATAGATATATAGTGTTAGACCTCACTGGTTATGAGGCGGTTATTAGGTAGTTGTATTAGATGTTAAAGGTGGCAATGTTCTGTGGAGTTTTGTTTTGGTGAAGGAGATGCAGAAGTTGTCAGTAATTATTATAAACTACATTTTTAAGCAAGATCTTCACCTATTAGGGTATATTCTTTATATAGTAATTTTTACGTGAATTATATTTAAATTATGAAATGACAGAAGACAATCCAAAATGGTTAAAACATTTAAAAAAGTTGCAGTTCTGACATTTAACTGAAACTCTGTGTTGTATCAATAAATATATATAAATCATATTGTTTAACTGCAAAACATAGGAATTCAGATTGAAAAGTGAGAAAGATGAGATCAATTTGCTTTTATTGTTTCACGAAAAATGCTTGTAAAACATAAACATAAACAGTGGCTATCACTGCAAACCAAGAAGAAAGTGTTGTTGTAAGGGTTGAAAGTGCTGAGAAAACATCTTGGCTTTAAGGAACTATAGGCAAGTGCCATTTTGTTAAACTGAATTGTAGAACATACAAAACCTGAGTTTTTCTCTAAGAAATTCTGGAGTGACTTTATACTTCTGTGTTTTAAGGCACTCCAACTCTGGAATGCTTCAGGATCCAGGGAGGTTTTCTTTCCCAATTCACTAGAGACAAAATCCATTTGACTTTCTGACCCAGGGTAGTCCTTACATCCTCACCCAATAGTCAGGCTGCTGCAGTCCCCCACCCTTTGTCCAACTAGAAGAGATCCTGGACATGTATTCCCAATAAAAGCACACGCACAAACACACAAGTGGAGTGCACACACTTCCTTCCAGTAGCTGCTGAGTCCCTGTTCTTAGAAGTCTGGCCCCCATACCTGTCGTCTGCTTAGTACCTGTCTCCACATCTAATCCCACTCGTCAGCTATTCGAGATTGAAGGTCACTGGTGTCTCTCACACACCCACTTAAGGAATAGAAAAGGACCTCACTGTTACAGAACAGGGTTCTTTGGATATTGGACATTAAAATGGCAACAGACCATGGACTAAATCTGATGGGTTTTATTATAACTACACACACTGATTGCCAGTATAATTAAGCTTGTGCAGAAAGTGAGCAATGTAGGTATAATCAAAAGGGAAAGAGAAAATCTATTTGCCATCTAAGAAAGGTGTAATTGTGTAATACACTCAGTTGTCAAGGATATCATGATATTCTCACTACTCTTTACTGCTGTGAATAAATAAATAAATAAAAATAAAATGTTCTACTGTAATTTGTGGTTGAGAAAAGGGCACCAACAAAAGACAATGTTTCAAAGGAGTAACACCAACTGAAAGATTTCCATGGAGAGAACATAAAAGTCTCTAGGTTGTTATTTCTTAATTGTTCTATTCCTCAAATTTTTCCTAAAAAAATAATTTGAAATATTTTCTTTAATCATGGTATCCCAAGAGTAATGTCAAGAGCTCTATAGATCAAAACATTATTAAGAAGAAGAACAACAAAAAATAATAGCAGGATTTGTCCTATTTATTATTTTTTATTATTTTTGGAGGGTTCACAAGGGAGGAATTATGGCAACAACATTAAGGAGTAGATATGAATAAATAAAGGTCATTGCCAGTTATCTGCTGATCTGGGGAACAGATTAAAGTGTTTAGTATTTCTTACATAAAATGAATACACTTTTGCCTAACAAAATGGCCAGGTACATTAGGCAAAGCTGTTGCTCTGCCTAGGTTTGTATTTATTTGTTGTTGTTTGTTTGTTTGTTGTTTTGTTTTGTTTTGTTTTGTTTGTCTCTCAAAGATATTTTCAAAGTTCATCCCTCTGGTAATAAACTCATTGTGAATTCAGATTGGCAGTGGACAAAAGCCAGTCCATTTAATCCTCAAACATTTCCACAGTGTTCACAGAGGCTAACAATCGAGAGTGCCTATAGTTTCACCAATACCTTTTCAGGAATTTTAAGGAATAGTATCTCCAAGTTTCTTGTCACTAGTTACTGTGGACTGTGCAATGAATCCATCTTTAGCTAACACTCCACCAAGCTCTAGCTCAGCTGATATTAAGTGTCTACAGACTACTTATTACAAAACATTTCTGTCATTACCAGGTCTGTATCCAGAAATAGATATGGATCATACAATATCAAGAAATTGTACGGAAAATATACTCTGGGAACACAGAGGCTTCTTTGAGGGTTTTATTTTTGAGATTTCTATGAAACAGGTTAATGTAAATGCACACATTGATACAGTCAAAGTCTAGATCATGTCCTCAATTTGATTTTATGTCCTGAACCTCTGATTTTCACTGAGGTTCCATTTCATGAACCTCAGTTTCCATTCAGGTACAGATAACTGGTGTCTTGGCATATGAGTTCTTCAGACCCCACTCTCCAGATGATATGAAATTAATGTAAGAGCTGATACAGTTACTCCTTTTAGCAAAGTTTCTGCACCTACAGATCTATTCTTGATTTTAACCAACTCACTTTTTCATAAGCTTACTTAAATACTACAGCTTCTCTGCCATTGACACTTCAAATAAATCAATCCTTACTGTTTCTTTTGAAATTTGTTCTTTAGTAAGCTCATTGCATATGAAGAATGAAAGATGCCAAAATATTTTTTCCATCTGCCTGATAAAAAAATAATAATAAAAAATTGAGAGATCACCAGGATATGAGATTTTTTTTTTGTCTTTTTCATTTTTTCTTCTTTTTTTTTTTCTTTTTAAAATAATCTAGATATTATTTCTCATTTATGTTTTTGTTCCATCCCATTTTAGTCCATATAAGTTTGAAGAGAAATAAATACCCAGAGGACAGACAGGAAAAAAGAAAAAATTTTCTCTCTCCTTTAGTCACTTGCTAGCATATTAGGAAAGGTTTTCAGTTTTGCCCAAAGATTAAAATACACAATATTGAGAGGAAGATTGAGGATAGAGTTGAAGGAGCTGTGTTTATATGAGTCAATGCTAAGTTATTTGCAGTGATAGATAATCTCTAACTATTGGCTACCAAAAGGCTTGTCTTTCATCTTAGACCTGATTGTCCCTCCTCTGCAAAAATTGTACATTATTTTTTTTGATTACAAATACTGGTTATTACCCAAATAACTGTTTTCTAACAGCTTTAAATGTATTGTTTGATAAAGTTCTTTGCCCTGTTTTTTCCTGTCTGGTATTATCTGGACAGTATGACTGATGCCAATGTCATGGTAAGTATATGCTCCAGAAAGCAGTTGAATCTTATGTTTATTTCCTTTTTTTTTTTTTTTTTCCTTCTTAAATAACTCCAGTGGAAATAAATTTAATAAGGCCCTCCTTACTCTCTTTCTACAAAAGCTGAAGGTTTTGTTGCCTTCACCACACATTTTTTAAGCGCTATATTATCTTTTTAATACCACGATGACCAGAAATAGGATAATACCTGAAGCCTCTTTTCTTCTGAAAATTATTATCCTCTAATACATGTCACAGAATACATCCAGATCTTTGACTACATTAGCTCATCCTGATGTTTCAAGTATTTTTAAAAATATATCAACTGGCAGTTTAGTTTCCCTTGAGAAATTTTGTCCTCAATAATCTGCATTTCTCTATTATTTTAATTCACTTCATAAAAAACACTCTGTGGCCAATATTGAAGGCTAGCAGGAGGTACCATCAATTTTATATGATATAAACTGAGACTTTCAAATTATGACGGCTGTTGGAGTTCCTGTTGTCTGGTACAATCTCTAAAGTCACTGACATAATTTTGATGTAAAAGTTTTTTATAGAATACAAGTCAGCTGCAGTAATTATTCTTATGGAATCTTGACATGCAGAAGTAGTTATTTGTTTCGGGAAACTGTCTGACTTTTCTCAGGAGTGCTGAATATGGTCTATTATTTTTATCTGCTTTGTCTTTCCGTCTTTCTAGGCTGTTACATTCACCTCACTAGCCTAAGGGAACCGCATATACAGCATTTATATTTCTGACCACCTTCAGTTATTCAGTATGATCTTTAGTTTGTTTTATTGTATTGGTGTGATAAATTAGGCAAAAAGATGCCTTTAACTCTAAGGAAGTAAAAGCTGTGTTTACCATGGTATCTTCCAAATCATGATATCTTCCAGAAATGAGTTTCCATCATAAGAAACACTGACAAAACCCCATCCCCTGAGAACAAAATGGTTTTCTTTCTATAATACCTGATCAGACTTTGAGGTTTAAAAATAAGCAATTTAATGAAATCATCTTAAGTGGAACATAACTGTGAGCCTTTCTACCTCTGAGGAATTTTTTTCTAGTGAAGATTTTAGGTTGTTCCTGTGCTCACATATGGGAACACATCTCACATGTACACCAGCAAATTAAGTGTATCCAGACATATCTCCAGGCAATGAGACCTACTTGTACAGAATGTCTCTTTCTTTTCTAACAAACCATTTCAACCCCCACAACAGGTCTGCGTGTGAACTGCCTGCTGGAAAGGCTCCTGGGCTGCTCCAGCTGCCAAACCAGGTCCAGAAAATGACCAGGGAAAGAACTTGTTGGAAGTGACCAAAATCATGTCAGAAAAACATCTAATGCTTTACTAGCATAAATTATCATGCTCCAGTGCCAGAGAACCTGCTCAGGCATGCTCAGCTTTGCTACTATAGATGCAGACCATGCCATTTCTCCCTGAGAGGCGTTTTTCTGCTAACCAGCTGGGCCAAAACAGCTCTCATTTAATTTTCTTTCTGTAAGTATTTCTCTTTCAGTGACCAAGATAATGACTAAAGGGGCATAAAAGTAACCTTTTCAAAGTGTGAGTCACAATATGTAAGGAGAAGCGGTATTTCTACGTAGAGAGCTAGAAGGGGGGTAGGAGAGAGGGAGAACAGCCAGCCACCATGCAAACATATTTATATAAAACCTTCTCTGGGAGACCTAAAAAATGTCTAGAGTTGTAAAAGCTTTCCCCAAGAGACAGTGCCTGTCTTGATAATTTTTAACCTTTGACCATCATGTCTACAGAAAAACTGCTCTTCTAAACAAATCATTATTAGTCACCCAAATTAAAATATGCTGCATAGCAAATGTGAAAATAACAGTAGAGATGTTTGTTTTTTTCTTAGCACTGAAGCTTATCTTTGCCGTTTTGTTGTTGTCGTTGTTGTTGTGGTTGTTATTTTTGTTTGTTTGGTTAGTTGTTTTATTTATTTATTTATTTATGGAAACAAATCTTGTGCATGTTACCATCATCCTATATAAAGGACAGCCTTGCTTGCATCTTTGTGTGCAAGTTCATACTTTCTACAAGTTAAATTTTTTACTTCGTCCTACCAAATTCATTTGTATGTCTTAAATCTTGTCAGACTATCTTATCCCACTTCAGTAGCATTGCCTTCTGCCTTTTCCCCAGCATTACTGTTTTCAGGTATATAAAGACTCTTTCATTCTCCGTAGTTTTCTGCAGTTTTATGAGCGTGGCTTTTAATATATCCCTATTATACAGGAATACAAGGAGGAAAGAATGACTTTTGCATTTGGACCAGATAGTGATGAAGTTTGTGTTCATTTTCAGTTCCAGTGGGAAATAATTTTATTCTTCCTGTCAGCTCACTGGGCCATCTTTGTGCTCTGAATATGTTACTTTTCCTCTCTCTGGGCACACATCTGAGCACAAGTGTGCTCAGATGAACTTCTCTGCTGTGTGCACTTGGGAGTCTCTGACATAACAAAGGACACAAATTCCTTATATATATTTAAGGAATATATATATATATATATATAGCATAGCGGAGCCTGCATTTTATTGATGGGGGAACTTTTCACACTTGTGTCAGAGACAGCAGCAGATTGCTTGCTCTTACTGGTGTATTCATATTAGTCACATCAATCTTAATTGTTCTTCTACTTTCATCAGACCCAAGGGGTATGGTCCATCTTGCATGCATCTTCAGAGCTTCTATTCACTTAATGAAGACAAGTTCTTGCTCAGTAGGCAAAAGGTACTTTAATTTTGTTACCTTTTGTATCCTAAATGAAAGACCTTCAATTTCTTGTAATTTCATAATTATTTTTAATCTCCTGGATTCCTAAGGGTAACTTCAATCTATTGGAGAACGAGTAAATTAAAACTAAAGCCACACAAGTTCAAATGAATGATGGCATTGAAAACAATAATGTGTTAAAACCAAAAATCTGTAAATTTAACATTTTATCTTTTAAGGTTAGATTCATTTCACCTAGCTTTTGTTGTAAATACAATAGATAGTATGCATTGCCTTCATAAACTGCATCTCTCTCTCTGTGAATAATAGAAAGGTCTTAGGTAGTTACTGTAAATGGCTGTTAAACTTTTATATGGGTCCCACATAACGTATTGTCTTACCCTTTCCACTTAAAAATCCATGACTGTGAAGACCAAGTCCTGACTATATTTAAGACTCCTTCCCTCCCCCTCCCCTGCCCCAAAACATTTGTAGGACAAACTAAGCAAAGAAAAATAGGAATGAAATACTGGTACATGTGTTGGAACAAGTTTACCCACGACTATGTAGAAGATTGATGGGAATATAAAACCTGAGTTTCCTGTCTGCTTATTCAAACCCCTGTCTGTAAAAACACAAAGTGATTCAAATGGATGAGAGCGTGATCCGTTCCACCTAACTTCAAATAACAAAGCTAATTGTCCAGGCGTCTTCTGCAACCTAGCAAAATAGTTCCAGAGCCCAATGTATTTCATCCATCTTAGATAGCTATCTCAGAATTGGATGAATCGCTATATAGAGTTACCTATTTCACCGGAGTGATGACAGAAGAAGCTTAGGTGATTGACAACAGCTCCCAGCTACCTTTTAGATGGCTACAGGCTACACACTGGAAGGGCCCATTTACCAAGGGATGAAAATTCTTTTTCACAGGAACTTTCAAGATTTACAAGTTTGCTTTTGAGTTGCCCTCAAGCCAAACGCCAAGCATTTTTAATGATTTCACACAGAGGGAATAGTTATTTTCCAGTGGAAAATATGAGCACTTTGATTCAGAAGGGAACATGTGCTTTTGAGGTGGACAATAAGTGGATGAGAACTCCATATTATGTAGGAAATTCAAATTGAATTTGAATTTGAATCTGCTCATCCTGGGCCAGAGCAAAATGTATCATCCCAGATTGCTCGGCATCAGAGAAGAAAGAGTTTTCTTTTATGGAAATTTTTTGTCTTAGCTGAAAACCAGTTCTAGGAATAACTACCTACACAGAAGAGAGGTCAAAGACAGACATTAAAAAAGGAGAACCTTTTCATATTTGCAAGTAAGACTTGCAAAGAGTAGCTATTACAATGTAATGATTATAGTACTGCTTCTGCTAGATACATTCTGTGAAGCAAAATGCATAACAAATTGGGGAGTTTTCCAGCCAACCACAAAACTTTTGCTAGTATTATATTTCCATTTCAAAAGAAACAGTCAAATGTCAAGATTTAGAAGAATATGTAATCATTCCCTCTCTGCCTTATATACACCTACCTTACAATAAAAAATAAAAATAAAAATAAAAAAGTTTTCTGTACCATTTTCAATAATGTACATTCTTTTAGTAATACAACTCCAATAGATTTAACTAATAGTTCTGGGTTTTTTTTGTTTTTGTTTTTGGTTTTGGTTTTTTGTGGGGAGGAAGGGGGCCTATCACGTATCATTGCAAGTTAGAATTGCATAAGCACCAATAGTTTATCTCTGTTAAGTAAACTACTATGAAATTATTCTTTCTAATCATGTAAATCACGACTGTGGGGAAAAAAAAAAAAAAAAAGGTTCTGTGGTTTTAGGAAGAGTACAAATCTAGAATAGCAAGTAGTCCTTGCCTTAAAACAATTGCCACAATTGCCTTTACAATCACGATGATTGCACAGAGGTGAAAGAAATATATTGTTCTGTCAGAACTAGCATTAGCATGGACTTTATTTGACCAAGCTAATTGTTCATACAAATTGGGCAGGGAGCTTATCGTCTGTCACTCAGATATGATCCATGTAATTGAAGCTATAAAGTTGCTATAAAGTTCCTTTTCTAACAATTTTACTTACTTTCAGTAACAAGATAAAGAACTGTTTGTGAAAGTGATTTTTATACATATATCAAAAAGAGAATGTGACAGAGGAGACAGGGCTAGAGGGCAGCTAGGAATAATAAGCTATAGGGTGGAATTTAATACGAAATTTGCAGCAATGCTTTTTCATAGTTTATTCTATTTCCTCCAGTTTTCCTCAATTAGTCCAGTTATTAATGTAATTCTTATATTAAATCACTGTATTCTTCAACCAAAATTTTAGCTGATTTGTCTGCCTGGAAATGAAATATATTAATTAATAAGCATTAATAAGCTGAATTTCCACAAACTGTGTTTTATTCTAGCAAGTCAAGACATTGACATATTAAGAATTTGGGAGCTAAGTTCATGATGTGATTTCTGCATGCATTCTCTGACACTAAACAAGAAAGGATTTAATTTAGTACCATTAATGGAGATACTACTCTAGTTGTACGCACCATATCATGCCCTCCAGTCCTTGGAAAAAGTGCTGGCTTTTGACATAGCTTGTTCAGAAAACAAAACAACAAAAACAACAAAACAGCATGCATAACTGATTTTACATCTATTTGCACTCCTTGAGTTATCTACCTAGAGATATAATATTAACAGCTCTGTAAACTTTCATGTTTCTTATATGCTAGTATTCTGTGTGGCGGCACATATATATACATACATACAAATACACACTATATATACTGCAACTAGAAATGTTAACCTTTACACACACCTGCAGTAAAAGGCCATTTAGTATACTGGCACTCTGCTGAGGTGTGTTCGTTATATTTATTTTTCAATGTTCCAAAACCATCTCACTCCAAGAGGTCACCATTTTGTAACTCTGGCACTTCTCTTAGAAGACAAGTCTTTCTGAAAGAAATCTAAATAAGCAAAAACGTTTTTTGTCACCAAGGAGACTGCAATTTTACATTGGGAATCCAAACAAATATTCTTCAGACATTGACACTGTGAGATGAATACAGTAGACACTAGGAGGGACAAGGGAGAATGGTTAAAAAAAAAAAAAAAAGTTTCATGAACAATCCACTTTTCAGAAATAAAGCTTTAATTATTTTGAACTTGTTCTCCTAACAAAAATTGTTCTCCTAACAAAAAGCTCCCATGTTGCACTCTTTTTACTGACTGAATGTTCATTGACTGAATACACACAGTTGTTGCCAGTGGTCTGGTATTTCATTAATTGCACCAATTTCCTTTGTTGAGAATTTTGGAATTACTTTCATTCAAGGGGTTTTATTTTGTTCCAGTGATTTCAGAGGGATTCTGCACCTAATGCACTCCTGTTTCAATGTGAAGGTAATCATGACATGATTTACATACACATAAACATACACAAAGACTACAGGGAATCCTTGTGTAACAAACTGAGCAAAAATGGTGCCCAAAAGAGAAGAAGGTATTTACCACTGATATTGTTTGAAGGAAGGGCATAAGGAAGTTCTAGATCTAAATTTTCCTTATAATTGAAATGCAGGGGTAAAAAAGGCATTGAAGAGTTGTGATTTTTCACCAAAATATATTCAGGAGAATTATGTTGTGCATTCATCAGAGCAGGCTGTCAAGACACAAACAGGAATTTTGCTCGTTGGTAAGAAATCTGTCCCTTGACAACAGCAACATTTCTTCTGGCTTTCTTTTTCTTGTATTGAGCCTTAGATATTAATTGAGTGTGGGGTTCTTTTTATTTTCTTTGTTGTTCTTCTTTAAACAGATCAACCTTCTGAATATTCTGTATTTTCAATTCTAGAAAATCTTATCTGGTTCAAACAATGAAGCTTGTTATCAAACCTGAATAATCAAAGCCTGTTATAATGTATATCACATCTGTTAAAATCTTTTACTTGTGAAGGATTCTTGTGCTTGGATTGAAAGCATAAAGTGAATTTCTTCATGCCCTTCCACTTGGTGCAAAATCAAAAATAACTGATGTTTACACAGAGGAAATAAATTCCATGGGAAAAATAAATAAATATAAATACAAATAAATATATCTCAGACTGACGATATTTCCTTAATTTTTAAATTCATCCATAAAGAGAAAAGAACATAGAAGTTCACAGACTCATTTCTTAGCCATTTACATTCTTATCTTGTTTTTTACGCTCCTACAAAACTGTGATCATATGTTTACAGATGATCCATGTAAATTACTCTCCTTAGCAACTAGACAGTTAGTTATTCGGCATAATCTGTCTCACCTCTTCACAGTTCTGCAAGTGGCATGATTTTCTGTGTCTATACTTTGGTCCTAACCATTTTTTATAACATCTCTAAGGACTGGGATGATGCCTTGCATCTCCTCAGAGAAACCTGAGGTTGGGAAGATAACTTCAGTGCTATCTGTGATATATGAAATGGCACATCTGGAGACAGTTATGAACACTGATAGGGGAACCTGGTTTGCAGAATCAAAGCAGCTTATTCTATCCACCCATCTTGGACAAATCCTGTCTTCAAGCAGTGCTTTTTACATGTAACTGTTCATCATCAACAAATTTTCATTCTCTTTCTGGGACTGTGGATCTTTCCCAAGTTTTATTAACCCTTTTGAAGGCATGCCTTTTATGACCTAAATTTTGTCTACAATAAGCACAAACTCTGTGCTAAAAGAAAAATATATATATATTTTTTCCCTTTCAAGACATGAGTTTAAAATCTTAATAAAACTGTGAGTCAGATGAAGATAGTGTTTATGGATGACTTCTGGATACTTTACAATCTAATTAAAAACAAAGAAACAAAGAAACAAACAATAAACACATTTTGAGGAATCAGTTGTACCCAATTGCTGCAGTAAACATTACTCCTTAGGATATTTCTTTAGTTGCTTTTATTCCCTGCTTGTTGTATCACTCCTTTCTGCCATAATCAGAAATCTTTCCCTCTCCACCCTTCTCCCTACCACCTAAAAATATAAACAGCTTAATACTTTTTTCTTTTTTTTTTAATCCCCCAAAGTTTTTAAATGATGCTTTCTATTCTTCAACAACCATCCCCAAGGATGAATATGGCAGCTGTTCAACAGCTGTTGGTGCTGCCCTGCATGACATTTAGGAGGAGAAGGAGCTATACTTGAAACTACCTGACAGATTTGTACGAAGATGAACAGAGTTTTTCAAACTGAAATCTAGCCAGGTCAACAAAGCTACCTTTGTTTGCATCTTCCTTTTGCAAAACATACTATGTGTCCTTTGATAACCATGAGTGATTAGAAATATAATTTTGCTTGTTGTCCAAGAAGCATTATTCCATACTACCAGGCTCAGTAGTGTAGTAGTGATACAGAGGGTAGACCAACGCATAATAAACTGTTAATAGGCTCAGAGGTTTCCTCTTTTTATGAAACTACAAAACTAGCCCAGATGGACTTTTGCTTAGGATTTGATGAAATCAAAACCCTCAAGAAGCATGGTTCTGAGACACAGAGATGTTGTGAAATTAGAAGGTAAGAAGGAATACTTACTAATCTTTTTACATTGTTTATGACTGTGATTAGAAGCTAACAGAGGCTTTAGAGATTAGATTCACAGGCAAGTAAAATCTAAGCCAATATGTGCAGAAGAAACCACACTAAATAATAGCCAAATTTTGATGGTATCTAAAGATTTATAGAACATATTTTATTTTTTCTTCTCTGAAGGACATAATCTTGCAACTAAAGACATTTAAAACATTATTTGTTATGAATTTGTCACTTCACCATGTCAACTAACAACTTTATCACAAATCTCAAGATATCTGATGAGTTTCTTAAAGCCTCAGCAATAGTTTCCTGAGCAATTGTGTGGGAATCTCAGCTTTAAGTTTCTCCCCCTTTTGCCAATGTCATTCTTTTATATCTGATTTTCATAATCTTCTTTTTATTTTTTTCAGGATGTAAATGAATTGTGAGTGTTGGGAAGAAACTAATGCTGTCTTGAGGCAATTGTATCACAAGTCCAAAGAGCATATTTGCTGTGCTTGCACGGAACAATTATGTGCTGGATGTGCAATGTGTCTGTTCTCATTACTTATATGGCATACAGTCTCATTTTTTTCTCTCCTCATGAAAATACTGGCAAAATATCACTTTTTTTTATTATTATTTTTTAATAAAAAAGAGTTTTTAAGGGGCTATGAATTCTTTGCATTTCCAAAATATTGCTTTCCAGCTATTCTGATATTGCTGGAGTGCTGGAGTTAGATACTGTTTTTGCATGGCATAACTACCGGTGGAAGCAGTAGAAACAGCATGGTACTTTCTTTTTTTTTCATACCCTTTGAGTGATAGACAATCGTACTCCAGCCTCACCTTTCCCCTCACTTAGACATCTCTTGTGGTCCCACAATCTCTGCATAACTATGCCATCACTCTCATGTTGTAGAAAATAATTTTACCACTGAGAGGAAGGAAGATAAGAAACATAACTTTTTTCCACTTTGCAGATCTTAGAGAGAGGACAAGAAAAAATGGGAGAGAGAAGCAAAGAGAAAAGACAAGAAGAGCAGGGCTTGTCTAGACCATATAAAGTGATAGAAAACAAGGTACCAAACTTCTGTCATGCATACCATGTTCAGTGATTACCAATTCTGGCATTGGAAACAGTTTTTGATTTAATTTGGTGTTATTTGCCTTTTCAATCACAATACTAACGTATAATCTTTAAGTTATTCACCAGGAAAACCATATAAACAATAAATTGAATCTTCCTCCCTTGTTACATATGCACACACAATGTTTACGTTCCTTTTAACTCCCATGATAACCATGGAAGAAATCTTTGTTAAATCTTTATTTATAGAAGGTATTCAGTTTTCTCATACAATTGAAAGAAACTGGCAATAGGAGTGATCATTCTCTGACTCTTAGCTTTGGTATCTTCATTAGAGACAAACTTTCAAGAATAGTTTATATGGCCTTGTATCTATTCCCCAGAAAATGAACCTATTTGCCCAGACATCTGTTAGCACGTCAAAATTAGACTGCACCGATTAGTTCTCTACAGGCAGAACCAATGTTTTTTTCTATGTATTCATTGCACAATTCTCTTATGACCTCAAGAAGAAACTGTAATGATAACCAGGAGGGATTATTAGGCCTCTTGAGATATAAAGCCAACAAAGTGGGTTAGGTTTATGTTTAATATTTATAAAGCAAATAATTTAGCAATACTTTATTTTTCTCTGTGTAGGATTCTGAAGGTTCTTACCACAGCAACAGGATTTTATATTCCACTGAATCAGGACTTGTGGGATTTACCTTCATTGCTTGACTTTAGAAGCACTAACTTAGGCATGATTTTTATTTTGCTTCATAGAGGAGGAAACAGGCTTACAAATATCATGAAGGTTTCAATACTTTATTAACTCCTTCCTCTAGTAATTTTAAAATGCCCTCCTGAGTACATCCGTACAGATAAACATAAATTTCAGATTCTCTCCTGAGATCCACACATTTCGTTCACTGATTAGTTACTGGCAGAGTCAGTCCATTAGAAACTAGACTTTCACTGGGTGATCAGTGAATTTATTTAAACTCTGATGGGATCTTGGAGCTATTTAGTGTAAGAGATGTGAGCTTTGGAAAGAATTTGATATGTGGAATGAAACAAGTGAAAGAAAAAATTAATCTTGCCATATGAATTAATAGGCTGTATATGCTCCTGTTAAGAATCATGGGGTAAGATACACACACATGCACACTGTGTTACACCTACTTGGTCCTGGACGTATTCTCATTGACATTTCTTTCGTACACTGCTTGCAAGTCCTGTTTGCTTTAATAAAACCAAGCATTCAAACTCATCACATTTTTCCCCCATCAGCTTCTTTCCATTGCCTCTGATAATCCTTAAATCAATTCTGTTGCTGGTAACCTAGAAAAAATCTCAATCCTTCACTCACTCAGCCCTCTCACTGAGTTATTCTTATATATTTTTTCCTTCCCAATAGCATGTAGATCCAAGCCATGTCCACCTCCAATTGATTTACGAAGTATTATTATGCTCACATTTCATTTTCACCAAGTTACAGGACACCATTTCTCTTTTGATCCAAAACAATCACTAAAATTCACATTATTGATCGTGTTCATTTTCCATTTCCTACACTTTTATTTTGTTATGGCTTTGTAGTCTATTTCATTCAACCTTTTTGCTCTGCTTTTTTTTTTTTTTTCAAATGTATTCTAAGAACTGTAGCTGGATTTTTGTTAGCATGTCTTTTTCTAAGGAATTTTTGGCAAACATTTTTATGGCCTTCACTGATAGCTTTAGCTATATGTGATATCTTAGCTATCACTAAATATATATATATATATATATAATTATATGCCTTGCAGAATATCAATCATTTTTAGAGGTGATCAAAACATGAAAAAGTGTATCAAAATTATTACCCCTAATTTTTCAATTTCTAATTTGGAGTTGTAATTTTATCAAAATTCTGATTTGACTTATATTTCATAGAGCTCACTATTTATTTCCCACTGGAAGACTCACAGTATTTCTCTCATTACAAAGGAGAATTTAACAAAATTAATGTAGACCAGCATTTGTCAAAGTCAAAGCCAACTCTTAAACATATGTTATCAAGAAAAGTTAGTTTTCAATAAAAACATAGTAGACATTTTGGATTCACCAAGCTGTTTAGAGTACCTTCATTTTTACTAGTACTTGTGTAAGTGGTTAGGGGGAGAGGTGGTTTTTTTTAGCAGTTCAGGAGTCTAGTTACGTTTACTATCATTTATGCAACACTAATAAATATCTGCTTAAAACAAATTGTGACAGAAACAAGACAGACAAATATATGTTAAGATACACTATGTATTTTTTCTTTTTAATCAAGAAAAGGGAAGAAACTGGCATAAGAATACTGTATTTTGTCAATAAATGTGAAGCTTACACATTTAAAAACTATCATTTTTTTCCTTATGCTAAAGGAATGTCTAAGTTTATCCATTCAACATTCCAATGTGCACTTGTCTCTATTAATATTTCCTAAAGAGGCCTTTCTGCTATATGCAATGTGATTGGCAACATACTGGAGAGTGAGTATATAGTTAAAGTTTGATTGAGTTTCTGAGTAAAAACAAACAAACAAAAAAAGTTGTTACAGCTGAAAAGTCATCATTGGTGACAAACACAATCTTTTATCCAATCAAAGGGGAGTTATGTCTTAAGGTTAAGGGTGCTTCACTTGGATTCTCACAGGATGGAACAAAAATGTTCCCTAAATTACAAAAGGAAATGAGGGCTTCTCCAGGGGTGCTTTGAAAATTCACTTTTAATGAAGAATATTTAAAAGCTTTAAGTCCCCAGAGATGTCTTCAGAGAGAGTAACCCAAAAGGGAGTCACCTGGCCCAGGCAGAATGCAAAGTAGTACCTATAAGTCTCCAAACTCGTGATTGTAGTGAAAGCTGTTTTCTAAACTTGTGCTGCTGTTCTTCCTCCTCTTAAAGTTTATATCTACATATACATACATATTTTTTATTTTCTTTTTTTTTAATGGAGGGGGAACATTTTCAACACGTGTCCTATATGTTCTGAAGCTATAGGATCTCCTGGGCAGAAAAATTCCCATATGCTTCCTGCTACGATAAAGTATTTCTTTCTTTTTCCTTTTCCTTTTCCTTTTCCTTTTTTTCCTTTTCCTTTTTTTTCCTTTTCCTTTTCCTTTTCCTTTTCCTTTTCCTTTTCCTTTTCCTTTTCCTTTTCTTTTTCTTTTTCTTTTTCTTTTTCTTTTTCTTTTTCTTTTTCTTTTTCTTTTTCTTTTTCTTTTTCTTTTTCTTTTTCTTTTTTTTTCTTTTTCTTTTTCTTTTTTTCTTTATCGCTTTTTGTTTTTCTTTTTTTCTTTTTACTTTTTTTCTTTTTCTATTTTTTCTTTTTCTTTTTATCTTTTTTTTTTTCTTTCCTGTCTCTGATTGTTCTTTCTGATTCTGCTACCTCAGGACCATTTCTTTGCCCTGTGACCAATCACAAAGTGCCTGCAAGTTGCTCACTTTTCCTTCATTCTGCTTCATTGGTGGCGTCATCATTGCTAAAGCTATACATAACATCCACAATTAAATGTTCATGGGGCTTGGCTGAATTGTACTCTATGTTTTTAATGAGTAAAAAATAATAATCATAATAATAATGGTACACATTCTTTAAAGCACTTAAATGCAAAAATAAAACCTGATTGTTAAGCACAAGAAATAATTTTTCTTTAGCTTTTGTAATCCCAATTAATTTTTTTGTGATATGTATAAAGTAGATATTTGTCTTTGAGGTGATATAAAAATAGCTTAACTCTGATATTATATACAATATAATTTAAGAAACAGAAGGTGACTATATAAAAAATAAAAAGGTTCCTAAAACCATGCAAGAGAGCTGCAATTAGGAATGTATAAGAAACTAATGTTCCCATTTTCAAAATACTAAAAGCTTCACTTTACAACCTCCATTATTATTTTTTACATCCTTTTTCTGTGGAAGTAGAAAGTATTCCTCAGAATGGTGCAGAACATTGACAACTAGTTTTGCAGAACTCTGTGAACCAGATTGTGTTGCTGCTTTGAGAACACCATGACCTTTCCTTTCTTCTTCCCAAACCTGCCCTATGTTTTCACAGCTTTCTTTCTCTCCCCTTTATAATAAGAAGGAGATACTGCGTGCATCCCTGTGTTAAAGTTCAGGAGAACCTTACAGGGTTGTAATGTGACTGATAGTTGGGGGAAAGAAAGAGGTTGTGACCTTATCTAGCAATTCTAAAGCCAGCTAACACCTACTAAGGGGTAGGACCTTGGCATGGTCATGAATGCATTGGAGATGAGATTTCTCAGCTACACTTGTGTACCTCAAAGAATATTGCAGTTCCTCCTGTATACTCTGTACCAAAATATGTGTTTGCATTAGAAAATAAACTGTGTTACTCAAAGTAACCATGGAAACTCTGACAAAAATGTTACAGCATGTGAATTTGAAACGAAAGAGATAATACTTTAATTTTCCTGTTGGCCTGAGCAACTGCAAGCACGGAGAGCTGAACCCAGGAGAGACCATTCTGAGAGAGATCTGTCCTCACCCTCCCAAAGACTGCTGGAGAACCCCCCTCTTTCACTTCTTCATTGTTGCTTGGGGACGTCAATTACATTTCATACAAGCAGCTAAAATTCTGTGACAGGCATGAGTTTTAAAGGTGGACATCAATACAGTATTTTCTTTAAGTAAATCCCTGTACTTAAGTTTCCATGTTTACTGAACCTGGTTGCTTGTTTTAGAAAAGGGTATTAGCAAAAATATAGGCAATATACAATCAGCGCATTTGACGTCAAGAAAACCAGTGGCAAATGAAAAAAGGTCAGTAGAAGAAGGTAAAATATATGGTGGTTAAAATGTGAAACATGCAAGGAATCCATCATATTCCTGCAGCAAGTACACAGTCCCTTTAAGAAACAGAGAGAGTATGTAGAAACTGTTTCTGTCTGTAGGTGTTTGGGTTGACCAAAATGTATGAGAAGACATCAGTCTTGTTAATAATGCCTTATTAATAGCAAAGCTGTGTATCCAACCCCATGTAGGGCTACCATATGTCCAGCAAGATCTGTACATGTCTTCTTGTTCTCCCTAGAAATGTATTTTGGCTGGTTTTCTGGGATTTCCAGGCATCTGGCATGTCACGTGGGCAAACAGACCCAGCTGAGCTGCAGATATCAGAGACTCTGAACATACATAGATCAATTTTACAGTGCAAGACTAGTAAAAACCTGATGGAAATATGACAGGCCAAATCTATTTGGATCTTTTATTCTGTGAACAGTCTCGTTTAAGAAAACATATGGTAGCCGAAGTAAAAGCAAAATATGACCTTCATGAAAGATCATCAAAAGATATGCCACTGTCAGGCTTTACAAGTATACGCATTGCATAGAACAAGGCCAAGTGGAAAGAGTTAATGGAGCTGAGTTGTGCAAGATCTGAGGCAGCCCAAAGAGCTGACATAAGGAGGAGAACAGTGTTCATTCAGTGAGGTAAATCCAGGGCCTACAGATGAGAGAATAAATGCTGTTACGCAGCCCTATGTTCTTACAGGTGGGATAATATGCTGAAGGAGGGATGGGTAACTTGCTTTCTTTGAACCACATCATTATCAGGGCAGTTCAAGTACATCTGCCATGTTCCAGCTATGCAATGACCTTTGTGGGACACAGCTGGTATGAGGAGAACCACTGCATGATAGTGCAGATACTCAGATGAAGTAAAACCTCAGGAACTACTGAGGCTGATATAATTGCATCACCTTCAAATTTTGCTGCATATTCAGATCAGCCTGGTCAGAAAGGTCTTGTTGTGAGCCACCTGTGGATTAGTTTCAGTGATCCCCTTCCCATTAGCTCTCCAAGCCTTGTGGGTCTCAGTCCTAAGATTATGGATTGCATTTCATAAAGCCAGGAGGGTTGATCAATGCAATGGAAGAAGACACACTTGATGAGCTCAAAAGAAAATCAAGCACCATACAAGTAGCACAGAAAGCACTGTAAGCATCTCACAGATGCCTTTATGGATATGAGTTTAGCAGGTACAATGCAACCTCCTTTCTAGGCAGTAATGCAGAATAATAAAAACAGTAGTGCTTAAGGCTGTGTAAGAGTCTGTATGCAGAAGAATTACATAGATAATTCAAAATTGTTACTGAGGTATAAGCAGACTACAATCCAAAGAGACGATATGGGAAAATTTTTGCTTGCAGCATAACACCATCATTGGCAGCATCAGTAAAGTGAAAGTGAGTTATGTGGCTACTGCTTTAGAGAAGGAGGGCATTAAGCTGCACTCTGTGAAGTGAAAACAATAAAGATGTTAAAAACACCAGTCTCCCAAGAAAATAGGTTGTTAGGAAAAAAAATATATATTTGTTATGACAAAAAATGCCAAAGTAATAAAACTTTTCACACACTACTCTATTATAATAGCGTGTCAAGCTGTTCCTGGCATCCTGAAACTGCAAATAAAAAGGAGGAATAAGACAGGTCTGATGCAAAATAGGGGGAAAGGAGACAGGGATTTAAGTGAATGGTGGGGAATTGAGGACTACCACAATAAATGGTATCAAATCTGATTGTGGAAATACGTGTTAAGTACTGAAACCACAGATGAGGAACATTGCTGCTGAGATCCCACAAGGCTTTCCATATCACCCACTGAGGAGTGAGACAAAAGACAGTTGAGTTAAAAAATATATATAGTAATAATAAAAAAAAATAATAACACCTGCAATCACTGGCAGACCTTACCATTTTACCTGCAGGAAACATATTATTCCACTTATGGGTAAAGATGTACATTCCTAGTGGAATGGCTATTATATATCCTAATGCGGTTAGTAAGTGGGAAACATTAATAAAAGTATCTCCAAACTCCTTTGGTTTACTGTACTATTTTAGACAGGCACTGTCTTGTTGGGAGATGCCTTGAAAGAGATGTTCAGGCATGTCCTACAAGTGGTGAGCTGTGAACTATGAATTGTGCCAATACTGTGGTGAATTGTGCTAAAACTGTGGGGAAAACCTGGAGTGGCTCACCACCTAATCAGCTCTGCTGACCTTTTTTTCCTTGAACACTGTGCTACAGATGAGTGAGGAAATTGGAGAGGGGTAGGAGGCATTGCCCATGCTTCAGCAGCAATATTTTGAGCTGGTGGAGGGAGATGAGAGGTAGGTTAAGCAAAGATGGAAAACCATTTTGGCATTGCTTGTGGACTTTTCTCTGCATGCTTAATACAGTGGGTACTGTGAAAAGAAGATGAAAGTTAAAAAAAAAAAAAAACAACTGCAGTAGTAATGATAATAAAAATAATAATAATAATAGACTGTATTGTTTACCCTATGTGTGTGGACCTTCACTTGTGTCAAACCAAGACAACACAGGAATGAGATTCTGAAATACGCTTGCAAGGCTATAAAGCAAGAAGATGAAGATACTGGAACAGTAAATGTGGAAATAGTTTTGGAACCTTAGGGGAATCAAAGTAATAGAAAAAATAATATTACAAGAATTGCACATTGTTTAGGGGGTGTGGGAAGGAAGAAACCAATCACATAAGTGATGTGGAAACACTATTACAGTTGAGACTGTGGGGAAACTAAGGCTGATATAAAATTTCATTATGAAACATGATTTCAGTATTAAATATCCCATCTAGCTATAAGATAGTTGTGAGCCAAGAGCTATTTATCGGAAAAAAATAAGGCAACTCACAGCCTATCTGTGAGGAGTATGTCAATTTGAGTTCTAGCAAGGCTAAAAGCAAAAGGGAGTAGGTCACACAGTGTTAGGCTGTGCCATGTGGCAGTGAGGAATGGCATGGGATGGGAAGGAAGCTGAGCTATAAAGATGCCATGATTCAAAAATACTCATTTAATCATTATACTTTAGTATAACCTTTCTATGAAATACTTCAATGCATATAGACTGCTTTGGAGGGTGTTAAATACCCATCACTTCAGATCTGGCTTGCATTCAGATGATGCTCCATATTTCAAACTTCAGTTACCTCTGTTTTATTTTCTTCAAAGCCTTATTGCTTATTCCAATGTCTGTTTTTCAGATAAGGACAGAAAATATGTCTCTAGCTTTCCTGTCACTCAGAAACAATCTAATAGTCTTGCAAGAACCAAGTCTAGGCATACAACTGCCAGAACTAAGAGTATTGACTGCTCATACGAAGCGATGAGTCAGTACCCTTAACCATCCTTATTCCTTATCATCTGTGGCCTAGCCATGATGTAACTGAAGTTTCATAATCTTCATGTAAAGGATCCTCTTTGTTTAAAAATCAAATCTTAGTATTCATTGCTACCAAGAGTCCACATGGTTAGGCTTTAAATGTTATAATATGGTTAGAATCATAGAATCAACCGTGTTGGAAAAGAACTTCAAGGTCAAAAAGTCCAACCATCAAATTAACCTAATGAGTCCCATCACTAAACCGTGTCCCTTACTGCCATGTCCATACTCCTCTTAAATACCTCTAGGGATAGAGACTCCACCACCTCCCTGGGGAGCCTGTTCCACCTTAACCACCCTTTCTGTGAAGAAATTCTTCTCGATATCCAATCTATACCTCCTCTGGCACAACTTGAGACCTTTTCCTTGCAACTTATCACTTGTCAACTGAGAAAAGAGACTTATGCCCTTCTCCCTAAAACCTCCTTTCAGGTAGTTTTAGAGTGTGATGTAGTGTCTTCTCAGCCTCCTCTTCTCCAGAACAATAATCCCAGTTCCCCCAGCCACTCCTCACGTCTTGTTTTCTAGTCCCTTCACCAGCTTCATTGCTCTTCTCTCCACACACTTAAGCAACTCAATATCCTTCTTGTAGTGAGGGGCCCAAAACTAAGCACAATATTCAAGGTGTGGTCTCACCAGTGTTGTTTACAAGAGGAAATCACTTCCTTAGTCCTTCTGGCCACCTGATTTCTGATGCAGGTCAGTATGCCTTTGACCTTCTTGGCCTCCTGGATATGCTGCTGGCTCATGTTCAGCTGTCTGTCAGCCAGCACAACCCACATTCTTTTCTGCCAGGCAACTTTTCAGTCACTCTTCCCCAAGACTGTACCACATAAGGTTGTTATAAACCAAGTGCAGCACCTGGCATTTAACCTTGTTGAATGTCTTGTGATTGGACTTGGCCCATTGATCTAGCCTAGCCAGATCCCCCTGCAGAGCCTTCCCACCCTCAAGCAGATATGATATAGTGATGGACTAAAATGGTACTGTTAATCCAGAGCTGAACCTTCTCCAGAATTTCAATTTCCAGAATACTGGAGAGTTAAAAGTCTCTAATTGAGATTCTGAATAGAAGGTATCATATAGAAAATACTGACTGAAGCACATTAGGAAAATAAGATTGCCACCACTTTTTCATACTGTTTTATGAAAAATCTATGTTTTATTTGTTCATTTTCCTATGGTTCCACAACACATAGCTGATTGCATTTCAGTAGTTTCGTAAATCATACTTTTTAAAATTATTTAGTTTTCCATCTAAAAATATTTAACCCTTAATCAGAAATAGATACAATTTTCATTGTGAATTTCAAAAATAACTCTTCTTGTATAGATTTTTGTCAACAACAACAGTAAATCAGAAGAAATGCAGTCTAGCAGTTCCGTTGACTTTGGTAATAGTTACATCAAAGTCATTAAAATGGCTGAAAATTAATTAAGAAATTAGAACTTGGAACACATCAATATGTATATACATGTGTGGGTCCCTGTACTTGTATATCCATGCAAACATATGTACAGGTAAAAGTTTTCCATCTAGTTACTCAAGAACAAATTCTTGGCTTGTGGCTCAAGCACGACCTGTCAAATGAAGGTTGTAGTCAAGCAAGCAACACATTTGAGCTAATGACCGAATTACATGCTGTCAGTGTTCTTCCTCTTCATGATACATACAACTCGCAAACAGTTTTCTCATTTGATCTTCTGTCCTTTTCCAAGAACTCCTCTACCAGATTTTTTTATTTTATTGTATCATTTTTTACCTTTTTCATTTTCTTACTTTCCTTTTTTCATCTATGTTTTCCCCGTCCCTGTTACCTCCTCTTGAGCTATTTCTTTTTTCTTCTCCACTTTATTTCTTTTAATGTGAAGTACACTGTGAGCAGTTATTTTGCTTGGAGACTTCACTGTGAAAATGCACAAATTAGGAGTGAAAATACAGCAAGAATAGTTTTACAAAAAGAGTAGAATATAAATACCTTTCTTGACACACACTCTCAGCTTACCTTCACTGAATTAAAGGTTGTGTTCAGACTGTTTCCAAAGAAAGCTCTCCATAACTTAAATTTCTGTGGGTTTCCTCATTTAACCCCATCAATATATCTTAACAGCACTCTAAAAAGAAATACAGGCAAACTCTATCAGAATACCTTAACATATGTATATTGGCTTACTTTCATCAAAACTTATGGAACTATAGTAATTTTTAACCGAATTTGCATCCTTTGACATCCTTCTGATACAAGGCAGGGTTTTTTAGCCTTGTGTTCAAATAAGATATATAATTATGGTCTTTACCATTTACCAGGAAGATTTTTAGCCCTGGCGTAGCATTGATAGGGTAACAGGAATGAAAATGCTTCAAACTCCTGGTAGGGAAAAACTTATGTCTACTGTGGAGAACTAGCAAAACCTTGGCACTGCTGCGGAGGCCATATGTCAAGGATTTATGTGGTGCCTGTGTTCTTGGAAAAAAATAATAATAAAAAATCCTTAATTTGTGTAAGTGGGCTATACAAAAGTCTTCAAGCTTGCTTTGATGTAACCTACATGGTCAATACTCTGGATGGCTAGTATAGTTTGGCTACAAGCAAGACCAAAGCAGAAGACTTTTGGTATCATGTCTCAGACATCATCTTGAATAGATGAAGTATTGTCTCATGATCCCTTCCAACCTCTATCTGCACAGACTCTGAAATACTCTGTAATGAGAAAATAGCTTTATTGATTTATTAGGAAATCCTGTCTGAATATTTACCTTGCTCCAAATCCTCCATGAGCTTCATGTCTCCATAGGCAGGCACCCAGTTTTAGTTAAAAGGCCAATCATCTTGTCTATACTCTTGTCTATATTTAGTGAAATGAGATAAAGAACAGAGCACAGCAAACTGTACCTGATTCAACCTCCAGTGATTTCTCTCCCTCTCTGCACTTATGAGAGAAGGACAAGAGGAAAATGCTCTTGGTTAAGTACCTTAGCTTACATATGATCATCTTAGGCCTTGTTGTTCCCTTCATTCTCCACAAGGAGTTCCTGGCCTTTCATTTCGTCTTCAATATTCAGCTTTTCATGACTTTGATCCTATCAAAATAAAGCCACAACATTCTTAAAACATTTGTGTATTGTGATAACTCTGGACAATAATGTAAACTAAAGGAGACATTAATTTAGAACAGAGATTTAATTTAATATAGCATCATTTTGCATAGAATTTTCCAAGAGACACTCCAAATTTAAAGAAACCTCAACTAGAATGTACTCAACAGCCATTCAAAACTTCTTGAATAATGTACAGTAGAGCAACTGCTTTTGAAGTTTTAGATAAACACAGGAGTTCTGAGTGATTTGCAACAAATAATTTCATTTGATGAATTTTTCTGTTCCCATTGGTGTTCTGTGAACATTTATTCATTATGTGAAATTATTCACAAATGTCTTCAGTGAATAATTTTTGGTTTGCAGATGCGTTCCAAATAGTTCATAGCAGATATTTGTCAGTTTCCTCTTTTTGGTGAGATATGTTTACATGCAGTATTGTATCTGTTCCTTAGCGGTTTGATTTATATAACAAACCAACACAGGAGGAATTACTTATTTTCCATGATGTTATCTGAAATCAACTTTAGTGAATTTAGTGAATATTGAAGGTTGAATGTTTTGCTGGGTAGAATTCTCATCAGCAATAACTGAGCTCATAGAACTCTGCAGGAGAAAATACATGCAAGAATAATACGCTCCATTAGACTGAGTCTGGGGCGTGGGGGTTACTCTAGAGGTCCCTTCTGACATAAATTATTTTATTATTCTTACAATGAATGCTTTCAAATTAAGATAAATCCCTTCATTTTTTTACCCCCATTTTTCCTTACTGAAATGAGAGGTGGTCTCATCTCAAGTCCAGACACCTAAAAATTGGGTATTATGTCTAAACTAATCGTCTTCTATGCTCTCTCTACAATAAATATAACGGTCTATTTCTTTCATCTGTCTCAGATCCTTATGTGAAAATACACTGAATTTACACTCTTTGGGTATCTGTGATATTCCACTGACTGAACTTACTAGTTGCCTTTAAGATATGAAAAGTGAAGTGAAATTATTTCTGTACAAACTTCAAAGGCTCATTAAAGCAGAAATAACAGTCATAATAGCATGTGGGAATATTAGGATAACATTGAAAACAATATGACCTGTTATGAGAAAAAGTTTTATGCCACTAAATGGTAGGCTCTCATGAACTTAGAAAATCATGTCAGATAAACTGGGATCTTAGCATTTGTAAGCAACAGAAAAAGAAATAATTGATCAGGAGAGTGCTAGTAGTGACAGAAGTGACACAGAAGAAGAGATACAGTGGATATTCTCTATGTCTAGAAGATAAAATAGTTTCATTTGAGACAAAGCAATGGCAATGTGAACCTACAAATCATCAGTGCACTGCATAGGCTTATGGTCACACATCCAAAAAGATCAAAAGATCAAACTGGAAAAGGAGAGACTAGGATAATCAGAGATATAGAATTTAATTCCATAAGGTATTACAAGATTTGGTTTGTTTAGTTTAACGGCGAAAAAAAAAAAAAAAAAAAAAAGGAAAAAGAGAAAAAGAGAAAGAGAGAAAGAGAGAAAGAGAGAAAAAAGAGAAAAAGAAAAAAGGAAAAAAAAAGAAAGTGAGAAAACTGATTTCTATATATTAATGGAAGAAAGGCATAAAGAACCAGGAGTGCAAAAACTACTTAAATGAAAGGACAGAAAGGACAGTGTTAGAATATGGACTAGTGGATATTAAATGGTCATAAGGGAAAGGCTGTAAACTAGAAACATTTTATGGATGTAAGTGGAGTAAGGAGTTTGAATTTGGGACGGGGGGAGTAAAAAGCCTCACTAACTTGATGAAACATTATATGACTTGATGGTATAATCATTTCCTTCCAGTCCTGTATCTCCCTCAGTGGTGTTGTCATACCCCTCCCCCCCCCCCCAAAAAAAAGTGTCATACCCCCACTCGAAAAAAAAAAAAAAAAAAGTGTTCTACTTGAGCTTTCTCTTGTGCTTCACTAAATCTCACGCTCACAAGCATTTACCAGAACACTTCACCCACAGAACAGCTGCTCTATTGCCAGAGGAAAAACCGACGCAGAGAAACCCTGAAAGAATGGTTTCCTTTTCATGAATGCTGTGAATGTTCAGAAATCACAAGCACTCAGTAGAATATCAACCTTCAGCAGAGAAAGGGGCAAGGTCCTATTTAATACAACCGAGGATCATCTAAAACTCTCCAGCCATCTGAGGTCTATGTCTAGTGAACAGAATTAGTTTTCAACTGTTACTTTTTATTGAAAGGTAACTCATGCAGGCAGAAATATTTGTTTATGCTTGTATAATCCTTCCTCAATTATTAACGGTTGAATGCAGTTTAATTTCATCCCCAATCAAGAAAAATCTGTTTTGCTGTTCTTGGCTCCTGCAGTTACAAAGAAGGATAACCCAGGCATAGTACCTACTTCCACCCCCTCCCCCCCCTCTTTTTTTTGCCCCATGCATACTTATGCCTTAGACCATTTAAAGGCCATTTGTACTGTCATGTTAGATTACAGAAGTATGGGGAGAGAAGAAAAATATCACCACTGCTATAATGTATGGACATGCCTTGGTAGTAAGTGGGGCCAGGCTGCTCTGCTCAATGGTTCTTGGTTTGTTGAGGTTCCTTGCCCTTGAAAGGGATTCAGTGTTCCCTCGTGTGTGTGCTGTGTGTGGCTTAGAGTGGAGGTTTTTGATGGGCTTCCTTTCACTCCATGTGGGTGGGTGAAGGAGATGCTCCCTTCTCAGCATACTTAGTACTGAGGGAAGAAGGAATCATAATCTGCTGGTGACCCATCAGGTAACCCAGGCTGTGATGCTAGTTTTATTTCAGCCACCCTTCCTATTCCCTGCTCCTATCTTCCTAACATGAAGATTCTTATCAGATTCCGGTATTCAATTCTTGCTGTCCTAGGATCTTTGTCATTTCACAGTGACAATGGGAGCTACTTTATTCTAACAGCTGTTTTTTTGAGTAGTATTCTCCTGTAACTCCCCAAGGAAGACAACTGATTTCTCCCATTATTCAGACCATTGATTGGAGAGAAAACCACAGCATTGTGGCACCAGCAGTCAGGGGACAGGACTCCACAGACACTGGCTTATGTTCCAGAGAGGATATTATTCATACAGGTTAATGGTTCAGCGTAGACCTAGTCAAAGTGAGAATGAAAGAACATGAACTGCATCTGCCAACAATGGCTATATGGGTTACTTCTAAGGATAGTCCTCAGCCATCTACATGTTTTCCCTGCTCTGCTTAAATCCCAATTTGGTAGCAAAAGGAAGACCTTTGGGGCATAATAAAAATAAACTGGTTAGCATCGTGACACAGAAATGTAATAAACACTCCTTTCAATTTCGCTCTGCTGTCAGAGCAATTTCTCATGATTGCCCTATCCACAAGCTTTGTTCAAGACTTTCCAGCACCCATCCAGCCACTTAGTGTGTTGCTAATAATCTAAAGTGACAGGGCAGCATAAGAGTGTTTTTGTGTGGTTGTTTTTTTTGAAGTTGATTTTGTTTGTTTGGTTGGTTTGTCGTTTTTTGTTTGTTTTTAAGAAAAACTTATTAGCTGAATTTAACACATTGAAAAGGACACTTTTTGACCACGTAAGGAATGCCCAAACCTTATTTATTTTCCATGGGCTCTAATTAGAAATTATATTTAGAATTCAGAGATGTTATGTTTTCTTTAGGTGATGTAAGTTGGCTCTGTTTTATTTACTTATTTATTATTTAAAAACAAACAAAATAAAAAACAAACAAAACAAAACAAAACAAAAAAACAGCCCCAAGCAGCTATCAGATATGAAGTATTTTCAGTTCAGTTCAGTTTCTTTCTCATACTGACCCATGATATTCAGTGGGGTAGGTTTTTGTGGACATAGTAAAAATAACATAATTTTTTTTATTTTTGTAAAAAATGTAATAGTATGTAAAATGAGACAGTAGTTCTGCAGATTAGGTTTCTGCTACGTGAAACCCAGGTTGTGACCAGGAAAAGTAACCTTCTTCTATTTTACAAGAGAACAAAGGCTCAGCTGTTTCCCCAAAATGAAGAATTTCTTTTGACTTTAATGACTTTAATCCTCCACAGAAGATGGGGCTTTAATTCTGCTTCTCTATACCTATAGCTGAGCTAATGAATAACTATAGATCTCAAAAAAAAAAAAAAAAAAAGAAGTGACTGTGTAGACTTTTCACATGCCTTATCAAATTTGGTGTCTTATGAGCTGGAGAGCAAACAGGCTGCCTCAGTTTTATTGGAAGCATCACTGTGAGAGAAATGAGAGAGCATTGCATGTCAGGACCTGCTCACCTCCACTGTAAGCTAGAGTGTCTGCTTTGGTCTAACAACAAGAAAGGACAACAGGTCTCACTTCTTAGGGTTGACTAATACAGGGCTGAGCAAAACATATATTTAGGCCCAAGGAGTTGTTATACGTACCTGACCAAGATTCTACTTCTACTTCTCCTATTATTTCCCCATTGCTTTTATATCACAAATGGAGAGTCCTTTTCTGTGGAACAGAAAAAAAAAGAGAAAAAAAAAAAAAACAAAAAAACAGAATCTTCCTGTCAATCTAGGATCTGCCCTGTTTTTTGATCCACTTTGTTGATTTGTTTACCTTACAAAAATGTCACAGATAAGGTTTACAGGCACTGTGAGGTTTTAAAAGGGAAAACCAAACTGGAACTTATAGAGAGGCTGTTCAACTGAGTCACCAGAATGCAAATAAATGTTCATGATTATGCTAGTTTCTTAAAACTATGTATTTTTTTAATATCTCCATCCATCATTTCTGCAAAATGATTTTAAAATATAGGTACATTGAGCTACCAGACAGACTTTGATGTTCTTACCAAGGAAACCCTTTTAAGCTTTGCTTGGAGCACCTTCTCTTACCTGCTTTCATGAGGACTGAAAGTTGTTTTAGTGGTAGCAGGGCAATTGATTCTGGAGAGTCTTTGATTAGCTCAGATTTATTTTATCTTACTGAATAAAAATATTATATGTATTTGTGTAGTATACACACGTTTTAAAATGTACTTAACTGTAAATCTTTGTTTAACAGGGTTTATTTTGTGTTTTCATATCAGTACTGAATTTCCATCTGTTTGCAGCAGATCCCTAACATCCTCTGTACCACCAGCCTGGAAAAGAACTGAAAGAGACCGTACAGATTTCTCCTGTTCTCTGTGAGCAGCCGTGTAGAAGGCTGGCTCCTGCTTCTCTTGTATATAAAAGAGGTCAGTGCAGAAACTCACATCCAAACATCTTTGAATGGCTGTTTTGAAACTAGGCTTGCTCGTTTCTTTCATAGGGGATGGGGAAAACAGAAAGATAAATACCAGATTAAAAATCTTTGAATATCTGGGAAGTTTTGCTATGATTGCGGCAGATTCAGCCTCTTACAGCTATCCATTTGAAATCTATGTGATCAAAACTGTGAAGTCTTGAAAAATGAAAACAAACCTGTAAAATAGACCTTATATTACCTCTATTCAGACCGGAATCCTTTGGACAGGTTTGTCTTCACATCTATGTGCATGATAGCTGGCTCCAACCAGGCAGTTGCAGAAGGGGGTGGGGGTAATGTTCATAATAAAAGAAAAGATCCATGAGACCAGGTTTTCAAAGGAGAGAACTGGAAAACAGGATAGGTTCCATGTTAGCCAATATACTGAAGGACTGCCTCCCTTCATAGGGAATAAATGAAAGAGAAGATAAAATTAGGTAAAATGAATGAACCAAGAGTACAGCTGTGTGAATACGAAGCTTCAGGTTAAAAGGACATTTCTCAGAACCTTAATGTTTAAGATGATTAAGGGAATGAGCATTTTGGGCTTAAGTTAGGTCCTAAAGATAAGGGGTATGAATATCTCCAGCTGGTAAAAAAAATCAAAAAATCATATTTCCATGCCAATAGTGAGAGCAATATGCTACTTGCTATAATAGATAGAGCTATAAATTACAACTATTTATATGGCTGTAAACAGCAAGTCATCTTAACGGTGGAGCTGCCAGGAAACAGATCAGCTACACACACATATGTCAGTGTGTGTCACAGTGGGACCATGCTCATTAAATGTCTGTCTGGCCATTTTCTATAATTAATTGGGTAAATAGCCCATATTGTATTCCCTGTAGACTGGCCACTTCTGCACGCAGCTCTCCCAGGCTCTCCTGGTTGTTACACTTCTTTAAAGCCATGCCATGGCTGTTCCAGAACAAGAAAGACAAAATGTGCAAGAAATCATTCCCAGTTCCAGATCCTGATGCAGCTGCAGAACTTTGACCTTCCTGAGAGTACATAACTGTTAGAGGAATTCCCACTAACTAAAAGAAGGAGGGAAGAGGAACAAACCATATCCCATTTTAGGGGTTAGGTCAGCAGACCTAGCAAAGGCAGAGAGAAATGCTCAGCCTGTAGCCTTCAGGGAGCTCTCAGAGCAGTCCTTTTGTCAGCAAGACAGCTTTATGCACAGCCCCAACCCCAAACAAGATTTTATTTTATTTTATTGAAATGAAGAAAGTGATGTAACTTTCCAAGACTCTTTTGGGAGAATTAGAAAGTAGGTATTCTTTATTAACAGCAGCGGGTACGTGGGGGATAATTCCACCGAACTTGTACTCCTAAGCAAGACAATGAGTACTTATTTATGGTACGGTGACTTACATATTCATGCAATTTCCAAGAAAGGGCAAGATTTATGTTAATGCTTTCTCAGAACTAATTACCATATTGTCCCTCCTACTTTGCAGTACCCTCTGGTGGTTGTACTTTGGGGACTTTCTGATGAAGGCTTGTAGTCTTCACCTTGTACTTTTCTCTTTTCCATTTTTGTGCATGCTTTGTCATTGTTTACCACTTCAGCAGTTTTGCTTTTTTACAAACTCAGCTAATTTAATTGTTTACGTTCTACTTTGGGCACCGCATTCGTTCTTCAGCTTTGATTTTGTGGCTAGAGATGAATCTTCTTGCGCGAGGCCGATACAAAAATGTAGCAATTTCAGCAATCCCTTCAGTTTGCTATGTTACATATTTTGTGTTCTATACTATTTTTTTCTTTATTTTATTTAGTTTAGTTTAGTTTAGTACGTTATTTTTCATCTTATATTACATTTTGCTCTTTCATGGACAAACATGAGTGTCAAGCTACTGCAGTAAGCAGTTTCCGACAAACACAAAACTAGTGGAAATGGTCAAGTTATCAGCAATGTAATGCTTAATTTGTAAAACAATTCATGAAATAACAGCTAATATCTGACCAGAACATTGAATCTGCATTTATTTCTAACAAAATATTCAGTTTTTCCCTTAGAAATTAAAACAGAGTTCTGGGTACCTGTTTTCCTGCTTTCCTTAGGTGTCATTTAGTATATACAGGCATTTTGTTTGTTTGTTTATAAGGGATTTTTAGCTAATGTAAGCACACTGAAACAAAACTTTTCTTCCCAAAGCCAAAATAACAGTGGTGATAGACCTCCATGACTACTTTAAGAGTATCCAGTCTAAACAGCACTTATTAAAAAAACATTTTTATGTGCTGTTTCTCTCCATTACACATTAAGAATGAAAAACAATTTTTTTTTTACTTTTTTTTTTTTTTTAATAAAAGTCACTTTTATTCTGATGCTGAGCTACTTACTTCTAAGCAGGCAAAGAGTTTAAAACCAGATGAAAAATAACAACTTTCCCACCAATTTTCTTTCTGGCTGTTCTTTCAGTAATATTTCCTAAATCTCAGTGGGTACAGACTTATAGTGAGAATGCACAGTGGGCTTTGCACCATATCTGTCTTACATTGATTTTCTGCTCTTTCCCACCAAAAATGTTGGAAAAAAAGCCAAAACCGAGAATGTCACAGCATTTCTAACTCCACACAATCGACCATCATTGTGGTCAAAGTGATCATTTAAAGAATAAACATTGTATTTCAAACAGGCAAGGTATAAAGGGACTCACACTTAAAAAATAAATACAAATACCAGGAGGCTAAAAATAAATGTTTTAGACCTGTCTTCAGTTCATACCAGGAGCTCATAAATAAGAAACATTTGTAACTTTGGAGATATTTTAGACCTTAGAAAGTGCTAAGTGCTCTAGCAATATATAGCAAATTGCACAGGACTGTAAAGCCCTCAGCAGTTGTTCTGGAATTTACCAATAGTTGCAGCATTCATAGTGCAGAATTAATAGGAAAACAAATCTTTCCCCACTGTGCTAAAAGGCATATGAATAAACCATAGAGATTCAAACAGTAAATGTTTTTTTTTTTTTTTTACAATTACATTCTAAATATATATATATATATAAATTCATATACATATAAACTTACCTTTTTTTCTTTAAAGTTGTGTTTAAGGGGGGAGAAGGATAGGTAAGACAGAAAAATATTAATATAATTTTTAATTCAACTACAAAAATTCAATGGCTGTTTAGTTATAATCAAGGTCACTATGAAGCTTTTGTCCTCTTCCTTTCAATAGAAGAAAGGGGGTAGAAAAAGAGTCAAACTTTAGTTTTCAGCCTTTGAGGGAAAAAGTATTTCAGGCATTGGGAATCTAAAGCAACTCATGTAAACAGAAATTAGGTTAAAATCAATAGTGACAATATTAGCTGTTCTACTGAAGGAGTATGTCCCATGATGAATTCCAGAAGACTTTACATTAGTAGTCTGATTACAATGTGAAATGTTTAGATATTGTCAATGTGCCTTCAAAGTGCAGTTTTGTCCAGTACTAGGGCCTTGGTCATTGACAGAATGTAGCTCTCATGAATTCACAGCTCGTGGGAAACGATATTTAAGAAAGTATAAAATCCCTTTGTAACTTAAAATAACTGACCACCTTCTACAAATAAAAGTTTTGGATCAGATTTTCCATTGAAAATTTGGAAAGAAAATTTCAGAAAGGAAATATCATGTCAGAGGATACACTACTAACTCTAGAAGACTCCTTACAAAGAGCTTCTGGATATACCAATATCTCACTGACTATAGTTACAGTCTATGGCACCTAGTTTTGTAAACTACAGTAATTACACTCATAGTGGAAGCATCTCAATTAAGTGCCATAAGTCTGAAAAGTGGTCTAAGAGCTCCTTTAGTCGAGCAATTGTTTAACATTTTTGCCTCCTCCCTCTCTGGTTTTGCTTACCCATTTTGACTTGGTTAGTTGAAACATGAAGCTTTGTTTGATTGTTGCTGGCAGTCAGAAAAATCAACAACAGCTTCATATCGTTCGTGATTTTTTGCTTTTTTAATTGAAAGCAAATAACATAAAAACAGTTGATTTGACCTGCCATAACTATGCTACCAGTATTTCTCACACTTTCAGTAACATCTAAGAGTAGTACATCTCACTGACACTTTGAATGTTTTAAACCACACTTCTACCACTGTACTTCAGTCTTTGATTTTTGCTGTTTGTACTTCATTGGAAGCAGACCCTTTCTTTTCTCTACACATCCTAAGCACTATCCAAAGGTATTATAAGATGGAGTGATCTCACCTTTGAAGAGGTTTCAGTCCAAGAATGTGCTCATACAATGCATTTGCTGCAGGAGTTCAGCACCTTCTCAAAACTGGTTGACCCCTTGGGAGACCTGTTTAGGAGCTCATCATGTAGCTTTAACCTGTTTTAAGGTAGGGTGGAATACATGAGTGTGGCAAACAAGAGGTGGAAATAAGATTAGCCCAAACTGGGTTCTGTGTTTGTTTGTAGGTTGTTGCTGTCTAATTTTTTAGTAGATATGCATATTTTTGTACACCCTTCTTAAAGTTACAGCCAACTGAAACCCTTTTGTGTTAATATCTCCACTTGCTTCAATATTTCAAAAAAAAAATTTTTTTCATTTGAATTTTTTCATTTGAGTATATCTTTGCTGTCCCTGTGCTGTAGCTCCCTTTTCAACTTGTGCTCTTTATGCACAATGTATGTGTGAGTAGTGCCTGTTTTATGTCCCCACAGTATGAATAGTATTAATAAGTATTATTTCAACAATAAAAGGAAGGACTGCAGTCCTGAAATACCTGGATGAAGTCTGAAATACATGAGTATGACCATCCTGACTTCAGTGATGTTCTGTGTTACAGGAGATCTTCAAGGTATATGAACTCCACTGCAGAAATGCTGTCTACGAGTAAAACTGGTTCAGCTACAGACTTACAGAAAAACAGAGTTGTAAAATACTTTAACAGGTTCTCTAGATTAATTCTCAACCTGATGTTGATGAAACATTTAAGGGCTGAAAGCCAACCAAAGACAATGTGCAAAAGGATGACCAAAATATTAACAACATCCAGAGGAAAATCAGTAAAAGTATGATGCCTGTCTGTATTGTTAGAAATGCATTTATTGTATCTGCTTTGAATCCATTTATCTAGTTCATACCATGGAGAATTCATTAAACAGCAAACCTCTTGCACAATTAAAAGCTGTTCTGTTTCCTCTCTCAGTTCTCTCTTCTTAATGTTAAAAAGGTTAATCCATTTTCTATCAGCTTTCTTCCTGGCTCACATGGTGTACCAATTTTCTGTAGATTCTTTCTAAATGTTCCTCTTTTCTCTAGGAGTATAGTGTACAAAGATGATCTCACCTAAAGCCCTGTGAGTGTTGTTGAGTAGAAGGAAAGATACTTCTCTTCTCTTCTAAGCTATACTCTGGCCAAAGCTATACAAACATTGTTTTATTTCGCTCTGGTGATCAACCATAACCCCAAGGTCTTCTTGGGAAGAACTGTTATCTAATTGATTGTTCCAAGGTTTCTGTCTGTGGAACTGATTACTCCCACCTACATGAAAAGCCTTGCAATTGTCCCAATTAAATTCACTGAATTCCATTTTTTTTCCTGTTTGTTAGATCTGTAAAAATGAATTTGAAATCTAAGCATGTCGTCCCAAATATATTTCCCATGTCTGTATCATTGGTAGATTTAACAAAGACATTGAAATGACCTGACGTATAATAGAATCTTCCTGATCCTCATTCAGTGACTCTCCATTAGAATATAACCCTCGGGTGTATTTTTCTTATACCTGGTCTAAGTTTTATCTAGATCTAGTATGCTTATGAGAATGCCATCTGAGACCATGCCAAAGGCCTTTCTAAAGCCAAGATGCATTACATCCACTGCTTCTACCTACCCACAAGGTCTGTTACCCTGTCACAGAGGGAGTTTACATTGATTTGACACAATACATTTCTGACAAATCTATGTTGGCTGCTACATGTCTCCTACTCATCTCTCTGTTACAGGAGCAGAGAGAACAATCCGTGTTATTTCAGTATTGATTTTGATTGCATCAAAAAAAAAAGACTGACATTTAATGTGAAATTTTATCATTAATCCTCTTTCTTTCATAATCAGATGAATTAAGGTAAATTTCATTCTAAGTTCTCAATATAAAATTATTATTTTTTCCTACCATGTCAATACAATGAGAAGGATATGCTAGGTTTTCTTTTTCATACATAAAAAAGTGGAATTGAGAGCTAATTTTGAAATTCAAACAATTGCTAACTATGGTTCTCTTATGGCTGCTTCTTTAATAAATATGTGTGTACACATTGCCTAAATATTTGCAAAAATATAAAATCCACAATATTTTCTGAAGTGTTTTCTACCCAGGAAAGACACTGGAAATACAAAGGACATTCAAATTTAGGTAGCATAAGGGAAGATTTTCTTGCCAATATGTTTCATCCTTGTTGTGTCAGGGTGAGAGGACAGCTCAGTCTCTGCAGGCGATTTGGTCCTTGGTTTCTCTGCTGAGACTGTGAACAAAGTTGCCAGTTAGCACCAGCTGTAATACAGATACCTGTTCACTACACTCTGGACTGATACCAATAGATATTTCTCATAGGTCACCGAGCAGCCATCTGTCATTAGTGACCTGTAGTCACTGCTGATGTGTTAGATCTCATCTAGCGCTACAGAGTGAAAAAAATCCCTTTCGTGTTACCAAGCCAATACTTTTTTTCCATCCACAGAAAGATTTTAAAGCAGGTTTTAAAAGTCTTTTTCACACTGCTGTTTGTTTCTCAGCTTGCTGCCGGGATCTAAACCTTCAGTGACGGTCACCATCTCTGGAATCCCAATGTGGCAGGGAGCAAGAGAAGGAGAAGAGTACATCTTAACCATTCAAGGTATTATCAAAAAACACTGCTATTGCAGCAAGTGAGGTTGGAAAGTCACAGCCCTTCACATGAGTTCTGTTTCAACCACATGCAATCTCCATTATCACTTGGAGATTCTTATTCTGGTAAGTTCAAATCATGGCAATTTATTACCAGAGCAGTAATAGCATTGCTCTACAAATTTTAAAAGATCTGTTCTTTGTCACACTGAGGCACACCAATATACTTTTCCTTCCTTTTCCCTCCTTAGTTTTTGAGCCATCAGAAAAGTCCAAGAACAGTTTGGGCCTTCAAGACTGTGCTGACCATAAAATTTCTTCCTGTTCTTAGAAATAATGTACAAATGGCGGTAAATAGACATTTATGGCTATAATTGAGTACAGTAGAGTGTATAGTCCTACCAAGACATGATAATTAAGGATCAGAATGGGAGTCAGTACAGATTTTCATAATTAAAACAAAACAAAACAAAAGTGTTTTCCTATATCTCTTAAAGGCTGCTGTTCTCTACTTACAGATATAGATATAGCTAGATAAAAATGATATAAAGAAAAGTTTATTTTTTTTTCTGTTAGTACAAAATATATAAAGCTATGCAAACACTAATGAAAGATATACAGAAAATATCTAAATACAGCTGAGTATGCTTGCTATTTTAAGAGCAAAGACAGTAGCAGCTCATTTTAAGATGGCATTTTATCTTTTTAAAGGAATTTCTGTGTCCATGACAACATAGGATGATTCACTCAGGTGGTTCTTTACAGTGTTATAGTAACTCTACACCAGTACCTGTTGTTGGGAACAATACAGAGATCCTTGAAGTGTTTGGCCAGTTGGAAAGATACTGCCAGTAGAGCCTGCTGAAGAAGTCTGAGAGCTCTGAGACATGGGAGCAAGATGTATTATCTCCTAGAAAAAACTTATGAAGTTAGTGGACTTTTGATAGTTCTTGGAGTTTTGAGAAATGTTCAGATCATCCTAACATAGATGCTACTGCTATTACCTTCCTAGCCACCCTGAAAAGGACCTAAGCAGCATATTTCCTTGCTTTTCATCTCAAAATTTTTTATCCCAATCTTTTAAATACCGTTGTTAGTCTTTTCTTCCATCTTCTCTTCAATTTACCTTTCATCCCTCTTCTTCTCTATTTCACTTATGAGTATCCTTTTGTTCTATTTCACCTTCTGTTTTCGCTTTACTTGCTTTTCATTTTGGAAGGAAAATATATTTTAATAATAAACATCCACTACAAGAAGAGATATTCAAATATTTACATTTTTTTTTCATATCTTCGTATGCTTACATTTTGGATGGCTGGTCAGCGACATCAAAGATCAGTAAAAGTAACTATAAGTTGAGCAGACAGATTCAGTGTTAAATGATGTCTATATACTTTCTTCCAATGGTTAGTATCAGTACTTTACTAATGATGTTATCTGTTTGAGATTATAATGCACTAAGACAAATTTGGCTAGAAAGCCTCATGCTGAACTCATACTATTCATACTCACAGAAAGAGAAGACTTCTAGATGATCTGGGTGAGTTTTCTTATTAGAGCATTTTTAGCAATAAATTTTGAGCAAAAATCACCCCAAACTTTTAGAAATGAATCTCTATTTTTTCATTTCTGCTCAAGAAAATAAAAGATAAACAATTTCTGAAGACCTTAAAATATTAGACTCTTACTTTTTCAAAATTTAATATTTTGAATGTTCCATTTCTTCTTGCAAAACTTCCTTCTATTCTGTTTTATAATAAATGTTAAAAATTTTAAAATCAAAATCAACTTTAAACAGTAGTTTTATTTAAGGAAAATTTTAGAAATTCCTTCTTTCAGGTAAATCCCATATCCTTCCTGCGAAATTCTCTCTGTTTTAATGAGGTGGAATAGGAATGGCAGGAGCATTGATTTTGCCTGCCTTTCATTCCCTTTTCTTAATTTGACTGTGTTGGTTCTTTTTGCTTCCATGTCTGTCTCTAGTTCCAGTCAGGGACCCAACCCAATTTTCACAGGCTTGTGTCTTTGCTTATTAGCTCATGTTAATACAAGCAGGTCCAATGCCTACTTACTTCATGATCCAAACAACTGACTTCATTCGGTACCTTCTGCTCCAGCCTTGATTCAAGACTGGTATATAGGAGGTGGGTTTTTTTTGTCTCTGGCTTTAGTTATGTGTTTTGTTTGTTTGTTTGTTTGTCTGTTTGTTTTCCAGGTATGACAAAGGAAAGCAGAAAGCAGGAAAGCAGTTGTGCTGTTGATTGGCTACCAGTCGACAAGTAGTCCATGAAAAAAGATCATGAGCCTGTTGTCAAATGAAAAGATAACACATTAGAAAACATGAGGTTATCTTTCAGAGAAATTTTTTTTTCAGAATTATAAGATAATACGGACCATTTCTAGATTCCTTTAGGAAGTTCTTCCTGCAACTAGCTGATCTCACCTTTGGCTGCAACTGCACTGGTAGCAATGCAAAGATGAAAAAATACTCATGGAGACATGGTTGTGGAAGCAACCTCTCAATCAGACTTTTTGGTTTTCCTAATTCTAACCAAAAGATACCTTCCATTCTAAATATTCCTCAGATATCTGTCTTCTTGTCTATTTCCATTTCATTGACCCTCTATCTATTTTCAAACCTAATCTGAAAAACATATTTTTTTCTCTCCCATCATTTCTCCCCCTCATAACTATTATGATTTGAAATATAAGCTTTGTATCTTTTAATAGGGAAAAGTGTTTATGTGAGAAACTCATTCATGCAAACAATAAATATTGTGGTGACACTTCCCTGAGGCCAGGAACTTGTAGATGCATTTATTTATTGCTTTATTTATTTAATTTATATATTAATTTATAATTTATTTTTTATTTAATTGCTTTTTTATTTAATGCTTTTTGCATTTATCCATTGCTTTCCTTAATTAACATTTTGAAGACAGAAAATTCCTGCTCATGATGATGTCTTTGTAAACTCAGAATGAAAAAAATGTTCTTTCCATGGCAGTGCTTAAGTGTTAAACAACCTCCTAAACTCAAATCATTTTCAAGGAGAGAGAAAACATAATAATGGAAAAGACGAAAAATATTTGATTTATTTTGAGAAAAGCATTTACACTGTAGACATTTAAATGCATGGTTACAAAGCTATATTCTCTACTTAACTGACAGACAAATGCCATTGCAGCAGCATTTGTGGCAGATTCAGTGATAGAAGCCATTTCCCATAAGTACAAAGGGGATAGGAGGGTTGCTTTCTGCATAAGAAGGGTTTTTTTTTGTGTGCTGACAAAACATTATTTTATTATTTATAACTTTATTATGAAAAAGACTTACAGAACTCAAATAAATAAGCTCAGCCTTCTTCTCTATGACTTCTGACAAATGAAGATTCTGCACATATCCCACTGGAACCTGATTTCTACCTAAAATGATAGAATAGAAGGAAGCGCCATGGGAAAAATGCAGGGGCCCTGTCCGTATGACATGTTCTCTGGCTTTCTCCTTGGAAAAGGAATATTTCATTTTTATGCAAAAGCAGGGCTGGTTTCCCCTCTGCCTCTATTCAGCCTTGCCACCCATTCTTTCAACAACAGACATTATTAAAAAAAGAAAATCATATAATTAGCTCCTGTTTCTCAAAAGAATTTTTAACTGAGCTACACCAACTAACCCTTCAACCTTTTTTTTTAATATCTTGGGAGCAATGATGATAGCATAGTGTTCAACCAATTCACAAAAATGTAATGAAGTAGTTAGACTATGTCTTATATTCAGGCTCACCAATATCATGTGCTTCTATGACAAATTTAATGTACAAGTTTGGTCAGCAGTAGATTGCAGTACCTTACTATATCACTTCCTACATTACCAAATATACATCAATACTCACATGAGACATCTAGAAATTGTTAGCATCATTAAAATTGCTTCTCTAACCCAGTAGATTGGTCAAACAATATAATCTGAAGTATTTTCTCTGTTGGAAAAATAAGGCATTACGGAAATGTTCAAATGAAAATCTAAAATCTAAACCCAATATTTAATTTTAATCAATATTTAATCTTCTACTTGAGTTTTGCTACATTTTGTGAAAATTATAATTCTAGATTTTTCATTCTCAATTTCAGTTCTTGGCCTTCTGTTCCCCTACTGCACATTTTTCCTGATAAACTGCTGTTTCTCCTTTTTATGACATTGTTAAACCCTGGGATATAGCCAAACAATTTTTACCTTATTCTCTGAAAAGAAAAAGTTTTAAGATAAAAACTATCAAAGTAATAGAACTTCCTACAGAAGAAATTCCATTTTTTCTGTTGGCTTTACTACCTATAGTAAATTCTGCAGTAGTCTTCCACCCCTATCTCCCCTGCCTGCTCAAGGCCACCTAATGTTAAATCATGTGTCAGTTCTCCGAGCACTTTGATTTTGTTCTACCAGTAAAGATAACTTCGTTAAATTGTGATGTTCTGAAAATGTCAGAAACATCTTTAAAGTTTTCAAGAAAAATCATACTCCAGAACTGAGCCCATTGTAACTAGTTTTGGTTCACTTGGAAGTTGGTCTTGCTGTGTTATACTCTTCAACATCCAAGACACCAAAGCTGTGCTATGTCTCATGAACAGTTGCTATACTTAACGGAAAGATAGGACAAAGCACATACACATGAAATAAAAATGTAGCGAATGGTGGTAACAGACTTCTACAATAAGACACGCTGATCTTTGGGGAGTGATTGGTGTTCTTCTGGATCACATCCTACAATGGCTGATGGAACTGGAAAACAAAATTGACTTACAGCTAAAGACACTGCAGGTAGATATTTACACTACTTTACGAGGAGCCTTGAATTGTTCCTAGGGAATCAATGGAGTCACAAAGGAACATCAAAAGAGCAGTAGAGAGTGCTCATTTAGAAATCTAAGCCCTACATGGCATACAGACTAGGAGTGGTCCTTGGAAAACACCAGTGCCAGGATTATTTTGAACAAATACCTTTGACAAATACGTATCTATGAATTGTAGGTTTGTACATCTGTACCTAAGCTAATCACTGCATACCTTTTTTACAAATCCTGGAGAGAAATAAACACTTCCTCTCAGACTGAAAGAGTCAGCTAAACCAGATCAGATGAATGACACTATATCATTGCCTCTTTCTCTCTATGGATTATAAAGACAATAAACAATTGCAAGTATCTCCACATGATCAGATGAATTCTCCTCTTCTTTCTCCTGTTTTCTCCATATAACCTTTTCACATAAAAGAAGACACAGTGTTCCTTACTTAATCCCCTATTTACTATCAAACCCTTTGCGTTTCAAGCTGGTATAGAGCACCTCAAGCTGATTCTCCTTTATACCACTTGCAGCTGTGCCATTTTTGGTGAATACAGTGGGCATCAATATTCTATTCTACAATACAGTGTAAGGAAATATTCAATATCATCTCGAACCATCAAGTGTCAGTCAGCGGATTTCTTTGATCCCATTTGAAAAGACTTTTCTGAGAAATGAGATTGAGGTGGCAGCTGTACTGAACATTGTATAGCTGCTGCACTTAAAGGGAACCCAGTGGTAGAAACAAATCCAAGTGTCTGTGCCTTTAGTAGTAACAAAAGCTACTCTACAGAAACAGTCAAGGTTAAGGCTACGGAATAAGCAAAGCAATTTGTTAACCATCTATTCTTCCCCACTTCATCTGATTCTGGCTACTGTCAGCAAGAGAGGCAAACTGATGAACCTACCAAAATGTTAAAAGTTTTTTTTCTGGCTTTGGCAATTATAATTATTCTTAGTTTAGGGCTTTCCAATTCACCTTAAATATTGTGGAAAAAATCTGAAATGTAAACATTAACTGTCTCTCTCCCAGATAGATCATTAGCAGCAGAAAATGTATTTTGACCACTGTGTCTGACACCATGAGTCTTCACTCTGTCTTCAAAGCTTGAAATCTGTTATCTAAAGCTATAGAATCTTCTTCAACTGCTCTCTGTGAGCAATCTACCACGAGAGGGAGACGGTGCATCACCCAGGGTAGGGGTGGTTTTGCCATCTGATGCATAGCTACTGAACTCCATGATTTAGAGGGAGGGGTGGGAAGGAATACTCAGTTTAGAGCAGGAATTCACCTGCAGTCTTAAATAATTATAAATAGATATAATTGTAATGTGTTTGTTTGTTTGTTTTGTTTTGTTTTGTATTTTCATAAGAAAACTGCTTTACAAACATCAAGTCATCTAATTCTTACAACGCTCCAGCAAAGGCTTTAGAGAAGTAGTGCTAGTAACTTAAATATTTGACTACATAAATTCAGCAGTAAGACCAACAAACTGAAACTCTGTCTTAGCCTTATGTCCTGATTTTCCTTTTTGCCCATTATTTTTTCTTTTCTTGCCACATGAAATTCATTTGATGGTAGAAAAAGAAGATGTGTTACAGAGCTGCCCATGTATTTGAATAGAGTAATTCAGAAAGACAAGTGACTGATTATAACTGCACATTGCCCTGAACCTTTACTGGGATGTAGACCTGAGGGAAATTCTGCCCCTCTCCACTTTGTACTGAACTTGTTGGCTGTGTTAAAATTTCTCATTTCCTTCTGACACAAGTGTGAGAAGCCAAGGGCAATACAGAAAAGGTGATGGCATTTATTGGAAACATGCAAAGAGTATGCAAACTGCTTGCTGGTGTTCGAATTACCAGCAATTTAACACATCTTTCTAGCAAATCATCAAACAGGCTGAAATAATTTACTCGCAGCCTTGGAGAAAGAAACCTTTAATCAAATGTACTTCTCAGAGAATGGCTATGACCTTGTTTGTGGTTATAGTTTATTTAAAACATAGGTGAGAAAATCTTTGCCATTTGTTGTGTTTTTATTGCTGCAGAGTATATGAGTACTTATGTACTGAAGTATTGTTTTTGAGGGTATTTTCTTCCCAGGGATTCATTAAAAACTCCTTGTTAAAATGTTCCACATGCTTGATGCACTGTAGCAGCTAAATACAGTATACAGTCAAATTAAAAGCTATACACCCTGGGAGACAACTTCAATTTTACAAAAGGGAAGGCCAAGGAACAAAAAGGTTCAATGAAGGGTAAAAGTGAAAAGTTAAAACACATAATTAATTAATTTCTGCAATCTGCTTATTATATCTACTCAAACATACTGAAGCAACTGTAGGAGGTGAAGATTGTAAAGGAAAAGGGAGAGACATTTATCACCTCCTTTGTTAGCAAAGCAGAAAGCCCTCAATTAACTTCATCTGAATAATGGAGGAGTTGCATTTTAGCACTCACTCCTTGGCTAAGCTAAGAGGATGATTCACTTCTGAGAATGGACAAACAAAAAAGAGGCTTCTGGCATTTGACAACAGGTCATGTTTTAATTGTCAGAAAAGTCCACAGTAATACTGTAGGAAGACACACTTAAAAAACTCTGATTATTCAGCTGCTTCTTACAAATTTTATCTGGATCAGTTTTATATCACATTTTGTAATGGAGACCTAAAATCTTTTTCCTACAGAAGTGAATGGTAAAAACAAAGCAAAACTAAGGCATAGAGAGAAATGACCTCCCTGATTTCACGAATCCAGCACCAGAGGTGGCAAGAAAACCTACATATTTAACTATTCAAGCGGTGTCTCATTTCCATGAACCATGTTAAATTACAACATATAGGGAGATGTACGACCTGACTATATATTGTTACTCTCATGCTACCTGGAATTGGTGGCAGCAACATTGCAGACATTCATGATCTCTAGGGAACTGGGATGAATAGTCAACTCGCAGGTCACAGGTTCTGCCCAGCCTGTACGCAGATTGGTGCAGATTCACTGGGGCAGGTACCCCTAGCTCTCTCTTCTCCATGGATCTGGGAAGTACAATTGTTATGCCTACTCTCTAAAGAAACAGCAGGGACAAGGGTGAAGTGATCACAAAGCATTTCCAGGTCTTCTTACTCTTGTAAGTGCCCTGCAGAAGGATCTGCGTTGGATAGGATATCAGGATCAAAGACGTGCCTAGTAAAGCACAGGCTAATTTATACTGCCTCTCTGGTAAATGCAATCAGCTAAAAAGCTACTGATAAATGCCATTTGTTCAAAGCTAGCTTATTACTTTTACATTACTCTCCAGTGCAGTCATACTCTGAGCATGGAAATCATCCATCCATGCAAATGTGAATGTCTAGTGTAAGCAGCTTGTTTAAACACTGTCTGTAGTCAAAGGACAGCAACACACATTTTCAGTAGGCAATTCATCCTAGCTGAGCTGCAAGCCTAAAATAGCTGGGATGAGGACTTAGATGACTCTCTTAATTTGGACATCTTACTTTTGTATAAATTTTATTAAATGAGATGACTTCTACTCCAACTGACAGCCTGGGGAAACTGGTGAACTTTCACAATAGGTGAGGCCAGTTCTAATATCGCTGACCCCAGCTGTGTTAAGGTTATCAGCTTAGCTGAAATATTGCAATGCTAAAAAAGAAACAGTAAAAAACATGCACATATACTGAGGTAGTTTGTGGAAACTGGGAAATATTCTTATATTTTCTGTGGCTTTCAAGATTTAGTGTTCATGTTTTAGTTTTTTCCTGGAAGCTTTAAAATCTAAAAGGCAGAGAATATTTTATATTAACATGACTCTAAAATGTAAGGTTTTAAGGAAAAGTACAAGGAAATTTCTACTGGTTTTTGAGCAAGGATAACTGCAGTATACAGTGACAGGGATGTGGAGAACGTCCTCAGACATTTCGATGTTCTGTTTTAAAACAAAAACACAGAATCACAGAATCACAGAATTGTAGGGGTTGGAAGGGACCTCAAGAGATCGTTGTGTCCTACCCCCCTGCCAAAGCAGGTTCCCTAGATCAGGTTTCCCAGGTAGGTGTCCAAATGGGCCTTGAACATCTCCAGAGAAGGAGACTCCACAACCTCCCTGGGCAGCCTGTTCCAGTGCTCCGTCACCCTTACTGTGAAGAAGTTCTTTAAATCAATAATGACCTGTCCGTAGACACAAAGTATGCTCAAGCTATTCACTCCAGCCCTATTATCTATTTCAGAATTATTCAAAAGGCTCTGATCGTGTCAACACCATCACTTTTGTAGATATCTGCATCTGTGCAAAATTTCTTCTAAACTCGGTCTCTCTCAGCCAGCACAAAGGGATTGACCTTGCAGGTGAGATGGGTAGACAACACTCCTGTCCTAGCAAAAAACTGTAAAGATGTTTCTTACTGCATATGATCATTGTTATAACTTTTTTTTTTTTTTTCCATTGAGAACCTCCTGCACCAAACACTTCTGTGAAACCATCTGACCATCTGCAGCTACAAACCAGATTTCCAGTTTCGTGTAAGTAATGGACATAACTGAGTTACCTGAAACAGGTAGGCTAAAGTGCTGCCCTTGTAACAAAATAAAAAGCCTTTTATATTTTATGATAGTTCAGTTGGGAGAGACCTACAAAGGTCATCAAGTCCAACTGCCACAACAGTTGTCCACAGCATCAAGTCCAACTCTCACAGCAGCAGAAAAACATTAGAGCTATTGTGAGTATGTCAGAGGAAAGGGAACTAATCCCTTCACCATTGCTATATTTCTCCTGAAATTTGATACATTTTCCACCTTTGTCCAGGCTCAGTTTAACTCTCTGACATGATGGGACTCCTATTACTTGCTTTAGCACTGCTATAACCACCTCTTTGGAAAGCCATTGCACAAGCCAGCAAAGCTTTTGCTGTCAGGTTGACGTGACCTTCAAATAAATAAATGCCAGAATTTTATTGCACTTGACTCACCCTCCTTTTCTTTCCTCCAAGGATTAGGTGTTGAGGCCACATTTAGGAATAGGGATTTAGGTTGTGATCTAAAGGAAAGGTGGCCGTAGACTTCAATAGATGCTGGATTAAGTCATCATCTTGTACCCGTTCCTTTTAGTTGCTTGACAGTTAAAGTTGATGTGAAATATCCTAGTGAGGCAAAGCTTGTAGGAAAGAGCAAATCAACCTCTCTAGGTCTGAAACAAAAAATATATGTTGTAATAGAACAGGGAAAAGACAGAAGTGATGGAATTGCAATTTTCTTTACTATCAAGATTAATGCTACAGAGATTCACCTAAAGGTAAATAAGACCTTGTGTGTGTGCTCGCTTTCCTTTTTCCACTGAACCATGAGGCAACAACAACAGGAAAAAAACTGAAGGGAGAAGTCTAAGGACTAGCAGAAAAGGGAACATATCTGTCACAGAGATAGCCGGGGTTGGTTTTCTGCTGTGTTTTGCAGTCACTGGGGCAGCCAGGTGAGGTGACAGTCCCCAGTGCTCAGCTCACAGCTAGCTCAGTTCTGACATGATGGATAGCTGGGCTCTTCAGCAAGGTCAAAAGAAATTTCCATAGCACAGATGGGAAAAATGCCGAGAGGCTGCTTCATTGCAAAACATTTTTTTAAAAGTCACACAGGGGAAAAGAATGATTTATCCAGGTGGGATGTATTTCTGCAGCATGATTTCTTGTATCTGGCCTGAGCTGTATTGCTCACCTTTCAGAGCAATAGAAAAGGAAAGGCTATGCCCAAAGCACAAACTCTGTGAGGACTGGGTCCTAAACACCTTTCTGCTTGGTAATGAATTACAAGTGGATGGAAGCTCGCTAAAGCTGAAGGGACATCAAGACCAAGAGATTAGTGGTATATTTGACCTTTTCTGTTCATGCTGTCTTCCTCAGGCAAATTGTAGGCTTTGAGGTTTGAAGACTTTTGTCCTCAAGGCATTTAGCTTGTTATACTGCCAGAAGAAACAGGTAATGATCAATCTGTGTGGCAGCAGGAGGAAAAGAAAGAGAAATGGTGTGGGGAATGTTTCTGCTGAATCTCTGGATTTTAAGAAACACTCCCTGGGCCTCGTTTCCAAAGTCCTTCAATTTCAAGAGGTTCACATAACATAAACTCTTATGTGTACCACAGTTTGGGAAACTTTCATCTATTACACAGATTCTAATGATGGTAGGAAGCTAGATACGGCTGCCTATTCCATCCTGTTTTCTAAGAAGGAAGTTTTCCCTTCAGTCATCAAATGCATATAACCAGAGCAGTTGAGCTGTATAAAACTAATGGTGTGTGTTAGGGAAGAAAACACAGGACGGTTTGGGATTTACTCCTTCCCTCTTTGGAAATAAAACATACAGAAGATCCCACACATCAGTTTAAAAATGGTTAAAGAAGAACATGGAGACAACCATCAGATGGTAGAAAATGCAGAATAACTTTGTTTGTAAGTTCTTAGACTCATAGAATATCCTGAATTCGAAGGGATCCACAAAGATCATCAAGTCCAGCTCCTGGTTCCACACAGGACCACCCAACAATCAGACCATGTGTCTGAGAGCGTTGTCCAAACACTTCTTGAACTCCAGCAGGCTCAGTGCCATGACTAGGACCCTGGGCAGCCTGTCCCAGTGCCCAACAACCCTCTGGGTGCAGAACCTTTTTCTAACACCCAGCCAGACCCTCCCCTGTCCCAGCTCCATGCCGTTCCCTCGGGTCCTGTTGCTGTCCCCAGAGAGCAGAGCTCAGCGCCTGCCCCTCCGCTCCCCCCGTGAGGGAGCTGCAGGCCGCCATGAGGCCTCCCCTCGGCCTGCTCTGCTCTGGGCTGAACAAACCATGGGACCTCGACTGGTCCTCATATGTCTTGCCCTCCAGACCCTTCACCATCTTAGTAGCCCTCCTTTGGATGCTCTTTAATAGTTTTATGTCCTTACAAAGGCTAACAACAAAACATAAGATCCTGCATCAGATTTGTACCTCACTTATTTGTATCTCTGATATTATATTTAAATAACTAAATGACCACCTGACATTCAGAAATACACAGGACACAGCAGCTATTAATAGTACTCATTACTTTTTTTTTTTTCCCTTTGGAATATTTTAGCATTAAGATAAATCTCATGTAAATGAAAGAATGAAAACTGAAGTGTGCTATCACAGAAGTACCATGACCTATTTCTGTTTTCTGAACTCTTATTTTCTCACTTACTTCCTTCAGAATACTTCCCAGTTTCCAACGTATGCTCCTGAAAGTTATTCTTGAAAAATGTTTTCAGGATCAGATACTGGGATAATTCTTTCTCTGCAGTAGTTATCAAGTCAATTAAAACTAATCCGCTCTGCCCTAGCAGAAAAAAAAAAAAAAAAGGAAAAAAAAAAAAAAGAATAAATAGCAGTTTGCAGACTAAAATTCCAGATGGTCTCAGCAGTTTGTTTTCTAGTTTCAGATGTTTGCCTTAGGCCTGCGACAGCCACATCTTATTGCGTACTTTCACTAGTGACCATTAGGTACAGAGAGCACCCAGGCAGTTCTGCTCAGTGGCTAATTATTGCCACAAGAAAAAACCCAGCTCTTGTGCCCTCTCCCACTTGTGCATAATTTATGTTAGTGCACAGAAAAGACCTTGAGTTAAATAAGAAAAAAAGTCTATATTTTTCAAGAAGAAAAAGTAATTTTCAACATGTGGGGCCAGACCCAAGAAAACAATAAGGTCAGTGGGGCTCTGGCAGAGTCACTGTACGGTTGTGAGAGGTACTGAAATATCCTGAAGTTCCTTTATTGCTTTCTAAGGTAAAAGATTATGTTTATACCTCCACTTCCAACTTTCTTGTGCTACTGCTTCTTCACTGTAACAGCCACAAGAAGCTGCATGCCTAAACAGCACCAATGAACAAGGCTTACAGGACCTATTCTCAGCTCCCATCTTGGTTTGCTGAGCAAAGTCAAGCAAGTCACAATTAACTGCCTGATTATAAATTAGGTGTTGCCACACCTGCCCTGCAGGGGTAATGTCTAGAATAATTGGCATTAGAAAAGAACATCAGGATCCTTGGATGAACACTATAATCTTACTGCCAAGTATTGTTGAGAATAATAACAGAAGGGAGCCTGAACAATCATGGTTGAATTCACATGCATTTGACAATCCAGCAAAACAAAGTTCAGAGGTGTTCAGAGCTGGAGTTTTTGATTGAAAGAAGCCCTGATGAGAAGTACCTGGGGGTGTTGGTAGATGACAAGATCAACATGAGCCAGTAATGTGTGCTTGCAGCCCAGAAAGCCAACTGTATCCTGGGCTGCATCAAAAGAAGCATGGCCAGCAGGGCAAGCAGGGCAAGGGAGGTGACTATCCCCCTCTGAACACCCCATCCCTGGAGGTGTTCAAGGCAGGGTTGGATGGGACTTTGAGCAACCTAGTCTGGTGGGAGTTCTCCCTGCCCATGGCAGGGGAGTTGAAATTAGATGATCTTTAAGGTCCCTTCCAATCCAAACCATTCTATGATTCTATTTCATTTACTTCTAAAGAATAAATTCTGGAATAAAATGTCGTCTGAGCTAGAGAATTGTGCCCCAAATTTTGTTCTGATATATAGGTTTGAATTGGTAGGTTTTATTGTTATTACATTCTATTCTTTCACTTGATTTACCACCCAGGTGGCATTAGTCAGCTCCAATCTGCATTTTTCAGTGTGACGAAGCTAAGGCAAAATAATAATAAAAACAAAAATGTCCACAGCTGTAGTAGGGTGTAAAGGCAGCCCTCCAAGGAGTCTTCCTAAACTATTAGCAGTGAGTTTTATATTGTGTAGGAAAAAATCTCCCTTCATCAGGTGGTGATCCTGCTCAACCACATTGCTGGCCTGTTGCCTTGTTGATATGATGCAAAAACACTGCCCTGGCCTCTGTGCTAGTTTTGAAATAATGGTGCTCCCCACAGTCACGGAAGTCTCTATATCTGAAACCATGTGAATCTGTCTATTATAGTAAAAATCAGTAGGTAGCCTGTAACGGGATACCTGCAACTTTTTAAATACAGGACTTGATTTGTCTAGTCAATAAAAACCAGAAGTCAATAATATTCGTCCACCATCCCTGTGGCACTTGGAACAGAGGAATGGCACATATCACAACGTTCAGTAATGTTGTGTTTAAATTCTGAACATTCAACAACCTCTAATATGTCCTAGTCTGCTGACACACAAAACAGTATGCCAAAGGCATTGGTGGATTGTAATCACAGAAGGAAAGTGATGAAAGAAGAGAAAACAGCTGAGGACATGTCCCTTTGCAAGCAAAAAGGTAGTGACAGCCATGAAAAGTTAGAACAAGAAAAAGACAGAGAAAATCATATCTGGTAAGAGTACAAAAGGATATGCAAGAAAAAAACTAACACAAAAATCCAAGTAAATATGGCAACCTTCCAGCTCTCAGCAGGAGAACAATTCAGAAAGCATCATAGTAAAGAAAAACACACGTTACTTTGAGCAATTTTTTTTATATTTTTTTTTGTATTGCCATGGTTGTAAATACAGGAATAACAGCATGCAGCTATTCATGCAAAAAGCATATTTGACTCAGCTTTGCTTTCTAACTTTTTTTATTGTATAAGATGAGTTCAAGAAAGTAAAGTGAAATAAATTTTAAACTACACCAGAACTGAGAGAGAAGCATATAGGTGATTCAAAGTGACATCTGTGGCACCCCAAGAACTGCCACCAGCTGTGGTGTTTCAAACATAGGAATTTGAGGGATCAAAATCTGCCAAAGGCCAGAAGCTGTGTTAGCTGATGGAAATCCAGAGCCTATCTAAGGAACTGAGCTAAAAATCTGTTTTTGTTGTTCTTGTTGCTCGTTGTTGTTGTTGTTGCTTTACTATATTTCATATGTCTCCAGCAATTGGAATATCTTTTATCTGTTTTGTTTTTCACACATGATATACCATGTAGTATCTCCATGTCTCTACGCATTGTTTGTCATGCACTGAAAACAGTTTTCAATTTGTATTGATCTTGTGGGACTACCACTATCACCAAGAAAGAGATGAGGCAAAATGGTCATCACATGGAATGATACTCTACCATGACAGTTACAGGTCAGTTATGCAAACCTGGAATTCAGGAACTCTAAATTCTAATCCTAAATCAAAAAAAATAACAACATTGATTGGCTGCTTCTTCTACCTCGTGTGTAAAAGGCAGGCAAATCACCAGAGAAAAATTTGTTATTTAGAGCTTGTAAATAAACTGTGAGCATTGGACCCATAGTTCTTACTGTTGTCTTCAAAATAATTCCTGTGGAGAAATAATTAGCATGATAAAGACAGAATTCTGCTTGTTTTTCTTGTTTCGCAATCACATATTCTTGATAATGTCTCATTTTTCTTTTTTCTTTTCTTTTCTTTTCTTTTCTTTTCTTTTCTTTTCTTTTCTTTTCTTTTCTTTTCTTTTCTTTTCTTTTCTTTTCTTTTCTTTTCTTTTCTTTTCTTTTCTTTTCTTTTCTTTTCTTTTCTTTTCTTTTCTTTTCTTTTCTCTTTCTCTTTTCTTTTCTTTTCTTTTCTTTTCTTTTCTTTTCTTTTCTTTTCTTTTCTTTTCTTTTCTTTTCTTTTCTTTTCTTTTCTTTTCTTTTCTTTTCTTTTCTTTTCTTTTCTTTTCTTTTCTTTTCTTTTCTTTTCTTTTCTTTTCTTTTCTTTTCTTTTCTTTTCTTTTCTTTTCTTTTCTTTTCTTTTCTTTTTTTCTTCTCTTCTCTTCTCTTCTCTTCTCTTCTCTTCTCTTCTCTTCTCTTCTCTTCTCTTCTCTTCTCTTCTCTTCTCTTCTATTCTCTTCTCTTCTCTTCTCTTCTCTTCTCTTCTTTTTCTCCTTTTTTCTCTTTTTTCTTTTCTTTTTGTTTTTCCATTCAAAAACGCTATGTTGAATTATCTTTCAAAAGAGAGGAATTAACTTGGGAAAATGGGAAATCAGAAGGTTTTCCAGGGCTAGGACAGAGAGTCCATTATGAATGTCTGCAGGGCCTTCCTGAAGAGTGTGCAGGCTGGAGAATTTCATCCTTATCTAAACTGTTTCCAGATTGACAAGGGTATCTTGACATTTCCTGTAAGGACCTGGCCACAGCCTAAGTAAGGACTGCTGCATTATTTTCCTTTTTAATTGAAATTTAATTGAATACTGTGCTGATAAAGCACGTGATTGATTAATGCTTCTTGCTTTCGTGCCATGGGTACACGTGCCCTGAGATTCTCTGGCTTGCTAAGCAGTTCTCCTGGCTGACAGCGCCAGTGTGACATTTCCCTTAACTCTTTTTTTTAATTGTTTTGAATGGCCTTTCCAGAAGCCTGTGCACCATTTAGAACCTGCTTTTTTGGTTTTTATTGTTTTAAAATACTATAAGCAGGGAAGGAGTGTATATAGTCATGTAATCAGGGAGGCAGTGAGGACTTAAAGGATCTTTTCTCCACTTCCTGCATGATCTAAATCAGTCATTTAGGGCCAGGAACACAAAGGGACTCAACTACTGTGATGGACTTGCAGGCATCTAGCCCCAAATGCATCTTTGAACACTAGGTGTTCAGACCACATGATGGTCTTGGAAGGTCCCTTCCAACTGAACTATTCTATTCTGTTCTGTTCTGTTCTGTTCTTTCTGTTTTACCCTATTCTATTCAAAATCTTCAGCGAGCTGGCAAACATATGGAACACAACCAGAGAGTTAGCCCTCTCAGAAGTTTTTTGGGGGGCATATGCATGACTTGCATATCATACATATCCACCTTGACCAAATTATTTGTTTACCTCTGTGGTTTATATGAGATACAGAGGAAGGAAATAAGATGGATGGAGGTATATAATTGCTTCCCAAGATGGAAAATTAAATACACTAGAATTCCTCAGCCTGGAAAAAAACACTTAAAGGAGAAATTTAGAAAACTATGAACAACATGAAGGAAAGTAAATAGGGAAAAGTTTATTCATTTACACAGACAAGGAGGGCCCAAAGACATTAACAGGCAGCACATGTTAAATAAACTAAAATTAATGAACTGCAGAAATGATTGCCACAGAATGGAAAAGAGGCTGAAAATAGAGATGGATTTTTAAAAGAGAATAGCAAAATACCAAAAAGGAAGGTATTTCAAGGCCTATTAAACAGAATCTTTGGATTCAACATCTGTCTCAGAAAAAAAACTGATTTACACACAGACTAAATTTATATTCATTACTGAGGGGGTGTAATGAGTAAAGAATATTCCTGGATGTGTATATATATATATATATATTTTTTTTTAAACTCCTTCCTAAACATTTTTCAGAATGGGACTGGACTTTCAAAGTAAGTAAAGCGAAAGTGTTGACATGCATGTCTGCACTTCCATTATATCCAGTGTAGATGCAGTCAAAACAATGACTGAAATGTGGAGAGGGATTCAGCTCCCACATCACAGACACTTTCACTGGATGTGCTAAGTAACTCTGTAAACTCTGGAGGGTGCAATTCAGTTATCTAAGCACAGGTTAGTGGTGTCTTAGAGGTCCTGTGAGTATAGGCTGCTTTCTGGCTGTTCCTTCTGGAGCAAGTGGGTCTCCAATAGGTCCTGTGTCATGTCTGCCAGTCCCATGCAGGTTGTCTATGACCTATGGATATAGTCTCCTTGTGTTTAAACATATAATTAAGTCTTGAATTATTTTTACTGGCCCTTGTGAAAAACAAGATAGTGGAATGAATAAACTTTTAGTTTCATTAACCATTCCTGTGTTTTCCTCTGACTCCACTTCAAAACAATAAAATGAATAATAAAGTAATTGTCCTGGGCTTTGTGTATTATGCTCTTTGGGCCCAAATCTACAGTAAAGATCCTATAATAAGGCCCAGATCCGTACAAGTAGTTAGGTATTCACAACAGCAAGAGTGAACCACCTAAAGACCCTAGTAGACGTCACCCCAGTCATGGTTATGAGCAATATACCCCATATAATATGCTCATCTAGTAGTTGAGATGTTGAATTCCCCTCTTTGCCAGGAAGGTTGGAGTCAAACACTTGGCTCTGTGCAAATGACTAGTGATATGGGAACACAAAGCAACTGTGGTGGAGATGTGTCTTAAAATCTCAGTAGGGTGTCAGTATCTATACTGCTACTGTTTATTATGCGAGCAAACACAAGGGGAACATGTTTTTAAAGGCTGCCCCTTGTTTTTTTTTTTGTTTGTTTGTTTGTTTTTGTCCAATTGTATTATGAGGCATTTTCTTTCTTGTTGCTTGTTCCTTCTGTCACATGCACTTCATAAATTGGCCCTAAATTCAGAATAACTTGTCACAGGAGGATCATTTAGCACATGGGAGTTTCACAAGAACACTTTGCTGGCATCATCTGTCCTATGAGTATCCATGTACCCACATTTCCTGGCATGCTACCTAACCAACTAGGAAATCAGTGAACACCAGCTGCAGCATAAATCCTCTGAAGGCACTGGCATTCCTCAAAATCAGAGAAAGTCTTTAATTTATCTCTAAAACAAGCTCTAACTTATTATCTGATGATTGAGAAAAAAAAAAAAAGAAAGAAAAAAAAGAAAAAAAGAGAAAAAAAAAAAGAATGGTTTTGAGTCACAAAGTTGAATCAAGTAACATTCCACTTACTGAGTGGAATGAAGTAGGTTTGGAAATCAAAGCCTTGTATCCTGGCATATAATAGAAACCAACACATAAATCTAGATTTTCTCATCCTTATTTTGTTCCTAGATGTTTTCTCCTCTTCTAACCATGCTTCTTTCCCATCCTAGTAAAATGTATTTTATTTAACCACAGAATGAATATAGATCACTTTAATTTCTTTCCTGCATAATAGAACAAATCATAAAGATTTTTAATAAAATACACACAAAAAGGAGGGCAACAATATAAAAAAGAATACAGTTAATAGGTCAGACCCTAATTTATTTTTAAATCTTTGTAGTTCTGTTGACTGCAGTAGCATGTTCTTGACTGATACCAGCTGATAATTTTTCCCCTTCCATTTAAATTTTAAAGGAGGTAATGGAAACATTGAACTCAAAGCTTGATCAGATAGTGGAACAATTTGCTTAATGGGATAATTATGGCTCCACTATGACCTTCCAGGAAAGCTGAGCTGTGTTTACAGTTAAATGAATGCACAGACTTGTCCTGATCAGTGCAATGTACTGAGCTGAATAGCTCAGGAGTTACAGCTCTGTGGTGCCCAAATGCTGCCACGCGGGCTATGTGTGCATAAATGCGCGTGTGCATGACTGCACTCCCCACCAGCGCTCTTATCAGGCACCTTGTTTCTGCAACCAATAGAAGTGCTGCAGTAATCGCCATCCCCATTCTGCCTACATTTCATTACATCCCATTCTTTATTCAGCAGGGAATAATTGGACTTAGTAGTTGCCGTGAAACCAATTTTTGCTTCTTTTCAACTAGCTTCCTGTATGGCTTCTTGCCATCAGCAGCACATTTGGATGCCTTGGCTCATTCAGGAGCGGCGCACTATTCTCCGCAGAAGTACTACTACATGCAGGATATAGTTGTGGTGCTCCAAAGTGTACCTCAGGAGTTTCCAGGTTTGTAGCTAGCCCCTGTTTAGTACTGGTGATGTGTGTTGGATGTGTTGATTTCTTTACCTTTATACTTATTGACTATTTCACTCAGTGCTTGTGTGTGAGGAAGGACAACGGATAACTTTAAAAGTGTTTTCCTTTCTGTTGCATAGTAGATGAAAACAGGATACTAAGAAATGAAAAGGACATCTAGGTATATTAACTATGGACAAACAATTAGAAAAAAAAAAAAAAGACTTTTTATTGGTTGCCTTCCCTACTGACTGCCTACTGACTGGCACTCTCTCCTGATCTAAATTCTTTGGAATTGCATTTTTACAAAGGCTCTGTCAGAGAAGCTAAGTCCAAAGGGATCTTATTAATGCAGAGTAATTTTATTTTAATATCAAAAGCAATCATAACCTTAGATACTGTCTATAATTATATGTGTGATATAGTAGTTTTCTGTAATCTTATTAGTCCAGAATAACTGTTTTATATATATATATATTATTTTTATATTATTTTAATTATATTATTAATTATATATATATATATTATTATATATTATATATATATATATAATATAATATATTATTGTATTATATAATATATATTATATAAAATATATATTAATATATTAATATATTATAATTATATTATGTATTAATTATATATTAAATATTTTTTTAATTCTTTTTATTTAACAGTTTGCATATACTCTTCTTGTTGAAGAGCTGCTATGTACCCCTGTGATGCTTCTGTGTCCCAGATGTTATAAGGAGCAGAGTCTGGGAACTGGGAACATTTATAGGGGTCTAGAAGTAAGAACCCAAGTACACCAGAATAACAATATTTAACTCATGGACAGGCTACGAATGTTATGGAGAAGGAGGAAATCACTTATTTTCAGATATAACATAAGACTTAAAGAGCAATCTCATGTTTAGTGTAGTTTATTTGCTTTGTTTAGCATTTTTTATGGCTTTTTGACCATAAACTGTTGTTTATGTATATGTTTATATATAATGTCAGATAGGGAAGCTCTGGCACACATAGGTGTAAATTCACTTAGACATAATTCTTCATGGACATGTCTTGTTATTGAAAAAAAGTGTTCATGCCCATACCAGAAATATACTACAGACAAAATAAACGTTACTGGGTGATGATTGATGATGTCACTTACACGTTTATTTGTATATATATTTTCATATACAGATATACACACTCTACAAAATACCTTACCTATAACAAATTCAGAATAATCTTTTTTTTTTTTTTCCAAACTTTTCATAAAACACTTTAATCCTGTTGACATGTCTTGAAATTTGTTGTTTCTTTTCAATTCTCATTCTTTTTTCTTCTGTCCTCAGCAAGGTAACTTCATATGTGACAATCAGAAGAAAACTGAAATACCACCTGACTGTGCTTATCTCAGTGTGTGTATGACCTCGGTGGAAAATAAATCCCAGCAAAAGGCTGGTCCTCTTCCAGGGCTGGTTCAATGATCTGGTTCAGGCCACCCAGCTATATGACTTGATAATCTTGACTAGTTAAACTATCACTTCCAAACAGACCTACAGTAGCTCCTTTGGTTTATGTAACAAATAGAGAATCAAGGCTTAGAAATTTTGCAGTAACATGCATGAGGCACTGGAACAGGCTGCCCAGAGAAGCTGTGGATGCCCCATCTCTGGAGGTATTTAAGGCCAGGGCTTTGAGCAACCTGGTCTGGTAGGTGGTGTCCCTGCCCATGGCAGAGGTGTTGGAATTAATTGATCTTTAAGGTCTCTTCCAACCCAAACCATTCTACAAGTCTATGATATGTTCTTATCTAGTTTGCCTGTGACAACTAAAGACACAGCTGAAGGTGGAGGAGAGTATGGAAGGATGCCCTTGCACAGATGGCTGCACAGTACAATAGCCAGACACTGCCCACAGGCTATACTCCTTTCCCTATCTGATGTTTTAGTATTTCATACATGATTCAGACCTTGGGCTTCCCCTTCTCCCCTAAATTCTTCTGATTTGCACACAGAGCCTGAAATACTGTGCAAGTTCTACCCAACTTGGAGTTTAGAGTCCCAACATTTCACTCCTTTTAATGGAAAAAGCTAAAATTTTCTTAAGGAAAATCTCTCAGCCCCTCTCCTTATCCACACTAGGACAGCTGTCGGACTGAAGCCAAAGGTTCAGGATGGAAAGGTAACAGCTGAGTGACACTGCAAACTGCTGCAAGGCATGTTATTGTTATGCAGTTACAAGGGCAGCAGGCAACAGCAAACCTGAATGTCACATGCTGCTTAGGACACACATCTAAAAGGGAGCAGATCTGCAGCTATGACTATTTCTTTGTCTTATGTCTGATAGCCAGAGATACTCCAAGGAAGCAGGATATAGAACTTTTGCTCCTAGCTGAATTCTCATACCACTCATTTATGGAGTCTGCCTTCTTCTCCTATCTCTATTGCTCTTACTAGAAGATATGCCTCCCCCAGAATTATTGTGATTAAAATAACCAACCAGCAAACAAGCCTGAAAAGGTTATCTTTTCTGATTTAGGCAGCTGTTCTCAGGGGAAGCTGATGTGCTCTGGAGTTCTCGCCCCAACCAGACACTTACCTGAAATGCCCAGGTTAGGAGTCAAGATCTCCCAAGAGCTCTGTATAAGCACTGATGAGAAACAGCAGATCTATGGGTGACTCAGCATAGACACAGAATGAATTACTTGTAAGTACTTTCTTGACTCTTCAAGGAGCCTGGATTGTCTTAGCTTTTAACGTTGTTCCTTCTGTGAAATACCTGAAGTTTGCAGGGATGAATGCATCTTTGTATGTATGGATATGAGTCCTCAAGAGGGGTGAGAGCTCAAACACTTGCTTCTGATTGGCATTTGCCACTGTGCAGGTGGCTCTCAACTCAGCAACAGAGGCAAAGCATCACCCTTGAGAGGTACTGAGCATGGATTATATAGAGAGCCCCGGTACGCTGGTGACATACACACTATTCAAGTGGGAAGCTTCATTGTGGAGATGCTATTTTGGGTGTCTGAATTAAATGTTCTGAATCTGTCTATCTAATATACACACGCACGCGCACACACACACACACACCACCTTGCATCTTGCCAGCATGAAATTTAGTGCAAAAACAACCTGAAAAAGAAAAATCAAAGGCCATGAAAATTGTTCCATCATTATAATATGTTAATTGCATTTCATAAAAGTTATGTTGCTCTGTTACTATGGCAACTGCATTTAAGTCTTCTTATTACTAGGTGGAACATGTAAAACAACTGAACTTATAGGAAGGAGTTCACCCTTAAGTTTCTCTTTTTTATGTCTGGATATTATGCAAAGTGTTATAAACATTTATGTGTTTAACTTAATCAGCAATGCCTATGAAACTAATTATTCTATTAGCAGGAGCATTCAGGTACAGGGCATGAATCAGAAGATTCATTCTGTGAATGAGGGTGGGACAAGAGTATGGAGGAGGGAGAAATATTTCTTTCACTGTTTCCACAGTGATAAGTGATGTTTGGTTTAATAATGTATCTCCTTCCACAAGGAAAGCAACTTCCCTCGTTATTTGCCTTTTGTTGCACTGTGCAGGAGTCCTCTCTAGCTTGCCCTGAAATGTTGCTGGGTTTGCTGTTAGAAAGAATAAATGTAATTGGAAAAGAAAGGGAGCATTTGCAAATAAAGTACTGGGGAAAAAATATGAATATATTCAATTAAATTTTGGCAAGTTTAAAAACAAAAACACACCATCAAAAATTCTGTACGAAGTAAATGAATGAGGTTTCACACCTTTGCAGAGTGCTAGGGTTTAGGAAGATGTTAAGTGATGTAATGATTGTGTGCTGTTCATGTTCCCAGATATGTGCCATATATTCTAGTGTCCAAAATTTACACCAAAAAATGTGTTTACACATGATTGTGGTAACTACAGTCTAATCAGGGCTTGATCTATGGCCTTGTTAGTCAGTGGACAAACTCGCAAATTCGGGAAGAAAAATGGATAATTTTATGGTGTCAGATTTTCTGAGGGATGTGGGTCAAAGGCAGTGCTCACTATTTCTGTTAGGTACATCAAGATTTCTTACTATCTTTTCCTTAAAACATACAGTTTAAGGCTGAACTTTCACATTTTTCAAGCATCATCTATCATAAGACTTCCCGATAACTCTTCTAGCCATCTGATAAATGCGTGACTTATTTGATAAATAAAATAGTCATTTGACAAGTACTCTCTGGAACTCCAGCCACAGGGACCAAATGTTTCTGTCCCTGCTCCTGTGAAGAGGGTTTACCCATGTATAAAGCATTTCCTCACACACTTATGAGGAACTACTCACTTATACACAGAATGCCATAAAATCCTTGTGTCGCAAGGACTCCTTCCCAGGTCACTCTGATAACTTGATTTGTCCAGAGAGGTTTTGGTGCCCAGAGAGGTTGTGGAGTCTCCCTCCCTGTAGACCTTCAAAAGCTTCCTCTGCAACCTGCTTGGGAGGCCCTGCTGGAGCAAGGATTAGACCAGATGGCCTCCAGAGGTCCCTCCAAACCTCAACCATTCTGTGATTCTGTGATAACAGCTGTCCTATTATGTACTGTTCCCTTTCTAAAAGAGGTCTGTGTTCAGCCCTGCCTTCAAAATCCGGGAGGAGAAGATAGCACAGCCAGGTTCCTGGGCCCTCTGCAGCTCTGATATGTATAGGCCCCAATGTCAATAAAACATAGTTCTGTTCAGAAGTAGTTACTTTGCTGTTTATGAATTCCAGTGAATTTATTCGCTAAAAAAAGTACAAAAATATTGCTTCCAAAAGCCAAGCCAATCATGTTAAGAGGATGAATATCAAATGAAAAATAATTTCCACATCAAACATTTCTCTTAATACAAAACCCTATTTAAAACAGATCTAAGTGTAGCAGGTTGTTTGTAGTTTATTATACTGCAAAGTCTTTATAGGCAGCCTATCAACTAGAAGCTCTTGCTGCAAGTATATATATATAATTGATACTGTGCTTGAAGAGATACGAAAATGATGAGAGTTTAATACATGTCATCTGCAGTCTCAAGTGTATTGTCCATGCTTAGTAGATGGCATGTATTTTTCAGTTGACTTCCATAGTGAAATGCAGCTGTTGGTTTATGTCAAATCAATAAAGACTTAATTACAGTAAATGTAAAAGAATTATAAATAAATGTAGTACAAAGTAAGTGTTTGATAAAAGTGCCTAAGCTCTAGAAATGAACAAGGAAAACTTGTGGGACAGGCAAACCAAAAATAGAAATTTTCTCCAAAGCACCCTAAACCCCAAGAAAACCTTCTTTTCAAATTCTTCCTTACAAAAAAAGCCCTTTGCTTGTAACCCTCTCTGTAATGGTCATTTTACATTCATACAAGTAGAAACGAACAGATTCTCATCTGGTTTAAACTGATGCCAATACATTGACCTTGATAGAGTTCTCCCAGGTTCTACTAACATTCCAGAATAAACCCAGAACATAGAAAATACAGGTCATGATGATGTTTTGCAAGAAAATTTTCTAATCCATGAATGTTGTGGGGTTCTGTTGTTGTTGTGGTTGTTTTCTTTTTTGTTTGTTTGTTTTGTGTTTTTTTTTTTTCGTTTTGTTTGCTCGTCTGTTCATTTTTGCTTGTTTTTATGATAGCGCTCTTTTTTTTTTTCCCCCTTACTGATAAATAACAGTCAAAATAAATAAATAAAGAATTGAAAATTAAACATTATAGAGAATGCGTCTTCTTTGGCTTTCATCTTGAAATCAGATGTGAATGATGTAGACTCTCTTCAGGTCTGTCTTAGTAAACTAAGCAGCACTAAAACACAGGCTAGAGCATCAGGCCCATGAGTATCCAGACATCTTGAACTCTCACCATGCTCCTGGTAAGAATTTTCATCTGGAAATTGTGCCTCTCCTTGCATGTGGTTCATATGAAAGGAAGAATCATTCAAGGACTGCTCTAAACAGGAGGAGTGGGCAAGGTCACCTTCTCTTGGTAGCTGACAGTTTAGCCATATTACACCTCACCCTCTGACCCTAGTGTATTTTAGTTAATAACATGGGCATCCTATTCTTAGAGAACCCCACTGACTGGTGTGAATTTCAATGTGATTCTCAGACTCAGTGTGAAATCTCAGCTGTACAAGGAGAGATATACCGTCCACACAGCTTGTAATTTTAATGTTTTATAAGAATGAGAAAAGAATGATTTAAAAAGGACAGTGTTAACCTGGTCATCACTTCTCAGGGACTTCTGGGGGTTGTGTAGTCTAAGTACCCCTTCTCCGAGCAGGGACAGCCAGAATTCATTGCTCAGGGCATGTCCAGTCACATTTTGAGTATCTCTAGGAACAGAGACTCCACAACCTCTCTAAGCAACCTGTTACCGAATTTGATGACCCTCTGCGACGGATGCACTCAACTCTTTGACCAAACTAGCAGTAATTTGGTTCAGCCTCTGAAGGAAGTAAAGGCCTATACCTTGATTAGGCCATGAACTTCTCTAATTACAAACTATTCTCTGAAACTCACACAGGACCAGATTACATGGTGTGCTTTAATATTCATAAGCCTGGAGGCCATACAATTAACACCTGAGTAGCAGGATTTTCTTCCTAGACTAAATTATCAAGGAAAGAAGTCATGTGTACAAAGACATATGCTTACAGTTTCCTTTTTACATAATCTGACTACAAACTACTACTTCATCAATATGACAGCCTGAATAAGTTATTTTGGAGCTCTCCTTACTAAGCAGCTGGCTGCACGGCAATGTCCCCTTGAGATGGGATGACTCTCAAGGATACTCCTCGAGGTTGAGAGACCCCTTAACGAACTGCAGATCTTTGGTAAGTGATTGATATCATGCATAACTTGTACCACAGGGCATCAAGTTCTTGTATCAGTAACTTTGAATCATTATTATATCGTCTCTGTAGTAAGTAATAAGTTGAACCTCGCCATCAAACTTTGTTAAGCTTCACCTTTACAATATTTTCCTTCAATAAATCATTTTCACTACTACCTTTGGTGGTGATTCTTTAAAACCTCAACTGTTTAAATCTCAAACATGACACCCTCACAGTAAAAAAGATTTTTCTTTCATTTAAATGGAATGTCCTACATTTTCGTTTGAGCCCACTGCTTCTGTACTTCACTCTGGACACCACTGAGAAGAGTCTGCCTCTGTATTATTTATTCCCCCCATCAGGGATTTATATACACTTTTGGGATCCCCCTGAGCAATCTTTGCCACACTGAACAGTCCTAGACCTCTCAGCCCCTCCTCATGCCCCGTGTCCTTACTGATCTTTGCAGTTCTTAAAGAAATATTAAAGAAATACAGTGTTATTTACCTCATGGCATTTTCATGAGGTCAAGTGGCTAGACAGAAGAGATAGGGTTGCCCATAGGGGAGCACACTTTAGCTTTGTAGCTAAACATTCCCATGAGGCATGGGCTGCACTGAGGTCCTCCAAATCCCCAGGAAGGAAGCATGTGAGCCAAACCAATGAGAAAGATGCAACAATAAAGGACTAGCAAGAAATTTGGCCCAACCTTTTTCCTAAGGATCTTTCTGTAGAGGAAAAAAAAAAAAAAAAAAAGGCAGCTTTTTTCAACAATTGTTCTGTCACATTTCTGACTGAGTCTTGGGCTTTTTTATAAAAACAATACGTATACTCAGGAGAATCTCAGGTCTCATTTGTAAAGGTACTGAAGGCAAAATCTAGCCTGTGATATATGATATACTTTGGCCTAAGGGAATATTCCTTACCTTTAGGCTCTTATATATGTCTCTGTTTCTGTTTCTCTGTGTGTGTGTGTGGACGTTACCTACCTATTAGCTACAGTGGGTGCCTTAGTGCTCTTTTATTGCCAAGGGAAGGTACAGCAGGAAGCATGGTCTGCCAATGTCAGTCGCACTGGATAAGGGCTTCAGTTTACAGCTCTAGTTGCTGTGAAGTTTGCAAATATGAGAAAGTGTACCCTAGGGTACAGAATGCCTCTAAATGGCAGTATTGTATTGGATTCGGTTTCTCCACTGCACATCACACATTTCCCTAGGCTCTGCAACAGGGAAGTCAACAAAAAGCAGCAGTCATTGAAATGACAGGCCCCACACAGAAGAGCTTCCTGAGAAAGGAGCTATGGCTGTATAGTTGGTTGCTATTGTTTCTTGCATAAGCCTAATAATGCCTTTAGTCATTAATGAGAAATTGTATGTTAAATGTGTATATGTGTATATATGTAATGAATTCCGGTATTTTGTTATTTTCAAATTAACTGAAAGTAATTCCAGATATTCCATGCAGAAGAGACTACAAGAAAAAGGAACAGAAGAGCATTCAATTACAATTCACTTATGCTAATAGAGTTATTCTTTTATATCAAAGACATACTAAAGTGGAAAATATCATCACATGTCTGGATTTCAGATGTAAAGACAGAAGACAATGCTGAAATCAGGTGGATGACCTTAAGTAAAGATAGAACTCTTGGTAGATTCAACCATTTCCCCTTGTTATTTCCTGTGATATGGAAGATGTTGCTCTTACTCCTCAACAAAGTTCAGGTAGATCACACCACCACAAACTATGCACACAAATGCCAAAGGCATTGATTTTGCTGGAACTATGCATAAAGATACATTTAAGAACATAACTGATCTCTGATTAGACAAAAGAGTTACAAGTTAGAAGGGGAAAGCAAAAGGAGTTCTTTCGCACTATATTTCTTAAGGTCAGTTACTTGCACATGTTTCATTCTCCTTCTTAGCATTCACTTTTGGTAGCTCTTTTTGCTTTAAATATACACAGTTAAATTCTAACTCATGATTCTTTCATGCAAGCACTTTGATCCTTCCTGTCTTCCACAGAAAACAAACCAACTTCCCTCTTCAGTTCCTTGGCAACGTGAGGAAGCAGTTTTATGGACCATAAAGTAAAGAAGAAACACTTGGGGAGCAGAGACACAGATTATGAGGTTTAAAACTGATGGAGAACCAATAGGAGGAATTGTACAGCTGCATAACTAAAAGCTTCAGGAACCTGCAGGTTTGAGGAGGCTGCGCCACCCCCATCATTCTCCTATCAGCTCTCCTTTTAAGTGAGAGCTCCAAATCTCCCAAGCACATTGTTTTCTTTTGGGTATGCTGGATTTCTTTTAATATGTTTAGCTTATCAGCCGGCCTTCTTCTGGCAAGCAGCTATTATTTCATTTTCAATAAAAAGGCAGGGAATACAATGTAAAAGCTGGTGGCTGGAATCTAGGACATGATTCTTTCCCAGGCTCTTCAGAAACATGCTGTGCATCTTTGAACAATGACCTTAGCTTCTCCCCTTCAGATAATATTTTTTTAAAAGGGTCGTTAGTCTAAGACTCACAAAATCATAGAATGCTTTGGGTTGGAAGGGACCTTAAAGATCATCTAATTCCAACCCATCGCTATGGGCAGGGATGCCTCCTACCAGCTCAGGCAGCTCAAGGTCTCATCCAGCCCAGCCATGACTTAGGAGTCACATATACAAAAAGGCTTGGTGCCTGAAGTGTGCAATTGCACCTTTTAGGTACCTGGCACAGATTCCAAATCCCTGAAGGACTGTCTAAGCATACATCCTCTCTGTGGAGACACATACAAAAAAATCTTTATAGTACAAATGCTAAATGAAGGTCTCCTTGGGAAAACATGTCTTAGGCACCAGCTGGGCCTCAAGGGGGATGCCTCACTCCTGCAAAGCCAGAAATCCCCTCTGAGGATATGTTTAAAACCACTTGTTCTGTTTGACAATCTTAGCAGATCTGTGATATTGGACATAGCATCACTATCTAACTGTTATGGGACAGAAAGTTCATCCAGCATGTTGAACTCATGCTTCCTCAGCGTCAGGGAATTGCCAGGAAAGTACTATAAATATCAGGCTAGCAGCCACAATGAGAGGATGAAAGACTTACTTTTTTGCTTAATAGTTTCAACTGAGGTAAGTATCATATAATTACTATTTTTTCATTTAGATTCAATAGGCCAATGTTTATTTTATGTTGAAGGGAGGGAGTACTATGGAGAGACTTCATCCAAAGCCTCCTTGTCCAGGCAGAGTGCCTGCGCGTGAGGCTGTAAAGTCATGTTCGTATTGTTTCTTTATGTCTCTTTCTTGTCTCCTGAAAACTGTTTTGTAGAACACAGTGCAGCTTCACTAGAAAACACAAATTGTGTTCCTAGCCCAGCCCCTGGACTTTAAGATCACAGACTGAAAAATCACTTTATCAAAGGTGGTTATTCCACCTCTGAAAAACAAAAACAAAAAAATCCTTTGAATAGCATAATTCTACTTAGGTAGAACTACCATAGGTACCTCCACCCTCTAATTAGCTTGCTTTTGTGGAACAACTTAGAAAAGTATCTTTTCATTCCCACTTATAAAAGAGAGCAGATGACAGACAAATCTGCTTTACTTAAATCTTCTTTGAATGATGGATATTGAATAAAGGTCTTGTCGAGGAGAACAAAATTCCAACTGAGCATTGTACTAACTAAAGGCATCACTTCAAAATCATAATTATAACCACATATTTAAATATATTCAGCACAGGAACACAGCACTTGACATTTGTATGCATCTGGGTATACCTACAGCCCTTTTTAAAGATAGAAACTCTTCTATTATGCATTTTTTTTTCTCATACCCTGAGCGATAGACACCGGGGCACATGCGTTCTGCCATGGAGCAGGGGATGGTGATGTAAAGGGGGTTCCCTACACTGAGGCCCATCAAGGCAGCCAAGGGAGCAAAGGACAGCAGAAGTGAGCACACCTGTGGGAGATATGCCCATGCTGAAGAACTGCTTCGCCTGGTGGCAGAGCTTCTAGAGGACGTGGGCAGGCTGAGGAGCATCAGGGACTCAGAGGAGATCAACAGGTGGTATTTTTCTCCATCTTTCCAGTAGGGGGGGGAACAATACTGAAAGGAACAGGCAGACCCAGCAGATCAATACCTGGCTCTGAGACTGGTGCCACTAATGTAATTTTGTGTTTCTTGATCATGGGAAGTTCTACATGATACCAGGCCTACTGGCTTCTGATGGGAAACACCTTTCTTCAGGGGGAAAAGGATTTTTTCCCAAGAGTTAACAGGGCTGATTGATAGGTCTTTAAACTAGATTCAAAGGGGGAAAGGGACAAAAACAGGCCTGCCAGTGATAAGCTATAGGACTGCATGTAAAAAATTGAGGGACTGCGTGCTAGCAAGACCCTTCAGTCTGCCCCATGAGGGGCTGGGTTCAATGAAGCACATCTGAAATGTTTCTACACAAACACACACAGCGTGAGAAACAAACAAGAGGTGCTAGAAGCCTTGGCCTGGTCCCAGAGCTGCAACACCTTTGACAAAAGCAAAACCTGGTGGGAAGAGACCTGTGACTGGTGTGTGGAGATGGACGGTTACAGGCTCTTCAGAAGGGACAGGCAGGGCAGGCAAGGTTGGGGGTGGGACTCTATGTGGAGCCAGGAGTTGGACTTGATGATCTTTGATGATCTTTGTGGATCCCTTCCAACTCAGGATATTTTATGATTCTATGATTTTTCCTTCGATAGCTTCCATTTTGAAGTCAGATTGTGAGGCATCTTCATAAATGGAAAATATATTTGAAGAAAAAAAAAAAAAAGAAACAAAGGACTGTGTAATTCTTCTGTGCCATCAACAACAGAGGTTTATGATGTTCAAAACTATTTTAACCTTCCAGCGAAAAGGAATGTCCTTAATTTCCATTGTTTATATTACAGAGAGACACTGTTTTAAGCACAGAAAAAAATAATGCATCAACAAACAAACAAACAAAAAATCTGCAATCTATATATGCACGAGATTAAAAAAAAAAAAAAAAAAGGTGGGGGAGGGATAATATAACTATATTAAACCGAGATATGGAAAAGGATGTGGAAAGGGAAGTGGCATTACTGAGGTCTCAAAAGAATGCCCTTTTATTCTACAATGGAGAAACCACACATTTCGTATCATGTTGCCCTAATGCAGACATTTAAAATAGGTCAGAAGTGCCTACTTCTCCTAAATACCTTCAAAGAGTCAAGGTCACTCATTTATTGACATTTACTTTATAGCAGAATAAAACTATGTGAAATGATTCTTAATCCTGAAGCCTGCCTGATAGCCTGTGTCTCAAATTGCCCTCTTACTAAAGGTTACTGTTTTTCCTGCTGTATTTCAGGTGACTATGAGACAGGAAAGAGAGGTTTTCCTATACAGTAACTGTGTCAAAATACAAAAATATCAAAATCTGCATTTGTCCTGAAAAAGCAGAAGAGAAATATTAAGCTCTGTCCTTCCAGGCTTTTTCCAAAGCTATGTAAAGAGTGCTAAGCATTCTCACAAACATCAACATCAGTGTAAACTGTTAAGCCGTAGCAGCAGAAATGCAGATCACCTGACTTGCCTGAATACTTAATTGAAAAAGTAGACTTTCCATATCATCATTGGGACATACAGAAAAAAAAACTGGGCACACTTAAATTAAATACTAATAATTCTTTACTGACCACTGAAAGACTGGGCTGTAAGTTCCTAATTTCTAATTTAGCGTTAGGTGTTAGATGACTGAAATTACAGAGTCAATATCCCACCTTATTTCTGCTGGAAGAAAAGAAGCAGAATTCTAAAAGAAAGCAATTCTGATTCATTTCCCCTTATAAATCTCTCATGTTGCTGAAATAAGAAAGAAGTAAACTCACCTCTAAAATGTCAAGATGGATTTGGAAGAAAGGAAAAAAAAATCTTTGATTAAGATAAGAAGTACAAAAGAACTCACAAATTAACACCTCAGTGAGTTTAGTTCTTCTTTATAAGCTCCTGTTTCCAAGGACACAATGTTGTTTCTTTTCTTTTGCCACACAAAAGGATATGCAATGGCATCCAAAGTAGTTACTCTATTCAGTGCTCTTCCTTACTACATGTTCCAGTCTACATGTGAATTTATAGCACATATGCCACACCAAAGCAAATGAAAATGAATACATATTATCAAGAGGCAGTTCCATAATAAGAAAGAAAGTGGAGAGTGTAGCTAGGGTATTCAGGAAAACAAACCAAGTAAACACACACAAATGAAATAAAAGCAGAAATGAAAGAAACAATGCCTTACATGACTGCTCAGCTAGTGATTAGTGAGTGAGTCTTATTATATTTATTTATGTTGCTGACTTTCATTATGTTTTCCTGGAAGATATCCCACAGCTCTCTAAGTTTACTTAGATCTGAAATATATGAACCAAGTTCACAGTATGATACCAGGAAACTAGGTCTAATTGCTTTGCATGGGTACAGTTTCTAAAACCTCACATAATGAGATTTCAGCCATACACAGCCAAAAATAAAGCATAAGAATGAGGTGAGGGTTCTTCTGTTTCTGTTTTATCAGTTTGCTTCTCGTGTATCTGTTCAGGTCCCTGGTCATGAATCTTAACCATGATACAGTTTAAAACCTGATACGGAATGCAGCACGCATTGAAACACTTAGAATCATAGACTCATAGAATATCCCGAGTTGGAAGGGACCCATAAGGATCATCAAGTCCAACTCCTGGCACCGCACAGGTCTACCCAAAAGTTTAGACCGTGTGACTAAGTGCACAGTCCAATCGCTTCTTAAATTCAGACAGGCTTGGTACAGTGACTACTTCACTGGGGAGCCTGTTCCAGTGTGCAGCCACCCTCTCGGTGAAGAACCTCTTCCTGATGTCCAGCCTAAACTTCCCCTGCCTCAGCTTAACACCGTTCCCGCGGGTGTTATCACTGGTGTTTATGGAGAATAGGTCCCCTGCCCCTCCACTCCCCTCACGAGGAAGTTGTAGACTGCAATGAGGTCCCCCCTCAGCCTCCTCTTCTCCAGGCTGAACAGGCCCAGTGACCTCAGCTGCTCCTCATATGTCTTCCCCTCTAGGCCCTTCACCATCTTCGTCGCCCTCCTCTGGACACTCTCCAACAGTTTAATGTCCTTTTTGTACTGTGGTGCCCAGAACTGCACACAGTACTCGAGGTGAGGCCGCACCAGCGCAGAGTAGAGCGGGACAATCACTTCCCTTGGTGGACTAGCAATGCCGTGCTTGATGCATCCCAGGATACGGTTGGCTCTCCTGGCTGCCAGGGCACACTGCTGGCTCATATTCAACTTGCTGTCAACCACAACCCCCAGATCCCTCTCTGCGGGGCTGCTCTCCAGCGTCTCGTCGCCCAGTCTGTACGTATAGCCAGGGTTGCCCCGTCCCAGGTGCAGGACCTGGCACTTGCTTTTGTTAAACCTCTTGTGGTTGGTGATCGCCCAGCTCTCCAATCTGTCCAGATTACCTGTTTGTAGTACCCAAGAGTAACTCTATTAATTTCCACAGTCAAAAAAAACAAGCCTGAAGGCTACAGAAATTCCTGTGCTGCTTCCCAAACATCATTTTAAATCCTTTTCCTTGTATACCCATATCAGCTCTAATATGTACTCTAGTTCAAACGATGTTGAGTTTAAAGCAAAATATTAATGCAAAAATGAACAGACATGGGAAAAAAAGTGTACTTATTCTGCAGGACTGCTATAAGCATAGCTGATCCTGAAAAAAACTCAAAGGAAGACGAAATCTTGAACACATATATATATGATGTTTGGCATAAAAATTATATTTGTTCTTACTGCTCGTTTTAAAAACTAAAGTACTCAGTTTAATTAAACTTGCTCCAAGGAGATCTCTGCTTTCCCTTTGTAAATGATGGGCACAAACTTACAAAATAAAGCCTTTTGATTGCACAAGGATCTGTATTTACCATCTGGGGAAAAAAGGATGTGAAAGAGAATTAGCCTCCAGTTGTGAGCTCATGCATTCATGGTCACATGGGCATGCAGCCTCCTTGTTTAGACCAAGGCTGTGATGATTTTGATGTTATGTGGAGCGCTCAGAAGAGGTGGCTACTCATATAACCCATGCACAGAGCTCCTGCAGATCACTTTCATCAGAGAACTGGGCTTTGCTTTAAGGGCAAAATCCAAAAAGTTATGTCTTCTTCTTCAAAAAACATGATATCCCCCTTGATAAAGAGTATGAAAATATTATTTTCCATGCTCTCAATGAAAAATAAGGTGCAGAAATTGTGCATTAACTAGCCTATCCAAGCCAGCCACCTCTCTACTGAAACAGAAATTTCCTCTCTATTTTTCTTCTCAAATAAGGGGGAAAATCTCTTTCAGTTTGAAGCTAATATTAAGAACTTAAGAATGCTATCAGCAGCAAAACCCTTTCCTATAAAGCTTAAAATTTAAATGTGAATTTCAAGAAAATGTATATAAAAATTATTCTTTAGAGCACAGTTATCTAAACAGCAGTTTGTTTAGGCACAATGCAGTAAGGTTGCAATCATAACAAAAATATTCAGCCATGTGAATATACTTATAAATGGAATTACTTGTAGGGAGCTGATCATAAAACTTAACAAGGAACTGCAAAGACACCAATGATCTCTTCAAGAAATGGTAAGCAAGAAGGTCAATGCTTTAAAAACAATCTGATCTACTTGCAGTTATGCTTAAAAAGCTTATTCTAGAATTAAAATGTATATGTAAAAAGGCAAGCATTGCCTTTAGACATAGACAGCTATGAAACTATCTTAATTCCTGCCCCTTTTGTTGTACTTGAAGAAATCACAGCCCTTTTGTTATACTTGAAGAAATCACAGAATGTGTTCATAGAATAAGAAAAAGTAAGAACTCTGAATTTTAAAGATTTTTTTAAGATTTTCTTTCACAAGAATAAAGTTGACTACCACACAGTGGCATCTTTATTAACAAATTTCTTAAGCTAATGAGGCTACTAACATAGTCCATAAAGGAGTTGTGCCAAGGAAAAGATGAAAGCAGGTAATATTTTTTTCTTCTCTACAGACTCTAAAGGAAAGTTCCATCTCCAAACTTCAGTACTACTCTCATCATTTCCTACTATATTCATCCATTCAGTTCTTTTAAGGAAGGAAGCAGTGACCAGGATACAAAAAATGAAGGATCCTCAAAGTGGTACCAAAAAGAAACAGCCACAGAGCAGAGTCCCATTTTTTTTCCCAAATTTTTGTCATCAGTAAAACTGCAGTATCAAAGACAGGACAGGCAAAGGTATGAGGATTTTTTTTTCTCCCTCCCCTCAAAGCTTCCCAAATTAATTCAATTTTGTTTGATTTTAATGGGATCTTGAAATCATATTTCTTCTCCTAGACAGGAAGAATTTCTCTCGTTAAATACCAAAATGTTTAAGAATATATATTCTCACAGAAAAAAAATATATATATATTAACTGTAGTATAATGAGAAATGTTTAGATTCATAAAATACTTTGCAAGGTTTCTGCCTAGCAAATAATTTAGGCACTTTCTTTGATGCTTATTTAAATACTCATAGACCCTCCCCCACATTTTTAACTGTTTATATTACTTCTGATTAAAAAAAAAAAAAAAAAAAAGGAATGTATCCAGCCATTAAAAAGAATAATTTCCAGAAATGTATGCAGTATCAATTATCTGTGATGGCCTGAAATTTATTCATTTTGAATATAATACCTTCAGCTTTAATTAGAAAAGAGTATTCAAACTAGTATGGAACTAAATATGAAGAGTGTGTGTTTGAGAGAGAAGGACATGAAAATATGGCAACTGATGCAAACTGTATTCATATTAAGTTTCCTTTTACTTTTTTTTTTTTTTTCCTCTTAATAAGACAAGGTAATAAGACAAGAATTTAGCAGTGTTCTGATTGCACTACTTCCTGGTAATTATACTTCTGTTTAATGTAGGGTGGAGAACCCATATTGAAAGAACAGGCAATATCAAACACTTCTTTCATGTTCTGCAATCATACGGTTGCCTCAGAAAAAGGCCCGTATCTTTCTTGATTTCAAGGTAGCATCCATGTTTTCTTTGATCTGGCCTTTAAAGTGTCATTCTGTCTTTTAGTTCCATCATTTGTTACATCAAGTCTGGATCAGTAAACCACATCATTGCAGAAATGACTCTGCTTTCACAGCTCAAAGTAATTGGCAATGCAAATTAACCACAAAAGTCCAACAAAACTGTTATTGTCTTAAAACTGCACTAAACTGCATATCAGAAGTAATGATAATATTAGGGATTTTGCCTGTAAAATGCATGAAATTATTCAAAAACTATGTTTCTGCTCTTGTAAACCTAGTGAAAAATGGAATGTAAAACTGAAACAAATCTGTGAAGACGAGTTAATGGACTAGTTAAGGACGGAATAGTCCTTGCCCTGTGTATCATATGAATAATACACTTTGATGTAAGGATCAAGCTAGTTCTTCTGAAGTCTAATAGTTATTAAATATTGGCCTTACCAATTACATTTGGATTTTTCTCCCAGGCTCCGTGTTTTGTTAAGAAACAAAGGAGCTCGCACAGGTCATCATTATAGTGCACTGCTGCTGAGTTTAGAGATGCTGAAGATACTGGAGGGACGAAGGCTTACCCTCATGCATTGGGGCTGTAAAGCAAAGTGGGCTTGTGCTGAAGTCGAGAAGGCTGTCAGAGAAAAACTTAGCTTGAGTGCTCTCCCTAAAAACAGTGTACAAAACCTCTGAGATTTTATGCTGCCACTAGCTTTCAAATCTGAAAAATATAGCTGAAGTGGAAATATAAAAAGAAATACTAGAAATATGCCTTGTAGGTTTTTCTGCACCCTTTTAGATGGAGTTTTGTCCAAGTAACCCTGTCAAGTTGTTATTGTAAAATGAAGCCACACATAGCTGATGTTAAATTACAGTTTGCTGCAGCTCCACAGTATTTTTGATTTTTAAGGAACCTGATTTTTTTCTTACAAACTTTATATAGAAATGACATCAATCCCTTTTGAAATGCAAAACACCACGTTTGAAACATGTTTCTGAAAACAACAAGCAAAACCTTTAATCTATCTAAAACAAAATCTTACTGCAGATGATCCTTTCCAGTATTCTCATTTTCTTGGTATCTAATAATAACTATTAATTCGTAAAATAATTCTTAATTCACAAATAATTTTAACTTTAAACACATTTAATTGAGGAGTGTTTACATGTAATAAAATGCTTGGGATCTATTGTACCACCAGAAGAAAGGTGTAGAAAAGAAAGAGAGTTCATAGTCCGTTACTAAGTCTACCATTTCATGTGCTTTTAAATGACTGAGTGACACTTTTTCGTGCAGTTATAGTGACTACAGTGGAAACAGTCCTATAGCAGTTCAATCTGTTCTCTCCAAAAAGATGAGCTGTTGTATCTTTCAGAATGAGACAGTTTTTTTTCTTGAAATAGCAAATATAGCAATTACTTCTGTAAAACTTCCTGTATTTTATGCACACACATTTTTTTTCATTTGCTCAAGATGGACTGTCAGATGTAAGAAAGCATGCAAATGTAACAGATCATAAAATGATTCTAGTAGTTCTAAGGACAGAATTCTTTATTTCTGTTGCTAAGCAAATTAAAGATAAAGGTGGCTGCTGCAGAAGCAATAAGAACATACCATTGTGCTTGTACACGCCATAGTCGTGCTTGTACATCACTTGATTATTACAAAAAAACATTATGTAGTGTTATATTCCAAGATGTACTCATTATTAAAATGGTACATTTTGTAAGGAAGAAAAAAAAATCTTGGTATAGTTGCTATATATTTCTTCTTCTTTCATCTGAGAAAATACTGAACTTTTTTTCTTTAGAGATAAAGGAAAGGCTCTTATGGCCACCAATGTCTCAAATTACAGAAATATCAAAATATTTCCAATTGTTTTTCACTTCTACACATTGAAGATGGAAATAACTCTTTTTCTGCTTCATTATCTTTAAGAGAGCAGTGAACTCAAATAAGGAAATTTTTAACTTTCAGAAGAAAAAAAAAAAAGACAACTGACAGCAACGTATCAACATTCATAGCTAATAAAATATTATAAAGAAAAAACTTATAGCCAATAATAATAATAAAAAACTAATAACTAAAAAAAAAAACAAAAACAGTATCAGTACCATCTTCTTGAAGGTAATATAAAGATTTTCTTCATTTTTGTATTTGCTAAAATAGTATCAAAATTCATAAGCCTTGAATGTCACAAACATACAAACATTGAGGTATGCCCTTACAAACTGCCTATTTTGACAAGATAAACATTAAGGAACATGACTATTTGGGTATTAAAAATTATTTTGTACATCAAGTACTATGCCCATGTTCTTTAACGCTAACAAAAAATCAACAGGGAGAGATTTGTATTGTATTTCTTTCACGTTATACTGAAACTTAGTAATATAATCTAAATATTAGAATAATTTCACATTATATTAGAAGAAACTAGGAAGGGACTTCAGCACACTTACTCTCAAGTATGTGACTTTTCATTTCTGTTTACAAATTATATTAAACTGAGTCACCACTTTCAAGGAAAGTATATTGCCTTTACAGTAAATGATGAATATATTGAGAAGTCTAACTAGACCAAATGCTTGAATATAGACTGCTAGTGTGAAAGACTTAATACTTTTAGACTTTGCTGCATCACTGTAATCTCTAACACAAAACTATAAAAGATAAGTTTATGCTATTTAAAAAAATGCAGAATAATGCTACATACTGATAGTTCTTAGGCTGAAACCCAAAATAAAGTTAACTCACTGTACCTTTAAAAGATTTTATGCCATTTCTTAGAAGAAGTGTAATGAAATGTATTACAGTGGATAACCATTACCATTTAAAAAATGCATTAAAGATTATAACAATGCTGATACAGTAAGAAAAATTATAAGTCTCTGAAATGACTCTCAAGACAAGATGTTACCCTTTTTTCTATCTATTGTTGCCTTCTCATCCATCCAAAAGACACACAGAACTGCAAGTGATCTCAGAGGTTGGGATGCTCCTCCTTACAAGACTTAACATATTCTAAAGAACGGTCTCTGACTTCATCTCTGCCAGCTCTGTTCTTCTGCAACATGGAAAAATCAGTTAAACCTTCAGGCTGGCCTAAAATAGAGACAGCTATATCACCAAAATGACATTATATTAAACAAAATCAGTTTTCTATTCCTCTAAATTAACATAGTTTTATTGTCGTTTTGTTGTTTTTCTTTGATTCAGTGTTTTGGTTGGTTGGTTGGTTTTGTTTGTTTGTTTGCTTGTTAGTTTCTTTTCTGTAAGGCTACTTAAACTCAATACGCAAAAACTCATGAATTACTATTTCTATATTTATAAATAAAATCATCATTATGATGGCTTTCAGACAGTAAGGCCGTTTGACAAGGAGCATTCTAAATTTACACTGTCAATGCAAATTGAAGTGCTCCATCCAAACTGCCTATTGAAAATGGTCTTCAGCCCAAAATAAGGAACAAGGTCAACATTGATGGTGAGTTCTGTGACCTCTTCCATCCTGCTGCAAATGACAAATCATTTCTAAGTCTGTAAAACTTCAGTCTAACCTTGCTTCCTTTAAAATGTCTATCTTTAAAAATGGGCGTTGTTTTGCCTCTGAAATAGACTACATTGAAATATTGTAAAAAACTATTGCATGTTTTTGTATGACAGCGACAACTTCCTCGTCCATCCCTGACTCAGTGCAATAGAAGATGGGCTTGCAGAAATCATTGCCTTGATGTGAAGTCTGTAATTCCAGCATTGCTTTGCTACAGTGGCTAGACTTTAATGGTTACAGAAGATTAGAATAGAAAGTGCATGCCTGGAGTCGATTAAAATAGGTGTCTTTCTCTCGGATCTGGCTCTTACACAGGTTTTTAGGGAATTTATATATACACAGAAATGTATAAGAATGCGGCATCCCCTGTACACATGCAGATACGTTGATCCTTCAGGCTTCAGACTGATTAACTGGTTTCGGCATTTGCAGGTGTTCAATTAGTCACCAGAGGGAGCCCATATTATTTCATAAACACAATAACAACACACTAAAAAGTATAAGAGGGGAGACAACCCTTAGGGTGACAGAGTGAGAGAATCATTACATTTCACTCAAACACCCACATTCACCCCCACTCCTTGACAATCAGACACTGATACTTTGCTATATGGTGGATTTTTCAGCAGCAGAAATGTAAATTTTGAGGAGGATGAGTACAAGCCTTCTTTTGTTGATCTATAAATTATCTTTTTATTTGCGGATGCATTAAGGGATGCTGGCAAGTGGTACAATTTACTAATATATGACAATAAAGTTCAGATGCTGGTACAGCAGAATCCCAACTATCATGGAGCCACCTGGGTGACACTAAATATGGCTGGATAATCAAAGACAATAGAAAAGAACATGATATTAGACAGCCTGTCTATTAATCTGTTATAACAGGATATTGGGACAATGTAAGATTTCATAAAAGGGGTTTCAGTGGGATTTTTTCCCATAGCACTACTCTGTATCATATGGGAAACTTAGCCTTCTGTGAATTGCAAGTAGGCTTTTTTTTTCTTTTCTTTTCTTATAACTAGTAACTCTCTCCCTACCACCACCCATCCCCCAGCTTCTGATTTCCTTCTTCACTCTATCAACAACAACAACAAAAAGATATTATAACTCTTATTTTTTTAAGTGTATGATGTATCTGTAACTACTCATTGATCCTGTTTGGATATCTTCCTTAGTTATTTCCCAGGGAAATGGTCTCAAATGTATCACATCTCACTTAGCAATGTTTTCTGTAAGTTTTCTCAGTGGAGAATTCTCTATTTTGCCAAAAAGTGAAGAATAAAAAGCTAATTTAGTATATTTCTAAGTGTCATTTATAGTACTACAATGGCAAAATCAACCATACTTTGGAATTCAATGAATTGAGAGGTATTTTTATTAAGACCTTATCAGATTCACATGGTACAGTAGACATTCAAGCCAGCCTTTGAGGGAATTTTGTCATTGTTATAGCCTCCATGAATTTTCCTATTTTCATATATTAATTCTGCTGCAGACATGTACAAATGATCACAGTACTTCAGAAGTCTTTGTATTTTAGGCGTGAATCTTTGGTAGTGTAGCTGTTGTCCTGCCTAATAGAAGCTATCACCCTATCTGTTTCTTCAGCCTTTAATTGCAAGGCAATTAAATTCCCTACAGTTTGCAATATCTATGTCCAGAATGAGTCAGCTCATCACCTTTTTTTTTTTTCTTCCTTTTGCTTTGTGATTAGCAACATGTAGCTTAAGATTTCTCTGTCCCCATGAAGTTGGATCTTCCTTCTTGAATTGCTGTTTTTCGAAGCTTTACACCTTAGTTGGTCTGAGCTTTCTTGCATCATTGCATTAAATAAATACATTTTATGTTTCTTACTATAATTTTGGGATGTATCCAGTGACACCACATGTAAAGGATGAAATATGTCTGTGACTGATAAGCACAGATTTTCTGGGGAAAAAAAAAATCTCCCACAAGGCTGGTAGAGAATATCCAACATTTAATTTTAGATAGGATCTCAGACATTCGAAGAAACATTATTGCATACTAAGAAGGAAATGATCTGAAATGGTTTGGGAGTGATATTTAACCCCAGCTATGGATGCTATTAGCATGACTATAAAGCAGCTTTATCAAAGGTAGGCTTTATAGCACAGCTATTGCATTTGCACTAAACTGAAGCTGCAAGATTTAATTGTGAGCATGAACAGGCACAGAATTTTTTTATGGTACTGATGATATCTTCGTAACCTTGATCAGTTGCTGCTGGGAGCTCTGCACTTTGCCACCGGTTTTTACTGATAAACCTGATGCCAGAGGTATCAATAGGACAATTAACCAAGAACAATTAGGTTTCCTTCCATGCTCTGCAGCACACGTCCTTATTTTACAGATGGGACACAAGTATGTAGTATGACATACATACATAGTGCTGTCCTTATCTGAACTTAGTGTTCAGTGAAAAGAAAATCCCCTTTTCTCAGAGCAAAATGGATTGATTTCACTGAGCAATGGAACAGATTACCCAGAGAGGTTATGGAGTCTGCCTCCTTGGATATATTCAAAAAACACCTGGACATGGGCCTGGGCAACTTGCTCCAGGTGTCCCTGCTCAAGCAGAGGGGTTGGGCCAGATGGCCTCCAGAGGTCCCTGCCAACCTCGACCATTCTGTGAAATATAAAAGTACCAAAGAAGGGTGAGAGGAGCTTCTCTTGATCATATCTGCTGTTAGCTAACAGCAAGCTTATCATGTTAGGACAGAATAGAGAAAGCAGATTAAAAGGCAGTTCTGGATTCCCCCTCCAAACTTTGGGCAGTTTTGAAATTAACTGTACCAAGCACAGTATTTACAGCTTTAGAGTTTTAGAAGTGGAGGGGATATTTTTGTCTTCTTGACTCACTGTAGCCCAGGCAGCCCCTCTGTGATGGTGAACAGAGAGGCAAGACCTAGTGGAGGATCTGTGGTCACCCCATCCTTCAGTGGAGGGGGAGAGAGAGAGCAGCATGGTGGTGTTTAGCTACCTACTGGTGCAAAACCACTACAGACACACAGGCTTATTATTGTTAAACAAGTAAGACCCTCTGAGAAAGATCCTCTTTCTTGGTTTTATACTGCCTTTGTGATAAAGTATTTATTTTAAGGCTAAAAAGTCTTAGCCACCATGTTTGTTGACATGTGAATCGTATTTCTTTTTTCTTTAATTTATGTCATGTAACTTACGTGCCATTTTGGAAGGGTAATGTTGACTTATGAGATACATAATTAAGCTGGGAGTTCAAGACATTTATTCTTATTATAGGCACATAGTTGGTCAGATATTGATAACTTTATTCATGGTAAGCAATTTGCTGTGTTGATTTACTATGTCAATGGGACCACTTGCAGTGTAAAGAATCACTCAAAATAAGTTATCAGCATCATTTATCACAGTATATTCTAGTATGATCATTATTATTATGAATAACAACATTATATCAATAGCTACCATAACAATAATACTGGTATTATAACGATTGGTTGGTCTTATGCAGTTTCTTAATGTTTCAGAAGAAGTGAAATCACAGGCAACATCCAGTACACCACAACTATATAATAAGAACCAGTCCATCCTTGAATACATTTTTGGGAGAGCAGTCAAAGTGACGTGCCAATAGGGACACACAAGATTAGTGGCAGAGACAAAAATAAAATCTAGATTTCCTTTTCTTGATTGCTGCTGCACTGCACCCTATTGCCTTTTCTGAGAGACCTCTGCCCCCTGAAATGTTTAATTATCCTAAGCTCTTTTTTTTTTTTTTTTTTAACTTCCAGAATTGCAAAAATAAAGACCTTAATTTCTCTGGGAACAGTTCAAAACAACTTTCAAACTTCTTTTTGATCTCTGTCCTGGTGTAACACCAAAACCTAAGATACATCCTCCACTAAAGCTAAGAAAAAAAGGGGTGTTTGTTGGGTGTTCATTACAACTTGCAATTAATAGAGTTGGTACGTATAAAACTTTGCCAGGCTTACACTCCACAATCCCATCGGTTAATATAGTTTATGTACCTCTGTTAGTACGCCTGCACACTCTGCAACCTTCTACCATATTTCCCTTAGTATCAAGTATATTGCTAACCTTTGCCAGGATAGTACTGAATAAGGGTTATTAGCTGCCCTTGCTGTTTTTTCAGAAGTTCTTTGGCTTTAGAGTCTCCTAATCAAAAGCTTATTTCTTTGCAGATTTCTGCAATATTTGCTTCCTTTAAATACATTTTGCTTCTTTCCTGATTAGTCAGCATATCTCCATCTCATGGTAATATACACTCCAAAGATTGCTAGTAGCCAAACTCCACAACGCTTTTGAGGGCTCCACGAGATGATACATTGAATATAATAGAGTATGTGACTCCTGCAACTCCTAGCTATATATATTATAATGAAGTAGGAGATGTGTTGATTATCACATAATACAGATGCATTATGTACAAAATAAGCACCAAGAGAAAAGAATGTGCTTGGGCTTTATCACTCAATATTATGAGAATGAAAATACTCAGGTATGCATAATTATAAACTGCAAATGTCATGCCTCCTCCCCCTGCTACCACCCAGAAAAATCAGCACATTAAGAAAAGAAGCAATGTCCTGTGTCTTGCTGATTAGACACACAGAATCAGAGAACAGAAATTTTTACAAGTCCTGTCTGCAGTAAAAGCATTTTTGTCTCTTGAGCGTTAAGGTCTGATTTTAGTTCTGGTAAGATTCAAGAAAAAAAATATATTATTAAACTAGTACAGGATGAATATTGACCAGTAGTCTATATTGCCTGCTTCAAAAAGAGACACAGGAAATATATGTTTAAGAGTCTGAATCAAGCAAAGTATCTTCCTTGGTGCTGGTAAGAAAGACTCAGATTTCAATTAGACCACATCCAACTAACCCCAAAAGCTATAAACTTCATGTTTTTTCCATCCTGTTTTTGTTGTCCTTCCTTTAGCAACTCTTTCCACATCTGTGAAATCAAGAAGTGATGATTTTCAAAGATAATAACCCTTCAAAGTCCTTACTGACTTAATCTAAAAAACCTCCAAACAATATTCTCTTCATCTTTGATGCAATCATTTGCAGACAGGATCTTCAGGGAGGGACGTGGGAGGTGTCTCCTTTTTTTTTGTTATTCCACTGTTATAATTATTTCAGCTGATTTCCAAAAGCAGGTGGAAATCCAATGCCCCCACAGTTCAGTTGATCATCTCCTAATAAAGATATGTTACACCTGCCTACTCATTTTCAGTTACTCACACTGACAAGAACAGTTTTTTTCTTTTAATTTCTTAATATTTTTTTTCATACTTTTGTCTTCTAACATATTAAAGAACTTCTTTAATGTCTTTTAACTTTATCTTAATATTCTTCAGCAGTAGTGTTTCATTATTCCCATTTGTGCTTTCAGTCCTCTTTATAGTCCGTCTGTTTTCTCACATAAAATTCTAACAATACAACAGATCTTTTCTTTCCTATAATTTTTAAAGCTCTGTTTTGCTTTTAATTTAAAAGACATATCAGTCAGCCATACTGGAATTTAATGCTTGATTTTGCATAACAGCATATCTTCCTTTCAAGCTTGCTCTGCCACCTCCTAAATGTTTAGTTAATTTCGTCAACATTAGCTCATTCTATTAAGCACTTCTTGTTTATCTCACTTACTATGTGGTTAATGGTATTAAATATGACTGCTCAAAAGTTTGATTGACTTGAGTTTCTAAACAAAATGTTATCCAACAACAGAAATTCGAAACTGTATTCAATAATAAATAATTTTATATAGTCTTTTAAAGTAATTTCCCTTATCAGAGCCTGTTCATCTGGTATTACAGATTTTACCCACTTTTTGGTATGTCTTGAATATAGTGTTTTTCCCCCTTTATCCCTTGGTCCTTGGATGTAGCAATTCATTCACAATAAATTTAAGCCCTCAAATATTACTGATTTCAGATTTTTGAGAATACCTTGCCACCTTGGATTGAAGGATGATGAATATTTTCTGTAATATTACTCAATAACCAATAAATCAATCCAAACCCTGTCTTAAAATTCTCTCACAGAGCTGCAGAAACTATGCTTCATTTACCTTCCTCTTTTCCTTTTCCTTGTTGCCCAAGAGAACGTAAGGAAAACTGGATGTTGATTAAGGTACAACATATCCAACAAAACCGGTATTTCTAACAGAAATTATTCAAGATATCAGATCTTAACTGGCAAAAATGAGCATAACTTCACAGAAAGAACATTGATTTATAGTGGCTGATGAAGCAATTCCAAGTTTTTAGTGTGGTTTTGTAAGCAATGAAACACACTGCCTTGCAGACATGCATACCTGTCTGGATGGTTTATTTCTACAATAACTTTTGAACCCCTTTACCAGTTTCAGACAGATTTAATAAAAGTGGTGTAGTATGCAAATACAATAACACAATATGATGAACAAAAATCTATTACATCTGTTCTCTTTTTCTTCCACCTCAAAACAGGAAGTTAGAGAAGAACAACCCTACTCCAGCAAGGATGAAGTTGAACTCAACCCTTGACAGACAACAGAGTACTTTCAATGTACTTTCATGGGAGACGTTACACTTGATGAAAGGAAGCTTTAGCTAGAATTTGAAGCTTGCTGGGCAGTAAAGATACAAAGAAAATATGAAAACAGGCTTTATTAGTCCCAAGCTCTGGATATAATTTGCATAATTTAGCTATTGTATCATTGCAGTATCCTGTCTTTGGATATGTAATTGTTAAAATTCGTAAACCTATGTTTCCTGGGCACAATCCAACTACAACTACCAATGAATCTGTGAGCCTTCAGGTTCCTTGAATTCAGGCTCCAAGAATCCTGAATTGTGTGCCCATAAAATGAACTTAAAGAGTTACAAGGTGTATTTTTGTCCTATTTTGAGTGAGAAATTATTTGCATATTTCATAATATAGTTTCAACTAAGCTCCTGTGAAGCAATGCACAGAGATTTTTCCACTTAGAGCATTTACAGTACTAATAAACAAGAAAGTAGTGCTGATGGAAGACCTTTACAAAGAGTCATTGAATATTCATCTTCAATTTGTTTTTGATGCTTTCACACAGTGTTAGTAGGGCCCTACAAACAAAATCTCCAGAAAGGAAAAATAATAATAATAATAAGAAGAAGAAAATATTGTAACTTCATTCAACTGAAACTATGACAATTCATACAAGTTGCCTCTGTGCAGTGTTCACACTAGTGAAAGAAGAACTGGAACAGAATCAGAGCTCTAAGAACACCATCAGAGGGAAAACAATACACACATTGCAAATATGGTGGTTATTTTCAAGATATATTAATTAAAACTGTAAAACTTACTTAGACTTTCATATCATGGGAAAAGTTAGTGTGTGGATATCTGCTTAAATTAGGAAATTTGGATGAAATATTCTACAGGAATTCTGTTTATTTTATGTTATTTCTTGAGATTCAGTTCTAATAATGTATCCTTTACTACGACATTTCATGTCAAGGTATTTCAAAGCAGTGTAACACCACACTATGGTGTGTAACTCACATAGCACTGACCCCTACCTAAAATGATAGTACAGAATGTTGTTAATTTGAACACTAAAGGGGGAAGAGGCTGTGGTTCATAAAGCTTTGGTAGAGACAAAGAAAATGAGTATTGTCCTGATTATGGGGTGCACAATGTCTTCACCCCATGCAGCACTACAGGCTTGGGGCAGAATGGCTGGAAAGCTGTGCAGAGGAAAAGGATTTGGGGGTGCTGATTGATGCTCGCCTGAACATGAGCTGGCAGTGTGCCCATGGGGCAAAGAAGGCCAATGGCATCCTGGCTTGTATCAGGAACAGTGTAGCCAGTAGGACCAGGGAGGTGATCATCCCCTTGTATTCTGCTCTGGTGAGGCCGCACCTCGAGTACAACTACCTGAAAGGAAGTTGTGGGGAGCTGGGGGTCAGCCTCTTCTCACAGGTAGCTAGTGATAGGACTAGAGAGAATGGCCTTCAGTTGTGCCGGGGGGGGGTGTTCAGGTTGGAAATTAGGAAAAATTTATTCTCAGAAAGGGTGGTTAGGCATTGGAAAGATTGCCCAGGGAGGTGGTAGGGTCACCATCCCTGGTGGTGTTTAAGGAAAGGTTGGACGTTGTACTTAGGGACATTGTTTAGTGGGTAATATTGGTAGGGGGCAGTTGGACTAGATGATCTTAAAGGTCTTTTCCAACCTTAATCATTCTACAATTCTATGATTTTAAAATCCAGTGAACCCATATGAAATAAAACACAAACTAAGACTAGCGAATGAGGCTAGCTGTATAAATATCCTTTCACAGAACCATTTCATTTAACCTAGCACACATTTTCATTGACAGAGAGATGATAAAACATTCCTGCCAATTCTTCTAATTTTGATGGTAAATTACTGTTTTTAGCAGTAAAATACAGCTTTAGCACAAAAGGAGGTTTTCTCCACCTTGTCCAGACATCCAACAGCAGTGTTGTTTGATTTGGGGGAAAATACTTCCTATTCATCAGGTGTTCAGATTTTGTACCTGAAGAATCTGCTATGAGACTTGTTAACGTTGGATGAACCCTGTATAATTGCAGGATTTTGGGGGTCAGAATACAGACAACAGGAGGTAATGCAGTCATACGCGTAAGGGACCAGACTGTCATACAGGAATTAGCTGTTCTGTATTAGCATAGATGATAGAAAAAGGGCCTAGATTTAGATGTTTTATTGCTAGCTGGATGAAAATTCTAGTTTTACTTTCTTCCATATTCAAGAAGCACACAGCAGTGCTGAGTGTACCTAGAGATTGTCTTGGCTATATGTCATCATGTTTTCATTCCAGCAGTTCGCACCAGTACTGAGTAGTTAACTTATTGTAGCTCCCTACTTAAAAGAGCTCAGGGAGGGAGAGAAGAAAAACAAAGCATTACAGCTCATTGTATTTTTAGGTGTAATGGTGCTTGAAAAAATATCTTGACTTCTAATTTATTTATTTTTTGTATTACATTCTGGGTGTTTTGTTTGTATCTTGCCTAGTAAATAGAATTATTATTGTATAAGTGCAAAGTATTATTAGTACTCGTGCAGCAGCCTGTGCAGAGTGTGTTGGTTTCATTAAAATTCAGGCCTAGATGGCTGCTGAGTGTTGGAAAGTACATTACCAATATAACTGAATTGATTTCGTTGAAGCCATTGAAGGTGAAAGCATTGAGTATAATTTGTCTAGATTTCAGAAAAGAAAAAAAAAAAAAAAGAAAAAAACCAACCTGATACCTTACCACACAACAGATCCATTTATAAAGCCAGACAGCGTAATGAAGACAGTGTAAACAATGTCCTGAAAAAAGAGTCACAGAGGTCAGTTAAAGGAAAACATACAGAACAAAATCTGATTACATGCAGGTTGCAAAGAGCAGTATTAATATCATTCCTACTTTCATCTTCTTAAGGACTGTTCCAAAGTTTATTAATCTTAGTGCGTCATGTTTAGTTCTCCCAGCTTTACTGAAGATCAGATGCCGGATCTGATCTTGCAATAATCTTTCAAGACTCATTCCAAGAATGTACTTTCTAGAAAATCTGAAAAATGCATTATTTTCACCTGCTACTTACATCCATTAGCACTACCTCAATAAAGTTTATTCCCTATTCTTATTATTCAACATAGAGAAAACAGATGGAATAAAATCTTTTGCCCAAATTTATCAGAATCTGAGTATATAAGTATAGTAACCAGTATCTGTTTGTGAGGTGCAAAACCAATGGAGTAAATACCAAACAGACATCTTTGAAACACATCTCTGAACATTTTTGGATTAGCTGCAAGCAGAACTGTTGAAGGTATAGCTGACTGGTAGGAGTATTTCCTGCCTAGTCTCGTAACTATCTATAGAGTATTTTGTGAACACACTTATAGTGTCTTATTAAGAAAGATAACTGGGGACAAAACATTTGTTAAACATTTAAACAAATAATATCTGAGGACAAAGGTTAAAAAGTGTTATTTCCCATTTTTAGGTTGTGGATTGTGAATAAAGATCAGCCATCCCTGACCTACATGGCTCTTGAAAAACTAAGTGGGAGGATGAATTCTGATAGAGAGATAAGATGGTGAGAAAAGAAAGTAGATTGAATAATGTGTCTGGAATTGTAACTAATTCAGAAATAAGTCATGGACTGAAGTGAAATCAAGGACTAGAATATAAATAGTTTCAGCAGAACAATGGGAGTCTGGACTGAAAGCAAAGTGACAGGGTCAGTAATGGAAGAAAATACAAATGAACTCCAAAGCAGGATAAATGGACAGATAAGAGATAATTTCAGGGGTATTACATATTTGTGGAAATATAATAATGAGAAGTGCAGCATTCACACTAAGAAAATGCAATGTTTTTAGCCAATATTTTAATGCAACCAGAAGTTAATTTTAAATCAGATTTTCCTCTATCCATAAGGGATGTTATGGATATTTTCAGTGCCTTATATTCATTATTTGTTTCATCTCTATATTTCATCTGTATTTTATCTCCTTATGACTTTTGTATTTTCCAGTTTTTGAAATGACGGACGGTTGTGACACATACTAAAGAGATCTTTGATCCTGTCTTTCACTTAGTCAAGAACAATTTGCACTCAAGATGACACAGCAGAAAGTTCTGAAGATGTGATCTGGAAGTCTTCATCATGATGTGGGGCTTAAGACCATACTTATAAGGGCATAACTTTAGACAGGTAGACAGTCCAGCTACTTCTTTCCAATCTGCCTTTTTTTTTTTTTTTAATTTTAAACAGCTGTGATACCACTATAACGCATATCAATGTACATAAAATTCTGTTAAATACTGCTCTGACACACCCTGACATTAACAGGTCTGAGGTCTGCTTTCAGCTGCCTGTACCTCCATTAAAAAACCATGCTATGTCTTCTCACCCTGTCAGAACAGTTTCCTGACAGATGGAGGAAACTGAGGCACAAAAGGGCAAAATGATTTATTTTGTGTTATTCAGAAAATTTCTGTTAGGAACTGGATGCACGGCCCTTGGATCTTAGCCAAGTGTGGAATATTTACAGGGAGAAAATGCTGTGAAATCTCTCATATATCTTACCATTAACAATATCTCTTCGTTATGCAGAAAAAAATCAATGAACTTTGTTATCAAATGTGTAGTTTAACTGTAAAAAATGAAATACCACTCATAATTGAAATGAAAGCCAGAATACAATTATAAACAGCACCAGTACATTTTTTGTTCACTTGGGATCTTCTGTTCTCACGAAATTTTGGCTAGCCTCCTATTTCCAAAACCTGACGGGCTGGTGGTCTTCAAGAAGAAATAAGAAGCTACTGTGGTTCCAAGTTTACATATACCTTGTGTAAAAAATCACGTTCTTTTGTAAGAAATTATTAGGATACTATCTTATATCTTTCCCCTTAAGGACCAGCACTGTCTTCACCTCTAGTTCTTGCTTTGTAACATGTATAAAGAGCTTTGTGAATTCACTCCACATTATAAAATGTACACCCAGATCACATATGTGCCAATCACATATGTTGATACATCCATGCCACATCAAAACATCTCCCTGTTAGTCATATGAAGTGGGCAGAGAGTCAGATGCACTTTCAGTGTTGGAACACTTTAAAAGCACATTAAGAAAAGAGTGTAAGCTTCTCTGTGGACAGAAACAGGCTCCTGCATTGGGTGGTTCAGAACATGTAAGTTAGATATCAACATGGCTCCTACAGCATTTAGCCTAGAGAAAGAAGCTGAGGCAGCTGGGCTAATTTATTACGACAAAGTAAATTAGCTGGGGGGTGGGTAGGAATCTAATGGTAGTTTACAACTGCTTGAAAGACAATTGGAAAGCCAAACTATTCCCAGGGAGGTAGATGGTATAACAAGTGGTAATAGCAACAAATTGTTGTGTAGGAGATTCAAGCTGGACATTATGAGGAAAAAAAAAATCTTAATTAAAAGAGTAGTGCAGCACTGGGACAAGTTGCCCAGACAGGCAACGGAACCTGCATCTTTGAAGGCTTCACAAGAAAACAAAGCCACAGATGGTCTCACTTCCAGCAGGATATCCTCTTTAACCAGCGTGTCTGTCCTGTGACTTCGTTGATTCTGTGAATACAGAAGGAAAATAAATAAAGTGGCAGAAAGACAAACAGTAGTCAATAAGCTGTCACCCCTTCACTGACAGATAGAAATCTGTGGCCTTACTGATACTAAACCTTTCATGAGCACGGAAGGCTACAAAGTGCATACTTCATCATTACGGAGAGTTTTGTGGTAAAAGGGCTTCAAAACCTGATGCACACCTACACACTACACATGTAGTGATGCACACTACAATTCTAGAAGAACTTCTGCCTGCCTTCCCATCATGTCCACTCTGCTGCTTCACCTCATGGTAAGGGTTTCTCCCCTAAAACTCTGCTAACTGGGAGGGTCTCTGCATCTGCAAAGGCCTCATTCTAAACCTAAGCCTAGACCTTTCTCCTTCTACTCAGGAACACAAGTAACCCCACAGGGAAGAAAGAAGTGCTCACTTCTGCTGTGTCCAATCCTTGCAATCAATTCATACAGAAAGCAGGACAGCAGAAGTATATCATATTTAGAGTTTGCATTATTTTATGTACAAGCGTTTTGTGTATTTTCTATTTGTACAAAACAAATTATATATGAAGAAATTTTTACAAATGATTACACATGATTTTGCACCTTATTATATCATCAGAAGAGGCCAATTCATGATTTTTATCAGTCAAGCTCCACAGCAGGTGGTAGTTTTCCATAAACAAAACCTTCAAGCTAAGACTGGGCTGCTCAGGAACAATGGGGACAAAAAAGACCCTGAATATGAGGAAAAGAAGGAGGAATTAACATCTCTCTCTTCTTGGAGAGGTAGGGGACTGAATATGCTATGAAATCTTAGTGAGATGGAACAAGGGATGTGCAAAGAGGAGTCTTAAGTCATGGGAATACACGAAAGCAGAAAGAGTTGTCAGACTTTCAAACATTACTGAACTCTCTTACCCCTCCAGTTTTTTTGTTATTCCACCTGGTGTTTCAGCCATTACCAAAAAGCTCCTTTAACAAAAATGTGTGCATTTGGCATCTGTTTTAGTGAAGACTGATGACTCAGTTTAAATGACCAGTGAAGGTGAGTTTAAGCTAAACTGCTTGACTTTGCTCTGAGTCACACACATAGGCTGTTCTGCCATCTCTGCAGGGGATGCAGCAACACGCGGCAGAGTTGAGGAGCAGACAGCTGGGGAAGGCAGTGTCTTCAGAGGCGCCAAGCAGATCTCTCAGAGCTTCCCTGACCATACTCTACCCACTTCAGGGAACATGACTGAAAGAAGGATCAAGGGCGAAACAAAAAAAAACTGTAACACTTTAATAAGGTTTGTTCTCATTTTTTATGTTGCTCCTAATCCATAGATCTAGCATGCCAAATCTGAAGAGGATTTGTGTTTGTAAACCTGTTAACAAAATTTAATTTTTGAAATGTTTGAAAATTTTCTTTTAACCTGGGAGACATTTTTGAGCCCTGAGGAATAAACAGAAGTAGCCAACACACCCTCCTTATGGGAAAAGGCCAGAAGCTTTACATAGTAGATTTACCCAGAAGACTTACTTTGTTATAAATCTAACTTCTATGTTCCCCTTTGGCAACACTGCCTAACAAATATTATTTTCTTGGAATTTTCTGGAAATTCACCAATTATGGAAGATTGTGACTTTTCAGAAGAAGAGCCATTTGGCAAAATGACTTTGAAGGGAAGTTTTCACTGTGTGCAAAGTTGTCCCAAGGCTTTTTGCATGATTAGTTGAACAAACATACAAATAGTACCACAACATTACAGGAGTAGTATCTTAATTCTTGTTCCCTGCCTTCCTCGTTTTGTAGGAGTGTATAGACAGCACCATCCACCTTCCATGGATGCTAAAAAGAAAGACTCATTTTGCAGTTGAGATGTGTGAACAAATAAAAATATTTACTCTTGTGCTCAGACAGGTACCCAAGAGTTTTCACAGAAATTACTCAAGAGATAATCAAGAAAAAGAAGCCCATTTCCTAAAGGGGAAAACTACAGAAGCACTTCTGTAATCGTCCTACCTTAACCTTCCTATACGCTCATCTCAATGTTTTACCTTATAGCAGGGATTTTTATTACAGAATTAGCATTATTTTTTTTTTATTTGAGCCATATGCAAGCTCCCAATTAAATGCATTACCTTCTATCCATATGTTCTTAGTTTTGTTTTATTACATTTGTTTTGAACATTGCCAAGAGAGAAGAAGGTTAAAGTACGCCCTGAGTAGAAGCAAGTGCAGTCAACTTTCTGTTAGCCACGGGTGGCTTATCTGGCTGGCACTAACAAAATGCTGCAAACACAGGGAAACCATCTGAAGTCTGGCAAAGTTTATTAGCTCAGTTGTAGACATAGCCTTACTGTTTCCAGACCGAACTTGAATTTCTCTGTACCACGTTTTTAGGAATAGAAGGGATTTGTTAACCCCATCTAATGCTGACCCCGGCAGACCTGGGATGGCTTTGCACAAATCCGTGAGAATTTTACCTTTAGACTGAATACCCCAGCTCTTCATTCTCAAAAGATTTATTACTGTTGCATTAATGCGACTGAGCTGTTTCTTGACCTGAGCTGTCACTATGAGTTATGGGACTCAAGCAGTGGGAGATTTATTCCTTGTGTTTTATTAGATGTTTTGGAAAGGGAGGACTTCCATTGTCCCACTGTGAGAGGACTTTATATTCACTTGCCTGGAGCCAACTGTTGAAATTTGATGTAGTTTCACTGAAGTCAGTGGAGTTGTGTCAGGAAAGCAGGTTACAAGGGAGAAGATTAAACGCCAATAACTTATTTCATATTATTCTTGATCTTATGTTAACATCTTAAAAGCTATTTTTTCATTTGTTTTTCTAAGAAGACATATTCCAAACATTTCCTTGGGGAAAAAAAAAAAAAAAAAAAAAGAGCAATTCCAATAATATATATGAAATCACTTATTTTATACAATTTTATTATGAATAAATTTTAATAAAGGATAAAAGAAATGGCACTGAATTCAATTAATGTTACATGTTTTTTTCTCACTTAAGTCTTTTAAAACTCACATGTCTGTTTTAATGAAATGTTCCTGCTAAACAAAATATTTTTAATTTTGTATGGTATTGACTTACACACACTGTTCATTTTCCAAGAAAATAATCCATCTATTATATTGGCATAAAACACCTGTCCTATGCTGCTTTTTGAAAGCTGTGATTCTGAAATAATACTTTTTTTGCTAAAATGTTTTTCATCCATTAAACACTTCACCTTACAGAAAAATGAGCAAACATTGAACCAATAAACTAAAACAGTCTTTTAAAATTCCTTTTGTAACTACTACTGTTAGTTGCAGAAAAGAAATATACTGAAGAATGCAATCTGACAATTCTCCTTTAACATTAAGTCAAGAAAAAAATATGTTAAAAAATAGTCAGTGTAAATGGAAAACAATAGAAAGAATTTTATGTTTGAAACATCTGATTCTTTGAGGTCTCCAAAAGCCCAACCCATCAGCTGCACAAGAGACTAACATATTCTACACACAATAGTGGGGTGTAACATACAAAGAAATAAGCAATTATTTTGTTATCCCCAAAGCATTAGGTGAGAACAGTGCAAGGAAAGAAGGAATGAATGAATCAGGCTTTTGGAATTAGCTTGGAGACATTTGCCTTCCATTTTGTTGCACTGTGTATATAAACCCAAAGGTAGGCTCATCTTTCAATGCTGTCATTTCTCAAAGTTACATTATTTGTGAACACAGAACTGAGACAAAGGAAGCAATGTGTGACAGTTTCCTTCTAATACAGACTACTGACAAGTTCCCATTTGGTGCAGCAAGGTGAATTTATGAAATAACCAATGTGAAGTACCATGGTTCTTAAGCTGATAGTCAGAACACATCTGTGCTTCATATAACACAAGTTCAAGCAGTCAGCCTACAGTTACAACAATTAGAGAAGACAAAAAACAGGTAATTCTGAGATGGCACCATCTTAATGAGTACAGGAGTGATGTCTGCTTCAGGCTGAACTTAGGACAGAAAAGAAGCAAGCAGCAGTACAGAGAGGAGGCTATCAATTTTGGGCTCCTCCAAAAGAAAAAGGAAAGCAAAACTGAACTTTAATGAAGATAACTATCTCACAGCTGTAACATGAATATTCTCAAGCTGTTTTAAACATCATTCAGCCTTTCATTCATTAATGCTCAGAAGTAATAAAGATTTTAACTCAAGGGCTCAATACCAGGTAGATAATCTGATATAACAAAGACTTCAGCTCCAAAGGGCCTAAAAGATGATAAAAATTGAGTACTGCTACAAGTGCACACCAGGTTAACTTTATAATGCTTAATAGCATCGCCAATTGGAATTGTGTCAGAAAGAAGGGAGAGCAAGAAGAACCGAACCTCCGGGAATTCATGAACTGATTGCCCCTTGCAGTAAAAGGAAATCTATTTGCAGAAACAAATTGACCTTGCCAGCTAGATAGAGACACAGATGCTAAATGATGTAACCAGGCTCCAAATCTGCTGAATCACATGTAGTTTCTGCAGCAGTGAAGAAAATGGTGGAGGCTATTTTTACTAGGGAAAGGACATTTTTGATGAAATACAAGTGTTTCTCTTGAATACTCAACAGATAAGTAATGTAAATAACAGACATGTTAAAAGCATTTACTTGTATTAGTATTTACTCATTATATTTTATAATTTGGTAGCTTATCTGTTGCCAGTGTCATGTTGTTATGTTTGCATTAAAATAGACATATGTCTATGTGCTCACTTTTCATGGTACCTAAAGAACAATTACAGCTGCTGATCCTTACAGCAGTCAGTGAAAAAGCAAGAAAAAACATAGAAATAGCTCCACATGCAGAAGACATGAAACATGCAAACCAGAGACCTAACCTTTTTTTTTTTTCTTTTTAAAGCTTTTCATGTTTTTAGAGGCCTTTTTTTCCAAAATGAATAATTTTATTTAAAAAGTGTTTGTTTTTTTTTTTTTCCCACACTTGCAACAAAATCTGTTTTGTGGTAGAAAGCAATCACAAATAACTTCAGAATGTCTTCTTTTGGGGGTAGAGGGGTGGTCTGTGGATCATAAAGATTTATGTGAGCTCAGGGGGAATCTCTACCAGTTCATGGACAAGAAATGTTCTGACAATTGCTAATGCATAGCCAGATGGGATTTCTATGCAATATCAGAGGCTCAAAAGACACTCATAGAACACTTAGTATGTACTTGCCATGTTCTATTGCTCTTTTCAAGGCATCTTCTTTTATCCACCACTGAAAACAAGAGTCTGGTTTACATAGGCTTTCTGTCTGGGCCAAAAGCCATTCTTATGTTTTTGTGACATCCAGACTCAGGAAACATCAGTGGTTTATGCTGATCGAGACAAAAGGGTGCTCCATTAATGTGATGCATTTTAGAAGTCGAACCTGGAGTTTAATATTCAACATACCCAAAGCATTACTATGTATATCTTGTTCACTAACTGCAGGATGTCCTAGAACTTTGCAAATAAGGACTTTCTCAATATATTCTTTGTCTGAAGGTGTCTATATCCAACATTTCTCTTTGTTTTGATACCAAAGACTGGGTTTAACCAAATGTAGAAGTGCAAAGCAAAACTCAGCTGGTTCATAAATTTGTCTGCCTATTGCAGTGTCCCACTTTTGTACTGCTTTTATGGAAGGCACAAAATTAGTTCAGAAAAAGCAACCTGAATTAGGTATAATACAGAGGAAACATAATAACTATGTTCACTTACATCACTTTAGATTAGTTAAGCCTTTAGGTTTACAAACTGCATTCACATTTGCATTCTGATGTTGCTTGGAGGTATTAATTTTATTTCCAACTTATTATTACTGTCAATAAACATAACAGTTCTCTTTACCTGAAGATACAAACCAAATGTCATTGCCTGGAATGGAGTCAGAGCAATGCCTTCTAAGCCTGAAAACTGGCTAGCTTGGGTACCAGTATAAGCCTATCATGACCTGTATGTGATTCAGTTTTGACTTCAAAACACACACAGGAAACTCAGTAAACACACAGAAGGTTATTTTACCTTATCTACACTCATCTGTTACCTACACTATTACACTCATTCAGATGAGCTTGTTTAAGTGGCTGCAGATGCAGAACAGATGTAACCTAAGACAGAACTGAATGCAACACAGAAAAGCAGCACAAGAAAACAATCAAACTATCCTTATTAGTGACAAACAATGAAATCAGGACAGATTCTACGTAATCACTGCAGCAGATGTTTGAGGACTTCTCTGCATAGCAAAGTGATACGGTGGTTTTAAAAGACAACTATGTGGTGGTAAATGTTATTACAACCTCTGATAAACACCTACTGAATTCTCTCGAGATCGTAAAAAACAAAGGTGGCCAAAATTCTCTCTTTCTGGGAAGCTAATTAAATAGATGCATCCCCCTTTCTCCTCACAACTCATTGCTTCAAATATTTTTAAATTGCATTTCTAAAAGGAAAATGGAAAATTACAAAAGCATGTCAATAATATAATGAGTTATATTTATAAGCCTCCTTTTTGCCAAGTGACTCAGGACACTATACAAACAAGTAAAGTCAAATTATAATCACACAAATTGTTATGAATGCATGTTATTAGCTAATTAGGGAAAAAACTCTAACCCCCCCAATTAGACTAAAAATAAACAAATGTGGCATTATTAAAAGCAAACAGTAGAGCAAAACAAGTTTTTTGTCTTAGTGCTTTTTCGGGAATTTTAAAGATATTTTTAATAATATTGGTGATTTGTTTAAATTTTATTTTTTTAAAGTGTTTTTTGTTTGGTTGGTTTTAACCTTAGAAGACATGGGACAGGGTTTTCAGAAAATTACTGACTCATCAAAACCTCATAAAATACTTATATACCTGAAACTTATTCATGGGTATAGGCAACTGGGCTTTCTGCAACATGCACCAAAGAACATTGTGTGAAAATCGGGGTTGTCAGCAATTACTTCTGTCCCCTCAAGACTGCCATCCTGAAATTTTCTCCTCTATGCATTTTCCAAAGAATGGAGTCAGGCTTCATTGCTGTTATGTACAGACTTCATAAATCTTGAAATTTTTGCTGTGGAGGTAGTTTACTCTGCTTTCTAGTGAGCAGAGTTCTGAGAAAAGATCAATCTATGTTTGAACCTCTGCTAGAAAAAGGTGAGAATCCAACCAAACTTTCTATTCATTTTTACACATAGAAACACCATTCATGTTATGTTATTTGAAAAGAGAATGTCCAGTACTTCATATTGGAAAGAGTGTGTTAGATAAAGTCTGAGCATGCTTATTGACGTGAGGCCTCAGGGATTTAAGCAGGATGGACAGAGATGCATTTCAGCTAAGTTTAGACATTGACAGCATCAGTGTCTACCCCTGAGCTAGTCACCTGGGATCTTTCCACTGCCAGGGGGAAAAAATAAGTACTCTGAGACCTCACTTCATCTGACATACTTAAGGAAATAAGTCAGGCACTTATATGTCTTCATTAAAATAAAACAGAGTACTTTTGTCCCCTTCTGAAACAGACAAGCTGTTTATAAGGTGGTATACCAGACCCAAAAAAAAGCTAATTTATTGATGAAATACATAGTTACCTGTAGAATAGAACAGAACAGAATGGAATAGAACAGAATAGAACAGTTCAGTTAAAAAAAAAAATTGAAAGCAGCATCAAGTGGTTATCTACTATGTCTTTGGCTAAACCCAAATAAACTAAAACTTTACCATTTTTGACCAATATCTATGTACCCTGGCCCTAAACATTTACAGTGACAGAAACTATGTAGTTGTTTCAGGGGAGCTATTAACTATTTCATGATCCTTACCACGAGCCACTAGAAGAGATTTTCTACAGTTCAGTACAAATCTTCACAGACAGATTAAAAAATGCTTGAATTCTACGGTCATACAGAAGAGTTCATTTCCTGGCCTGCAGCAACACTTCTATATATTTTAATATTGCTACCATGTCTTTATTTGATCATTTGCCACTTTGTGAGTGGAAACTTTTTTGTTAACTACAATTTGAGATATTTTTACTTTGCTGAAAACATGAAAATTAGGAAAATATAATTTAAATGCTTTCACTGCCTTTAAGTAGTGAGGCTTTCAACAATTCTATTTTGTTTTCCTCTCAGCTGAACAGATTTTATTAATGCTGACTTGATGGTCTTCAAATGCTTTACCTGTTCTTATTTGAAAGAATAAAAAGTCAGTTTAGAAGGTTTATAAAACTGTTTTTCATAGCAAAGTTATATTTTGTTTTCCTTCAGTTAAAGCAAGATAAAAACAAAAATACATGGGACAACAATAAAGAACTATTTGAAACAATTTTCTGTCTCTGGTATCATCTTTCACATGCATGTGATAAATTTGTTAAACTTTTTTGTTGTTGTCTTGTTTGTTTGTTTGTTGTTTGTTGTTGTTCGTTTGATTGGTTGGTTGTTTTTGTGATTTTTGTTTTTCATTTTGGCTGCTGCACATTGAAAATTCTTTGAAACAGTTGCTCAGTAGGGATACCATAATTTTCAAATTTTTAGATATCAGACCCCTAATATCTACATGAAGTGGGAAGAAAAAGAATCAGCAGTAGATTGCCTGGTGATTCTCGAACATACCTGAAAGGAAGTTGTGGAGAGCTGGGGGTCAGCCTCTTCTCACAGTTAACCAGTGATAGGACTAGAGGGAATGGTCTCAAGTTGTGCCAGGGGAGGCTTAGGTTGGAAATGAGGAGACATTTCTTCTCAGAAAGAGCAGTCAGGTATAAGGATGAGTTGCCTAGGGAGGTGGTGGCATCACCGTCCCTGGGGGTGTTCAACAAAAGGTTGGACCTGGTGCCTGGGGACATGGTTTAGTGGGTGATAGTGGTGGTAGGGGGATGGTTGGACCAGATGATCTTGGACGTCTTTTCCAACCTTAGCAATTCTATGGTTCTATGATACCATAACTGCTGAGGGGGGACAGTTTCATTGCACGGCCCACAGATGACAGTGCACAGACTGCTGTGATGCATGTTTGATCCGATGGCCAGGCACAATGCCATTTCATAGTGATTCTTGCTAGGAATCATGACATTCCTCCATCAGTTCTTAATGTAGCTTAATGAATACTGCCCCCTACGGAGAAGGAAAAAAAAAGTCAGGATCTGTTCACTAAAGTGGCTTAGGTTAATGTTGTTTTACTTCATAATTGGGGCAGTCTAAGAGCATACACAGGATCAGTAACAGTGGGCAAAGTAACAACTTGATTGCTTTTGAAAGTGTGCCCATTCCTTGGCAATCTTTCAAAATACCATTGTCTGATGCCAGTTACCACCATTAGTATCAGCATTAATGAAAATCTGTTCCTAGCATATAATTTCTTCCATCTGATTTATCCTGGGGCTCACAAAAGCCATGAAGACAAGGGGGAGGAAAGATGACAGCTGCCTTTTAAATACAACTTATTTCAGGTAAACAACTTGTGCTTTTACCATTTCAGTATTAAACATATACTTCACTTTAACAAGCAGTCAGGCCCAAGCAAGGAGAAGTAACTAAAGTCAGAAGAGACAGAAAGAAAACATTTTTTAATAGCAGTTTTTCCTTTCCCATTTTCTTCCGCCTTTACTCCTGGATGAAACTGATTTCATTTTCTGAGCCTGAAATTACAATGTAATCTCAAAGTAATTTCTATTCTTTTTGTTGGAACACACAGATTGCTGGTTATCCTTGTTTTCTTTCTTTCACCTTCTGTAAAACATATGGCTTTCAGGAGCACTATTTTGACAGAGACGAAAAAGAAAGCAAGAGACTCCACAAGTGCTTTAAAATCTCATGTGTAGTGTGTGAAACTGTATTACAGCTTAGATGAAGAAGAGAGTTATCCAACTGGAAAGAGAACACAAGTATTGTCTCTGTGTTAACTTTACTTCTTATTTTGAAGGGAAGCTTAACTGCAATGCAGTCCTGATGCATAAAGGATTTGGGGCAGAATTGGGGGGGGGGGGGGGGGGGGGGGGGGGGGGGAAGTATCTTCACAAACAAGATTCAAACAAGAAGGCAGGAAGACCTTGATCTCAGGAAATGCATTTTAGGGACCTGTCATGGCCTAAGGAAATGAGATCACAATTTTATATCACACAGATTCAAAACGGAGCATAGTTCAAAATGAAAAAACAAAGGCTTACATTTAGTTATTCCCTAACGACCCGAATGTAAAGTCCCAATAGCAAACTTCACAAGGAAGTAACTAGCAAGGAAGGCAACTGGCTAGGACTTTTTTGTTGTTGTTTTGTTTTTTTAGGAAAAAGCAAAATATCTCTATTTTTCCTTTTGCCTATTTTTTTTTTAATTGGAAATCCTGAATAGTTAGGACTATCTAGTCTTTTTGTCCCATCATTATGAACAGGAATGATTATAGCTGTGCATGGCCTTACCTGTTGTCTTGAGGCAGAACCCCAGTCTAACAATCATTCTCACTTCTACAGGATGAGATAAGGTTACTCCTCCTGTATGGAGAATTACCTCTTCTACTGCGTGCCCTGATTTTGCTTGATAAACTCTCAGACATGACTGTCTGGACATGAATGCCTCTACAACAATTTTAGCATCTTTCCATAACATATAGGTAACTGTGCTCAAAACAGGCTTGCTGTCACAGAAAGGAAGATGAGTAAGATGAATCAGCTTCTCTCGAAAAAAAAAAAAGTTCAAAAGTTTAGACACCTACTTCCAGGAAGAATAAAACATATCACAAACCATCACAGGGAGCTCTCTCCTCATCTCTTCACCCACTCTTTATCACAGAGGATATGAGCAAGGAGGCATATTTAGCATTTTGATGTTTACAGGTGTAAATATATCCATCAGTTTAGTGAGTAACTGGAGAGGTGGAGGGTGACTTACTGCTTCCTGAGACTCCTTTTTGTTTCACTGGTGAAGTAATTTGGTCAGCTCTACAGCTATATCCTCCATACTGTACGCAAACTCAGCTGTACAGGCTAGTGTGTTATCCATCCACCAGAAACAAACTATAGATTTTGCGCTAGCAATATCAAAACCTGCAGTGTGAATGGTTGGCACTATAAATTTAAAAGAATGTCTTATATCGCACAAATTTCCTATAATGTGGCATGATGTACAGCACGTTTTTTGAACAAACCCACTGATGTCAATGAATCTAATCATGTGAGAAAGACTGCAGAATTGGATCTCCCCTTTGAAACTGAATAGAGAATTAGAGATTCTCAGAGCCTCCTTAAGGAATTCAGTGGAGAATCAGATCCTCATTTTAACAATTTATAGGATGGTTAAAAAAGCAATTTTAGAAAGACTCCCACTGTCTATTAAATTCTATAGTGGGTTTTTTTTTTTAGAGTCATTTCTATGGAACTTGGTATTTCCATTTTTATAATTTATGTTGCTCTACATATCTGTAAAACTTTATTGTTTTACTCTTACTAAATAGACAAGGCTTTTCCAGAAGGATCTATATTTTGAATGCATTTAATCTTGGAAGAGCTGGAGATATTTTTTATTTTATTTTTTTAAAAAAATGAAATATCTGGTATCATAAATTTTGCAGTGATCAATGAGGAGTTAAAATAATTCATAGGCTTCCTCACTCCTACATTTCTCCTAAGCAACTTCTGATTTAGCTGTTGATAGACTTGTAGCAACAATGTATAAACAAAAATTAATAGTACTAGTTATAAAGTAAGAAGAAAAAAGAAAAGGTCTCTGGTATACTTGATACACCTGGGACAGCACAAAGTAAGCTCTGCATAGCACATTGTGCATTATGCCTCTCATCTTCTTAGATGAATGGCCAAAACCTCTGGAAAGCATATGGCTTAAGCAAATTAAGAGAATCTGGAGCTGTTTACTAATGAGGAAAAAACAAGCAAACAAAACCAAATGTATTAGTCCATCACTAAGTAAAGGGCACTGTATGACAGCAACAAAATAAACAGATAAATCAGTAAAATCCAGTAATCCTGCCAAATAAATCACAGACTCAGTGACAATTAAATGTAGCCTACTGTGACTCATAAATAGCATAACATCCTCCCAGGCCAAAAAGAGACTTTGTAAAATCTTAAGTATAAAATCTTCTAAATCATGTTTGTTTAAATCACCTGAATTAGCAAACCATAGATGGCATTTCATACAAGAGGGAAAAGTAATTTAGAAGCAAGATCAAGAGTTGTTAAAGTTTGCTGCACTCTCATATTTTCGTAAAAGATCAGGGCCAGAAAAGACAACTGTAATCATGCAATCCATACTAGTTTTCATACTTACATAATTTCATACATAATTTCATACCAATACTAAAAGTAAACTGGGAGTCAAACCAAGCTCTGATCCCCCCACAGTAGTCAAGTACTTCCGAGATCGTGTTACATCACCTTCTGTTTGCAGGGCAGCATATGGACTTACACAAGCAGTGTACATTTCTTCTTCTTTCCGCTTTATACTTCTTCCTTCTTTTCACTGAATGTCATAAGAAAATCTACATTTTCTGAGAATATACCTTCTTCTCATCCTGGAGCCAACCAATCAGAGCTCAGAGACCCAGTAAAAATTCCATGCTGCCATGTTGTACCTAAGAGAGCTTTTTATTACAGCCTTTACCAAAAGCATATTGAATGCACTATTGATGCATTATTCTGATATCTGTTCTCTAATATTTGCAGAAAAAATATCACTATGCAAAAGCTTGGTGATGTCTGTCTCTTATCATCTGAGGTGCTTTTTTGTTTACCTCAGCTTGGAACTACATAATAGCAAGGTGATAGAAAAGTTCATTGTTATTTTCATTAACATACAGAAATTTCTGTCAGTTTGGAACTTGGCTGTCTTACTTGGCTTATCCCCACCACTGTCTTTTTTTTTAAACGACATAGGTGGTTTCAGAAATGTAAGTATGCCAGGTTTTACCTATCGTCCTGCAGCCCTGAGGTTGTTTCCCGAGATATCAAGTAGCAGAGTCAGAAAGTACTGTTTTGATTTTCCAAAAGACTAAGAATTTTACATCAGAATTAATAGCATTTATCTCTAAACTGCTGTCTTGTTTTTGGACATAGCTTGATGGGACCGCAATGAAGTCAGATTTCTTGCCAAGGCTTCATTTCTCATCTGAGACCACCATGGTGAAAAGTTTCTGGGAGGAGACAAGGGGTGCTTAGAAACGATGAATAGCTGGATACTTCCAGAAAGTAGCTCTATCTCTAAACAGCCATTCTAAATTTATATCATATAATACACTTTCACAGTCCTAAGCAGACCCTGATATACTTAAATAATTTAGTGAGATGTTAGAAAGACATGGACTACTTTGCAGTAGGCCTTTTGTAGCCATGGGCATTGGGAAGTGAAATCTGAAGTTACGTTTAATTTGAGAGCCACAGATTCCATATCCCAAATGAAAGTTAGTGCAATGGTAATAGTGCCATTGGGAAAAAAAGAAAAAAAAAAGGAGATAGAAATAAAAATAATTTAAAAAAAAGAAAAGCACCTGGAAATTATTATTTTTTCCCTTACAGAAGTAGTATAAGTATATATATATACTTATAAATACATATAAACAATATATTTATATATATATTATAAGTAAATATATATATACTTTTCCCCCATGAGGGAGTCACCTAAAGAGAAGAAAAACTAGAAGAAAAGAAGAGAAGAAAAACTAGAACTATTCATGCATGGAGATACTGACACAGAAAACAGTTAAGTTAGGAAACAGGGATGATTTACCCTGAAATAAAGATTAACATCAGATTTAGAAATAACTGCTGGTTGTGAATGATGTCTTCTCATCTAGAGTGTGGGATTTCCAGCAACAATTCAGTTGAAAGAGCATAAACTAGTTTTCTGATTTCTAATAGTTTGACTCAATGTCAGCTCTCAATTCATGACTCCAAAGCTTTTCACAGAGTTGGGACCCTGGGTTAGCAATGTCCCTCCTTTCCATTGCACCCAGAGCCTACTTATCTTGTAAAACCTAGCAGGAGAACAGCACAAGATTTTAGACTGCATCTCTGTGTAGTGCCTTTTCTGGAAAAAGAAGTTCAGTGTTGCTTTTAGCTATTGTTCTACTGCCTCAGAACACTAAAGAGAGATAATTATTTGGACACTGTTGAATTACTTGCAATGCGTACATTGCTGAGCAAAACCTGACTTGACTCTTTCCTTTGGAAAGATTAGTAAGAATAATTATCTAATTTACAGACACTGCAGAAAATGACTGTAATAAATGATGGTCCCTGTTCAGAACAGAATGCATCATACAGCTAGATTAAAATACAGTTAATTGTACAGAATGAGGGGGATATAGGGGGACAGAAATAGGATGCAATTTACGAAAGGGAAAACATGCTTTAGAGAGGCGTCTCTAAAATACATCTCTAAATATAGAGTGATGATAGACAAGAAAACTAAACCCACAGATTTGAACATCTTTGTGCCTTGAAATCCATGTCCAAACTATACAGCTGGTGCTCATTTCTATCAGGAAATGTCATTTGTAAACTTTTAGTACCATTTGAGTGTGAGGGCCAGCTCATCACAACTGCATTATAATCAAGTATGTAATATTTATTTCACTTTATTTTATTCAGATTAGTAGATTAAAATAATAAGAGTGGAAAAATAAGGGAAGTATGGAAGCAGTCAAACAGCAACAACACAATTTGAGAAAATGGATGGCATAGAATATAAATATTTTAACTTCACACAACTTCCATATCCTATATGTAGGACAAATATTTGTCCATGTGAGTATTCTTCAGACTTACAATATTTTTTCCAGGTTCTGTAAAACAAAGATTTGATAAATTGTCTAAAACTGAACAGTTTCAGTAATTGTCATGCTTGGTAAGTGATCCTTTTCTCATGATTCCAGCCATGAGAATAATAACAAACAAATACACAACTTTGAGAGTTTTGATCTGATGTCAGCAGAAAACTAAGATTCCTACACAGAGTAACTACAGGAAGATTTTAAATACAAAAGTAAACAACCACTTTAGTCACCCTAGATAATAGAGTACATTTTCATTAAGGTCATCACAGAAATGCCCCTGTCATGGATAAAGACCTGAAAACTCATCTCGAGTGATCAGAGATAAAGGTCAGTTAATGAAACAAGAAAACAAAAGATATAGGTAAAGCTCTGAATATAATATTCAGCAAATCTGAGGACTGTTTGTAAGATCAGCAATTTTGCTAATAATAAGAGAGTATTAAATTACCAGTTCAGTGGACTATCAGCATTGAAAAGGGATCTTATGCATTGACTGAAATTTCACGCCCAACATTCACAAACCTTTTTTGTCATCTGGCTTCAGAACTCTTGCCTGTGAGCAGTAGTACAATTACAGCCTGCACACTTGACAGCTATTATTGAATCAAACCTGAAAGACAAAAAACAAAACAGCACAGTGAAACTTATAAGCACAAGTACCCTTGTATTACTTGACTTAGAATTAATTTCTCTCCATTTAAATATTTATCTTATAATTTAGATTGGTTAGAAACAAAATGAAGGGGGGGGGGGGGGGGGGGGGGGGGATAATTGGTTGGATTTCCAAGAAAGTGTTCATGGTTCAGACCAAAATAGTAATAATAAAGGATATTCCAGCTTACCCTATACTCATTTTATTGCTGAAGCGTAACTAAACAATGCAATCAGATTCTTTGCCATTCTTCCTTTGAGTTAGTTGCTATGTCAACTTTGTAACTGATACAGGTTTAAACAGAAGTCTTCAAAACAATAATCTGAAACATAAAAGTGGAACTATACTAATACTAACATTATTTTACACTCCAACACAGTATAGACAATGCATTTTAAGTGCATTTTTTGTACGTCAGGGTTAGTTCTCATACCACTGGATATCCACTTGGAAAAATGTGGACAAAGAGAGAGAACTTCACAGTTCCCACTAGTGGAAAAATAAAAGCTATCAAATTCCCAAAGGGCCAGAGGGAAATAGATTAATGCTTTGACTGCACCAAATTAGAAGCCAGGACACCTCTTGAAATGAGGCCTATGCTGTTGACAGACATTATGACTGGAAGTAGCACAGGACAAATATGATGAAGACCTGCTACTGAGGAGAGGTCCAGTGTCTAAAAGTCAGGCAACAAAAAAGTTTCCAAGAATGGAAATTCTAATTTCTTTTTTTCTAATTTTTCTAATTTTCTTTCTTTTCTTTTTTTTTTTTTTTTTTTTCTAATTTCAATTTTTCTTACCTCATCTATAAGAGTTAGGGAACTGCTAGGTTTTTAAATAAGTCCTCCCACACCACATTTCATAACAGTAACATTAATTCTGGCACTTTTATTTGGATTAAGCAAAGGTATTCTGATAAAACATCAGGGTAAGAAAAAGGATATGATAAACCCACCATAATTTGAACAAGAGTTTCATTTTTACATTTTCAATTATCATTTGGTGAAAGAAACAAGACACATAATTTAGCGTGCATCTATGGGCATTACTTTACGCTTTATTGTATGACTACAATTGGTTAGCATCCCCTCTAAGCATGAAACAAATGAAAATGCAGAATACATATTTCTGTTTTTCTAGACAGTAAGACAGTCTACATTGTGAACGGATGATATTGGAAGTTCTGCAAGCACAGCACCTGTGATACAACTTATCTTGAACAGAAAAAGAGAACTTTGCATAATTCCCATGCAATCCATAAACAGGAAATTGTAGAATATTGTCAAAAAAAATGAGGTGCTGAGTAAAAATGCATACAGTCTGCTAAGGAAATAGAAAGGAAAAGAAAGAATAAAGAAGAGTAAAATAAGAAGCTGTTCTGCTTCTGATAGCCTACCTCTATAAACCTGTTTCATTTCCAATGTTTAATTTTTTATTTTTTATTTTTATTTCAAGTTGGTGTTTAAAATATGTATATATTTTTTTCCTTCAAGTCATGTCTTCAATCTATGACTCCCGGCAATTTCAAGGGATACCTTCAGATGCTAACGTAAGTAAGATCTGTTTTTGTAAATATGGAATTCCTGTATCCAAAAAATCCCAAACAGTCAAATATGTTTTTTTGTTTTGGTTTGGTTTTTTACTATTATTATTATTTTTGCATACAGATGCCCTGTAGTAAATCCCCATTGTGTGACACCAGCTAGCCCAGAAGGAAGTATTCAAATTCTTATTTCTGCAGTATTCAATATGATTCCAGAACATTCATAAAGTTAGGGCAAGAGGCATTACCAAGTCAAGCTAATCAATATCCCAAGGTAAGAAAAGAAAGACTGTGTACCTAAGAAGTTGGGAATGTTTGTCCCTGTGAAGAATAGTAACTGAACAGATATTATGAAACGGAGATTTATTTTACCTGATTGAGTTCCAAGTCAAATTGATCCTGCACAACTGTGATATTTCCAACATTTTCTAGCAAAATAAAGATGCTTATCAGTTACAATGAATCTACAAGTCCAGAATGGAACTTACATGGTCACTAAATCACAAAACTGCCAAGACCTGGATGCAAGACTGATTAGAAAATTTCTTCTTAAAAGGTATATCAAAACCACCAAGAGGAAACCAAAAAAATATTTAATTTATTAATTAAAGAACAGAATTTGAGAGCATAAACAAGAATAATACTTTCTGAAGTGGAAAAAAAAAAAAAAAAAAAAACAAGAGAAGGCAGAAAAGAAATAAAAAACAAGAATTCCCCCATGTCCTTGCAGATGCAATGTTTTTCATTTAAGCTTGGTCTCAGTCCAAACTCTTTTTAAAGGCTTTTTGAATTGCAATAAAAGTCACCTCTGGTCACTGTGAAAAAATATTTTCTATTACACAAGGCCTGGGTTCTTGTCAGTTTCAACCTTCTCAGCATTTTCTGATCTCTGCTGTGCTAGAGGTTAGATCTGCATCTCTTGCTGTCTGTATGCCTGACTCTACACCCCACAAATCTCCTCCTCCAAGTGTAGGCAGATGGTTTCTGGGAAGGGGCAGTCTCAGCCTTTCTCTGGAGGGTTCTGCCACTGGGAAGCATGCTAACAAGCACAATGCAAATGGCCAAACACCACCCTGGCACTCATACATACCCATTTAACAGAGCACAATTTATAAAATAGTAACTGTGAACAAGTCAAAGAGATGTACAATCTGTCATGGATATTCTAGGAAAAAAATAAAAATAAAATCGGAGTTTTATTACACTACACTTTTCCCCAACACACTTAGAGAGTATATGTCTGCATGGAGAACTCCTGAAAGTCCCTTATCCCTTAGAGTACTACTGTAAAGCTTCTTGTTTCAAAGGGATTTCAACTGTGAAAGCCTGAGGCTTACCCTGCTTCTGACAAGAATTTGCACTGTTACAATGGATAGGAATTTGCCCTGAGAATCTATTTAAAAGAAAAAATGTATTTAATGCTGTATTTATTTAGGAGAATGAATAGAAAAACGGAATAATAGGGGAAAGAATGGAGAAAGATACAGCAATGATCATCTAGATCAATTAGTCCTTTTTTTTTTTTTTTTTTTTTAAATAATAAAATCACAAAGCAAAGCTCATACCTTAATTTCTTGCTAAGGAATACAGGATCCTCTGTGACTTCAAATGCTCAAGGTCCTAGAAGAAGTTTTGAGAATCATATTCCTAACATTTCAGATAAGGCATTCATATCAGCTAAAACCATCAGAACATACGTCCATACTCTCAAAATCAGAAATCTAATCAAAATCAGAAAGATAGAACTTCACATGAAATTGTATATAACTAAATCTGATTTAAATATATAACCCAAGGAAATTATGCCAATGGAGATGCGTACACTACTTAGACAAGTATCTTCAGATACAGATCTTGATAGAGACATTTCCACCACAAGTAAAATATTCTAGAAATAGCACCTTTGTCCCCAAACATGAAAGAAAGACAGAATAGCCTTTTCACTACTACCACCTGTCTGCAACCATCTTTTTCCAAGTCTCTTCTGCTGTCCTCTTTATCCTTCTGTGATGTCCCAAAACAAACTTGCACACAGCAGGGATCTGTTTCTGCTTATCACATACCATAGTAATCCATATAGTAGCTACAGACAGCAAAGCTTTCCCAGTAAGACTCATATCTTTACCTCAGTTTAGAACCATCTTTTGACGATTATAGATCATACTTCACACTTTTCCCAGAAAACTAGGCTTTGAGTTAAAAGCTCAAATACACTCAAGAGTATAGTATGTTAGAAGAAAAGAATGGTTACTTAAAAAAAAAAAAGAACAAAAACTATTTTCTGAACTCTGCTTCCATTAAAAAAATGCATGATCACTGCAAAAACCTATCATCATTGCTTCCTATATTACTCTAAAACTGTTTCAGCACTCAAGTAAAACTGAACCAGGAAAAACTATGCTACTACATCCTTTCCTTCCTGAAAAACAAATTTGTACTACTGATATCTTTAAATAGTGTTGCCATGGCTCTGAGTACACCAGCAGGCTTTAATTGCCCTAAGTCTCACCTAGGACCTCCACACACTCACAAATTCCCTTTGGCTCAGGTGTGTGGCATGCACGCTCAGTCGCTTGTGATTTGCAGCTGAGCTGTACCGTATTTGTCCTGGGGTTGATTCTGTGCAGATCTAAACCTGCCAGCTTGCTTTCCTAATTTGATCTCAGATATGCTTTATAACTGTAGACTTGCTTGATGAATATTATTGGTTGCAAGCCCTGTTATCCCTAGATCTGCTCCTTTTGTTCAGGCACACAAGTATAAATTTGTTTACAGATAGGATAGGTGTGCACAGCAGATAGAACTTTGAAGGTATCTCTACCTTGTTGTTTCAGATGTTCCAAATTCTCTGCTATGCTATACATCTCTTACACAGTGTTGTTGCAGAGCTGTGATGAGGTGTACTGTGAAGCCTTTTTCATCTTGCTAAACTCCTGCAAGGGCTATTGGATTAAAAAGGGGGGGGGGGGGGAGGGCGGGGGGCTTCTACTTTTGACTATATTTGGCTCATTTTTTGTGACGGCTACACGGAGTTTGGGGGAGATAATCTCCATCTCTCTAATCATAATCTTCTATATCTAATATATCTATCATAATCTTCTTCATAATCAAATCTTCTATGTTATAATTGATTTCCTATACCTCTTCCTAAATGGAGGTGGTCAAGATCCTGTGACCTTTCTTCCTTAGCTCTTAATAGAGCTTTAAGTGCCATTAGGGCTGTATGTTCTAGGTTGGTTTACTGCAATTTAAAATACAGATGCTTAAATAGAAGTTAAATACATCTCCTTTAATACATATTTGAAAAATGAATCATGTGCCTGAAGAGTGAGGCAGTGCAGTGCTGAAACAATTTACAGTTCCATAATCTATAGTTACATTAAACAAGTCAAATTTAAGAGGTAAACATAGTTGAACACGTCTTTAATTCAAACATACCAAAAGAGCACTACTCATTGGAGTTATATTTCATTACAATCTAGACAAAAAGCATATTTTGAACCACAAAAGCATCTGCTAGATAAAAGCAAATGATAGAAAATTCACCAAATAACAGTGTTGTGTCTTTTCCCTCCAGGCTTACTCTGTCCAGTAGCTTGCTTTGGCAATGGGGTATAGTTAGGGGGATGGGGGCAACAAATTGTTCACAGTTCCTTTTGGGACCTAGAAAAAATGTATTTTGCATTTTTTATTAGACTTTAATGTGAATCTGAAGTTGGCTGGTCTCATTCTCTGCTGTGTTAGAATGCTAGTATCTATCCACTACTACCTGACAGCACTTTTATCAAAAAAAGTATTCCAAATTTGAGACTGAGGCTCTCTTCTAGCCAAAAGAGCTTTGCATATATTTTTAACTTTGCACCTAAGATTATAAACTCAAAATACAAATGGAAGCTGAGCTGAAAGTTCAGAAAATATTTTGATAAACTTTAACTGTAAAATTGAAGAACTGGAAGAAAAAGACCAGTCTTCTAACTGTGCAAACTGACTGAGGGAAAAATGAGGCTTTCAGATTTCAAAATCATACTTTTAAGAGGTTGTTGTTGTTTGTTTATTTTTATTTTTTTTAAATTGTGCTTAACAACATTGCGTTTGTCAAGAAAGTAAGCTCAACATATTAATACAGTCAAAGATGTAAAAAAAAATAATATATATATACTGATTTTGAAAAAAGATATTTCCTTTTAGTGATAAGGAAATGATGGTCTATGGTGTCACAGTTATGGACTGATTGGCTAGCAACAGACCTAATGGAAGTAACAAGTATTCAGTTAGAACTTGTCAAACAATCTGACAGTCAAGAAAATCACTATCGGTGCTCCTCTACATTGAACACCTTATGTGGCTTTCAGGTCTATATTCACCCCCTAAAAAAAGCAATAAACTAAATAAACTAGTATCTAATCTGAGTGCAGTAAGATAGAAAAGAACCTTTTGATCATGTCTGTGCCGCCTCTAAATTCTTACAGCTGTCAAGGCAAAGAATATGTTTAAGAAAACAAGCCTGACATTTGGCAGCAACCTATGTGATCATCTTCCATCATTAACAGCACCTTTAGTAAGAACGTTAATTTATTTGGGCATTTTTTGTGATAATGGGTTTTGTTTTGTACTCATTCTTTGTAGCAGTTCATACAAATCTAATTTCCCTGTCTACAGTCCTTTTCTTTTTAAAGTGGTAATCTTCTCATTGTTTAGTAGGTTTCATGTGCTTTTAGAAGCATATCCATCTTGAACTTTTATCTCAAGTAATATGTCATTTACTTGCTGATTTATGACATATATCTGCAAAATGAGTAACTATAAGCAAAATCAATCAAACTGCATTAAACAAAGTAGAAAACACACAAAAGGTAATTATTCATTTCCTTATTTAACATTGTACAAGTATAAACAAAATTTATGCTGCTTCCCTAATTTACACAAAAGTAATATATCTGCAAGTCCTGTTAAACTTCATAGAGCTTTTTTGTTTGCTTGTTCTTAGTAGAGAATTATAGACTATCATCTTTGTCTTGGCTAAGAACTCTCTTGGCTAAGAAGTAAATCTCCTGACTTTTTTCTCCTGAAAAATTTTGTCTGACATGGAATCACCTTGGTAAATGGGGTCATACAAAGATGTTGCTCTTCACCAATTCTGTGTTTCACTTTTTGACCCTGGTTCATCTTTCATTTGCACCCTATTTAGAAGTGTCTATAAATTTTAAGCAAGTTTGTGTAGGTGCCAGTAAACTTTAATTGTCCTTCCCCCTCTTTTAAACTCATTTGACTTTTCCTTTCCATTATTTCATTAGCAGAAAACGAATAAGTAAATTACATTCTGTAAGAAGTTACTAAAATGTAACAGAGGTAAAATGTAATTGTCCAAAAATATCTTCAGTTTGATAAGGATACAGATATATATACATATATATATTTAAATTAAAGGGCACATGTCGGTGCAACCATGCTTTGATTAAGCTGGCTGCCAGCCAACTATCCTATTTCCACTTGCTTATCTCACATATTTCCACTTTTATTACAGAAACTGTGGGCAACTTGGCTCCAAATTAATAAAGTCAATGGAGTCTAGAGACCTGTAGCTCAGAGGCCTATTGAGCTGACCAAACATAAGTGCTCACTGTAGTGAGTTAACAGCACTATCTCAGTCATATAATGACTGTATCTCCAAGGGTACAGCATGTGAGTATGGACACTAAATCATTTGTAAATGTCCAACTCAAGCACCTATTTCTTTTTTATCGTGTCTAGTGTAGAACTTTGTCCAGTGTTTTTCAACTTATTCATCAATGACCTGGACAACAGAACAGCAAGTTTGCTGATGACAAAGCTTGGAGTGGCTGATACCCCAGAGGGCTGTGTAGCCATTCAGAGGGACCTTGATAGGCTGGAGAGATGGGCCAAGAGGAACTTCATGAAGTTCAACAAGGGCAAGTGCAGGGTCCTGCACCTGGGGAGGAATAGCCCCAAGCACCAGTACAGGCTGGGGGCTGACCTGCTGGAGAGCAGCTCTGCAGAGAGGGACCTTGGAGTCCTGGTGGACAGCAGGCTGACCATGAGTCAGCAATGTGCCCTTGTGGCCATGAAGGCCAATGGTATCCTGGGGTGCATTCAGAAGAGTGTTGCCAGCAGGTCAAGGGGGGTGATCCTCCCCCTCTACTCAGCCCTGGTGAGGCCACACCTGGAGTACTGTGTGCGGTTCTGGGCTCCCCAGTACAAGAGGGATGTCGAGGTATTGGAGCGAGTCCAGAGGAGGGCTACTAAGATGATTAGATGACTGGAACACCTGTTGTACGAGGATAGGCTGAAAGAGCTGGGGCCTGTTTAGTCTGGAAAAGAGAAGACTGAGGGGAGACCTCATCAATATGTATAAATATCTAAGGGGAGGGTGTTGAGAGGATGGAGCTGGTCTCTTTTCAGTTGTGCCCAGTGACAGGACGGGAGACAATGGGCACAAACTGAAGCACAGGAGGTTCTGTCTGAATATGAGGGGGCACTTTACTGTGAGGGTGACAGAGCGCTGGAGCAGGTTGCCCAGAGAGTTTGTGGGGTCTCCTTCTCTGGAGATAATCAAAACCTGCCTGGATGCCATCCTGTGCAATATGCTCTAGATGATTCTGCTCAGCAGGGGGGTTGGACTAGATGATCTTCAGAGGTCCCTTCCAACCTCGTCCATTTTGTAATTCTGTAGCATGTCTCAATGACTGCTGTGAAGGGCAGTAAGAGAGGAAGGGCTGTATGACAGCAGTCACAGCGGTGAAAAAGGCGTAGTTGTAACTGTTGCTTGACCAATACCATAGCAGATATTTTCAAATAGGAGTGCTCTCTCAGTTAGTTCCGAGAATAAGCACTAGTCTTATGTTCAACCTGATGTGTGAAATTGTGACAATGCTGCAATATTAGCTTGATTCATTTTCCAAGTGAGGATAGTGGAGGCCATGTAAAAGAGCTTGGGATACTGTGATAGATATGTATCCCTTGGCAGGTATGTATAAGACATCCAGTCATACAACCCTACCTGATATAATTAGCCAACATACTTCAGTTTGCAGTATGCATTGCCACTAGTTAGGAACGGCGGAATAATATTTTGCTAATATTTGATACTAGATATTATATGTGACCCATGAAGAATTATTGTTCTATCTAGATAGGGTAGAGAGGTTATGGCGTAGGTTAAAAAGTATGTGATATTTTGGAATGTCTGTCCGTTATGACAACAAACAGCAGCATGTGTTCTGTAAGCAAAACTGTAATCTGCTTAACTATTACCCACCCTTTCCAAAATGTGGCTACTACTAAAAGAATGTTCATAGGATTCATTTTCTTTGCAGTTTGAAAGACGTGGGTTTCACCAAACTGACTTCAGTGCTTTGATTATTTTTCTTCCATATGTAAGAACAACCTGTGTAGGATTTTTAAGTATTTTCTTTGCAGTTGAAGCTAGTTCTGATGAGATATCTTGCTGATTGTAAGAATTCTGACATGCTAACCAAGTACTAGATTTTCTGCTTCCTCATATTGCAAACTCCTTTACTAAAGTGTATCGTGATCCCAGATAGCACATGGAAAAAGGGCTGCCTTTCTTCCTTCTAGATCAGTCCTATATAGCGAATAGCCACAAGCAGATGAACAGGCAGGATATGGGGATATAATGTGGTTGCTGAAACAAGGATGCTTATAAGTCAAAGTGAGGCAAAGGAAAACAGATGTGTCATGGTAACAGTTAATCCAAAGGCAGTGTTGCACTGTCTTCGTATGTTGACCTTCCACATAGCTAGCATGTAAATTGAGTTCAAACATGAAAGTGCAAAAGACTGAGAGTTCATGACAAACTGAGGGACTATCTTCTATCTGTAAAAAGAAAAAGCAAAAGACAAAATGCCTTATCTATCTATTGTATAGGCCATGGTTATTCAGTTGTTGTCTGGAGTAGTTATAAATTTTAGTAGGTAATAAGCAGAAACAGACCAAGCTTCAAACAGAAACATTTTCATACTCTTCCCTCCAAGACTCCATTCTAGAATTCAGAAGCTACTTCAGCTAAAATTCCCAATAACCACACAATAGGGTACAAGACCACATAACTGTTAGACTCTGCTTTGTTTGAGATAAACTCAGACAATCTGATTTAAAACAATGCAGAAATGTCTTTAACTGCCTAGCCAGCTCATAGATGCAGAAAACTCAGAAGTGACACCAAGATGCTGGCAGCACTCCCAGGAAATTCAGGACAAGTTGAATAAAGGTACCTACTTGTCTGTAATGTCAGGGGAAGACTCAGAAGTCAGGACAGTGATAAAAAACTTATGTGAGAAAATAACATGGTGCACATAGGTGACACAAGTTATAGAATGACTTGAGTCTCTGGGTGTAATAATGGGTGCTAAGGAAAAAAAGTAAGTATCCACAGCTGCTGTAGGAAGATCCTTGAACAGCAGCTATGACATCCAGAGATGAGTTTAAATAACATGCTCTAACCTGCCAGTTAAAACCTTTTCCCTTGGACTCAGGGAGAAGTGATGACAGAAAGGCAGAGATAATAGAGGAAATGAATGAGTTTGTCCTGGAACTGTGAGACTTATTTTATCAAAGAAGGGGTAAAGTTGACAGTAATATCAATGGCCTTTCCATTCAGGCTTAGATGAACTTAGAGGTGCAATTCATAACACTCGTGACAGTCTTCTCACTGCTGTCTTGAAGAAAACTATTGTTCTTGACAATGGGGCACAAAGCAATTATTCCTCTATGAATAAAGTGGCTCTTTAAAATATCGAAAAATAGTAAGTAGAGCTAACACCTGACCACACCACCTCTGCCAATGTCAGTGAGAAATTACTAGTGGCACTGCTCTTCCATGGAAAATTAATTCATTCTATTTTTAGCTATTATGAATTTTTTTCACCTAATGATCCTTGATCAGATTTGTCACTGTCTTTTGTCATTAGGTTATCCTCCATAACTGCATCATAACCTTGCAGAAAAGGATCAGAATAAATATTTGCTAATTAGAGTGCCAAGAATTTGTCTTGAATTGAGTGATTACTAGTCTTTATGTAGACTCTTTGGATTATTTCAGGTTTACTAGGTATACATTCACCTTCAGTACTTCCTAAGCAAACTGGCAGCAGTGTTCTCTAGTCCAAGCTTTTTGCAGTACCCTGTTGAGCAAGGATTTGAACAATGGGATTTTTGTTTTATTCCTTTCTCTTTTTTAAGCTTTTTGGGCTGCAGGGCATGGCATTAATGTTATGTAAAGTATTTAAAGAAAATGGGAAGAGATGGATGGATGAATAGCATTGACTTTCTTAATTATAAGACTAATAACACGGGAGGTGATTTAACTAGTCATTGACTTCCAGAGTATCATCTCTATATAATGGACAGATCCTATTCAAAGTAAATTAATTCAAAGCTAATACAAAAGCATGCATTACACCTGAACAAATGAACAACCTCCACATTTTCATTCAGTGATACAGAATACACTCATCAATAAATGATTTTTGAGTATTTCTCAGCTGCCTGTCCTTGAATTCCCAAGTTTGGTTCTGATTCTTGATCATGATAAAGCCTTTCTTGAGCCTCACAAAGAACAACAACAACAAAACCAACAAACCAAACAACAAAACAGTTCTGCATCACTTGCTGTGGCTGTCACGACAGTCCACAACAGGAATATTTCACAATAAAATAAGAATTAGTCAATGCTAGTGGCGCCTATGTTGCAACAGAAGTAGGAAACATTTTTGCAAGTGATTACCTGAGATAAATAGTACATCCCAACTCATCTGAAGAGAAGGGAACACTCCCAAGATCCAATCCAGCTGAAAAGGGATTTCAGAGCCTCTGAGATAATTCCTAAAGTTTTGTGAAAATCCAGGTTGGTAAAGACTGTCCTGGTTTTGGATGAGATAGAGTTAATTTTCTTCATAGTGGCTGATATGTTGCTGTTTTGGATTTAGGAGAAAAATAATGTTGATAACACACTGATGTTTTAGTTGTTGCTGAGTAGTGCTTACAGAGCCAAGGATTTTTTACCTTGTGCTGCCCTGCCAGTGAGGAGGCTGTGGTGCACAACAAACTGGGAGGGGATACAACCAGGACAGCTGACCTGGACTGACCAAAGGGATGTCCCATACCATGTGGTGTTATGTGGAACAATAAAAATGGGGGAGTCAGACAGGCTGGGGTGGCCACTGCCTGGGGACAGGCTGGGCATCAGTTAGTGCATGATGAGCAACTGCATTGTGCATCACTTGCTTTCTGTATATATATATATATATGTATATATTATTGTTATTATTATTCCTCCCTTTTCTGTCCTATTAAGCTGTCAATATTTCAACCTATGAGTTTTACCTTTTCACGATTCTCTCCCACATCCCATTTGCAGGGGAAGTGAGCGAACGGCTGTGTGGTGCTCAGCTGCCTGCTGGCTTAAACCACAACAAAGCCCTAAACAGAACAGCTTTGGCCTATACTGCCAAACATACATACATGCAAGGTTTATGCACATTAATGGATCATTTTTAGGAGCCATGTTACACAAGTGTTATAATGCTTCTCTACTCAGTAAGTAGTGTGCAGTTTTCTAATCAAGTTTGTAATCAATTCAACACCAAAAAAATGATTGTTTAACATCATAATTTTAAAATCATTCCTCATAAAATAAGCTATGTTATATAATATAGGTCTAATCCATCACATCTTTATTGAAGCTATTTGTTCAAGCCATAATGAGTTGTGACTAAATTTCAGGAATCTTTGTTGTGTAATGGTTGATTGGAAGCAACAACAGAACATGTAATCTCTACAGGAATAGTAGTGACTCTACAAAGAGAAGCTGTAGATAGCTGGGTTCAATATTACAATAGGACATAGAAATGCTGAAAGTGAAAATAAAGGTTTTTTTCTTCACAAATTTTCTTCTCTTTAACTGATATAAATCCATTATGGCTGGCCATCATGAGAACTATTGTTCAGTATACAGCACAAAATATCTGAAGGTCAGAAAGAAAGAAATGGATGGTGAGGCTTGATGAGGTGGCATGTACGTTTGCCATTAAAAGGCTTCAATCAGGAAATTAATTATGGTTCAATGAACCTATGTGGGGACACCTTTCCCTAGTACTTTTTATCAGAGGGACAGCATCTGCTGCATACTGATGTTACTGAGACTTTCATCATGCATGAATATGAAATTAATACCGAGTTATTTGTAGCATAAGTGACAATTTGTGATAGTAACAGCTATGATTTCCCTTCTTTTTCTCTATGCTCTTTAAAGTTTTTTCCTTACACAGCCCAACATCATTTCTGTAAATTCAGAAACGTGACAGTTATTCTATTCTTTGGATGTAACCACTTTTCCCCAAAGTTTAAAATACAGTCAGAAAAGGTATTGGAAAACTTGGTTAATAAAGCATTTGAATGAGTTCCTGAATCAAGGTCTGTAAAGCTGATACCATTGTCAGTAAGAAAATTGTCATCAAGTTACTGTTCATCAACAACTAACTACAGTATGCAAAATTCTGATTTATGTCAGAGTCCATCTTGAAGAAAGCACTTTGTGAATATACTCTGGCTTTTCAGAGGTAAATAAAATCACAGTGTTCAAATATTTCCTAACAAATTGTTACAGTGACTGCTATGAATAACATGAATCTAGAAAAATTTATGTATTTGAGTCCATCTCATGCTCATCTGAGGTAAGGAATATCTAGCAGACAGGTTAAGATTTTCCACCAGTGCAAATTCAGACTGTATAATGAGTTTTCCAGGTGGTCACTACCTTTATTAATTATGGTGATAAAAAGCCTCTGCCCTGTACTTCAGTTGTACTGTTTCGGTTAAGCCAGGACAGATATGTTTATGCACCACAGACTCACTGTCAAATTTCCACTATTCAAGAATTTTCATGTGAAAATGAGAATTTTCATGTAAAAATGGAATGGGTAGAACACATGATTGAGGAACTGGGGCACGTGAGCCATCCATATTTTGATACTGTTCTGTTTGATAGCACCCCTAGTTACACACTACAAGCATCACAGAAACTAAGAGGAAGAAAAGTTATTATATCCATATTTGATGATCCTTACAGAGGAATGTGTGTTTCTTCAAAGATAGCTTCCAAACACCATTTGATTGCACTGAGTTACTTCAAGGATGCAATAAATTTTTACATGAGATGGAGATAAAGTGTTAATTTTTGCAAAGTGTGTAACATTGCTCTGGGATGTTTTTAAGCTCTTTATAGAGTAAGTTTTCAAGCAAAAAGCTCTACAGCATGCCAAGGGAATTCTGATCTGATGGCAGAAATCTGGAGCAAAGGGCAGAACTGTGCAGACAAACACATAAACAGACACTGAATTGCTCAGCAATTGGACATATTCTGTAACTGTGATTTCATACTGAGGGTTGCTCAGATGAGTTCTATCATACCAATGTAAGGAAAACTAAAGAAAAGGTTGGATATAGTTCATAAATACAGTTTTGAGAATGTGGAACATCTTCTGGGCTGTTGTGTATGAGCCAAATCCCAGATGAAAATTTCTTATTGAGAGCCCAGCATCCAAGCGTTCCACAGAAATCACTTTCATTTCAGCATCTTCACTGAATGCTGAGACTTCCTGCCCATCTGCCAACAGCCTCCACAGGAAAAGCAGAGAACTTAATGTTATTTTTTGCCATAGTACCTTATTTTTAAATTACCATTTTTTTCATGTCAGAGGCCTTTTGCTGAAGTAAGAACAATTATTTTCCTTTCAAGAAGAGTCAAAATCTTGTAAATTCAAAAGAAAAAAAAAAAAAGATGTCACTGGTTTACATACATGTAAAGGCATGCAGCAGTAATTCCTGGCATTGAATGTGCAATGACATTGTCCTAAGAGTAGCCTGGCATGATGTGTAGCATACAGAAACTCTGATTTCTCCTTTATGATAGGGTTAACAAAAAGAAAAAGGGAAAGGAAAATGTACAATTTTGATGTTGCACAGCTAAGTACATCTGACCTGGTAATAATATATCAAATCAGGAAGATGAACTTCTAGAAATGCTTTGAAGCAAAAAAGAAAGTGCGGGCATATTCTAATCTTAACAGTATTTTCTAACTAAGATAAGGTAATTATTTATTGTAGACCTGACGAAATATTGACTCAGGAGCCAGACACATGTGGAATGTAAATCACCTAATAATATTATTTAATTTCCATTACTATTCCTTTACTGTTAGAAAATCAGCAGTTTAGAAGACCTGTAAGTGTTCCAAAGCCATTCTTGAATGGCTTTGAGGAAAAGGAAGCATGTCCTCAGCTGGCAGAGGAATGTAACTCTGGTGAAGACTGACCAAGAATTCACCACAATTTGATCCAAGAAATACACAAGCACCAAACAAGAAAAGAGTAAACTATAGTTCCAAAATACTGATCTGTTTTGAAAATAGTTATACAAGCAATTCCATTCCCAAAGCTTTCATCTGCTGTCATGCGAGGTTTTGATAGGTAAGATGTTGAATTAATTTTGGTCCTGTGTACCTAATGACAATATCCATTTTATTGCATTGCCTTTGGAGCTGAAGAGAGAACTGTATTTTATTTGCTTTATATAATATAATCACAAAGACTATATTGTTTTCAGAAAAGCTGAAAATAATATAAGAAATCTATTTCAAATGGTCAGAATGAACCAATTTCGGTATGAATAAGAAAATATTGAAACTCAGGTAGAAAAAGTATTGGGATATGGAAGACTGTAATACAGTGGCAAATCAGTTCAAGATCATCAGGCAAGCCAGTCAGTGTACAAGCTCAAATTTTTGTGAACTGCAAAAAGCCAAGAACTGGTTCCATTTCCAACATCTACCTGAGAGGTCTACTTTCACTGACAACCTAATCTAATTAGTTGTATTCAATGAGTCTTAGTTACATTCTGTGATCTAAATATAGAAAGCTACTATAGCTAGTCAATTTAGATAGTACACAATATTTGACATTTTCAAAAGTACACTAGAAACAGTACAGGCTACGCTGAAGCATTTACATCACAACTAAAAGCTAACATGGGAACACAACAGAGAAATTGTGCCTCAGGTAGTAACAACCTCCTCCCATAGAGGTTCCAAGAGAAAAATAGGGTATGGAGGTTCCAAGAGAAAAATAGAGTATGGAGGCTCCATATATTGGTACATTTTTCAAACTTCATTAGGTCCTGTGGTTTTAATGAGAATCATTGCGTATTTGTGCAAGCAATCCAGGCATGCCACTCATTACATCTTTTGGTGTTCCTTAAAATATGGTCCATGTCATTGAGCTCTTCCACTTTCACTTGCATTTTGTTACTACTTCTAATTTTTGCTATATATAACATAGATGTGAGCTCTCTCTACTCTTGTGAGAGACAGTAAAAAAATGATTTATCTATGGAGACATCACTGTTTTCCTCTGAAGATCTCTTTGCTACCTGGACATTCATCAGAGAGACATGCTTTTAATTCTGATTTATTTTGAGTACAAAAGTATCTCGCAGAATTAGGACTTCACAAGAGACAAATCGGTCTCTTTTGGTCATAGAGAGGTTAGGATCATACTCAGTTCTCATGCTTCCTGTCAGAATCTACCTGTTTTTTCACTTCTCACCACTGTAGTTCCCTGTCCCAGAGGCCTGCTTTTCTTGACTTGCAGCTCCTTCTCTTTTTTTTCTTTTTCAAACTCAAAAGTGAAATTCTTATCCCTAAATAATAGAAATAGCCATTTCTTTCTGTCTCCCTGCCCCAAACTTCATCTTCCCTTTCTTAGGAGATTTCTTTCTCTTACTGCTTTTCAAGTTTAGACCCAGAAGTCCTCACCTCTAAGCCTCTGTTAGAAGTGTGACAATTCCAGACTTTGGAATACCTCCATTCCTGCAATTCATATACCTGACAATAGTTACTACTCAAAGAAAAAATGTATCAGATCAATAGAAAATATCTATCAGCCATAGAATTCCTAAATCAACCACAAGAACTTTTTTTTTTGAAATTAAGGGCATCATTTAGGAAGCTAGCCAAATTAAACAAAGTTAGGTAAAATTATAACATAGCCCTTAGTTTTCTTGTCAAGTAAACTCCTTAAATAAATAAATAAATGGTAGTTCTAGTTTGAATTTGTCCGCTAAATACATTTGCATGTTTTATTTATTTATTTATTTTATCTCTTACTAAAAAGGCAATTGAAGGACACTTTTGGTCCAAAATTTCAGGCCATTGTAGACTAATTTAGGAATTAGGTTTAAGTGAAAAATTACAGTGCACAAAAGAGCTTATTTTCACCTCTTCCAAACTATAGAAAAATAGAACTGTTGGCCATATTTAGCCTTAACACATTATTTTCAATGCATTAATTTCACAGATGTTACTGAAACAAATCATTTCATCTTTGAATAATTTTTTGGGTTTTGTTCCCCCTGCTCTGTAGGTAAGAAAACAGATTGGGCAGAAAACAGAACGATTTGCTCAGCCATACAAACTGTTAGTGATAGAGCCAGAAATAAAATACAGGTCTCCTGGATGTTATGCTAATGAACTTGTGATTGGAGCATGCTATTTTTCTGTTCAGCTTTCCTTAGTGGGAATGCTGTTCTGTATACTGACCACTAGAGCCATTACAGACACAGGTATGATGTTTGTTAATCTAAAGACTCTCAAGAGATTAAGAAAATGTGATAGCAGGTATTAGATAGAGTACGGGCAACCACACCACAAATACAGATCCAGGCTAATATGCGGAGTTATAGAAGCCATTTTTAAGTGAATCTGGCCCAGTAAATACCCCTCCGCAAAAACGAGGATGTCCAAACTTCAGCTGGAAGAATCTGGAGAATGTTTCCCTTGAGGAGGTATGCCTTCAGATCTCTCATGTTATCTAGAATATGTTTTACTTACTGTAAACAGGGAAGACCAGTGTAGTGAAAGCCAAAAATTGTGACGCAATTTAAAACTGCACTAATCAGGATACAAATTATGTTCGGTTTCATTGAAACCGAATATACGCATACTGCAATAGTATATGCACACTAAAATAGTAACAACCAACACATAAATATTTTGTAACATTGTGATAACATCAGAACAATGTGATAACTAAAGGGTGAAAAATTGGAGACACCCAAATGATAAAAAGGTGCCAAATGAAAACAAACAAAGCACAGAATATAAAAACAAGCTACTGCATATGGCCAAGACATCCTGCCTAATATACAGGAAGGATGACTGGCAAAATCAAAGACAATAAAGACAATATAAGCACTACCAGGAGCAGATGAGATTTCTCCTTTTCTGCCTGTGGGGATAGGGTGTATCAGATTTCTTTGCCAAAAGAGCTCCCACAAAATCTCTTGAAACTGTGTTTTAATTGGAGCCCCAACTACGTAATTGAGTCCTTCATTAAGACACATTATGTCTTCAGATTTGTCCTCTGAGCTTCTGTTTTGTAAATCCTTCTGATCTTTAATGCAAGTCTTACCAGCCAGTCACTCCAAGAGTGCATGCCACAGCATCAGATTAACTGCTAAATCAGTCTCATGGATACTGCTCAACTGCCTGTATAGCTGAATCTCACAATCTATTTCTCTTTAACACAGCTAAAAGTTGTGGTAAATTGGCTTGCATATATGTGCTCTATCATGTAAGATTTCTGGAAGTCTCCAAGTGATGGATAAGAGAAAGATTCACAACAGGCTTATTAGTTGGAAACACCACCCTTGCTGGCAACAGACATGCTTATTTCACTAAGCTGTTCCTTGATGTAAAGGATTGTCTGCAAATCCCTGCAATGGACTTGTCTCTCTCTAGTGTTTTTATGATCCTGTGGTCTGAGCCACTAGTGTTTGAAGACACATTCCTGCTTAAAATTGATTGTCTTATAACATTAGTAGTGACTGGTAGAGTACTAGACAAAGCGTAAGGTATTTTTGTTCCATGCATTTTAGGTTTCCTTCCCCCTTTATATATGGCAAACAGTAAAAAATCATTTTAGATGTGAACCATTTTGAAAGTTAGCTGAAGCCAATCAAAATCTTCTCTTTTGACTCCTACAGGCTTACTCCCAGTCTTTATGAAGGAATAAAACCCTGCCATCTTAAAAAGGAGGATGAAAATAATTTAGACCATGAAAAATGGATTAGCTTCTTGACTTTGTATCTAGTGGTAATGTATACTTACTTTATTTAAAACTCCAAGTTCCATCGTTTCTTGTTTCCTTTGTTTATTCTCCACACAGACAAAACACATACTCATCACCTGAGATTAGCAAGTGGCAAAACTTTATTTTATTTCAAAACATTAACTATGGTCCTGTTTTTATGAATATATACTAATGCAAGTGCTAGTCATTTGTTTTATGCACAGTATCTGTAAAGACACTGTTCATTTAATAATTCCTGCCAGTTACGTTTTATTTTAATCTGTATAGCAAAAATCTGAAATTAATACATCATTGTAATACAAAAAACATCCATTTGTCTTCAGTTCATTGATCATCTTTAAATTTGAACTGCTAATTTGATCAACGATACTTCTTTTTCCTATTCTAATCCTCGACTCACTGTGCAATTTCTCTTTATGTACATGTCTGGTCAAGACATCAGAGAAGTCTCAGTGAGCTCAATGTCTTGATTTACAAAGGAGGCAAAAGCTATCCACTAAGTAGCCAGAAGAATTTACAGAAGTGGCTTAATAAACTGTATATTAAATTTCTACTGAAAACCAGCTAACTTCCTGCACAGACAATGCTCATCACATGAAATCTGCAGAAAAAGTACTGAAATCCATTCATTCAGGAAGGGGATAACTTGGTGCCTTTTTTGCCATTATTGCAAGAGCTTATTCTATCCGTCCATATCCCCAGTGATATACAAGGTAGATGTATTTGCACACATTGATGGAAGCAGGTTATGGCTTCATGCTCTTGTTTTATTAAATTTTTATGAGGGAATGATATTATATATTGGATGCCGTGTTTCTGAGTATATTAAGTGGAAAACATAATGTATTTTCCTTGGAGAATAGGATTTATGTGCTGCAAATGTCTGATATGAAGTAATTTTTCTCTGAGGGATTACTGTCAATACTGACTGTTTCTGAATCAAAACCTATTCAGCAATCACAAGCAGCTGGAAGCTGAACATCTGGGGCAAGAGTCAGCAGAAAATTTTGCTACCTCTAGATGCTGTCTTTGTAGGGGACCAGTTTATCGAGGTTAAAATACAGGCCAGCTGTGAAAAAACAAATTGAGAAATAAACCTCCCAAAATGGAGCAAGGACAGCAAAGTTGCCACAAATAAAGCACAGAATCTGATCCTCAAGAACTATTACCTTTCCTTAAATAATATGCATGCACAGACAGAGACAAAGTAATTTTGCACATACCCTCTATGGCATACACCAGTGCACTATCGACAAACAGAAATGAGACAGAAAAGGAAAATAAACCTTCAGCAATGGTCTACGGCTGTGGGTTTGGGTCTCAAGTGTAGATTCAAATGTGGGATTTTAGAAAACTGCAATTCAGGTAACTGATATCCTTGAGGAAACAGCCAGTTTCACTTGCTAAATGGGTATATGACTAAATGGGATTGGTCAGGAGGAGGTATTTTACCAGAAATTCAAAGTCATTTTTCCCCTAATTGCTGATCTATGCTAGGGAATTCCATGTTCTCTCCAGGCTGTACAAAGACATGTCTCCTTTCTTTCCCTAGATATGTACAACAAAGTAATTTCAAGCTTTTCTGTTAAATTTGATGTACTTTCAATTAGATCTTCTAAAAGTGTATGGAAGAGCTCTTAGCAAGCAATAAATTATTTTTACCATTAATATATGAATGTTACAAAGGGGTGCAATTTTAATGACTGCTGAACACTGGGCAGGGAAATGAGGTTTCTCCAGGTCCTCTCTTAATTTCTGCTATCTGACTTGTCCCCAGCTATCATAACTATCTATATAACTAACTATATCATAACTAGATATCATTGATGATATCTTCTAAAAATAAGACCTGAGATTTGGCCACATAGAACTTTGTTTGACAAACCTAAAATGTTCAAAATTACATTTTTGCATGAAGGTCTACATTGGGCCGAACATTTTGGAAGAATTCAGCCAAAATGGCCCTGTGATTCTAAAGACAACACAGAGGGAAAAAAAATATGTTACCTTTGTTAAGAAAGGAATCATACTTGGGGAATTTTAAATCACGGCTAGGGATTTCCTTCAAATCCTGCTTAGGAAACAGAATGGTAAAAGAGGAAAATTATAAGACAGAACTGGGGTGCAGGAAAAATAAGAAATGATCTAATTTTACTATTAATAATTTGAAAGCTAACTATCTGGTCTAACTTTAAGGTTTCTTAGCTCAACGAAGAGAAATGCTTCCAAAGCTTTTTTCATCTTGAAGTTGTCAGGATAGGGGGAATAACTAGTGCTCTGGAAACTTACAGTAGATGGAGACCAACAGGCCACTTTAGAAAAGGCTCTTACATTTAATATAGCTCCAGCCAGGTAAGATGAATCTCATGTTGAGTTTAAGAATTGTTGAACATTCAGAAAATCTGTCGGAGAATAGAAGGGCTTAGAGTAAATAAGAAAACAAAACTGATTATTTGAGAAAGATAGTCTTGGATTTTCATATTCTAGTCATGCAGGAAGAAGGGAAGTCAGTGAGTTAAATGGTTTGAGAGTGGGAAGACCAAACATTATCTCCCCCCTCAAAAGAAGTTGACAGTGGGAAGAGGGAGGAGTTTGAGACAAGCACTAGGCAAAAACAGTACCTAGGACTTGATGAACAGAAAGAAACAGTAGACACTAGTAAAGAACTCTGGCTATACGAAGGATGAGCAATTTAAGAATAAGGTAAGGAAGAGAGTCAGAAGAAGCAATGAAGCCAATTGAGTGAAGTGACTGGAAATTAGATCATGAAAACATGTGAAGGAAAAAGCAATTTAATATATTTAGAGACAGTGTTTGGAGCCCTGGGTAGAGAATCTGAAGGAAAGGAGAAACTAAGACTTTTTAGTAAGTGGCCAAAAGAATAGCAAACAGTTGGTTATTCAGATATAAAGAGGGAGCATAACATGAGTAGTTGCTCATGAGAAAGAGACAATATTGTGTCAAGAATGAGCCTCAAGTGAGGCTTGAGTAAGGATGCAGCATGCTTTGCAGGACACTGCTTTAAGGCTCAGAGATGGTTCCAGGCACTTGGGTCTACAAAGTGGAGGCAAAGCTTTAACTCCTACTGACCATACATAAGGGCATTAGTGTTTCTCCACACAATGTAATTTTTCTTTTCTATTTACTTAAGGGAAAGAAGCTTTAGGGAAATTATAGAAACAAAAGTTGAGACTGTGTAATTTTAACATTCTTTAGCTTCCATGTGCTCAGTTTTGTAACATTATTTCAGGAAATTAATGGAATTGTTCATCGATATAATTATTTATTTGTAATAGGGTTGTGTAAGAGTTTATAAATTCTAATGTTAGTAAACAAAATTTATGTTTCCTGGTCTGGGAAAAACAGACTTTTAATTTAACAGTTATATGTTGCAATTTTTTGTTTTGTCTTCATGTTCCTTAAGTCTCTTTTTTTTTTTTTTTACTTCTACTGCAACAGCAAATGGTTCCGTCATTAAGCTCTTCATAGAAATTTATTATGATTTAATTGAAATGGAAAAGAGGCAATGTTTTGAGACTTTAAAGAATTTCTTAATGCAGTTCACTAATCTCTGCTTTATTTGAAAACTGCTCTTCATTATTAATGCAGCTTTCCCTGCCTAAAATAATTTCTGTTATTGCCATCTCCATATTCCCAGCCATAGAATGGGTCTGCTGGCTTGTCATATTTAATCTCTAAAAAGCAGCAAAGTTATCAAACTCTGTCAAAAATATATGTGCATTAACATCTGATTTAGCCCAAGAAGGGAAGGAATGGAGTGCGAAGTGCATGGCTGAATAGACTAATGAAATTTTAATTGACTTCAGTTCTATTTATTGGATTCGTATTCCTCACAAAGTTTCATTTTTTGTTGTCTCAAAAATTGTCAATGTTTAACAAAATTCTGACTGTCTGCCATACTACCTAGAGCAATTCAACTAAATAGCCGATAGCCTCAGCAATTTTGCCATTCTCCAAGGAAAGAAAAATGTCACATAATACACGATGAGAGAAAAATGTAAAATAAAATTGTAAAGACTACTAATACTGGAACTGTATGACCTGGGAAGAATCTAGGAAAATCACAGTGAAGGAAAGACATTAGGTTAATGGGGTTAATCTATTTTTGTTAGTACTACTCAGTTTCATTTGTAGTTCAATCACAAACAAGTTTTCCTGCCATGCCCCACAATCTTATTTCAGGCCTGGAAGTTTCTGCTTCAACTAAGTTACAATTTAAGATGATGAGAAGCAGATAAAAAAAGTAAATACAAATGAGAAACACAAGGAAAAAAGATAATTCATTTCAAATAAGGAACACAGGGCTCAGAATAACAAGTAGCAATTTAAAAAGTCTATATTAAACTCTGTAACAGACTACATTCCTGTACCAAGGAATGAAGGAAAACATTCCTGTACCAAGAAGTTACAAAGCTCTGAGTTCAGTGTCTTTAATCAGATAGTAGCTAAATATTTTATCTCTGTTGTCATCAACATCAATGCCCAGTCATTAAGAACTCTTCTATGTATACATTTTGTCAAAATATGAGCGTAAATATTTACCATAAATATTTAAATATTAAGGTACTTGAAAGTATCCAGAAGAGGGAAACAAGGCTGGTAAGATGGATGGAGGGCAAGCCCTATGAGGAGAGGCTGAGGACACTTGGTTTGCCTGGTCTGGAGAACAGGAGGCTGAGGGGTGACTTCATTGCAGCCTACAGCTCCCTGAGGAGGGGAAGTGCAGAGGGAGGTGCCAGTCTCTGCTCCCTGCTCACCGATGGCAGAATGCACAGGGATGGCATGGAGCTGCGCCAGGGGAGGGTCGGACTGGGCATCAGGAAAAATTGCCTTGCTGTGAGGGTGCAGACACTGGGACAGGCTTCCTGGAGAGGTGGCTGATGCCCCCTGCCCAGCAGTGCTCAACAGGCCTTTGGACAATGCCCTCATTAATATGCTTTAACTTTTGTTTAGTCCCAAAGACGTCAGGCAGCTGGACTTGATGATCTTTGAAGGTCCCTTCCAACTGAACTACTCTGTTCTAGTCTCAGAAGAATCAGGGTTCCATCCTTCCTGTCTGGAAACAAAGAAGTTCAGAGAGATGCAGTATTTTGGCATGATTTATGTATTCAGTACAGGCCTATGTCTGAGAAAGACTTTTCCAAAACAACTTTGGACATTCTCCAAAGCCAGCTCCAGCAGAGATCAAGGTCTGACAGAGCCCTGAGCTTGTGGCTTGGACACAATTAGAAAAGCACAGGGTCCAGGGACAAATAGCTGAGGGGCAAGCTCATGGTCAGCACCCTTTATTGCTCCCACCAGGCCAGCTGCCTCAGTTCTTGGGCAGACAGCCCTCACTCCTAAGCAACACCAAAATTGGACAGAGACTCTTCCTTGGCTAAGGACAAATTTTGACAGGGACACAACAATTTGGAAGGAAAAAAAAAAATCTTTCAAGCATTGCCAGTCTTTCAGACAGTGATTTGTCTCAGGATATCAGGAGCCTACATTCTACAAAGCAGCAGAGTAATCAGAGTCCTTTCTGTGAAGACTTTTACATGACCACAGACTGCTGAGAACAGCACGTTCTTCTTTACAGGTGGACTGAGACAGGCTTTTTCTTCGCCTGTAAGGTTTGTGGGAAAGGACTGTAAAACAGTATTTTTCTTTATGTTAATAAAACTTCAGGGCTCCCTGCTAGAAGATGAGTCCCTGCCACATGATGATTTCCATCCTGTGTCCTGACTTGTGTTGTGTCCTGGGTTCCATACTCTTCTCTTCCCCCATCCCAAACAAGATGAGGGAAGCTCACAGTTCTGGATGCTAGGAAATGCTGATGGTTTGGGGAAGATTTATGTGTTCAGTACAGGACAAAAATACCTGGATCTAGTTATTTTCTAGGGAAATGATTAAAGACATTAAATTTCTTTGTTCTGTTCTATGGAGTAGAGACTGAGCAAGTGGGATTCGGTTCTCATTGACCTTGCTTAGATGGGCAACAAAGTACAGACACTGCTGATATGACATGGAAGTCATCTGTTCCTGAGGAGAATGGCCTCAAGTAATGGAATTTAATTTAATTCATTGCTAATGAACACAAACATCTGATCACAAGTTTGGGTACTGGGAAAAAGGATAACATATATTTTAACAAAAACTAACGTGGACATCTATCCTTGCAACATCCAGACTTCTTTAGTTTTCTTCAGTTTACACTCAATTCACTCAAGTTCCTCCAGTTAGATTTGTTGACACTGGACGTGAAGGACAATTATGACTTTTTCTTTGAGCAGTTCTTTGCCAGCTGTTGCTTTTCCAGTTGCACTGTTCCTTAGTGTCCATGTCCCAGTGTGGGACACCCATATCCACAGTTCCTCAAGAATGTCCCTTCTCCCTGCGCACCATAGTGTCCCTGCCCCAGCATGGACCACCCACAGCTACATCAGGAATGTTCCTGCACAGTTCCTTTAGGATATCCCTGCCTGGCTCCTCCACAGACAGCAGTTCCTCAGGGGTGTCCCTGTGCCCTCCATCGTGGATGGCCCTCTATTAATGCCTCCTTTCCTGAACAGTTTTTCTGAAAAAATGAACTGAAGTTCCTGAAGTGTCTTTCTTAAAAAGCTTTGAGCCAAGTGTTGCATGTTTCTGTTTTTCCTGCTGATGTTGATTCCAGTTTCTGAGCAGGCTACAACTGGTTGTGACTGGCACATGGCTGTTCGTGGCTTCCTACTACACAGAGCACCACTGCAGCTCCCGCAACATTAACCTTGTCACTTGTGCTCATGACAATGACATACCACCTGCAGAAAGGTGAGGTGCGTGTCTGTATCTGCTGACAGCAAAGGTACCCCTGACTGGCTAGGTCCCTTCATTATGATCACCAGAAAGATTAATCAGACATACAGGAATTAAAAAAAAATAATAATTATTATAATAATAATCATGGAAAGTGCTCACAGCATACTTAAACTCAAATTTTCCAAGCCCAGAATTTGTCCCATCCACTAGATCATATTTTCTCTCCATTATACATCTGCTCCCTGCAGAGAAGCCTAAGCAAACATTTTCATACTGTTTGATTTTGCCCCTCATATTTATTAATAAAAACAAATTTAGTTTGAGGTGTTGGCATTTAAATATCATGTAATGTCAATGTTTTCTGCTCTTCAGTTGTGATGCAATGGTGCTTATGTTGTGAATATTAGCCCCCATAGATATTATTTTATTATAGGTATATGCTTTAATAGTCCAGACAACAGAAGCAAGAAAAGCTATCTACAGGTTATAAATTGAACAGATTAGCTGTAATATTTTGTTATACTTAGTATTTCATAAAGTAGATGTGCTTTATAGATTTCAACGCAAATTGCTACCTCATTCATGCAAGGAATATTTTCTCATGCAAGAAAATATTCTCTGTTTACTGGACAATCAGTCATCAGCCTAGTACACATTTTGTTTTTAAATTGTTATATTTGGTGTGTGTAACAAATCCTTGTGTTGTAAATATCTCTGATTACAGGCATCGCAAGTCCTCTTGTGGGGTGTTAAGCTTGGCTACAGGCCAGACACCCAGACTCCTTCCCTCAGCAGTATGGGAGAGTTAATAGAGTCAGAATAAAGGTATTGAGACTACTTACCAATTACTGTAATGGGCAAGAGTTTCCTCAACTTGAGGAAAGTGAATTTAATTTACTGCCAATTAAAATAGATTTGAGTAGTGAGAAACAGAAATAAAAACAACAACTTTCCTACCTAATTTCCTATACTCAGCTTCACTCCAGACTCCTCTACTCACCTTCAGGTAGCCAAGGGGGAATGGTCAGTCCACAACACCTCTCTGCTGCTCCTTTCCTCTCATACTTTTCTGTTACTCCAGTGTGGGTTCTCCCCAGGTCACAGTCTTTCAGAAGAAAATCTACTCTAATTTGGATTCTTTACAGGCTACAGCTTTTTCAGGAAATTGCCATCTGCTCTGGTATGGGTTCCTCCATAGGCTGCAAAGGACTATCTGCTCAACCACAACACACTTCTTCCTCCTTCTCTGACTTTGCTGCTCTCTCTGTTGCTTCTCACTCTTTTCTTTCCCCCCTAAATCTGTTGGTATTTCCTGCCCTTTCTTAAATACATTTTCCTACAGGCTCTACCAACTTCACTGCTGCACTTGGCTGTAGTAGAACCATCTGCAACTGGTTTACACCACTTGAAACCAGTTGTGTCTGGTACAGGGCAGGGGCCAGACATGGCCTCTTCTTGTAGAGACTTCTTGGATGCTAAAACCTTCCCAGGGCCACTCTGAATATATACCCAGCCCTCTGAGGACTCAATGTTTATGCAGCTTGTTATACCTACCTCAGTAAGGTAATCCCAGAGGGAACATGACCAGACACTTGTTTCCCTTCCCATACCATCATCGCTACCATGGCAAACTGAACGCCTCCAGCTTGGGGGATGCTGGTTCTCCTTACTCCCTGATAAAGGACCATACAACAGCTGTGACCTAGCCCAGTGTCATATTTATTAATTAGTTAATTAATTAGAAGAGCATAAGAGACTGGCAGCTCTAGAGAAGCCATTTCAGAGCTACCTACTATATCCTCCATTTCTTGTTCCCTGCCTAATAAGTAAAGATTTTTATTTTTTTGGTAGTGTCCCAAAGAATATTATGTTACAAGTGAAAGTATTGCACGGGGTTGTATGAAGGTGTGTTGGGCATAAATGGCAGTGTTTTGTATAAGGAAGCTGCATGGGTGCCTTTTGTGGGGGGAGGCCACAAACAACCCCATGCTGGGTTAGTTAGCTCTGAAATGGCTGGGAACACCTCATCCAACACCAAACTTCAGAGGATTCTGATTGCATTTGAAAAAGGCAGTAACTGCTAAGGGATGATATACAGAATGTCTCATGGGAAGGGGGAGAAATAGAGGAGAAAAAGAGTCTTGTTGTGGGGAGGTGCTGTGCAGTAGTGGAAGGGCCTGGTTCTGAGGGGTCTGAGGCCTGCGGGCCACTTAACTCAGAACAAGAACACCCTGAGGGGTTCTGGCTGTTGGGGATCCCTGCCAGGGACATCCCTGAGGGACTAGGGCCTGCAGGGGATTGACCCAAGCTGGACCAGGAAAACCTTGAGGCACTGTGGCCTATGCTAGAGCAGAGGGGCAGGAAGAAGCAAAGAGCAGTGGCAGCAAGGAGGTACAGACACAAAGTTACTTTCTGTCCCCAGGCTCCTGTGCTGCTCATCGCCTCCCGGAAGGGAGTGGGAAGAACTGAGCTCCTGCTGAAAACAAGGCAAGAGGAGGGGAAGAAGGGTGTTGGACTGGGGATAAGCTGGGAAAAGGGGGAGAAAGTGCATTTCCTGAAGCGTTGTTTAGTTGTTTTTCTTTATTATTATTATTAACCCTCCATACTCAGCAAAGTAATTAGAAGTTTACTAATTAGTAGTAAGTTAAGTGAAATGCCTGAGTTGAGACTGTTGCCCACTGATGAACGATATGGGTAACACCTGGAGAAGATATGCCCTGGAGTTAGAGTAATTGTTGGTTTACTAGGTGCAAACAGTGTGTAAACAGGTGAGAAACAGTTTTCCTGCCTTTATGTTAAGGCTCTGATGGTATTGAAAGAAAAGTGTATGACAGTTACGTATTCAAACAGTGTTAAATGCATTTCACAGAGGCAAGGGGTGGAATGGATAGAAATAAATTGGAGGGTTTCAATAGAAGGAGGAGGTAGGAGTGGAGATCATGAACTGCCCTGTGGCAGTCACAGTGCTTCCAACACTCCTCATCTTGCTGTGCTAAAACACAGCAAGATGAACCTTTTCCATCAGATGTGGAATTATTTTGACATACCATAAGCTAAGCTGACTGTAAACTCCAAATCCTGAGATGTTTCCATGAGTTTGTTTTTTGTTTGTTGTTATTTGTTTTTAAAACAACAAAAACAGTTGGCATAGTTGCTGCAGCTGACCTTTTGGGAGTGGGCTGTTTTAGAAGTGCATGGTTGACTTGTTGTCCCCATGCCTCTTTAGCAGTAGCTCAGATTAAATAATTTGGACTGATTAATGAAACCTGACAAATTGGTGTATGTCATGCCAGGTGACCTGCATGATCTCTTTTTATTTAGAGTCTTTGCTGTTCCACAGAAGAGGGGAAAAATTCTCTTACTTTGTTACAAATTCTGACATGGCCACTTGTGATGTGATACTGTATTAACATGATTTGATTATAGTCTTACATGGTCATTTGATACAAAACACAGAACTAGTGTTGGATTTTTGAAACTGGAGAGATATATTGCTAGACTGTCAAATTTAACATAGTGAAAGCTTTATATTTAAAGCTTTCTTCGTAGGGACATCGCTAATAAAATTACTGCTTTGTCTTTCAAGTCCTTTCAAAACTTATTGAGTGAATTGTTTTCCAGATGGGAAACGAAAGTCTGTGTGGGGATAATAGAGCTCCCAGATTGTCATTCTGATCAGTGCAAAAGTAATTTATAATTTACGCTAGATAGAGGAAGTTCAGAGAGGTTAGTAGTAATACAGTGCAACTTGCTATATGTCATGCTGAACCTTTTTCCCTACTGTGTGCTACCCGGAACAATTTGGCCCTTGAGGTCCCATATGTACAAAGTATTTCTGTGCTGGGTCATGTAACAATTTGTGCATTTGCAAAACTTTGTACAGTGTTATCTATTTCTCGTTATAAGAAAGCCATTTTCTACCAAAAATGTAATGAAATAAGATGGTGGCAAGGGAAAAATATGTTTCAGTTTCATATATATGCATATACTGGAAGTCATTCTTAATTTTTTTTGAAGGCTATGGAACTGAGTTAGGAGAGGAGAAATATATATATATAGAGAGAGAGAAAAAAAAAACCTTACTCCAACTTGTATATCTGACTCAAATGAAAGTAAGAAAAGCTTGACATTTTACATGAAAAACAATTTAAGGATTTTGTTGCAATTTGGTTTCATTGAAGTAAGGCAGGCTGGTAGTCTTTGGTCTCAAAACTCTGTTGAGTCATTAGAAAATACCTTACTTTTGAGTTCTGGATTCTGGAACAGATCAAGACTGCAAGTAGTTATATACTTTTACAAAAATAATTTTGTAACACTTTCATCTTCAGCTTGGGACAGGGAGAGAATACCCGGAAAGGACACTTCACATGAAAAGTTCAGAATCCTTTTAAACCTTCTTAGGTTCATGTCCTACCAAGGCATCTAAACAGTAGAAAACAGAACCAAACCCTTTTTGTTCCTTGTAAAGCAGCTATTAATTTTATGCCTTCAAAATCAATGAAAGGTTTGTAAGGAAAAAAATAAACGATGACCATGTAACCAGTAACCTGAATTTTGAGGAAACAAAGGACAGATTAAGGACAGAATAAGTTTCTTCGCTCTCCAGAGGTTTTCAAAGTTAATGCTCAAGTGTCAGATATTCTGATATTGTAGTTAAAAATAAGGATGAGCCTTCCATTTTCTTTGTTATTGCTTATAAAAACATGATGTTATTTAGGGTAAAGAATCCTTTGCACATGGAAATCTACGGTAAAGGAAGGATACATATTTTTCTCCAGTTAGGTATTTTAAGCATCCTAAACATTTTTGTTATTTTAAAATTAAATAGATAAATAAAGTATATACTATACTATAAATATATGCTATCCGTTTGTAATCACCAATGTTCTTTGTAACTGTACGTCATCCACACATTCTATGTTACTACTTTTATGGTGAAAAAAATTGCAGAGACCTCCGATTTCTACAGCCACTGTTTTTAGGTTGACTGGAACCTGATGTTTTATCGTAGATAATACAGTGATGTCTTTGCATACACTCTGTGTAAATGTCTGCCTCATCACTGAAAGTAATGTGCAGTGTGTATCCAACAAACCTTTTTATTTTAGAAGATTAAATACTGCTACATATCTCTTCCCTGAATTTTGTGAAACTGCTGTACAGTTTTGTGTGTTATTTGTTCTGTATCCATTTAGAAATTCTTGTGGACTTAGTTTAAAAAAAAAAATCCTGAATATATTCAGGACATTGTGGAGTCTGTCTCTGAAAATTCAAGCAAACACTTTAAGATTCAGGTTGCTGGCTTAAGTCCTGTAGTAGAAATGCAAGTGATGTTGCTGTTGTGGCAGAAGAATAAGGGATAGGAGGTCACAAGAACCTAAAAGATCTTAGGTAATTCTGAGGTCCTGCCCTGTTATCTAATCTAATGCATGCCCCAGCATCAGAGTTAACATGCAGGTGTACCTATATGAAGGAGCAAGCGGAAGTCTGAGGGTCTCTTTTTGGTCCTGTGCTGTTTTTGTGAATACTCGCAAAATATAGGAACATTAAGATTCATTAATACTCTTGGATTAATTAATAGGGAGTTAGTTGCAAGCTGAAAATTTTTAAGCCTTAATTGTGAGCCAACATGAGGATGACTTCTTTGTGGCCATTTCACAGCTTGCTCTGTTCAATTGCCTACTTCTGTTGGTGTTGAGGAGCTGGGTAGTTCTGATTCATCTGTCATTTTGTTAGGGTGCTATTTTATTTCTTTTAAGATACAACCTTGTTACTTCAAAACTGCTGCATTTCATAGGCAGTCAAAATGTGTCATATATTTGGATTTTCAGATCCCATTTCCAAAGCGAGTGTGTTATTGTTTGAGGTATTCTTTGCCCTCAGACATGAGATATTGTCAACATAGTTACTAAAGTGACTGAAAGCTACAACACAATGATATGAATGACGTTTCTACAGGCATGAAACTTAATTGAGTGTTAACTGGAAAAAGCATTAACATAAACTTGAAGACCAGCAGTTATGAGTCGGATGTTTGAGGTTCAGATTCAGCTACATGCTTCATGAGCTAAATTTTCTGCTTTAGGCTTTTATACAAGATAATGCAGGATTGTTGAATTGTATATGTTCAAAATGTGTATATGAAGGGGTTCATAATTTGTCCACTAAACTTCTCATGGATAAAAAAAAAAAAAGGGAAAAAAAATAGTGAGGAAACCTAAATGCAGTAAAACTTTAATCCAATATCCATTGAAGTTAATGGTCAGATACCATCTTCATCAGTGGATATGGAATTATTGATGTATTCACTTGCCTGTGAAAGCTCATGGCATTTAATGTTGATGTTACACATCAGTGTGTTATCGGACAAGTTCCTGTTTAGCAGAGAGAACTTGCAATTTGGTCTGGTGGAAAGCAGTTCCCAGGCAGTTTCTTAAAATAAAAAATTGAGTGAGCCATTTCACTGATTTGCTGATTTATTTAATCATGCAGAAGACTGCATTTCTGTACAGATTTCAGATTTTTTCCTTTCTACAGTTGCTACAATGCCAGGGTCAGGAAGCCTAGAAATGCATGCCTTCCTAGCAAAGAGCAGCTCAGCATTACTTTCCTCTGAACATCTTATAGTATTTTTATTTATTTTACTTTATTTCTCATTTTATTTTTTCCCCAAATGCAAGACATCATCTTGTTTGTACAGGGCAGGTGGGGGTGGAGACAGAAGAAGCAGCTTGAGCCAAGTTGTTACTGAAGCTTTTCAGCAAGACAGAATATGTTTTCTCTGACGATATTTTGGTCTTTTTAGAAGTGACAAAGCAAAAAATGCACGTGTATGTTCTCCCTCTAAAGTATAAATATAAGAAGGGAATCTTAAATTGTACTGTTGTTTAGTAATAAATTGCAGCACTCATAAGCCTCAGGGCTTGTATCTATTCATCACTGAGGTACAGGGGACTATCTCGTGAACCTTTTTTTTTTTTTTTGGCCTTGGGCAAAAACTCCTTTGTCTTCCACCTTTTTGGTAGGTTTATCAGAGTATCAGAGTAGAAAATGTCTTTTTTTTTTTTTTTAATGTTTGCAATTGATTTATCTAACAAACAGCTAAAATCTCAGATGAAATTTTGGATTCCAGTTAATCCCCTGGGTCTTTTAGAAGGAATGTGCTTCTCACAAAGGCCTTGGATTTTATTTTATTTTTTTCAGAATTGTTTTTAGGATTCTTTCCATCTGTTTTGGAAGGTATGGATATAAGATCTTGTTCTGCATTAGCACGTTTTACTTCTTGGATGATTGTTTATGAAAAATATTAATGTACCATGCAATTTGTAATGGGATTTTACACTACTGTTGTTGGCTGGGTATGCTCCAACACTGAAGAGCCTTGCTATTGTGTTGGGCAGGTTTCAGTGAAAGCCATTTCCAAGCTTTCTTGCAGTAAAAGCCTTAGAGTTATTCTGGTGTTTTAAAAGGTGCATGGATAGGCTGGGCACTCTAGAAGCTTTCAAGTAGTGGGCTGAAATGCTTGATGTTATCTTGTGTTTTTTGAGTCACAACTTCCTGTCTTCTGAAATAATTGTTGATTCCTAGGAGTTTCAATAGAGCTACTAGTTTACTCTTCAAGGAATTGTAAATAGGAAGTTCTTGTTGGAATGAGAACTGGGTGTCCAAGATTGCTGACTGGAGCAGCAAGAGCATCAGCAGATCTATAACCAGGGGATTTAACTTGTGGGTGAGTTTAAAGGTTTAAATCAACCCTGGATACTCAGACCTCTGGTTCTCCTGTATGTAGCATATAGTTAACTTACCCTGGTGCTGTGAGGATGATTAGCAACCATTTCCAGTGATCTAGAGGTGCAAGAACCATTTTTCTATAGTAGTGTTGTTGGAAAGCTAGCTGTAATTCTGGCCTACTGAAGTGCCTAGCCCCAAGATACCTGCAGTCCACTAGAGTGCAAACAAGTACATCAAAGCTGATGCTGAGCTCTGGGAAGGAGAGGGAAAAGCCAACGGCTTCACCTTACCAGTGTGTGCCGTGATTATTTATTTTTTGAGCAATAGCTGTGTCATGGCTGATGGATTAGGGCTGACAGGCTCTCAAACAATTTATCCACCTTCACGCCCTTGTTTCTAGACTGTCTGAGCCTGGTCCATTAAATAAACAATGCCCAGCCATTGTATCCAAAGAAGCAGGCTGGGAGATTGTCTCTCTCTCTAAATGATAGGATTTGAGAGAGCTGCTGACCTTTCAGGAAATCTTGGTCAGGCTTTTAATTTGGCTCTTAATGCTGTGAGCTGAGAGGTTGCTTTTATTCCTTCTGACTTGGAAGTTTTATTTTGATCCATTTCCTGTACAAGGTCTCACTTCCACCACCATGACCTGCCATCTGTTTGATGTCTCAAACACCTACAGAAGAGTGTTATCACACTAACAAGGAAGGACACAGAAAAAAAGGATACGGCGGAAGCGGGTCATCCAGGATGCCTTCTCTGGGCCCCCACAGTAGGCAAATTTGTTTCATTTAAAAGTTCTGAAAGCTAAAACAGGATTCTGTCCAAGGCTGTATGTTCAATAAAGAAACTGCCACAGAACAGTGTCACACACCTCTTGTCATCCCTGTTTTCCACTGACAAGATGTTACTTGCTGGAAAGGGACACACAGATCTTAAGGACACAGATTTTTGTCTAGATAATAAAGTGTAGCTAGTCGAAGGATTGGAAAGTAGCTACAATTGTCTTTGCTGTACCCAGAGAGGAATAATATCCAGATGTAGGAACTGGCTGGGAATGAGACTGAAAGGCACTAAGCTTAGTGTTACAAATGAGGCATTTCTGTCCAAATTAGAGAAAGATGAGCTAAGGGACAGAGAGAGGTGCAATAGGGTGAGAGAGACCTTGACCTGACATAATAGCTTGTGGAAAATTCAGGGCGCGTATGTCACTGCAGTTCATGGAGTTGCTACGAGTTCAGACGTCTTAAAGATTTTGGACAGAATATCAATGACAAAGGCCTTAAAGGGGTTACACTAACCTGGTTTACATGCTTAAATTATAGGAATGGATAGGCATGCATGAATTCCCTAGAATACATTCAAGATATTTAAAGTCCTTAACTGAGTTTGAGAATAAATTCCCATTCTTAAAGGGACCCATTTTGCAGTTAAATAACTTCCCTTAATATTCTTTCTTCTGATAAAATGCATTTTTAACTAGTCTGTGACAGAGTTAAACCACAACTGGTAGGTGGAATCAAAGACAAATCAGAGCAGTGAGTGGTGTTTTGTACTGCCTGTCTACCTGTGGCTTGTCTGGGTGCTTGAGGTTCAGCCACAGCTCCTAGCCTTAGCTTTGCTCTTTTAGTTGTTTAACATAACAACTCATTTCTGAAGAGTTCATCTGATGCACAGTAGGAATGAGCAGAAAAACTTTGGCATTGCTTTCTGTCTTTGGTTAATCTTTTGATGGGCCAAGCAGGGCTTACAAATTGATTGCTCATTGCTTATTTGGCTGATGCTTTGCTGCTGTGTTAGACTTAATTTGGATATTTAAACTGTAACCTTTTTCTGGGGTACTGTATCTTTTTCTTTGTACTGAGAATGTAAAAACCATGAGCATGGCAAAATGATTAGTCTGGTACTAGAATAGTCACAACCACTGACTTGGGAACCTTGCTCATAAATAATGTCTGGGGAAATAGATTTTTGTTTGTTTGTTTTTTGCAATAGAGGGAGATCAGAACAGAGAGAAAAATCCATTAAAGCCTCATCAGTCTAGAGCCTTCAATCCCTGATGTTGTTCTTTCAATTTTGTTTTAGTGTTTGTTTGTTTTTAAAAAAGGGTCTTGAATTGAAGATTGAGATGACTTCTGACTTTGTCACAAAAGAAAAGGAGCCACAGCTGGGGCAAAGTACCATATGTAAAATTATTTGGAGCCACAGCTGGGACAAAGTACCATATGTAAAATTATTTAAATGGCAGTTTGAGCTTTACGAAATGGACTTACATTCTTAATGATGGTATTTACATGTAACCAGCTCAGATAATAATTATAGTAAATATTAAATATGTCCTTGTATTAGAGGGGAGTGGAGGGGAAATCATGTTACTTTTGGCCTTTTGAAGAAGCAAAGTTGACCAAGGGCTAAGCATAATAAAGTGTCTTAACTAACTCTCAGCAATAGATGTCCCTGGTTTATGAGAGACTATTATAACCTATGGTGTGTGTAGCAGAGTGGCTTATTAAGGTAACAAATTAATGCCCTACTTGACTTAATTGTCTTTTTATTATTATTTTATGATGCACTTGTTGAGAGATGTACCACTATTCCAGTAAATCACTTCACAGTTGGTAGCTGTAGATGTGTTGGACTTGTTAGAAAGTAAGCTTTCAAGGGAAATGGGTAAGGAGTTTAATTAGTTAAAAAGGTAGTCAGGTAAAACATGTAGTTTATTTTGTATTTGGTGATACAGCACTTACATTTATTTTAGCTCCTGTTTCAGTTAGATTTATTCATGAAGAATTGGAACCCAGAAACAAACTACAGATATGAATGCTACTGTTTACAAAATGAACACATTTAAACAGTATCTTACCCACCATTGATAATGAATGCTGGAAATGACTCTTTGTCTTAATACATTATAGAATAATAAAGAAACCCTTTCATTTTAATTAATGGAGTACAAATACATCTTAGTATCTGGCAGAAAGTAACCTTCATTTCAATTTATCTTAGCATTACCTTGCAGATTTCACACTGACAGTGGCAGGAATCAATTAAGCCCTCTCTTCTGGCCAAGTCATGAGTGGGGTTGAAAAAAAAGAAGTGTTTTAGACTTCTGAAGTGGGGGGTTGCCTTTCAGTTTCAGTTGAAACAGTTTCATCTGTTTCAGCTCTTTTCACCACTGGGCCAAAGTACTAAAAAGGCAACACCCAGTAAAGTACTTAAGAGGAGCAATATGCAACGTAGCTATACCTAACTTTTATGCACCTGTTTCTAAAATGAGATTTGTGATGCATATAAATCCCTATTCAGTTGAGTCAGAAATACTTGTACACCTAAAGTGAGCTCTACAACATCACAGCAAATTAAGTAGAAATGATGAGAGAGAACAGTGTGTTTTATTCAGTGAGAAAGAGAAGCCAGTGTTACAGATGAAAAATGTGTAAGTATGAAATTGCATGAGATGCATGTGTTTAAGAAAAGTAAATATTTTCTTCTCTGACTTAGGTGCTTCCTCAAGCTAGAAAACTAAATAACTCTCTTGGTTCCAGCAAACTGGTAGGCTTCTCTGTAAAGATGCATATCTGAGCGGAAAACGGTAGCTGTCTTGCTCATCTCTTGAACGTCGGTTGGCTAGCTAAACAGTTGACAGGGAAGTGGATGAAAAAAAAAAATATTGAAATTTGAAAAAACAAAATAGAAAAATTGGTTGGAAATACTCTCTGCACTTCTTAATACAACTAGATCACTGTGTAGCCAACAGTGACAGGATTGTGGTGCCACAGAAGTACCCAGGATAATGATTCTGTAGAACAGGAATTCAACTGTTCACTTATGAGGGCGACAGTGCACTATCTACCGTCAATTCCCATTGTAATCTAAAGGCTGTCCAACATGAACTGTTAAACTCCCTGGGAGAGGACATGAGATTTGTGACCTCTTGCATTTTTCTTCTTCTAAGGCAAATCTATGTACCAAAGAAAATCACAGAACAGCTGAGGTTGGAAGACACCCTTGGAGATTGTGGAATCTCCGTCCTCTGCGATACTCAAAGCTCAGTTTGACATAGCCCAGAGCAACTTGCTCCAGGTGACCCTCCACTGAGTAGGGGAGTTGGGCTGTACAACATCTCTGGACAAACCTGTTCCAATTTTCACTCACAGTAAAATAAATAAATAAAAAATCCAAATTCCTCATGTTTGAATTCTCAACCAAGTCTTCCAGTGATACATACAGAATCTGTATTCTGCATTAGCAGCAAGAAAGTTTCCGTGTGACAGCACTCAGAAATGTCTCTTCCTTCCTGTTGCACATTGTGGTATACGCAGAGTGGAAGCAGCCCTGTACCAACTGTGCTGTGGATATATCAGTAAGATTGTCTACTCATTACGTTGACTAATGCAAACTGAACGGTTAGTCAAGATATGAGTCAGGATTTTCTCATTGCTAAATTAATCAATTGTTACATCTAGGCTGAACTTTTCAGCCAAAAACGCTGTGCAGAAAACTGCAAATTCAAATTGATGAAGAAATAACTTCTATGTCAGTGCTGACAAGTAATTTCAATTAGAAGATATGACCTTACGAAAATCTGAGATAGATTGAAGTATCTAATTTAATTTTGCAATTCCAGTCTCTAAACAGGAAGCTTATTTTTTTTAATCTTAAATTTTTAATGATCTATAAAGCCTCTCCTTTGGTCCTCAAACTTTGAGTAAATATGGTCACAATGAAAAATCTGTTATTTTTGCAATGAACCATTGTTTACTTTGATCATGAATGATCTATCTTATATGCACTAAATTATATTTGAAGAATTGGTGAGTATCACTGGTCAATATTGTGGCAGTGTCTGTTAGTCTCCAGTCATGGATCTGAACTCTGTTACATTAGATGTAATTCAATCACAGGAAAAAAAAAAAAAAAAAGAGAGAAGAGCTTGTTGCACCAAAGATTTGACAGTCTAACAGTGTTCTTCAGTAGGATGATGTATAGGTCTGTAATGGCACTTAAAAATAAAAAAAGGTTTTGGCCTTCACTGAACATTGATCTCTCATGAGTAATAATTTTAGATAGTAGGGACATTTAGATGTTATGTGCAAAAATGCTTCTTTAAATATATTATAGGTATTTAATAAGATTACAGCCAGTTAAACCTTAGAAAGCTGGGGCAATCCGTAATAACTATAAAGAGTAATTCAGGACTTCAAAAATAGTGATTGTTTTCTTGGGAATAGAGTGAAAATATGGAAGGAATGAGGCTAGGGATGGGGAATGTGACTTGGAAGGTAAGATGATTAAATGCAACTAAAGGGAAAGTAAAATCTATGTTTCTGTATGTGTATTACATACTTCACCAAATGACTGTGGTCGTTCTGAGTAAATAGCTGGTGCTTACCCTTGGTGCCAGAGTTGTATAAGGGGTCTTAGTTCAAGTGCCTCATGATAGACCTCATTTTGACATACAGATAGCTGAAATAAAGAAGGGGGTTTTCTTCCGTAGGTTGTGCAAAGGCCTTATATTTCACAGGAAAAAAACCTGAAACACAAATGTAAAGTGATTTTTGTGCCTGTTGATTTCAAAGGACGTTTTCATGTCTGCTGTATGTTTTATACATCTTTACTGTCCTGCAGTCACACAATGAGCTTTGTATCTAAACTCACTCTCTCTAATATCAGTAACAAGGATTAGTGTCATGGGAAAATATTAGAGATGTGATATTGATAAACTTATTGATTTAGTCCTGCCCCTGCAGTGTTGTTCTCACACACTGTCCTGTCGTAGCTTTTGTGACCTGTGGTAAGTTGTCAGTTTCTGCATCTAGACTGCTACAGTCTTCTGCAGCAATTTGAAAGCTAGCTTTTAGTATTTTAGTATTTCTTGGTCGTGACTGAAGCACAACTTTCAATGTGCTTTAACTGTAATGAGAGCCTATGTGGTGTAGGGTATAGCTGGTGAATTTCTTGTTGTTAAAGAATCAGGGCTGTAGCTTATATTTGAATGGAAACCCCAATACAAGTTGAAACAAGAACACATAAATGACCAGGAAATTTCCCTGGGAAACTGGTCTACCTGATAATGTAGCCAGAATGCAAGGAGCCTGACTCAGACTGACAGCTGCCTCTTCTGGCTCCTTAGAAACTTTCCGTTTGCTGTTTTTCATGCTCATCTATTGTTTCAGCTGTCATCCTTCCTCTGAGCTGATCTTGTTATCGCCACTGGTGGCTGACTTGGCTTCCTCACAATTGCCGATGTGCTTGCCTGATGTAGGAGAGGTGGGGAAATGAGCTAACTAAGAAAGAGAGTTTTGAGATGTACGGCTGGGCCTCTGAAATGCTGTTACTGTCAGACTGCCTGCTGGGATGCATTCCCATCTGAAGGAGTGGGAATGAAGCAGCAGAATCAAAATCAGCAGGACTGAGGTAGAAATAAAAATGTACAGCTAACCTGGACTTCCCTTCTGACTTGCATTCATTTCTTTTGCATCCATCCATGCAGTAAAATCCTGTTTTAGCTATTTATGGATAAGCCAGAAGCTGCAATTATCAGAATTCCTGTAAGAATGGAATTAGTTCATTTACCCTGTCTAGACTACCTTAATTTCCTGATGAATTCTTGTGACTCAGGCCTCATCCTTTCATTGTCTCCCAGCTTGTTAACAGACCGCAGCATCTCACTGTCAGCTTAAGATATGTTACAGACCCTATTGCTAACTGAAACTTTCACAACCAAAGCTATTTCTCCCATGTTGGTTTATGCAGGTATTTTCTAACAACCTCTACAAGTGCAGAAACTCCTAAGTGGATATTACCCAGGATCTTCATTTTCTGTCTGTATACGCCTCCCCTGTTTATGGTCTGCTATTAAGTGATTCTTGATATAGCCACAGGCATTTTTCATTTTGGCACACAAAACTTGCCATTTGGTAGTGAAATCAACAAGTCCTATGTAATAGCATTCCCTGATATGATTGACTCTAAGCTGCTTTTGCAAGAAGACGTAAGAAAACCTTTAGAAAGGTTTAGTGAAATGACCTGTTCATTCAGAGGTGGTTTTTGCTTAATCCCCATTAGAATTAGCTTAGACCCAAAAGCATGTCAGTTTATAATCTTCTCAGAGCTCCTGCCATCTCTTTTTAATATTTATAACTCTGAATATTCCTGTTATCCATTTAAATGCCCAATCATTTTTTAATCCAGTTAAACCTAACAATATCCTGTGGTAAAGAGTTCCAAAACTGAGCATTGTATTATAAACTATTCACTTTTAATTTTTAAATTGCCCATAACAGAGGGTTTTTCCTTTTTTTCTTTTTCTCACCCCCCTCCAAAATGTTTGGATTAAATATGAACCTGGAGCAAAGCCTGACATCAGAAAAAAAATGAGCAAGTAGTTTGGAATCAACATCTGGAACACTATGGCTGTCTCTTTTTTTTTTTGCATAAACATTTGGTCTTTCTGAATACTTATTTCATCTGATGATTTCAGTCTTTCCTAGCTCATTCATCACCAAGAAAAATATTCTAAAAAGGGGGAAAAAAATCTGGAAGGGAACTCATGAATAGGTGAGAGCAAAAGCAGAAAAGGCATCTGCCCATTTCATGGTATGAAAAGGAAAGGTCAAACAGAAGAAACATCTTATTTTGTCTTTGTACACCTGTCTTGTTTCTCAGGTTATCTTGTAATGCTCTCATCTCTGCTCTGCAAAAGCAATAGGTAACCACAGTTAATGTTCTAAACTCTAGCTAAAGGTTATAAAATAAGGTATTCATTTCAATAGTGTCAGAAATCTTTCAGGAAAACTATGCTATTCTGTTGTTTTTTTATAGGGCTGCAGAATGGACTGAGGACACTAGAAGTAGTGTGTCCTGTTTTGTTAGCATTGAGCATAATTCTGCAGTGTGAGTGTTGTCAGACCAAAGACCACTGTGGCATAGATAGGAGTGCTTGTGTTTTCCTTAGGTCAGTGTTAGGCCTGCCTCAAGATTAGTTACATTAATAACTTACTACAGTATTGTCAAAATGAACTCTGTCTTCAGATAATATTTTGGTGAGGATATACTGGCAGCAGTACCTTCTTGCTGTCACTACATCATTTCATACTTGTGTTTAAACACAAATACTTTATTTTCAAATGTTAAGCTAAGCATCAACCTGTAGTTCTCTATATCCACGCTTCTCAGAGTCCTCATTTTGATTGACTCTTAAAATAATTTTTAGCTAATATTCATAGAATATCTTCCTTAAATGTGAAGTAAATGGAGTTTGTTTAGTTGAGTTCCTTACCAAGACAATCCTATATAAAGAGGCCTGGCCTGGAGAAAGAGTGGTGTGCAGGTAATATATAAAATACATATACATGTATGCTATAATGCCATTCCTATTTGAAATTAAGTCATTCCATAGTTACTAGATGATTGCATAAAGTCTAGTTCATAGAATCACAGAATGACTCAGGTTGGAACGGAACTTAAAGATCATCATTAGATGGCTCCTTGCATCATTTAACCCCTGCTAGATCAGGTTGGCCAAGGCCCCATCTTCTCTGGGCAACCTGTTCCAGTGCCTCACTACCCTTACAGCGAAGAATTTCCTCCTGAAGTCTAATCTACATCTATACTCTTTTAGTTTAAGACCATTCCCCCTTGTCCTATCATTATCTAACCAAGTAAAAAGTCCATCTTCATTCTTTTTGTAAGTCCCCTTTAAGTACTGAAAGGCCACAATGAGGTCTTCTGGCGCCTTCTCTTCTCCATGCTGAACAGCCCCAGCTCTCTCAGCCTTTCTTCATAGAAGATGTGCTCCAGCCCTCTAATTATCTTTGTAGCCCTCCTCTAGACTCCCTCTAACAGCTCCACATACTTCTTGTGCTGGGGGCCCCAGACTTGGATGCAGGTCTCTAGGTAGGGTCTCATAAGAGCAGAGCAGAGGGACACAATCACCTCCCTTGACCTCCTGGCCACTCCTCTGTTGATGCAGCTCAGGATGCAATTGGCCTTCTGGGCTGCAAGCACACACTGTTGTCTCATTCTGAGCTTTTCATCTATCAGAACCCCCAAGTCCTTCTCCGCAGGTCTGCTCTCAGTGAGTTCTTCTCCCAGTCTGTACTCCTGTCTGGAGTTACCCTGACCCAGGAGCAGTACCTTGCACTTGGACTTGTTCAATCTCATCAGGTTCACATGGGCCCACTTCTTAAGCTTGTCCAGGTCCCTTTGGATGGCATCCCTTCCTTCTTTGTTATCGACTGCACCACTCAGTTCCTCATATATGAGAGAATAATAGAAACTTTGAAGGCATTTTCTGCTGCATGAGTAACTGTTGTAGGTATAAATTATGAGTTGGAAACTTTTTGTTTTTCCTGTGGAAGTTCCCTGACTGTGCTGATAGCTCTTGTATCCAAGTGCCTTCTCATAGTTTAAGCAACATAATTAACGTTGGCTGTGTATCTATTGTTTCCTCTTCTTTTATTGAGAAAAATGCTTCAAATGGAGTATCATGGTTTTGTATAGTTTTGAGTATGCAATTTTAATGATAAACATTTTGTACCTTGAGCAGAAGGTAGTGGGTATTGAGTGATTATTGACTGTCTACAGGCAGGTTTAGGATAACTCAGGATGTTCTGTTATTTTAAGGTGACTTGGGAGATGTCCTATGAGCATTATTAAATACTGTTAAGCTGCTTTCGCCCTGGAAAATTGGTGAAACAATGACTAAAACTGACAAATATAAATCTGTTATCAAAATGGTTACAGCAGTGTGAGTGATTTCCTTTAAGTAATGCAAAATAGATGGGGAGAGAGGGGAAAAAACTGTACAGACTACAACCACTTACACAGAAATTGGGAATTATGAGAGAATGTCCCTGTGTGAATTTTGAACAAATGACATTAACAGCCAAGCGCTTAAGACTTCCAATCCTTCATGCCTGATGCTCTTTGTACAAACATGTCACTGTTTCCCAGGCTGGGAAGAGCCATGTGTCTAATTCCCTGTAACTTCACATCTGTTCAGTGTTCATGTATTCCTACAGCTTGTACATTGATCGCTCTGTACTGATTACTTTCATCTTTCCTAGGGCTACCCTTTTATTTTACTTCTGTTTTCCTTTGGCAAACTAGATATTAATTCTACCACTTCCATCCTGTCACTGATTAACTCTTTTTCTCCAAGAGGATTGAACCATACTGCTCGTATGGGTGAAGCATTTTCACATCTGCTTTCTCAGAATTTTCCCTTCTCTGGGGCACATATTGTTTTCCTAAAATATTCAAACCACTCCATTTTATGGATCTGTTGATGATCACTTAGTTTTTCTTTTGCGTATGTGTGTTATGCCCTTTGAAAGAATCAAAAACCAAAATAAAAATAATATAGTTCTGTTAATCATGTGTTCTCCCCATTCTCTTGTTATCTGTGTGCTTAATGAAGAAATTTGGGTTAGGAAAGAGCAGAGTAGCAACCTTCTCTGCTGTAGCAGGTCCATAAGACCTTCTAAGACATGTTTACTTAACGCTGTAACATAAAATACAACGTGATCCTGGTAAACAAATTGAATAGTAAGGTAAATTCAGTTATGAGGGGAAGAGGTGGAAAGAATCTTAAATTGGTACCCCTAAATTCTGGAAGTTACTTATTTGATTGTATTTAATTGCTGTTTATGACAAAATGCACTTATTTAATATTAAAAAGTGCCAAGGGTTCTGCCATTATCCAGGCATTTTCAGAACTCAAGGTTAGTGTTAAAGTTGCTTATTGATTTCCAGGGTCAACTCTAAGTATCCTTCGGGCTACTTTCAATGTCTACTTGTATTTTAATGTCCAGTTAATAGAACCCATTTTAAGGTCAACACCCATTGCCTCCTACGAGAGTGAGATGAAGGGAACCCATTTCATATACAGTTGTTAAGACTGTTTTTGTGTTCTGTACGGCATGAGCTCATACTTACGTTTCTATCAGCGCACTAATAAGGTCTCTTGCTTTTAACATCTTTTCAAGAAACTTATATTACCTTTTTTTTTTTTGAGAATTAACCCTTCTGAGAAATGCAACAAGATAAGAATTCAATAAGGAGACAGAATTAATGGTGACTAAAAACTTATTTCTTAGAAAGGGTAACACTATGAGATCCAAATCTGCTATGAATGGAGGGGGAAAAAATAAATTAATTAAAAAAAAAAAAAAAACTTGTTTGCCAGCTTCTTCTGCAGTAAAACCTTATAGCCCACATTTAGTTAGTGGTGTTGACCAGCAAAAACCCCTAATCATTTTTAAGTGTCTAGTGAAAAATACAAGACTAGAATGCCTGATCTTGAACTTTGAGACATGATTTCTTTTAAAACAAGTCACATCTCTAAGCTTTTTGAATCTTTGCCATAGTCCATTGCACATTTTCTCTACAGCACTAATTTCTAAATTTCCTTTTGAATATCTGGTCTGTGATCTTTTGTTGCATATATCTCAAATATTTGGCATGAAGAAAATTTTTAAAAGCTGATTTTAATTTACTGATGCTGCATTGCTTAGATCAATATTATTGCCTTTGGAAGCTATCTTGTCATTAGATTTGCCAACCAGAAAATGGGGATCACTAAAAGGCTTTACTTTTTAGTTCACATTCCTAATAAATCTTCTATAAGTGTAGATTATGATTCAGCATTTTAGTTCTTTTGAAGTAGCAAAGATATTCTCTGGTATTTCACAAGAGTCACTCCGTCGTTGCCTTGCATGATCCTACAGGGTGGGATTAAGCAATTGTGTGTTTTGCACTGATTCAGAGCCCAATATTTTCCACTTTACTCATGTAAACAGATACAGGAGGTTTAATGTGACTACCCATAAATGAAGCAAGCAGAACTTGGCCTATAACTTTTTATACAAGTTGCTGTCTTCTCTTTTGTATATTTCACTGTCTGAATACCATTAGCCAGTAAACATGTTTAGGAAAAAAAGGCCATTTTCTACTTAAAAATTCAAATTTGTCACTTCTGTTACAGAAAGAACGTTCCCTAGCTATTAATCAAAATTAATGATTGAATTAAAATGAGCAGATGCCAAGGTACACTTCTGAGAACTGCCTCTGATTCTTCTTTCAATTAACCCAACTACTACTGTTATTTTTTTCCATTACCTGCATTCTCAGATCATGTTCCCTTTTGGGATGTCTTCTGTTAGTTTCCTCTAACTGTAAACTCCCTAAGCACAACTTGATGAAAGAAGGGGAATGGGAGGAGAAAAATTATGCAAGTTTGTTGCACCTGTGTTCCTACAGTGCTAACTCTGAGTACTCTTTGCTATAATGATCAGGATATAATGAACAAGCAGATTATGCTGATGTATAACAAAGTAATGGAGTCAATTCCACACACACCCCCCACCCCGAGAAAATTTTTATCTTGAAGTTATCCTAGCCAATAAATGTTTAAAGTTGCATGAAAGCTTTTCACACTAATTTTATGGATTTGTCTCATAACAAACAAATTGATTTTTATGCTGGTAGCTAACAATTTGCTGTGCTTAATATAGTCATATTTGTAATGAATACCTTGAGTCCTGTTTTTATACTTTTATTGCCTTCTAAATATGTATTTTTTGGTGGAGGAGGAAGATAATTTTTACTGATCAATTTCTAAGCATGAAAGCATGACTGTGAAATGCTAACTTCTCATGGATATTCCACATCTGCAGAACTAAAAGGAATTAGCAAGCTATAAAGAGCAAATCTTTGCCTTCTTCAAATCCAGCTACCATCTATCTGGTGCTGCATTTGAATCTATAATATCCTGGAGTTTCCCAATAGATCTGTAAATGTCTATATACATTCTGCAAACAGAAATGCATAGCTCTAAGGTTAAGGAAATATGATTGTTAATGATGCCCTTCAGAGCAGTTATCATTTCTTCCAAGAGTTATTGGACTCTAGGCATTCCTATGCCATATGGACATGTATACTTCATTATGAAAATTCCAATAGAAATATCACCACAATAGAAATATCACCATCTTTTCTTCAGACATTTTGCCCTGAAAGTTTTAGATAATCTGTAAGGTATTAAATCACATATCAGTAAATATAGCTTGTAATTTTTCTCGTTGCTTAAACGGGTTAATTCAGTTGCTAGGTTATTATTAAATTCTGGAGCTGATAAGTCTTTTTTTCTCCCAATTTCTGAATTATTCCAGTGACATAACAGTGAAACGTTACTCTTAAAATGATTAATACTTACAATATTAATGTGTATATATGCTTTTTGTGTATATATACCTTTTTTGTGTATATACACTCTTTTTGTTTTGTTTTGAAACCAGGATTCTCAGTCTATAGAAATTTAGCAACAACAAACTTCAGATGGCTTAGAAAATGCTGGGGACCTGAGATGTTCCTTTCTTTGCAGTCAGTGTTTTGCTACCTGCCATGGTGATTCATGAATTGCCGTGACTGATAGAAGGGGTAAATTACAGATTCTTTATCACCATACCACATAAAGTTGTTTTCTTGGTCTTTGGCAGATGCACATCTAAAACTTTTAACTCTGTCTGGAAAAGATTTTCAAAAAGATTGTGTCATTCGCATAAAGCATTCAGATCTAATTACAAAGATGCTCAATGTAGTAGCAAAAACACTGACTTCTTGGCTTCTGGTTCTTAGGACAGTTATTCAAAATGCAAGTCCTATTACAAACTTAAGGTGGTTTCTCCTGCCTCTCCACTACTCCTGTCTATATAGACCTGCTGCAGAGTATCCCACAGTTTTGCATCTAAATTTACTGTCACTTTACAGAAGGCTGATGGGCATGAGTGGTGGACTGCATCTCATATGGCAGCCCATCTAGAAGATAAGTGTTAATTTCCACATTGGTTACTTAGCCTCCCTCTGTAGCCAGCAGTGAATTGGATTTCATTCCAGTAGCTCTCCCAGAGATGTTTGTGAACAGTGAGTGCTTAGCTCGTTTCAAATTCACGTTAGTCATCTGGCCAAGTCCTCAAAGTTCTAGGACCAACCAGATTTGAAAAGAAATGTAGCCAGGCAAGCAAAGTGATTGTTGTGGTCCTGTTATTCCTGGTGGTCCTGTCAGAAGCAGCTCTCTTCACCAGCAAATTATCTTACATTGGCTGATTTGTGGTAACTGATGCTTTCATATTCTTACCTGCTGTGTATAATTTAGGACCTTCCACTTAATCTTCCTTGGAGTGCTATAATACAGAGTGCTGACCTTGCTTTAAACTTGATAGGGACAAGAAGCTTGGGGAGTCTCTCTGGCAGAGCCCAAATTCTTCCTGAATACTAGCAAAAGTGATTAAACTCTGAACTGTTCTGTCTCTGTGTATGATCTATGTGCTTCATGCTTGATACTTTCTCTAAATGTATCAGCCCTGATGAATTAGTTTTGCCCTTTTGTATTGACTTTTTTTTTTATTTATTTGTTCCTGAAAGATAGTCTACTTGCTGCATCTGGTTTAAAATTAGGACATAACATTCATTTAATTTTGTTGTAAAATCAGTTATAGGCATATCTAGATTGTTTTTACTATATAACATTTCTCTTTTGAATGGTGATGTGAAGTGTGTGTGTGTGTGTGTCATAGGCTCACTAATAAAGGGTTGTGGCTTTGTCCAGTCTTTCTCAGCAGAAGCAAAGGATTGTGCCTTTTGCCTTTTAAGTTTTAAAAATTTACGATGGTCAGAAAGATAACAACTTACTCCTGGGTTGGACAGAAATTAATATGCCTGTTTTCTTCTCAGTTCCAAGTAACTTCTCTTTTCTTGTTGTTGTTGCCCCTTTTCTAACAAGTTTTCAAGATTCACATCCACAAGTCATTGCAGGAAGGGCACACTGATTGAAAATTTGATAAATTACTTCTTGTGATACGATTTAGCTTTCCAAATGTTCTTCATTCCACCTGCATTTTCCCCCTCTCTTGCTCCTTATGTTTCCTTTCTATCATCACCAGCTGCAAGAAATGCTTTTTGGCTCTTGACTCCAAGATCTGACCACTTAAAAGCACTGCCTTGTAGTCTGCACATTTGTTAAAATACAGTCTTCACTTTTACTATTTCTTTGCTGTTCATTTACCTGTGTGTCTGTGCAGATGAGTGTTCCACTGTTTGCTGTTATTGAAATAGGAATAAAGTCATTAATAATCTGACTTGATTTGGAAAGGACATGTTTGCTTTAGTAATTCTTTTGTTTTCTTTCTCTTTTAATTATCTAGACTTCCTTTGGGTGTTGGATGCTACCAGGGTGAGTCTAAGAGAGTTCAGCTTACTGTTGTGTAGCTTAGTCTGATGATATGCTACTAATTATGATACTTACACGTCAATGGATTCAGAAAGCTGCTGGTGACCATGAAAGAATGGAGTTTTTCTTTTACAATAATTAATGTAGTTCAAAGAACTAATAGCACGGTTCTTAGGACTGGATGAAGAAGTTATGTATTTCTTGGCCTCTACTTTCTTCAGGTAACTGCTCAACCTACTTGGTACCTGAAACAGAAATCCAACAGTTAACATTGATATTAAATGCTAAAAATTGTTCTACTCACTTTTCTTTAATAACTTCTGATCCCTGTTAAATCCAATATAGACTTTTTTTTCTGATGAGTAGATATCCTGTTAGTGTGGATTACTGTTTCAGAACTGCATACTGTACTAACCTCAGAATTAAATTTCTTAAATTAGATTCCAAAATACTCAGATTTGGGTAGAAGTTTTTTCTTCCTTATGCTGGGAATGAGTCAATCACCAAAGCACTGACTGCTGTGGAATTTTTGGGAAAAGTCAAATAAGAGAAACAAAGTTCCTTCTCCATCCAGATAACAGTATCTCAGTGATCCTTTTTTTATATAAAAATGAGTGTTGCCTCAAAATACTTGATTTCTTGAGACTCCTACCTTCTCTCTCATTTCTGTTGCAGAGGTGGGTGCATTCCAGTGTTGCCATATAATTAGTTTGCCAAATTCTTTGAGCTGAACAGAAGGGTGGAATAGCTACAAATTAATCTGCATGAATGAAGACTCCTATCAATTTCAATCAGCATTCATCCCATGAAACAAATGGAGCAGTATCCAGTGCTGAGCATTAGAACTATTCAAGCACTACTCCTTCTGCTAGCTTGTCCCAGAAATAATACAGGGCTTGCTTATTCTAAGATATTAATCTCTTCTAGTTGTAACACTTGATGGTATACTTTGTCCACACTTTAGAGAACTCTGAGGCATTTTTAGAGGTTGTGGTTCTGAGCCTGAATGCACATGTTATTAACATGTTTAAATCTCAAACATTCTTTTGGATTCCTCTGGAGAAGGAGGAGAATCTTTCTATGGGTAAAAAGTGAATAGTGGTAAACAACAGAAGAGGCTGCCTATGGGAATGGACAAAAGGAAGACCGAGAAGACGAAAGGAAGAAATAAAAAGGTATTTGAAAAGGGGCAACGGTCAAAAAAGAGATGATGGCAGGGAAAAGAAAAGTGAATTTTAACTTGTAAATGTTCATGCAATGATAGTCAAATGTCCAGTAGAAATTTTTTGATTCCTGAAGACTTAAGGTAGTTACATTGTAAACCAAAATGCCAAATGCCTTTGTCATATTATAAGGATGGGATTTTTTAGATTATTGAGAACAAAGAACAAATTGAAATTATACTGTAGATGAGAGTAAATAAGCAGATGAAATAACACCTTATATACCAGAAAAATCTGGATTTACAGTATCTCCCATGAAAGAGAAGGAACAGAGCTCAGGCACAACAGAAATTCTATACTGGTTGTGCTCAGTTAAAAAAAAAAAAAAAATAGAATTATCTCCTTTTCTTCAACATGCTATAAGTCTTTCACCTGAAGTTATGACAATATGCTTGAATTAACTACGAACTTTTTCTTCCTTGGAAAATGAAACGACAGATCTTTCTTTTGTCATAATGCTGAAACAAGTGAGTGATGAGACATTGAGTCTTCAATCTCTCTTGCCTAATATTACCTTACAGGGTTTTTCCAAATCCTAGCCTAAAGATATCATGAGGTAGATTCCTGGATATCTCACTACTGTGTAGTTCCTGGCAGTTCAAACACTACTAGCTGGTGTATGCTCTTCTTGTGAGCACAGTTCTGAGCAAGAAAATATGGAGTTGTTGTATAAAGTAAGTATTATAGATATGAGTTATTTATACACACTGTCAAGCTGGTTTGGCGAACAGCAAGAGGCAGAGGAACATATTTTATCTCTGGAAATCAAAGAAATACACCAGTGCTCTCTTCAGAGTGGAGAAGCACACTTCTCTACTCATCAGATAGTTAAAAGAGGCTGCCATATGCTCAGCTATGGGCATTGTATCTGTATTTAACTTTATGTATCTGCATACCCTGCCTATGGCAGGGGTGTTGGAACTAGGTGACCTTTAAGGTCCCTTCCAACCAGAGCCATTCTATGATAAGGAGCAGTAAATCTTCTTGTGAATTGCATTTTTTCCCCCTAATGTTTATTAATCCTTTCATATTTTTTTCTTTAGAATACTATTGGGGCTAGGGGTGGGGAGTGGAAAAGAGGAGCAAACTGCAAGATCATTCAGATGAAGGAAAAGAGGGATATTCAGAACTGGAATAACAAGTTATAGAAATCATAGAATAGTTGGAAGGGTCCTGTATAGTTGGTTTGAAATGCAGATCTGCTTAGGCTGGGAAGAGCTAGTCTGAAGTCTGTTCTGTACCTGATTTGGACCCAAGGACTGTATTTGCAATTTTGAAAATCCAGTGTGTGTCCTTATCCCCTAACCTACTGAGTGCCCTGAAATATACAAGTGTGAATGTTCCTTCAGACAGCTTTGGATAAATAGCTGAACAGAATGCCTTCCTTCCTGTTTTGACTAGAAATTTCAGTCTCAAATACTCCCTGCCTCAGCAATTAAGGATATTCAGTATATGCCATGAAAGACTTGCTGGTGTTCCAGTGGTTACAGCTCTCGCATGAGACAGAAAAGACTTTCAAGCCTCTGGCAGTAAATAGGGCAGAGAATGGGCTTTAATGTGTGCCCCACATTGTGGTAAATGCTTTGTGCCTCTTCTGAAATAGGCATTTTTTTTGACCTTGTAAGACCTTAAATTAATCTGTGTGTAGACTAAGAAAATGTTCACAGCCTAGGAGAATCGTTCCTCACCTGACTTGACATTTGAACTTTCTGTGTCTCCCTTCTGACTCAAAGAATACATGACCTGAATATCTGCTGTGGGTAGGAGACTCCAGGCATAGTTAGCAAGGCTAATCTAAATGCCTTAAGCTTTCAGTTTAGGAACTTACTACTCCTTTTCTGGCAGGAGTCCAGCTAACCCTGCCCCTTCTGCATTGACTGAGTTAATAGAATTGATTCAGCTGAGTGTGGTGGTGCCACAGGTGCCATCTTGCCTCTCATAATTGAACCCTGAGCACAAAACTGCAAGGTAGTAAGCTCTTTTGCTAGAAATAACAATTACTTAGTGTTGAATTCGTTTCCTTTTGTAAGAGAAATTTTCCAGAAGTAGGATGAAAACAGGAAATGATTTTCAGATGGCAGGATGACAAACAAGTAGCAAGTCAGCTCTTTAAGCCACTACTGCAGAATTCATTTTTTTCTTTAGTGTTAAATATGTCAAGTGGCAGGCTTTCTCCAGTTTCCATTAACTGGTGTTAAATGGTCTCATTAGAAGAAGGGGAGGTCAAGAAAGAAACTAGAAGTGAAAACTGTCATAGCTCAAAGCTCCTGGTAATGCATGTTACAGTAGAGAAACCAAGCATGCTCGCTCCTACTGACATTTTTATGTTGCTTAAGAAAAAATGGAGGAGTGTTGATTCTTCCTTGTTCCTTCTTCTGTTGTGCCAAGAAGATTCAACTGAAATGTAGATGGGAAGGCTCAATCTTCCCCTAACCTGAGGTCAAGGTAATGAGGGCATGACCTTGTTGGCTAGAGATAGAGATTTTAAAGCACCACAGCCTGGTGCTGTATGGAGAACCTCCTCTATCAGCAGCCATACTCTGCTGCAGGTGGAGTTTGAGATGCAACATATCCTACCAAAAATGTAATCAGGTAAGGTAGGCTCTTGCCATGTGAAGTAGTGAAACTTAGAAAATGCTTTGATTATATTCGATGAGCACAGAAGGCACAGCATCATGTCAGGGGAGTGGGGAATAGAAAATATTTAGGTATGAAGTTCCATTACTGCACTGTAGTACTGTGTTTTCATAGTTGGACTGAAAACCTCTTCTGAGCATGTTCGATATCAGTATTTGTATTTCTCCAGCTTTTGGCACCTTCCAGTTTCTACCAGATAACTGTGCAGATATGAAACAATGCCAAATAGAACTGAATCAGTAATTGAGTGAGCAGTTCTTTCTAGTCCTTTCAGTTCTTGCATTTCTGTTTTTGGGGGAAGAACAGCACAATGACAACTTTTCTTCTCCAACATTCTCTCCATTTATCTCAACAACATTTTCTTCTCCATGTTTGGTAATCTTGCATCAGGGTTTCTTTTCCTTGTAAATGATATCCAGCCCTTAGATTATCTAGCAAAGAAATAAGCCAGGACAGAATGAAGTATTCTGTATTAAGTTTCATTTTAGTAAACAAATCTTTTTCAATGTCTGTCTGTAATGGCAGAGCTTACACCCTTTGTAAAATGTCAGAATGATGATAGTTCCCCCCCCCCCCCCCCCCCCCCTTAAAGGGAGAATCAGATTTGTTTAACACACTAGCAAGGATGCTGAAATTCTTCTAATTACAAGTATGCAATGAGACAATTAATTAGGAGAAGGAAGAAATATTTCCCTAGTTTCTAAGGAGAATTCACTAGGGTTGTGTGGCGTTTTCTGACGATAATTCATGTTGCTAAACAGCTTGCGGTACAGGATAGTTGGAGTTTTCCAAAGATACGTGCCTGTTTTGACGGAAGCCTCCCTGGAGGATCTCTCACTTCAAATCTGTACTAGAATAAGCCACTTCCTGGTTGTTAGGACACTCTCCAGGTATTCGGCAGATTTGCCAAGGGTTAAGCACAAGGATAGATAATTTCCAAAGATTATAAACCTGTCTAAACTAAATGAATCAGAGGGAATTAGAGTCCAAAGCAGCTATGCAGATATAGCTATATATAGTCATGTTTTAGGCTATATAAGTACCTTTAAGAATCTGACTGAATTTGCAAACTATCAGGATTATGTATGTTGAAATAGACAAATTTCTTTAAATATTTATATGCTATAGTACTGTGTAATAGCCAAAGTTGGATTGTTCAAGGCATAATGAGAATATTTCTTGTGCCAAAAATAATATTAACAAAGTTGAAAATGTACATTTTGCAAACAAATTTGTTTTCATTTTACACATGGGAAATGAGTCAGGGATTAAATTATTTCTTCCATATGCAAGAAGAGTAGCACTGATGCTAATCAAACTATGTGAAAGTGCCAACACGGTAGCAGGATCACCCTTGGCCCAGTAGTTTGCTAACAGTAATTTGAACCACTGCTCCCATCCCATGCTTGTTTGTTTAGTGCATTCCTCAGAGGGAAAAAATAAATAAAAATAAAAAAATCCATGGATCACACCTTTGAAAGTAAGAAAACCGAAGGAGAGGTATTCAGGTTAATCTTCCCTATAAAAAGTTTCAAAAAGCTTCAGTATTGATCTCATTTTCTTAATTATTTCAAAACAAAAATTTACTACAAGCTGAGAAGACTTTTCATCCCTATTTGGAAATAACTGAAATGGAAAATATTCAGCAAGTTTGAGACTTCATTATATTTTTTAAATTCATTGATGCAGACAGTATCCAATAATTTCTGCTGAGTAGCTCAGGGGAATGGGCAGAGAATGAACTAGCATTTATCACAGTGTTGGCTCTCATGTCCTAATCAAATAATTTGTCATAATAAACTTTAGTTTGAGAGAAGCTCAATTTTTTCCTATCCTGTATGATCAACTGATGTATTGCAGGCTTCTCAGTTTTATATACAACCAGGAAAATAAAAGCTTTCCTTTTACATAACTTTTATTTCAGGAATAAGGGTGACTGATATTCAGCACAATCCCACTAATCTCTTGGTAGATGTTCAGCTACAGAAATTTAAAACTGAGCATCTTAAGCACCAAAAATCAGAAGCAACTGTATAATATGTTTAAGAAGATCTGAAATCCTTAGAAGACTCTCTGTACACTGTTATATCTATATTCTTTAAATTGAGGTGTCCAGATGGCAACCAAAAGAAAGAGGAGATTAGATTCCAGAATTCTACTTCAAGATGACACATTTTAATACATAAAACATATTCAGAATAGGAGCTGAAAGGCTTCTTTTATAAATGTGCTTTGTGTGTATCACCATCAAAACGATTTCCTGGAACTTTGGGAGGGGAGTGGAAGCAGGAGAGGGAGTTAACCATGTTCCGGCTGAAGAAATAAAGTGAATAATTTGAATTACTGACAGGAGATGTGGAATGGAAACTGTTTTATTAACCAGGTAAATTAGAAAGTAAAAATACTATTCTTCATAGCATAGAACAAATATAAGCTGAAACCAGCGGGGACCTAAATTAAAAGTGCTTTCATACTTGTCATGTTATTCCACTGAAATCCAACAAAATCAGGCTATTAGTGACATGGTAAGAAGTAAATATTAATATAATTTTTTCCAGATAAAGCATTTAAAAATAGAAGATCAGAAGACAGCTAAGTCAAAGCTGCTTTTTAAAATCAATCAAAGTCAAATTAAGTATGACTGGATTAGCAGGGGAAAAAAGAGGAAAAAAAATATTGATGTCTTGCTAAGTGAGTGCAGATATGTTATGTTCTAGTTTACTGTTTTAAACCATTAAAAGCTTTTTAGACAGTGAACTAATATCCTGACATGTGTCAGAGATGTTGGCTTGCATTTTACATTAGATTACATTAGATAATTTGTATTGCTTTTGTATGTTGTAGTCTGCCTGCGTACGCAGCTTTTGTCCCCTTGCCCATATCTTTTGAGTTTGTTGGCTTATTTCTGCCAGTGCTGAGAGAGTGAGAATTAAAGACTTGACAAATCTTCTGAAATAAAATACTGCTGAATAAATAGTGGGGATCACCTATCACCTGTGTTGCAGCGCATGCCACTTTTCCCTTTGTGTTAGTAAAGAACCTAGAGTGGGGAAGTGGGAGTGAGGAAAGGGAAGATATCGTGCACGCAGTAACAGCACGTGGACATGCCATCAGGTCTCGCGAAGGGATAAGTTGCCAATGATATGTTCACAGGACAAAGAAGAAAGATGTCCTGTTCTCTGCTTGTGAATTTTTCTGCTCTGGTGAGTTGGAAGGGTTACATGTTTGGAAAGGTATCTTCCCACCTTGTTTCTGTGCTCTGTGTCCCTATTTAGACTAATCCCAGTCATATGAGAGTTGGAGTTTCTACAAAGGGTTTCTTCTGGGGTTCAGTTCAAGCAGTGCTATAATACATGCCTTAAGATATTTTTCTATTGTTCATTTGGGACCTACCTGCCACTTTTATATATTCTGGCCAGTAATTAATCATGTGTTTTCCTAATGATTTTCATGCGTGTCATTGTAAAGTTGCATTGTAACATAGCTGGCGCATGTGGCATAAAATCTAATTCTTAATGAGCAATAACTGGGAAGATGACATAGGAAGATGGGTAGTAGGAAGAAAAAGGATTTTCTCTTTTTAAAGAAAACATTCAGTTCTTCCTTACTAGTTACTATTTACCTAAGCATTGGATGAAATTATCTATTAAGATTGCTAAAACAAAAATTTAAGGTTGTGGCAATATGGGGTAGAATAAAGCCCCGCTGTTTAATATGGGCCTGTGGCTCTCTTGCTGTGCAAGCAGAGCTGTGCCATCTGATGTGTATTTTGAAGACCCATTCATAATAAACTGTTCTGCAGCAGTCACCAGGAAAACAAACAAACAGTACCCCACCACTTTAGGTATTTATTTGCAGCACCTTTGCACTGCAGTAAATTAACGGGGGTGTGGTGGTTGTTTGGTTGGTTTTTGCGGGGGACTGTTTAGAAGAACTATTTGTTTTTGTTCTCTTTGTTGGTACGAGTGGACACAAAAAGTGAATGGAATAAGTTTAATTTATTCTTATCATAAACATCTTCCTGTAAAAGTTAGAGAAGGCTGTGGATGGAAAATTTGCATTTGCAGTGTGTTTTAGTAGTGCAGTGAATTTTCTCTTTGCATCAGTCCAACTCAAGATGTAAAGCTCCGGAAAGTACTGGAGGCATGGGAATAAAATTGGTTTTATTGGTTTTGGTTCTCTTGTTTTATCAGGAAAAGAAGAGGCATTTGGAGAAAAAGTTATGCATGAACTACTAGCTTATTGACACAAAAGTATATATATATATATTAATAATTAGAGGTTCTACTTATTAAATAGTAAATAAAATAATTCCATAGTAAAAGCTGTTCTTAGCACACAAGGCACAGTTGGGTGTTTTTATGAAATGTTAAGCATACGTTCTTTCTACCTTATATTTAACCACTTTCCAGCACTGAAGATAAATCTTTGCAGTGTACTACAGCAATTACTAATTCATGTGGGCTTGGGGTTGATTTTCTAAAGGTACAAGACATGCCTGTGTGCTTGCTTTGAATTAATAACTTTTGGATTTTTCCTATTTGAACGAAATTTAGTAGAGGTGTTAAAGGCAAGATGTTCCTACAGGCTTTGTGTAACTAAGCAACCATGTAGCGGCCAGAGACCGTCCTCATGTCTGCGCTACAAGAAAGGTCATATGATTATCTAATCACCTTATTAGAAGTCAGGAAATATGCAGGGAAAAAGGTGTTATTACTGTCCCAGTCATGACTAAAGCTTAAATTAGATCTTACAGGTTGTTATTAATCATAAGAAAATCCAAAACTGAAATATGAAACTAGGAAAACAAGCTTCACAGAACTACTCCTTGACCATTAATGGATTTGAAAGAATGGGAAAACCACTGGAAATTGTCTTTGTTGGTGGCTTATAAGGGTACTTAGCACATGGAGTCAAGAAGTAATATGTAAGAGATCAAATGTCATGGTATAGGTGCTTAGCAAAGCTGTATTTTCAGAGGAAAAAAGAAACTTGAAATATGAAGGGTATTTGTGTTTCAGAAATGCATAAATATAATGCAATAACAAGTACTAGTAGTAAACCTAAGTACAGAATGTAAAGAGGTTTGAAATCATATAATAGCTTATCTTGGGGGAAATGCATCACTTTGGGTATCTGTTTAAAAGGATAGTTTCTACTTACTTCAGCAGTATGTTTCAGCCAAAATTTTCAGGAAAAGCATAAGAACCAAGCTATCATATGGTGCTCCCAAATGTTCTCTGCTTGTAGCCATTTTTTAAGTCATGTTCTTCTTGAGAAAGTGATTTTTATCTCTGTAGTAATCCTCACCAAGGTTTTTATTCATAACCTTGTCCAGTCTCTGTGGGGGTCTTTGTAAACTTCTAACTTCTACAGCCTTCTTTGGAAGGCATTTTACAGCTCAGATAACCCCACCAGCATATAGCCCCACCTTTTCCTCTTTTGTTTTTCTCCCTCCTGCTAACCTTGGTTAATACATGGTCTTTAGCTCTTGCATGGAAGAACTGATAAGTCTTTCCTTATTCATCTTCTCCTTGTCACTCATAATTTTATACCCTTACCATTTACTGCCTTGGTTATCTTTTTGTCATTACAAGACGGTCTAATAATGACACTAGGCTTCTGATACATCCTCATTATTATTCTTTACCCCTTACCCAGTCATTTGGTATCACTCCTGGAATGGCAGACCAGTGCCATGTAGTTTTTGAGATAAAAGTAAGCTCTGGCTTGCACAGTGGCTTAATGTTCTTCCTTCATCCTTTTCTTATGATTCTGTTCGTCTTTGTGTGCACTAACAACACTATAAGCTTTAATCTAAGAATTAATTATTCATCTAAAAAAATATTTTTGTATCAAACCTAATTTGGATTTTCTCTAAAGTGTTTTTTTTTTTTCCCCCTCAATGCTGTTTGAAGCTATGGGAGGGAGAAAGCAGGGAGGAATGTTTTTGTCTTTCAAAGTTGCATTATTGCCAAGTGCTTACACCTGTATTCAGCAATTGCAACCAGTCATTTTAATGTCAGAGAAAAGTTATAACTTGTTATTTTTTATTTGTGGAAAGTATAAATTTTAAGTGGTTTTGGGTTAAAAAAATAAATGCAGCTCTTGTTCTGATGACATTAAAATGTTATGGTTAAGCTTCTCATACTAAATTGTGAAGTTATAACTCATTCTGTAGGAGATAGCTAGGAATAGAATTAAAAGGGATTTAAACAGCAAAGACTGAAAAGATAATTTTTTCCTCAGAGGTATCAGAATAAAAATTATATTTTAGGTTTTATTCTAAAGGTGAAATGTCCAATTTTTTATTTATTTTTTTTTAATTACAGAACAGTTTTTGGCCAGCTCTGCTATCCTCTGTCGAACTGAGAACAAAGAAATCTGTAACAAGTATTCCAGTACATTGCATGTCCACATGCACAGTCATTTTGGACAAGTGATGGGAGAAAACATAAAAATTTCATCAATAACCAGTGAGAAAAGCCAAAGCGCAAAATGAGATGTAGTCACCAGGGGACGTGAAGACTAGCAAGTAGATTGGTACTGTTGGAAAAAACAGTCAAGTGTCTAGCTAATAGTCAGAAGACAGGAAAATAGCAGATGGATATGATGATATGGCTGAAGTGTTTTCCCCTTTTTTCCTCATCTATCTTAATTCTGGCAGGGGGAAGGGAGGAAAATCATCATTGGACTATTATACACAGCCAGCCACTGAGAAACACACAAACCCTCAGCACAGAATACATTAACACTTTCTAATTGGAATTTAGAGGCTTTTAAACATCTGTGCCCAATAAACTTCATTCTAGGTACTTAAGAGGTGACAATGATCTCTGAACTGCTTGTGTGAGGTTTGGGGGAATAGTTCAGGTACTCTAGGGGATTGGTAAAGAGAGAAGTTGGGGTCGGTATTTAGAACAGGGTGGGGGTCTTGGGAGAGGCAGATTGGCCAAATACATTATTTATTAATATATATATATATGTATACACACAAATAATCTATTCATATCACTAGCAAGAAAACAGAAGTTATGGATTTAGGTCAATTGATGCAGTTTTCTTCTACAACACACTCACAAATGCTGTAGAGAAAGGAGAGTCTGAAATGCCAGTTACAATATGAGCAGTGATTTCCACCTTTTAGTAAGTAAAGATAATGATTTAGAAAATATTTTCACCAAACATTCTCATAAGTAGCCTAGGGATCCATACCTTAAATATCATCTGAAATAAGCTAAGATGGATACAAACCTGTCTTGAAAAAACACAGTGAGTGTAGTTACAGAAATTCACTGCCAAAATGGAAGGATATATTAAGAGTAGTTTCCTGGAATTCTTGGATTTTATACTAGTTAATAATGTAGTCAGGCTGTGTGTGTTGTGTTTGTTGTTGTTGTGGTGGTGGTGGTGTTTTTTAAAGATAGATCATAACCTATGGTCATTATATTTTCATGGCTGCAGATATATTGGAAGAAATAGTGTAAATCCAAATGAGTTTTGACAGTTCTAAAATACAATCTGAAAACATTTAAGGACCATTCGCTGTACCATTCGCTACAGATAGAGATGCACAGTTTTACTTTGACACACAAATAATTAGACACAAAAATATGGGAAGGGAGAACACTGCAAACTGTTTAGACTTATCATGTGTTTCCTGCAATCCAAAACATTCTGGCTTGGAAAAGCTGAACTGCAGAGCTCTTTCACATGATGTTAGGAAAGCCAAGACCATGATCAGGTTTAAAAAAAAAAAAAAACTGTTTTAAAGAAAAAATTTGAAGCTAATATCAGGAAGCTTCAGACTACAGGTTGCTGGACATCTGGTGAATATCATAAGGGAAGTCTCTGTCTTTGTATCCTGTTTTACCAAGGTTTATTTTCCTCTAATCCCAGGACTGTTGTTTTGGAAAGAAAACGTGGTAGGCGGCTCTTTGGTCTGATGCAGTCTGGTCATGTAGATGTTTCTGTGCTGTAAGAAGAGAATTAGTAGGGTAGGGTAGGGTGAAGTATAGTATCTTCTATATGTGACGATGTAGAAGGATGTTTTCCCTGCTCATCAGGCACTGACTTCAAGGCAGTGACTTAATATAGTGGCAAGGCAAGCTCAGCAGGTAATTTCAGGGTCAGGAGGAAGCACTGAAAATGAAGAACTAGTATAATGAAATGCTAGGAAATATGCAGCCTAGCCAGGAAACACTTCTCCAACTTTGGATTCTTTTGAGTATAGGTTAGACAAATATCTGTCAAAAATGCAGGTTTAACTGATTCTGCTCTGCAGGAGGATAAATAACAAAATCTCTTGAATCCCTTCAATCCCATCAATCTGTGATACATCTCTGCCTCTTGTTCTCAGTGTAATCAAAACCTCAAAATTCAGGGGATTTTAAGTGAGGTGATAACTTAGTGATAACTCATGTGAAATGTCTCTGGCCAGCATTCCAGTTGATAATGGTATTGCCAAAGAGCTCGGTTTCCCTTTTTGACACCAAAATGGATAGCTGGATTTTTTAGAAATGTGGAATTGTTTGATATCAAGCTCTGATATTCTCAGTTTCAGGATGAGAAGTGTTTGGGGCTAAGCAATTTTACAGTCAGGTGTGAAGTATTACAACTATCTGACCTATAATAGCTTTCTGTTCTCCCTGAAACGTTTGTTGGTTTTTTGTTTTTTTTTGTGTGTTTTTGTTTTAAAGTTCTGCTTTATCTCTCTCTTATATTAGAGTAATACAGGTAGTAAGAAAGACTCTGTTCATAAATTCCCATTTTGTTTCAAAACGTGCTTCTCATTAAAAAATAAATAAATAAATAATTCCTGAGTATTTTTTCTGGCTCTACTTATATTTCAGCTGAACCAAAGGGAAACAGTAAGTAAGGCTGAAGAAGACTGATGTCAGTGGTGCACACCTGTGTTGACGATTAGAGTACAAAAATATCCACTTTGGTACATTATAGAATCTCAGCATAGGAGCATCAGCAGGAGAATACTTCAGATTAGTTCTTTAGATTCTTTATCGTGCAAATGTGAATGTGGTGTTTGCTTTGAATTTTAATACCCTCAAAAGATTAAATAATATTTTTGCATTTTGGAAGGCAGGGATTTTATTATAAAACCTGTAGAGGAAATAAACATAGAAATATTCACCTAGGGCCTGCTCTGATTCTCATGAAAGCCAAGACAAAAGCTTATGTTGTCTATGCTAAAAGTTGGCTTTGTACTTACAGTTCAGTAATTTTCTTAGTCAATTACAGTGGGACTCCTATGGTTTGGTAGGGGAGCCCATCATAAAGATGCACTTCAGGAGAATGCCTCCCTGTTGGATTCCTACTTGTTCTGTCGAGTATGGCTGTATCGATAGTTACCCATTTAGCTACCTCCATTTTTTCATGTCCTTTTTTACATCTATCTGAAATTTGCTTCATCATTTGCTTGAATTTATTTAAAATTATGTGAAGGTGAATCTTTTCTACTACTGCTAGTAGCAGCACAGACAAGACGAATACCAGGGTTGCTCATTTTTTGTGAGATATTTACTGCTGGATCTGTGATCTTAAATTAAAAACAAAGACTTAGGTCCATCTCTCTACTACTTGGTCCTTTAGATGCCTCATGCTTGATCCACATATGTGCACACATATTTGGAATAACTCTCTTCACACAGTATATCCTTCTCTTCCTGCTACTGCATGTTAGGGAATCCAACAGATAAAAGTAATGACTTTGATTAGTTTGATATTTGGAGAGTATGCTGACTTCATTATTAAAATATTCTATCTTAATGAAATGGTATATTTAACCGAAAGGTTACTCAATACTACATCATAGTCATAGCTTAGGTAGGAGTTGCACTACATGGTATGATCACTGCCTTAATTTCTGACAGACTGCACTGTGTTTCGTACCACAGTGCAGTAAAGCTGTTCCTTTTAGGACTGAAGTTGGCCATCACAGCTCTGTACTGCATAGGGATGATTACCAACTGCAGTCCCTCACTGCTGCCAGAATAACTAGGACTGACCACTTAATTGTGAGCACTGTAAAGACTAATGTCTCAAGGAAGCATGTTATCCCAGAGCAAGCTCAGCAGAAGACACTTTGGTGTTGAATTCGAAATACAGATGTAATTTGTGATATTATACGACAGGAATACAAGGTGCTGCAACACTTCAGAAAGTAGATGGCTGCTGTACCTCTCAGTATGATATTTTGTAAGTTTTTGTGTTTCAGAAAGGCATGAGCTCATCTCAAATCTGTTATGAGAAACTGTCCCTATGAGAGGTTAGAATGATCTTTCAAGTTAGTGAAAGATCCCAGCAGCAGAAATGCACCAACCATTCCCACTACTGAAACACCTTTTGCAAAAGCTTTTAGGTTTTAGGTTCACATTATACTGAGGTTCAGCTCCTGCAGGAGCTCCTTGTGAAATGCTACCCCATTAATCTGGGAAGTATGAGTATCAAACTTAGAGCTTCCTGACATTCAGAGGTAAGGTGTTTATTTGTTTTTGTTCTTTTTTTTTTCTTTTAAACTAAACTAAAGATCTAAGTGAGGACTTGATTCTGACACTTCTGTTTCACTGCTTTCTCCTTATTCACTAAACTGGAGGTGGGTACAAGTCTCAGCTAGCATCAGAGACTCAATGTGTAGAAATCTGTATTTGAATAGTCCCTCCAAGTGCCATTTACATTAAATGACAGGAACAGGCATTCCTACACTGCTGTAAGACAAAGTGATTTGTACCCTTAAAGTACCTCTCCCTCCCTTGAATAAATGGAGATGCAAGAAAGATTAGCTGAAATTTAAACCAACTACTTTGGTCAAATTAATCCTACCATATTTGTCTGATAAAAATGCATTTGTGCATCTAATTCTATATTTAATTGAGGCACTGCCTCTAGTTCTATATCTTTGGACTGTCATGACCTCCAGTGTATGTAGCTGTACAATGAATGGTGCTGAGAAAATTTAGAAGAATTTCTATGTTTCAGCATCAGGTGCTCGTGGCACTTATCTACTATTTTACTATCTACTATACTATGCTATATCTACTATATTAATACCAATTATTAATTATAATATAATTAACTTGGGCTTTCTGACAGCATTCAAAAAATGTTTGTATGCTACAGCCATGACAGTCTGAGCCAAATACCTAATTATTAGTTTCATTCTCTGAGGTATTTGGCCAACAATCTAAAAGCTGTATATCAAATGTAGTTATCTTACAGTAGCTTGCATGTACAGGTGTGGGCACTATATAAACATTTGCAGATAGCAAATGGAGGTACAAACTCTTTTTAAGGCATTTTGTCCCCAACAAATGACTATTTTATTAATACTTTAAAGATCTTATGATTTCTAAGCATGTGTATATGCATGAAATACATAGAGATTTTACAAGTAAAGAGCAGTTGATTTTTATGCTGAAAGAATTTACAGAAGGTGATAACACCTACAATACCTTACGTGAGAGAATGTGGAGGGGTTCACTGGTGAGAAACAAGTTTGATAGCAATTCCTGTCAGAAAGATACTCGAATACAAAATAATTAGAGATGAGGGGAAGGAAAATGTTTGAAGAGGTGGAGGGTATGAATAGATAATGTGTAGGTACAAAGCCACTTTCTATTTTAAGGTTGGACATAATCTCACCACACATTAGAGCAGCAACTGCCTATAAGTTAAAACACCAAGCTTTCTGGACTTCCTCTTCAATCAGTGGACAGAAAACTTTCTGGGGATAATTTACCCTGTATTAAAAAGAGAATAAATTGAGATAATTAGTGATAATAAGATTTGTTAGCATCACAGTAGTATTTTCAATTACAGACTTTTTTCTTAACAGTAATATCCATGCCAAGTGTTGCATTTCATTTAAAACATTTTATGTTAACCTGATTTCAGTTTTAATGCATTTAAGAATCCCATTAATTTAAGTTGTAGAAATAACTTGTAATTTAATGACACATTTAAAGCTGGAAACCTTTAAAAGAATTCTAATCGATGAGGAAATCTAATATTTCTTGGTTTCTCTCTTGGTCAGTTAATATTGTAAAGAAATGAAAAATACAGGTACAGTACTACATGATGTAAAATAACAGAATCCCAGAATGGTTAAGATTGGAAGGGTTGAACCTCAACTCTTATGAGAATAGAAGTTGTGGTAAATTGTGAGAAGCTGATACAAATTACAGATAATACCATAAGAAATGGACAGATCTCTTAGGTAGTTAAGAGAGTGGTTTGAGAGAAATGGCCAAACTTCAGACAATTAAGCGGGAATTGTAAAGGACCAGTACCAAGATAACCATCTCTTTAATACAATTTGGTGTTAAGATTAATTAGGTAACAATAACATTTGGGTACACATATAGCAAAACTAGGACCAATAGGAAAAAAGTAGTTATAGGAGGTTTTTTTTATTTGGGAGGACAGAGTGGCAGAGAAGGCTGGCTGGGAGAAGTACAGGCATGAGAAAATGGAGCGAAAGCAGGATAAAAGTGTTGGTTTCATGCAAGCTACCTGCTGCTCACTGTGCTTTTCTGGCTGAGACCTGCACCTTATCACCACAGTTTTTCCTATCTGCTTACTGAAGTAGTAATTGGTTAATCCTAAGTATTTTTGATGTGAGAGTGTATGTGTTTTATGTGTCTGATGTACTAGTCAACTTCAAGTCAGATTAACCAGGGAGTAGGATGAAAGATCTGGATGCCAGCAACTGGGTGTAACAAGGTCTGAGTACTACTGTATGGGTCACAGCTGAGACGGGCAGCTAAAGACCCCTGAGTTGTGTGAGTGGCTGTGTGTGTTCTTGTAGCAAACTTCAAGATGCATTAGCCAGCGAGACCTGCATCTGGAAAGACCTAGGTCTGAGATGGTCAGGGACCATGCCCTCCAGGTTCATGGGATCTTGCATAGACATCAAGTCTGTGCTACAGGCATGTCCGTCAGGCATCCAAGAATGTCAGTGTGTATGTCAGGCAAATGTAGGTTAGGTCTATGTTCTGCCAGTAAGCTCCAGTCCTCATGTGTACGTGGCCATACTTGATGATAATGTTAGTTTGTGCCTTTGCTGGCACTTAGTCGCTGCTAATCTGTGTGGTTGGCCATGTGTATTTTGCGTGTGCATTTGCATCTTTGTATTTCTCTAATAAAGACCGATAGGTTCATGAGCATTTTGGTTGTACATAAAAACTCTGCAGTGACATTTATACCTTCTCCCTTGGAAGCAAGAAAAATAAAAATGACAGGTTAGTGAATAGAAACTAAATGAAACCAAACTTGGCAAATAACGTATTAATTACAAAAAAAAAAAAAAAGTGAATTTCAACTTGACGGTATTTCTTAAATTTAAGTTTTATAGTTTCCAAACATCGTTGTGTTCTACTCTGGGTGCAAGTATGCAATAACGTTGTTTTTTGCTAATGGATTAGAAAAGCTGAATGTATTAGCCTTGCTGAATAGATAATATAGCTGTATTATTTACATATAGAAAAGTATTTTCCTTTTCAATATGAATGGTATTCCACTTGAAGAAAATTGTACTATTAGAAACTATTATCTAAAAGCCTAGCATATTAAATTTTCATTTATTTGTTAAGTAAAATGTGTAATTTGTTTTCATTCAAAATTGAATCATTTTGACTTGCACAGCTTTAGTTAAAACACATCTGATGCTTATGCTTGAGGCTAAAAAGACTAATAATGAGCAAACTATTAAATCCACAAAGTAATGAGTACTGAACATTAAAACAGGTGCATTATGGAAACTACCATATGTTTTGAACTGAACTTTGTTCAGAATTCCTATAAACTTCTTCTGGTATTAAAAAGTAAACTGTCGCTCATCTGTAACAATCTGACATGTACAGATAACAGATGGCTTGGAGGGCCTTACAGCTTCTTTTTCTCCATAAGGAAGTGTTAAAAATGAAGCATATAATCTATTATTTTCCTGTGCCCTTTTTATCACTTTCTGACTAAACAGAAAAGTGATGTATTACAGGGCAGTTGCCCACACTGTGACATTTCAGATGTGATTATCAAAACGCAGCACACTGGTCGTTGAGGTTTTTTAAATGAATGTGACAGGAGTTAGCATTTCACAAGTGCACACTGTGTAATCTCAACACTGCAGTATTTCAATGGGCCATCTGTAAGCCGCAGCAGGAGTTCCCACAAGTCCATGGCACAAATTTTACATTTCTTAATCTGTATAAATCTACAGGCTGCTATTGGGGATTTTCTCAAAATATTCTTGGAAAGTATCTTTTAAGGCAGTACGCTTTGCAGAGACTGAAGCCTTCATCTAAGCTGAAGTTCAGCCAGTTCCCAATATCTGTATCTCTCAGCAGCTGCTATCTTCCTCAAGGGCAGCGTCTTTAAACTATGCAAACTGCAGAAGAAAGCAAATCAATAATCAAAAGCTGGATGACTTTTATCAGTCTCTTTTTTTGGGTATTGGTCAGACACAGTGGTATGGCAAAGAGAATTATGCTGACTATCAAGCAGAGAGACGGGAAAGCAATAGGATCACTTAGACTAGTAGACCAGGAAGTAGGAAAAGTCATTATTTTGAGACGTTGCTGATAAACTTTCTTTGTTGCTATTATTTTCACCACTTCAATCTTTCTCTTGGTCTTAGCTTCCCTGAAAGCTTCAGGGGGAAAAAATTGTTTGATGCTTCACAGCTTATACCACTGTCTGGATGCATACTGGTACCTGACTGCCAGGTTACACATCCCTGATGCAGATGATCATGCACCAATAATAGAAAATAAAAAGAATATCTTGTCTGCTTATACAAGATAGCTGCTTACGAAGTATGCTAACAAAACTTAGACTGTATGTTTATATACATGCTTGCACAGCATCACTATGAATAATACATTGACCTCCGTGCAGAAACATATCTCTGTGATTCTGCCAATGACAGAAGTACCACATCTATTATTGTACTGGAGCTATTACTGATTTATCTATACCATTAAACATCTCTGTAAAGAAACAATACATTTCAAATCATAGAGGTTTTTAAGGTTTTCTTCCACAGCTCTGTTTCTTGATATTCCTAAATAACTTTACAGCTTCTTTTGCATCAGGGGCATGAGGTTGTAGAGGGAGATAACCAGTGAGCTTTTGTGAAAATTTTCACTGATCTAGTTTATATCGCTTTACAGTCCTTTTTGTATTCACTGAGGAGTGGTATACAAACACCTCTTTTTGCATAAAACTCTTCATGTTGATTTTTTTTCCCCATCCTCCAAGGAGGGTGAACTTGGTTCTATTTTCACTATATTCAAGGGAGATTTTTCAGACCCATTATGAGACGCTATATTTAGTGCCATTTAGAGGACTGGAGGGGTTAGAGCATACAGGTGATGGAAGTACAAAACACTACCAAAGATCAACTGTGACTATAAGTTATGGTCCTCTGTGAGCTACGTAAAATCTTTTGTTGGTCTCCATTTGCTTCTTACTGGATGTAGGTTTTTATATTGCACACTACTAACAATGATTTTTTTTGTATTAATTGTTTGTGTCAGCGGGGTAGCTCAGACACGAGTTGTGGCAATTTCTTATGTCAGACTGAGTAGTCTTTATTCTCCTATGCTTTCATTAAAATATAAAAATGTATAAGTAATTTCACCATTTTAAGATAACTTGGAGTCACGACATATGTAAATACTGTCCACCGGTTCCAGGTTTCTCCAGTATTATTCCATAGCACAAAGTGATTTCAAATCTCTTTTGCTGTTAGGGTAATCTTAGTTCTGGGAATAAACCAAACTCTCTGGTATCCAAAGAAATTATTCATGTTCTGTTCTTACTAAAATATCTACAGAAAAGTAAGACTATAGGTTTATATTTGAGAACATACGTATATATTTTCCCCTAATGGTATATAAAATGTGTAAATAATAGATGAAAACACCACAATAGAACTATTTAAAGTAACATGAAAAATATAGTCTTAACACATGGAGAGGGGGAAACTGGTGATCTGACTACTTTGTGAATATTCAGTTGTATTATAACAGTTTTCTGTTAGCATTGCAATCTAACATTTGTTTTATGGGACACAGAGCTTTCCTGGAGATGTCTGATGATGGTTTAGATAAACTAATCTGTGACCTTAATGAAATCCTGACCACAGCCAAAAACAGTATTTGAAGAAGGTCCTGATCTGCTAAAAGCATAAAATAAGGATGAGAGAAGACACCTTGGTCACGTGTCCTCCTTTTACCTTGTAGGATTAGCTGTGGCTGCGGCACCTAATCCATTTTCTCTGCTTTTTAACAGCCTAAGGAAATATTGTCTTTAACATTATGTTTTATTCTCGGTGTACCATGTACTCTTCATCTCCTTTGACAATAAAATTATAGTTCTGCTTAGATGATGAAGTTTTATGGAAATAGCAATTTTTTTAACTACTCAACATAAATGTTGAGTATATGCTGTTGAAAAGAGTTAAAAAAAAAAAAAAAAAGAGTTGAAAAGAGTTGAGACTCTTATCAGGAGAGGCATTAAGGGATCTTTTGTGCATCACCCCCTTTTCTCCTACCATAATACTGGCAATTCACAATATCCTACGCTGCTGCAAAGTGCCTTTTCCAAAAAATAAAAAATTGTGGTTAAAAAAAAAAAAAACAAAATTTTGCAGCATTCAGAAAAGTCATCAAAAACCTTAGTATTTATACATAATAATGTATTATTTAAGTCTACTAAGGTGTAATGAGATTCTGCATTGCACACAAATCAAAATTTGGATATCTCTAATTTTTCATACATACATATAATCTATTTGAGTTTACAGTTCAGCAAACTGAGAGCATCCATTCTGCCCCACTGTGAGAAACATACTAGTAGCTAGGGAATCCAGAATCAAAACATGCAGTGTTGTAAATTATTAAAGGAGGGTTGTTTGTCCTGCTAACCCATTGATTGTGCATAGTGATGAGTTGGCATGGTATGCTTGAACCGATACCTCAGCAAGTACTGTCAAAATGAGTTATTCATGAATAGTAGGCAAATACCTGTCTCGAATCCTTATTTCATCTGGAATCCTCTGGTAAGCAAAATGATTCCCACTGCCATTGTACCATTAAACTGTGGATGTTAGACTGCATCATATTATCTCTGTGTGTGTAACTGAAAAAAATCATTAACATTTCTCTAAGAGACGGTCTTTCCTTTACATGTAATAACATTTTTGCACCAGCATGGACAACAGATAATCAGGAATTTCATGTTGATTCATGATCTTTTTGTACCTCCTGTGTTTGTTCCACATTTCACATTTTGATTTGAACAATGGCAGTATGTATGACATCAACTGAGAACTAAGCTTCTGTTCTTATGTTATTATTCAGATGGATTCTTCAATATTTCCAACACCAGGCTGTGCATTTACAATGCATTGTACTTTGCATACTGTCCCATTTTAGGCACCAGTCTCATTCTAGTCATTGGGTACACATACATGTTTTTTTTGTGCTTTATTTTACTTTTACTTATAATATTTTTATTTTTATTAGTAATGGAAAAGGCATGAAATATATTCAATGCATTTTTCTTTTTTTTTTCTCTCATTTCTCTTATTAGGCCTGTATTTCATAAACCCCTCGTTGCAAAAAAAAAAAAAAAAAAAAAAAAAAAAAAAAAAAATCTTTTCTATGAAGGAAAAGAAAAAAAAACACTGAAAATGCAATGTTACACAGCTTTCTGTTTTTTAGCATGGCTTCAGAGGAAAATACCACTAATCATAACTACTGGTGCAATGTACTGCATAGCAATAGGATAAAGGCCCAAAGTTATGATGCTGTATGCATATGAATGATGCATATGAATTGGAACTGAGGTATAGATCTGAATTTGTTTTGCAGATTGGTGTCTAATCATCATGAACATATACAATGCAATATCAAGTCTTACATTATAGCCACTGGAGATCAAGTCAACAACATCAATATAGAGAGTTCAGAGAGTACAAACCCTGAAGTGATAAATCAACCCACAGATGACTGAGTAGCTCTCTAAACTGCAGTAATCCTGCTCACAAAATCTCTGATGATAGCGTCTGGTTTGACGCTGCAATGTAGATGACTGAAGTGAATTTTATCCGTGGTTTATAACATGGGAAAAAGGCTAAGGCCTTGCATCCACTTGACAGCTGATGCTGCCAGTTATGCTGCCTTTTCCAGAGGGACGGTGTGGAGTGCGTCAAAAGCTAAGGAGAAAGCTCATGGAAAAGAAGAGAGTGTGACTGAAGGACCATGTGGCTAGGTGAATAAACAAAAACCTGTAAAAGGTAAAAATTATCCAATGCCCTGATGGCATTTCCTTTCATCCTGTGTAAAATTCAAGTCCCAGGAGACTCAAATGGAGTGTTATGCTGAAGAGTTGGGAGGTGAGATAGAATTTATTTCTACTAGTATAAATGACAGGAAATTTGTCCCTGCCTCATCTGTGTGCTTTTTTTTTTTAATGCTTTTTTTGCTCTGTCTGACCTTATTCTTCTGTTACATGACATTCCCTCACTATAACCCTCTCATGTAATACAGTGAAGTGACCCTTTGCAGTGGGAACTGAAAAATGCACATAGAGAAGTGGGGCAGGCTACTTTGTGCAAGGGCATATGAAGCAGAAAACCCACCCTAGTAAAGTAGTCAGGTAGACAAACAATGTATTTCATGAGAGGAAGCTTGGCTCTGAGCTAGTAAGCATCTCTTATCACAGCAGCAAAGAATAAGAAAGGTTTTGCCTTGTTCCAATAAGTCTCTGAATAAAAAAGCATAAGTTAATGCATGGAATATAATGCACATCGAACTGGTTTATTATATCCTTCTTCATTACTGGAAATTAGTATTAATATATGAATGGGGTAAGGGGAACTGAAGTGTAGATGTGACCTGTCATTTTCATCTCTGCAAGAAGAGAAATTTCTTCTGTAATGCTTTCACACACGCTATAAAACACATTTTTAAGTGCATATATTCATATATATATATGTACGATTTTCTCTTGTGAAACCATTTATAAATGACTGGAGCCATGCACGGTGGGGGGGAGAGTCATAAACATTAGAAATGGAGAATACAAATGCCTACAGATATAAGAGCGTGCTTCTTCCCACGCTGCAGGACTGTTCCCTGCAGAGGAGCTGTCAGCAGTTTGCTGGCAACGTTCTTGTTTCCTCTCAACATGCAGAAGCACAAGCCCGTTGTCAGCACAGCTTCCAGAGGGGATTGGTAGCCAAAACTTATCCCCTGTCTTTTGTTTTTGATAGATGAATGAATATAGCTTGAGCTTCCTCTTGACTTGTTGAGTTCAGCATTTTCTGATGAATGGCATCCTTCCCTCGTAAAGGCTATGAAAAATCCTTTAAACTGTGGATTTAATGCTTCTCTCTCTTTTGTCACAGAAAGAGCTAGCAGGATTCAGGCCTGAAAGGCATATTATCTATAAATGTCATGTATCAAAATGAAAGAGGGGAAGAATCTTCTGGATGACATAGCAAGCGAACCTGGGCTCTTCACCATAACGCTGGCTTAAATCAGGCAAGGATCGATGTTATGAGACGATTGTCTCAGGTTATTGGTATTGCTCTATTTCAAAGGATTGAAACTTAGTTCTACTACCCACAAAGCTAAGCTATGTTTCTTATGAGTGTCTCGTTTGGGAGTTAATGGGGTGTAGGCAGAAAGCACTGAAGACCCACAAGTCCAAATCCTAAGGCCAATCTTTTACTTTTGCATTCCTAGCTGTATAAGTGTTTAGGACAGATAAATTGGCCCTTATCACCACTGTGAAGTCCAGCTTAACATTAAAATTATCTTTTGAGCTCAGCAGCAGAGAATTAGCCCCATGATTATGACAACCCAACTCAAAACTCTGGGCAGTGCAACGACAGTCTCTTGTGTTATATGACACTAGATTGAGAAGTGCTGAAGCAGGCGTGAGACAATGTCAAATCCTGTTAAGTCAAAATGTGATTAAGGTTTCACTGGATTGCATTATGTTAGAGAAGATGGCATCTAGCTAGACTGTTACCTCAGTTATTTTGTGAGGTGTCCTACTTAGTCTACATGTCATGATATACAGCATGCACAGTGATATCAGACTGACTTTTTTGTTACTCCCAATAAGTTTGCTGGTCACCTGAAGGAACTCAGAATAGGTTCCATTCTTAACATTCTTTAAAAACGATCTTTTGTGTTTATATAGCTATTTATTTCTTATGTGGTGTTTGGCAATCCTACTCTAAATGATAGGCTGGATTTGCTGAGGTTGTCAGTATCTGGTCCTCTTCCTATTTTAAAAGAGGTGTTAAATATCTGAATACACAGGCTGTGTCCCAGTCCTTCCTATTTCTTTGTTGCAAAATAAATTAAGAATACAATAAATTCGACGAAACTACCAAAGTTCCTTTCAATTATATTTACTAGCATTACTTTCTTTCTCACCTCTGTCTTCCAAACTTAGAATAATAGTTTCAGACTGATGTCTTGTTGCCTGGACTCACCTCAGAAAAGACATCAGGACCAAGAAGTCAAACTAAAAAGGCAGAGGTTGCTGTTGGATGTCTGAAAAGTGCAATCTTGCATATTGGATGCTTTAAAATAAATTTTCTGCAGAAAATCAGAAGCTAGCAGGTTACAGTGTTTTCTGGGAGGTTATCATTACGTGGCAACTGGCGGTAGCACAGTTGAGCTGCAGAACTGATCCATCTCACAGGGAAAATCTGTAGACTTAATTAGAATAATCACATTACAGATGTCTTCCAATCATGATGTAATAGGATATCAAGTACATGTGGAAAAGGAACTGACAAGATGATGATGTAATAATTGGAGTGTTGCAAAGTTACATGAAATGACACTCAAATAGAGGTCAACTCCTGGGAGTAGTCTCTGGCCTCCAACTTGAATAAGACTAATAGTTTCATATTTCAGATCAATTAAAATGTTGGAAGGGGATGAAAGCATCAAGATTAAACCTTAGTTAAATTTTCTCCATCTCACTGGGATCATAGAAATGCAAATTCATAGCAGATATCACCTTTTTCATTGTAACACTAGAGCTGTATCGATTGGCTCCTCATAGTTTAATAGCTGACCTGACATTGAGCCAACAGCTGCAACAGAATATTTTGCCATTTTACTGTCTGTTCACCTGTTGTGAACATTTTAAAAAATGCAAATTGAATTCCACATAAAAAGACACAATTTGAATAGAAAAACAAGAACATGCTGTTTGCAGGAGGAAAAGTCTTCATCAGATCAGAGTTTCCAGCAGCCTTAACAGTGATGTTGTCTCATGTTTCTTACAATGGTCAACATTCTTGCTCAGGGAAGGAACATGAGAAAAAAGGACATGCATAGTATAACCACAAAATGCCTTTTAGCAGTGGTGAAGGTAGGGATTTCTAAGCTGGAGACTGGATTCTTGTGCTTCGTATCTACAGGTGGAATTTTCTTCAATGTATGTGTATTATCAGCTATGAGAATTTCTCATTTAGCTTGGTTAGATGGCTGCCAGAAGGTTTGGATTCAGTGCTCCCTGGCAGTGTATGAGGGAAGTCATACTGTCCGCAAATCTGAGGATCGTACTGGCTTCAGCTGGGTTTTCACCCACCAGTAAAAAATAGGAATTGACTAACACTGGATAGCAAATCAAATTAAGAACGTGAATGCCACTTAAAGATTTTCTAAATGAGGGCTCCCATAAGTAATTATAACTTTTGTGCTTTAATGCAATTACCTATATATGTCAACTTAAGTGCAATTCCACAGCTACAAGTTGAGAAGCACTAGTGGTTGGAAGGGCAGAACAGCCAGGTCCTTTTCCTATCACTTACAAATGGAATATGTGGATTTGAATACATTCTTTGTGCTCACCTCTGTTTGCCTGAAACAGCTTTCTCCTTATATCTGTCTGAACTTAAAAATCCTCTTACAACAGCTAGAGGCACTGAATATGAAAAACTCAATGCTGGCAAGGTTGGCACCTCACTTAGCGTGTTTGCAAATCCTTTTTTGTTTTTTCTCTTTCTGTCGAAATCAGAAGTCTAAGTGCACGGCATGAACAGACTAGCCCTGACTATAGCTTAAATAAGCACCTCAGTAACTACAGTGACTGGAAGACTAGAATATTTTTGCACTCGCTAGGCTCTTGTATGTTGCTTTCACTAGTGGAGAAAACCTGTAAAATATGGCCAGGTGATACATGAATAGTTGGTGATTTAGATGCCATCAAACTCAAGACATAATCACATGGAAGTGACAGGGTATTGCCAGTGTTTAGGGCATTTAACATCAAATGCTCATAAACTTACTAAAATTTAAATTGGCATCCCTAATTACCAAATACATCTCATCAGTTTCTGTCACTCACAGCACAAATGTGAAAAGTTGGCAGAGTTAGAGCACTTTACCACTCTGTTTACTGAAGGGCAATCTTTATGAATTTACCTCTGGAGAGTAAAAGACTTCTGACTTTGCAGCGCTACATCAGCTGCTCTTTCTTCTCTTGCATACAAATACTTTTTCCTGATGCTTCATTATGAAGTGAACTGCTTTAGAAGTCGCCATCACTTTTATATGGGTAGCAGTGCTGAATGATTAAATCCTATTGTCTGCACTTTCTGTAGAAGTCATTAAAGTGGAAAAGAGCTACCTCTAAATTGAAATTCTGCCTTCAAGGTCATTATCATTTTACCTCTTCTGCCTTGTCTGACACATACCGGTATATACTGTAAGAGTAGACAGATATACCCAATTTCCAATTAAAAAACAAAGCAATACAATGTGTCTAGCCAGAAAATGGGAAAATATCCATCAGCACAGTGCTCTTGCAGCCTTTAGTTTTCATGTCAGTGACCCATAGAGCTATTCTTAAAGCCTTCCATTCCCCTTTTTTTTTCCATAAAATGTTGCTTGTTCATCAGATTTGTATAGATGTGATGGTGAGAATTGGTCTGATTCTACATCTTTCACCCGAATAACCCCCAAAACATAATTTGAAATTAAGGGAGGCATATTTTCCTTACGCTCTAATTGTTCACCTGTCTTAGACTCATTGCTAACCCTGAATGCTAATTATAGTGATATCAATGATATTGTAATAGCTTTGGTGGGCAAATCTGATTGAACACTCACATAGAAATGATCCTGTGCATTAGCTGGCACACACTAGCAGCTGGAATTTTCTAGCATTAAATATGGGTTTAATAAAGGAAAGAAAAATAAGTATACCAACATCCTCATATACGAGCTCTGTTTCTGCAGAAAATTACTTGAGCATGTTCAGTGAAATTGGTCTATCTAGGGGGTGAGAAATATCCTCTGTCCATCTAGCAAGGTAATCAGTCAAGAACTGGCATAGCTTGTGCAGATTCTCCATGCCGTGGCACCAGCTAATTGTAGTTGGATAAAATACAACCAGTTTGCTTGCAGCTAAAGGAGCACCCTGAGGGAACTCACTCTCACGGAAAGCTTACTATCTTATCCCAACTCTCTAAAACCAAAGAAACATCATGAGGGGAAACTGAATTATCCAACTAATAGGGCACTGGATTAGGACACTGGGACACTGGGGTTGAATTCATCTTTTACAGACAGGAATCTATACATTAGATGTCTCTGAACTAACAGCCCTGAATACTTCAAAGGAACTGTTCATTTTACTTGTCATCTACTTTGGATGTGATTTGTTCCTCTCTGCCTATTGATTGTAAAGGATATAGTAGCTTTGAATTTAAACTGTGTTTTTTAGGTACTAAAGTGAAAGTGAAGAAGTCCTGCTTATCTGCTCTCACTGGCATTTTGCAAATCTCCACTTGTTTTCTCTTCCACCTTTGACTTGTGTCTATTTAGAATTGAAGCTCATTCGGGGCAGAGGAGGTACTCTTTCTTCCAAAAGGCTTGTAGCAATGGGATTGCGTTATCTTTTGGGATACTTAGAGACTACTGTAATACAAATTACAACAGAAGCTCATCTTTAAATTTGTCTCAAGAGTTAGTGCTTATCTACACCCATGTTCACTCATCTGTACATTTGTTTCACATGCAAGAAAGCATAATCCTTGGAATGAATTGCAACTGTTATAAAAGATAAGTAACTGGTGAATAACAAATGGTACCAGAGTGTGTGGGAGACATACTTAAATATTCTGTCAGAAATAGAATTGTTGTAATTCTCCTCCATTTATTCTTCAGATCACTGGTTACAGGTGATCAGGTTCTTTTGGGAAATTACAACAGGTTATGATTAAAAATAATAATAATAATAAAAAAATCAAATATTTTTAGTAGGGATATTTTCAAAGAATTTTCGACGAACCTTTTTTCCATCAACATTATTTAGAATTTTGCCATTATTTCAATGGTAAAATTGTTACATCTTTTGTAAATGAAGGGGAAATCAGAGCAGTGCTGATAACTTGAAGTTGCTCGACTCATGACTTAATGTGCATTTGTATGTAGCCAGATTTTCATGTGAGCATGTTGTAGTCATAGTCCATATTGGCCAATGTATGGAAGTTATGGTCCAGAGCAATTGCTGACACCTATGTGCGTTTCATCTCTACCTCTCTGAGCACCTCTGGGTCTGATCAAGTCATGAGCTGTGGGGCAGATGAATTTTTTCTGACATAGTCATGTATGTCAGCAGTCATTCTGCTTTGTGTATCAGGGCCAGAGTAAAGAAATACATGGTTTGCCACAGAATAAAAGGTTATAGTCTCTTCTCCAGCCAAGTTAGTTTATCTTTCACTATGAGCCTTTGGGAATTTAATCATCTGGAATGGAGCTAGCGTTAGGAAGTGTGCTTGAATTTCGATCACTGCTCTCCTCACAACTCTATGAATAATAGTACCACTGCAAAAAGGATAATTTTACCTCTAGCTGTGTGTAGGTTACCCTAATCTAATAAAAACAACAACAACAAACAATAATGCTAGTACATCCAGAGGCATTGCTTGGCTTGCAAGAATAAGTTTTCAGGAGGTTTATTCATTGCAGATTTTGGGGGACAGTGACTAGGGTGGCAGTTGAGGGCTTTATTTATTTTATCCTTGAATCTCAATCTCAGCTGTCACATGAATGTGAAAAAATAAAATTTGACTTTACAGGGTAGTTTATTAAACTTCAGTCTTAAGTTTGATTCAGACTTAAGTGATTGTTTCCAATAGTTCTATTTTTTTAATGACTCATTCATTCCTCTTATGAGTGGGATTCAACATTTGTTTGTTGGAATGTAAAGATCGCAGAATCACAGAATTGTAGGGGTTGGATGGGACCTCGAGAGATCATTGGGTCCAACCCCCCTGCCAAATCAGGTTCCTTAGAGCAGGCTGCCCAGGTAGGCATCCAGACTGGCCTTGAATATCTCCAGAGAAGGAGACTCCACAACCTCCCTGGGCAGCCTGTTCCAGTGCTCCGTCACCCTCACCGTGAAGAAGTTCTTTCGTATGTTGGTGCGGAAATTCCTGGGCTCCATTTTGTGGCCATTACCCTTTGTCCTATCCCTGATGGTTGGGTTGTGGTGATTTTTTATTTGTTTGGATTTCTTCTGTAAGGCTTGTTGCTTGTAATGTATGAACAAAAAAATTGCACAGCAAATTTACTGTAGTGACTTAACATTGAAAATATAGCAAGGACTTATAACAATTTTAACCAACTGGTCTTTTGCATGCAATTTTGTGTTCAGCTACCATGGTCAAAGCAGCATAAACAAGGTTATATCTGGGGTGGCTGAGATCACACCTATCCCAATTTGCAAATGAGTCTTAATATTCCCAGCTGTCAACCAGCTGTGGCTTCTTTCTGACATTATGGACATCATGGCTTGTCACAGACATACCGCTCATAGCGGGTCCTGTTTGTGCTTAAAGCAAGACCTGACTTAACTGTTTGCCGTATTCATAGACTCATAGAATGGCTGGGGTTGGAAGGGACCTTAAAGTCCATCCAATTCCAGCCCCCTGCCATGGGCAGGGCCCCCTGTCCCCAGCCCAGGCTGCCCCCAGCCCCATCCAGCCTGGCCTTGGGCACTGCCAGGGATTGGGCAGCCTCAGCTCCTCAGGGCAGCCTGGGCCAGGGCCTCACTGCCCACAGTAAAGGAAGTGATTTCTTCCTAATGTCTAACCTAAATCTGCCCTCTTTTAGTTTAAAACCATTCCCCCTTGTTCCGTCACTACACCCCCTGATAAAAAGTCCCTCCCCAGCCTTCTTGCAGCCCCCTTTAGGTACTGGAAGGCCACTGTAAGGTCTCCCTGGGGCCTTCTCTTCTCCAGGCTGAACAGGCCCAGCTCTCTCAGCCTTTCTTCATAGGAGAGGTGCTCCAGCCTTCCAATCAGCCTCATGGCCCTCCTCTGGATCTGCTCTAACAGGTCCGTGTCCTTCTTGTGCTGGAGGCCCCAGAGCTGGATGTAGAACTCCAAGTGGGGTCTCACAAGAGCAGAGCAGATGGGGATAATCCCCTCCCTCGCCCTGCCGGGTTGAACCATTGTGCTCTTCACAAGATACTTGAATTCTCTGAAGTCTGTGCACATGTAAGGGTTTTTCCTTCTTTTTCTTTCCAGTCAAGTATATTGGTACTTGTTTATTATCAGATTTATCTTCAGATTTTTACAGTCTCCTTCCCCAATTGCATACTATTATCACCTCTTTATGCTAATGCTTTCCCTAGCTGCCTGTATTATCACCCCTCCATTTATCTTCTTATCATGTGTGATCTACGGTACTCATTAGCTTCCTGTTCTCAGATCACTTTTTGCCTTCTCAGCATGCCAGATGACCCTTTTATCACTCAGCCATGTTTCACAACCAGCCCAGAAAATGCTTCATACTTCCTTAGTATTCCCTCAGCTTTTTATTTCTGTGCTGCTTATTACCTCTTGCCATCCATTTCTCTCCAACAAGCCTTGTTTTAATGCTTACTCAATTAGACCAGGTTTTTGCTAGTACTCTATCAGATGCCTTCATTGCCAGGATAGTACGTTATTGATTTCCACGTTTCAATATATCAGAGTATATAATTCCTAGTGAATTTCTTTCTTGATCAAGCTTATTTAATCTACCCCCTCCTCAAACTCCTCTTCAGACCAGACTTTGTATTCATGAGTCAAACAGTACATTAACTGCTTAACTCATTGATTCTTACACTTTACAAAGTGCTTCATCCATAATCTTACACATTCTGCCTGAATTCAGCCAACTTGCAGTTCTCGCTTTGGATATGGCTACTTAGAGCACTTGTTTAATGTATTTTAGACAATTTATATGCCTGAGTTGATATTTTTGCGGCCACTGCTTAAAACATTTTCAGCTCATTGGCTTCAAGTTACTTAAACTTGTATCTCCTAAAGCTGCCTTCCACTTTTATGATTGTTCATGGTAAATAATGAACTTAAAAAAAAAAAAAAAAAAAAAAAAGGAGGGTTGTTGGGGTGTTTTTTGTTGTTTTATTATTTTATTTTATTTTATTTTTTGTTGTTTTATTATTTTATTTTATTTTTTCATCTTAAAGATCTTTTCATTAGCAGTATGGCTTTTGGTGACTGGAAGATTTGTAGGCTTTTATATATGAATCCTTTTCATAAAGATACTTTCCCTGGTCCTACTTAAAACTTCCTCAGTCTCACAGGGATTTTGATAAGGTAACTTTTCAGCTATCCATAAATCTGATCTTCCTTACAAAGTTCCAACTGCAAAATGCGAACAGCTATGGACATATAATAGAATATCATAAACAATGTAATATGATGACAGAGAAAATGGAAAAGAAGATAAATTAAAGATGTTTGGATAAGCAAATCAGTGGAAGTGACATACTTCATGGGTTGTAGCACTATAAGGAGCAATCTCAGGAATGGATAAAGGTATAGAATGGTTTGGATTGCAAGAGACCTTAAAGATAACTTAATTCCAGCCCCCGGCCGTGGGCAGGGACACCTCCCACCAGCACACATTGCCCAAAGCCCCAGCCAACCTGGCCTTGAGCACTCCCAGGGATTGGGCATCCTGTTCCTTTGCCTCACTGCCCTCATAGCAAAGAATTTCTTCCTTATGTCTAATCTAAAAAAATATTTTCATCTTTTAGCTTAAAACCAATAGAATCACACTCTGTGGCTTTAGTTTTCCTCCTATTTTAAAAGATTACTGAAGTAGTCCAACTTACGTCAGTTATGGATAATGCAAGAATCTAATAATCAACACAGACTTCTGAAGTGGTGGGATCTTATATTTGGATAGTTACCCTAAAATTTATTTTGATTCTTTATTTTTTGAGAGTTTTCCTGTGTTTGATCAACCTCCTGGATTTGGTAAACAACAGTGATTATATAAAGGACATATCTGAGGCTATTCAGAATTTTGCTGAAGAAATAAATAAGTTCTGCAGGAAAACAAAGCCCTGCAGTGGAAAAGGTGTTGACTGAATGGCCCAACACTGAGGATAATTCCTTCCCATTTCAAATTTATGACTCTATGCATACAAAAAACAATCCAGCCACAAATTTTTGAACATGTCTCATTCCCCTCACAAAGTACAATCTTAATAGATGGGAAGTTCTTTTGCTGCAAAACATATACGAGACTAAATCCTGTATAGTTATGGCTGGACTATATGAGTACAGATATTTTTATAGTGACCTGTATTCTGTACTGTGGCTTATCCAGAAGCTGGCTGAGAGGGAGCAAGAAGGTGGAGGATAAGTTTAATAGTAATTAGTTTATTCATTTTCTCTTCTTATCAGACAGGCAACACAAGGGGTTTTCTATCCTCATCACTAATCACCTAGAATATGTTGCAGTGGTCTAACAGAGGGATATTTAATTCTCTGATTATGATGATTAGGAGAAGAGGTTGTAGATGGCTTAGTCCAGCAGAAGGGAAGAACAGGTTATGAGACTATTGCTCTGATGTCAATAAGGAAGTTCACGCAAAGTGACTGCATAATACAGTGGCAATAGAAAAGCATATTGACACTGGGAGACGGGAATCAGAATCTTTCAAAATTCTTTAAATATTGCATTGACTTTGTGCTTATAAGCACTCTGTTGGCAGTCTTACAGAAGTAACCCAAAGGCTACTACTCTCAGGCACAAGTGACAGAGGTTAGAGACCAGTCTAACCTCAAGCCTATACCAGTTCCAAGTTAGACTCTTATTATAGCAGCTATTACTTCAGGGAAAAAAGGAGATAAATTAAACTTGAAATTGCCAGTATTTTTACTATCCAAGTACCCAATACCTTCATCTGAAGGAAACAGATGCATCATATTGGTGTATGCTTATTACTTTCGTTGTGACTGAGATCATTTTAAAACCATTGCAAGTGACTTTGTGAATATGTTGTCAGAAGGAAGGATAAAAGCAAACCTCTTCAGATAATCACAGAATGGCTTGGGCTGGAAGGGACCTTAAAGATCATGTAGTTCCAGTTCCCCTGCCATGGACAGGGACACCTCCCACTAGACCAGGTTGCCCAGAGTCCCATCCAACCTGGCCTTGAACACCTCCAGGGATGGGGCATCCACAGCATCTCTAGGCACTCTGTTCCAGGGCCTCACCATCCTCACAGTAAATAATTTCTTCCTCTTATCTAATTTAAATCTACGCTCTTTTGGTTTAAAATGATTCCCCCTTTTGCTATCATTTTCTGCCTAAGCAAAAAGTTGTTCTCCGTCTTTTTTAAAAGCCCCCTTTTAAGTACTGAAAGGCCACAATAAGGTCTCCCTGGAGCCAGGCTGAACATCTCCCACTCTCTCAGCTTTTCTTCACAGGAGAGGTGCTCCAGCCCTCTGATCATCTTCATGGCCCTTCTCTGGACCCGCTCTAACAGATCAACATCCTTCTTGTGCTGGGGGCCCCAGATCTGCATGCAGGTCTCCAAGTGGGGCCTCAGGAGGGCAGAGTAAAGAGAGACACCTTCCTCGACCTGCTGGCCACTTCTTTGTTGATGCAGCCCAGGATGCAGTTGGCCTTCTGGGCTGCAAGAGCATGCTGCTGGCTCATGTTGATTTTTCTGTCCACCAGAACATCCAAATCCTTCTCCTCAGGGCTGCTCTCAATGAGTTCTCCACCCAGTCTGCATTCATATTTGGGATTTTCCTGACCCAGGTGCAGCACCTTGCACTTGGACTTGTTGAACATGGGCCCACCTCTTAAGCTTGTCCAGTTCCCTTTGGATGGCATCCCTTCCTTCTGGTGCATCAACCACACTACTGTTTCGTGTCATCTGCAAACCTGCTGATGGTGTGCTTGATCCCACTGTCTATGTCATAATGGCTGCTTTTTGCATGAGAGATGTCAGGAAAGGGATATGGTGCTATGCCAAAACTTTACTGACTTCTCCCCCCTCCCCCCCCCCAAAGTGTCCAAATATCTGCAGCCCAGTCACATAGTCATCATACTGTATGGCAGTAGAAACACATGGTATTCCTTCCTTTATCCATCTAGTTATGAGTAGCAGCTCTACAGTCTATTCAGTCAGGAAGTTAACTGCAAAACTTAAAATCTAGTCTAGACCTGCAGTCAGTTTCTCATTGCCTTCCCTCTGCAGAGAAATTTTAAAAGAGGATACCTGCTACATTTTTGGGAATCATATTATAGTTTTCTTTTTCTTTCATATAAATGTGTGATTTTCCCATCAGCCACAAGCTTTCTGAAAATAAAAGTGGAAGCTGCAGAAGAGAGGTGCTTTGCATGAATTGGGTTTTCCTTCCCCGCCCTGAAATAAATGCAGAGAGGATCTAATGAAGTGCATATTTGCGTACAGCTGAAAATCACCATAAATTCCCATCTCACTCGTGTGTACAAATTATTTGATTTTTCACATTATCCATGGATAAGTGCCAGTGAGATTGCTATAGTAGACAAAGGTTCATAAATCAAAATAGAAAATCAAATATATTTTGATCTCTCTTGTTTCTCCCAGCACATGCATATATTTCCTTCAAAAAATGCCACGTATAAAGAATTGCAGCATTAAAGAATTTCAAGTCACTTTAAATATTTGAACATCAAATGTGTGAATGACAGGTTTACTTCTGATCACCATCTCAAATATATAAAGGATCAGATGGAACTCCTTGGAAACTGCTCAAAGGAGAAACTTTTCTTTTTGATACAGTTAGCTGTAATAAAGGCGACTTCTTACCTGAAAGAACCTATGGGATAATTCACAGGCTATGGGATAATTCGCAGTAATGTTCTCAGACACAGAGGCAAATGTACAGTTTTGTGTCCTATGAATGCCTGTATCAAAAGCAGATTCGATGAAATTATTTGCTACCAAACACATCAGATGAAGATGATTTACCACTATCCAAAAGGCTTCTCAAAATGATATTGCAACACAAGCCTTTGTACTGGTTTGATGTCTTTTTCCTGCTTTTTCCACTGAATTTTCTAGGTCTCTTTTCTTCCAGGTTTTATCATTGGCTGACCTGTTGTACATGAAGGCTATATAATGCATTCTATACACAAGATAAATTCATTTGGTATGTGACAAAAATATTGTAGAGCAATGTTCAACTGGAATGGATTTTTTTCCATTTGCTCTTCTGAATATCAACTCTGCTCCAGTGGAAGCTCAGGGAAGTTTTGCCTTTAGCCTTAGAGAGGCAAAAACAGTTAAAAACAAAAGTGGGTTGTTATAATATCTAAGCATCTGATTTTTCCAGGGGTTTTAAATTCAGTTTATACTGGTATGTAGAGGTCAAGAGAAAATGTATGAACAACCACAAATCTTAGAAAAGGGTACTCATTAAAAAAAATTGCAAGCTAAGTATGCATGAATCCATCTTACAAACTAAGATTTTGAAGTATAACATTGTGTAATGGTCCAACACGTGCGTAAAATCATACCAATTCACTCTCACATTTTTTTCATGGACTAAATCAGTGCAGAAAGCAGCGGCTCTATTTGAAAAGTCTATATAGCAAAACTGTAAATATATGTAAATTGTGTTCTTATATGCCATGTAAAACCTCCTATTTAGAGCTTTGCACAACAGTACTGCACACAGCATCCCGGGGAGGAAGAGAAGTATTCTTATCCCTTTTCTACAGAAAGCTGCGATGTGGTACAGGTAGGGCTGAACTTGGAAGTGCTCTTATAGAAAGTCCAGGCGTTAACTGATGTAAAGAGCACTGTCACCTCCTGCCCAGCCGCTGGGGCCCAGCCTGGTGTCTGGGACCCTGGGTCTCTTCCCAGGCTGGGAGGCACGACTGCCACTTTCCTCTTTGCAGGTCTGAACGGTAGCAAAGATGAGCACTATTTACAGAGACACACAGGCAGGACAGTGACACAGCTGGTCACTCAGCCTGTAGTCCCAAGGATCTGCAAGCTGTCTGTGTTAGCTGCTTAGCTTCAAGCACATTCACCATTTACTAGGCCTGAAAATTCAAATAACAAATAAAGGTCTCTGTTTCCCAAACTAAGCAGTAAGCTGACAACTCTTGCTAGATACCTAAGATGACACCTAAGCCCTGAGAGGTATCATCACAACTTTGCACTTGCTCAGGACAAGCCCTTTTATAAAACAGAGACCTGTCCTCCCAGCTGTCACAGAGCCATGTAAAAGCAGAAGAGGGTCCCACTGTGCTCAGTGTTTTCTGTTGGTTACTTCTAGCAGACGTCTTCCAGCTGGTAGAATATTTTTTTTCTTACATCTGAAGGGACCAAGTCTTCTGACACAATTTTTAGGGAATCGTGGCCCTGAAGTCTATTTGTTTGGTTATTTGAAATGTAATATGCAGTGATGCATGTGATGTTAATACATATAACAGAGCTAAACTGAATCTAACCCAATGGTCTAACCCCATGGTCTACACAAGAAATCTGTGGCAAAGGAACTAGGTGAGCTTTACTCACTCCTCCCTGTCTGTCTTTTTTCATCTCGTCTCTGTACCAGGGAGGCTTCAGAACACACTTACTTCAAGGGATCAAGATGTGCCTTCAATGCCCTATATCAAATTAACGCCCCTTCACCTAACCATGAAGAGCAGCACAGCAGAGGATGTGAATAGATTTAGAGAGCATAGCTGTGTTTCACAGAAGTACAGCAGCTGCAAGCATGTTTTGCTCCCTGCAAGTTTTCCAAGTACCCCTTCACTCTGGGATGTTGGCTCTATATAGATCCTTAAAGGAAACCTCTTTACTCTTCACTGATAAGCTTGATTTGTGTTTTAGAAAGAGGATTCACTAACTGTTGTTTCGTTCACAATCATCTAGTAGTCATCAAGTGATAAAGGCCTTCTGACCACTAATGACTCAGACAGCCTTTGAACTGAAAACTAGAGGCTAAAGGTTTCTTATCCTACTAGCAACCCCCTCCATTAGCATTGTTGGTTGTAATACAGTCGGCAAGGATTGACCAATATTTGTGTTTGTGTTCAGGCCCACGTGCACACACACAGAACAGAAATAATTTAATAGTTAGTGCATACGGTGATGAAAATAAGAGAAATCCTGTTGACACTGCTCACTTATTTGACCCTTTAAGCTAACAGGTGTTTAGTTTCACTGGGACTTCAAAATTGACATCAAATAGGATTCCTAGTGAGTTTCACATTCCTTGGCAGGTAACCAGATGATACACTGTATGTCTAGTAAGCCCATTTCCACACTACATTAGGAATTTATCAAAGCAAGTCGAATCACTTCTCTACAAAAATGAAGGAATCTTGAGAGAATTCTGTGTCTGCACCTTAAGTTCTCCTTCTGTCCCTGCTTGTGATTTATAATTAGTTGACATATTACCTTGAGCTGATATTGAGTTCACACTGGCACTTTCTTCAATAATAAAAAGTTTCCTTTAAAAAAAAAAATACTATAGAATTACTGTACTATAAAGCACAACTAAATTGAAGCACTAAATTGCCATCTGTATAATTCAAAGCTGTGTGCCATATCTCTGCAAACTAATCTGAAACTACCTCCAGATCATTGTGTTTGTCAGAAATTGTGCTTTATATCTTTACATTTTCTTCTGAAAGAAGTGCTACTCTGGATTACAAGAAACAGTGACAAAGTATTGTTCATATCTATATTAGTATTCATGTCTTAATAGATTTTATGCTTTTTCAGTCATGTGAATTACTTTACTTTAATGTCATAATGCAAGAAAAGAAAAGAAAAGAAAAGAAAAGAAAAGAAAAAAGAAAAGAAAAGAAAAGAAAAGAAAAGAAAAGAAAAGAAAAGAAAAGAAAAGAAAAGAAAAGAAAAGAAAAGAAAAGAAAAGAAAAGAAAAGAAAAGAAAAGAAAAGAAAAGAAAAGAAAAGAAAAGAAAAGAAAAGAAAAGAAAAGAAAAGAAAAGAAAAGAAAAGAAAAGAAAAGAAAAGAAAAGAAAAGAAAAGAAAAGAAAAGAGAAAAGAGAAAAGAGAAAACATATATCAGTTAGTGGATATGCTTTTCAAATGTGTAATTTGCCAGTATTCATTGCAATTTCAAATGCTTAGTTTGACCATTTCCATATTATTTTTCTGACTAGAAAATTCCTATATTCATTTTATTGATAAACACATCTGGAAATCTTGCTTGAAGAAAAGATATTTGTGCCGTACAATTTGTTAACTTTCAGAATTCTCCAGAGAATGGGCAAATATTTCAAGAAGTTTTGTTTTGTTTTTATGTGTGTGTGTGAGCACGTTTGTGTGTAAGGCTATGTGCTTTGTTTTGTTTTAGAGAGAAACAGTCTTTTCAGACTAGACAGAGAGGAATTTGATTTTTGAGTCATTCATAATAAAATTGCCAAGCACAACACAAGATCTCCGGTAGAGTAGCAATTTTTCCTATTTCTGTGGGAAAGGAGAAGGGGAGTGAAATTGTAGATGGAGGACTGGAGAAGGGAACAAGGAGAATCTTGGAAGATGGAGCTTGTAGAACCTAGTGCTGCCAGGAATCCTTCAGATTTGGCACTGTTTGAATCCATCCTGCCCTGCCCAAGTGGTGCCTCCCACTGCACACTTTCCCACCTATTCTCAGAGGTTTGTTTTATTTAAGATTCTGAAATAGCTACAAATAAGTGCTGTATTTCTATTGCTTATTTTACCTAATGCTTGATAACATTTTATACAGAGTTTCTAAACAGTTAATGCATAATGAATAGATTAGAAAACTTTGCTAAATGAATGATTACAATCTCAGCAGGAAGAGGCATGCACTCTGGATTGTGCTCCATAGCAATTAATGGATCTAATTTATGAGAGGAGGCTATTCTCCAATTAACCCCATATTAATTACATAAAACTATAAAATATGTATGAATATATGGAAAAGTGTAGATTATGCTGTGGTTTGGACTACAGTGGGGGGTACTTATCACAGAAATAAAGGGTACTGACAAAACTACTTCATGGTAAGGAAATGATCAACACTGCTTTGAAATATACTGAAACTTGCAGTATTAATTCTTCTGTCTTTTTATAGTTTTGCTGGTGGTGGTGGTGGTATTTTTTTTCTGGTTTTCACAATCTGTCCCATACTTCAGGCAAAGATCAGATTCATAGCAGAATCAAATGCTCTATTATGAACTGCTGGAGGGTTTGCCTGTTCCATCTTAAAGTATCAAATCAGGCTCTTTTGGTTTGCTGAATCTTTACAGTTATGAAACCTCTTCTGTTTGACTTTGTTCTGAGGCCAAGCTTTCACTGCCTTTCTTCAGATTTAAGCTGGGTTTTACCTATTTTCTTCTTTTGAGCTGTAGTGCCTTTTTTTTTTTTTTTTGATTCTGTAGCTTATTATCAGCCTTGGTGGCTACATTCTGTGGCTTAACCCTTTTCAGTGGCATTGCTTCATAACTCAGATTTTTCTGAAAATGCTGATTTGTAAATGGCAAACCTAAAACTTGTTCAGTCCTCAGCTGTGAACAGAATGAGTCCACACGTGCTCTTCCAAGAAGAAAACCATGATTTTGAATTTCAGCAATTCTGACAAGTACCTCTTCTGTACACGCTTGTTCATTTGGCAACAACAATTATCTCTGTTGTAAGTGACTAAAAAGTGAAAATCACATTGTTCACAGCACAATTCTTCTTTGCTTCTTTCAAAATTACTTGGGCAGATATGAGACCTTGAAAACCGTGAACACTTCAAAGGCTATACACTGGAATCTACCTGCCCATAATGATCATGTAGTTGGATATCCTGTAGAACGTGGATCCTTACCATGACTTACTGACAATCACGAGGTCTTTTAAATATGTATATATTCAGGGTATATCACAAAACAAACAATAAATGTTTGTATTAAATACTTTTAATTTGAAATATATCTTCGGTGTTTTTGTTATACTTCATATACTTAAAGCATATAGTTAAATTCATATACTTAAAGCAGATCATTCTGTATTGCAAGCACCTTCTTCAGGTTTGAGTTTAGTTCTGATTTATCATGATTAAACATTATCTGCCCAGCCAATCATCCCATCATAGAAGGCTATTACATTGGTTAAGCATGATTTCCCCTAGGTAAATCCATGCTGACTACTCCTGATCACCTTGTTGTTGTCCTTGACATCCCTTGCCAGATTTAATTCCAAATGTGCCTTGGCCCTCTTTGTCACGTCTCTGCATACTCTGAAAGTGTCCCTGTATTCTCCCCATGTGCCCTGTATCTTTTTCCATAACTGAAGCATGGTTAGTTTTCTTTTCCTTACCTTTTCTCATTTATTATATTTTGTTATTCCTTAGATTCTGCTTCAGCCTGAAGCTTTTATGCACTTTCAGTATACAGTTAGTTCTCTTTTGTGTCTCTTTCTTCCATTTCTTACTTATTTCTTCTTAGCTCTCAAAAGTTACATCCTGGGATGAAAATACAATGTTTGGGATGAGGAAAAGAAAATGTCTTTTCTATGAAATAATACTTTATTTTCTCTAATTTAAATCCATCTAGATGAAGATTTAACTCAGACTTGAATGCTGGATTTCTACTCTGCAGAACAGGGCTATATGTAATGGAATAAACAAGAAGAAAAGAGATAAAAATATCCACCCAGCATTTTTGCAGATATGTCACTATATTATCTTGTCTAAATGGGGAAGTATTAATAATACAATATTAGCAAAGAGAAGCCCAAGGCAGATCAAGAACTATTGAACTCAGTTTTGTACTAGGCAGAAAAGAAAGGAAATGAAGGAAAAGGAGGAAAGGAAAAGGAAAAGAACATATCCCCGTGTCACTGATTCCATGTAGCTGGTAAGTCCTTCAGCAAAAATTCCAGACTTGGGACTTGAAGTCTGCTAGTTTTGCTCGAGTTATCAAGTCCTGAAGTAAAGAAAATCTGCTGGCGCCAGTCCCTGCTGCTGGTCCTTCAGCCTGCTTTTCATTTTCTGGACTGCTTACAGCTACAGAGAAGCCTACAAAGAAATCACTTGCAGACCACTTCTTTCAAAGATTCTTCATCACAAAGAAGCAATTTACATTGCTTGCTCTATCAAGTGCTGTAAAGCAAAATATAAAAGACGATGAATGCCTTGCAGATTCCAACTTACTCAGAGGGACCTTAAAGTCACTCCTAAATAATTTTGTGCATGTTGTTAACAGTTCCTACTAATGAATTACAGGAATATGTCACCTTTCAGCTCCATCCTCTTAACAGATTATTTCTCTCTAGCTTTAAAAAAAAAATAAATCAGCATAGAAAGGCAAAAATCTAGGACGGATCTAGTCTGGGTTTGTGACTAAGAATTGAGCCCACAAGAACAGCAATCCTTCTTCTTCTTACCACCTTCTCAAACTTTTAGGATTCCAGGCAGTTTGTATCCAGGCAAAGATGTAACTTTTGTGACTTGAACTTACCTTTTCAGGGGCTAATGTTCCCATGCTTTGTGGGTGGAAAATTTGTATATATACAATGGAAATAATCTTGTTTTACAAAACTGCTTTTTTTTAAAAAACGTGTTCAGTTGATGATATATTTCTAGGAAAAGTAATGTTTTATAGAGTATTTCTTCCAATTTTGCAGCCAGAGTATCTTCCAAGAAGATTGTTTGGAGGATTTTTGGTTGCTTTTAGCTCATTTGCTAGCCTTCTGTCATGCTAAGGAGAAGCCACTTGCATAATCTGGAAGGTTTTGTATGTAGATGCATACTAATGAAAGGTTATTGGCTGTCAATTAATTTTGTATTTTGATTTTGTAGTTCATTTTACCTGAAGTATATAGTATCCTGATAATATGGGGCTACTGCCTTCAGAAACGCAGAAGGCATTGTAGTGATTCACCACCCAGTCGCTCCAGAACACAGAACTGTTAGCAAGCTTAGCAAAACCTTAATGGCATAAATGGTCTAACTTGAAAATAACATGATGGTTTGCACAGTCATCCTAAAGCTTTTTTTGTTTCTGTCCACTGAAGCATGTGGAGTTTAAGTGGATCTGGATAGGACTACATCTGTTTTTGAAACCTCCTATTTCTGCTGCTACCCTCCTACTTTCCTCTCTAGAGAGGATAAAAACATATTGCACTTTTGTGCATTACTTACCATTTTTCAGAGTGTATTTCTTTGTTTATTTCACATTGTTCCTCTGCATACAAGATTTAAATACATAAAAATATCCATTCTGTGTTTGTAATAAATACAGATGTCCATTTTGTGTTTTATGAAATCTTATCTAGGGGCTTCATTTTATATTCCCGGTTTAAAAAAAAAAAAAAAAAGTAAATTTATCACTTGTTTAAGAGGACCAGTGATCTGGACCAGTGAGCTTAATAAAATAAAATTTTATTTTCTCCTTTCCTGCAAAGTTGTTCCCTAGTCATGGCCTTCTCATCTGTGTCGCTCATAACTATCAGAAAATGGTCAACCGAATATGGGTCAATTTTTAATGTTTCTTTTTCCTTCCTTCTAGCACAGCAATAAAAGGATATGAAGCAAGCTAAAAAGTACTGGGCATTGGCTCTTTTAAATATGAGTATCCATAGAAGACTCTGTATTTATTTAATAGTACTATTGCTGCTATCACAGTAACAAAGGCTATTTAAGACATTTCTAGATGGTCATTTTGTTTGTTCATCCATTCACATTGCTTCAGAATGACAGTTCTTCCTCCTCAAACAATTTTGCCAGAATTATTAAAATGGCTTCAAGCATATTCCTGCATAATCATGTATGCTTTAATTTGTGTGTCCTTGATATATCCCTTAGAATTCCCTGTAACCACTGGAATGTTGCAAATACTTTGTATTTTTCATCTTAGCTCTGATAATTATTTTGTGTTATTCAGTAAAATTAATGGTAAATTTTAGACCTTTATCCTCCTCTTCCATCGAGACTACCTGCAGTTCTCCCAGTTTATAAGCATATAATTCTTCATGTGAGAAGAGAAACAAAGGTATGTGTCTGTGTGTTTAAATATATTTATTTGAATGAACTAAGTGGACTTATCTGATTGTGTTCCAATACATCTGGATTTCAGCCAGAACAGAACTTTGCTTTCTAGAGTCAAAAGCACTAATCCTCATTACTCTGGAATCAGGGTAATTTCACAATTTAGCTCTCAACTGCATGGTTTGGACCTATCAGTTGTTTATCTCGTGATTTAGCTTTTTTTTTTCTTTTTTTTTTTCTTCGCAATGACAAAATTGGAAAAAATAATAAAAAAATCACAGGCTTCAAACATGGAGTAAAAAGTGTAGTACTGTATAAAAGCTGACCAATTTGAATCATTGCTTGCAAGTGCTTGCAAGTTCTTGCATTCATTTAGATTTTTTATGATGAAATTTATTTCTAATTTTACTGGCCAATGCAACTCATTGCTTGCCAGTACTTGCATTTGTTTGGATTTCTTGTGATTAAATTTATTTTTAATTTAAAAGTCATTTTCTCCTGCAGGAAGGGCAGAAAGGAGCACTGTGTGTAAGTTTATGGTATCTTGCACTTCCATGCATCATTTATAGGGGTGCCAAAATAAGATAGAAGCTTTCAGTTCTGCGCTTTTGTGTTTTCTCCTTCCTCTGTAAAGGTGTAGAATCACCTTAAGAATAAAAGTCATCTGACAACTCAGACCCATACTGAGTTAAACAGAAAACGTATATCATTCCTTGCAGAAGCTCAAAAGTTTCTGCTTGGCTCCCCAAGGACATGTTTTATCAAAACAAAAGCCATATTGGTATAGCTTGAGGTGAATATTCTATTAACAATAAATATATTCTGCCTAAGCTCCCTGCATAATAAATGCAGATGCACTTACTCTGTTCAACATGATTTGTGTTTGCAAGCAGTTCAAATATTCATCTTTAGTTTGCTAGCTCTTGTGATATGAATAGTCAGTATCAAAATTGACAGCGAGCTTTTTGCCCCTTTTTCACATTGTCTCTAAGCCACCCCTTTAACAGCCACTGCAGGTGAGACTGAGTCTGTTAACTCAATAATAACACCTTTGCTTTTGTTTGCATCTTGAATTAAATCTGCCCTAAAAAGTAATGCTGAGATCTTATTAAATTTGTTCCTCACGGTGCATAGGAAATGGATGTCTGCTGTACATTATTCATCTTGCTTAGGATGAAAGTCACTCTGCAGAGAAATGGCAGAGTGGATCTGGCCTGGCTAAAACCCTCAGAAGAAGACCAGAGATGGGCTAAAAGAACTTCTTACTCTTCTTTTAGCCCCTAGCACAGAGATGGATGTAATTGTTGTCCTGTGTAACCACTGTGGGTAAACAAGTACACAGCAATCCTGTGACATGCCAGCTGGGGTCCTTTTTATCCCTTCTGTTTTTCACCTTTACTGTCTTCATAGATTGCAGGCAGGAGGCATAAGGAAAAAGCGGGACTTCTTTCTCCCACTTTCTCCCAGAGAAATGAGATAGACATATATGAGGTCTTTAGAGTAATGAAATGAAACTTTGTGAGATAAAGAAGTCCACTGAACAGGTCTCAGGAGCCCAAATCTTGAGTCTCATTTCCATATAGCTATTCAAACATTTCAAGTGAAAATATCAATTCACTCACTTAACCTCTTTTTTTTCTTTTTTCTCTCAGAATTTACTCAGATTTATTTTATTATTTTTTTTTTTCAGTGAAAACTGGAATAGGTTTCAGAAATATAAACAGTGACTCAAATTCCTTCTGAGCTGAACTTTATCTCTTTCCTCTCTTCTACTTTTGTATAGACCAGCTGCCCCTAAAATGCACTTAAACTAATCAAGGCAAATTGGCCTTCCTTCTGTGCTATAAACACTTCTGTCTCTTAGGGAGGGAGATGGTAGAGGGGAATGAATACAACTGTTTGTCTAATGCATGGTTTCTTGTTTAGTTCAGTCATGTAGCCCCATATCTGTAATCTAGAGAACAAATCAAGCAATTCTTTAAATATGTCAAAAAGCTGCATGAAAAGAGGCACACTGTTCTGAGTACTTTCATTGTTCTTGCTTCCATTTGCAGTCTAATGCCTAGCACTTAAATCTATCACAATTAAGGATGTTTCCATTGAGTTAGAGAATGCATTTCATCTGTACATCCATTAATCACATCCTCATTAACTTAACTATTATAAGGATGTTTACCTCAAACACATTTGTGGAATTTTTATCCTACTATCTACAATCATTAAAAGGGGATTGTTTCCCTCACCCACAGGGAGTAAACCACTAAGTGTAGAAGCATTAATAATTTTAAAGGGTTTATGTGTTAAGTTGCTATCTCTTCAGATTTTTTTAAGCATTTTAGATGATTTGAGAGACCAAGAGCCAGGAAGCAGTTAGATAAATGAGCATGACCAATGGAACAGCAAACAAACAAGTAAATAAAAGTAAATTAAGAAAATGCTATGACATTCATTCATTAGACCTTATCATAGGGTGTGACTCGGAAGTTGTTTCAAAAGATTACTTGGTCCGTCCTACTGTTTCTTGGCAGAATTAAAAATAATATTCCTTTGCCTCAGGTCAGGATCGACTCTGTCTAAACCATTCTTAACTGTAGTTTGTCTAAATGGTTCTTAAAATACTCAAATGATGCAGATTTCATAATCTCCCCAGTAAATCTATTCCAGCACTTAACTATACTTATTTAAAAAACTTTTTCCTGAAGACCAGTTTAAATCTCTGTTGCAGAAATATAAGCCTCTTATTACTTGTTCTATCCATTGTGAAGAAGGAAAACAGATTGGTTCTTTTTTTCTTCCCTCATCCTCATGTAGTTGAAGACTATGCACCTACTCTTCCCCCTGAAATACTCAGCTGTTATGTGCTAAATTCCCCATGCTATAAACTTTTTAGCAAATTTTTAATTCCTTAATCATGATTCTGGTCTTCTTTGAAATCTGTCCATATTTCCAATGGCAGTTATAGCCAGCAAACTTGATAATATTATCTACAATTGAATATGGCTCTCATTCTCACTCTTTTTATACTTTGTGTTCATTGGATGCATGTAAAATATAGTTTTGAAAGACCTAGATTCAGTTTTATTCCCCGACAAGGGGGATGTACTTTACCATTTTGTCTCATGGCAATCATGGAAAGAAATAAGAACCAAGTTCTCAGGGAACTACTTTTTTCATGATTTTACGGTCTCAAACTTGCTTCTTCCCCTACAGAAGAAGCAAAAGTTAAACCAAGTTAATATCTACTTTTTGGAAACAAGTACTACATTCTTAACTAAAGCAATATGCAGCTACCTTAGTGGCTGAAGCTTATAGCGGCTTAGAAATGCCATAAATTTCTGGTAAGGTTATTAAACAGGCCGACCTTCCAGCCCTTAATATTTTTATCGTTTGAATGTAGTAATTCCCAAGACATGCTACATTTTCCCTTTACGATCATATATTACCTGGTAGAGGACAGGCATCTTTGGAGATGAATACTTCCAAGGTGACATACACTTTATCTGATACTTTAAATAATGCTGTAAGAAATGAAGGAAGGAGAGTGAAAGCTTTGGAAGTTGCTGCTTTACAGCACTCAAAATTTGTGAAGGTGTGTTCAGATGTTATTGCAAAATTATGGCCATGATCAAAGCTTAGATGGAGTCTAGGACCACAGAGGGAGCAGGAATGGCAGTAAAAGAGGGTGTCTGAAGCCATTTAAATAATGTAGGAGTATTTTTAAGGAGGTATTTGAATGAAGCAAGATAAGCTTAGAAAGGAAAATGGAGCATCTGTTATATGAAGTGTCTGCAACAAGAACAAGGATAGATGTGATATTTAGAAGTTGCTGTGGAAAAGAGCACTTGCATCATCCACAGGAGATAGTATCTGTGTAACACCTCTGGAAGGAGCTATAAAAATGTTTCTTCTACCTTCACCATTCTACCTGATTCAGATATGTTCATGTGAAGCCATCAAATATCTTTCCCTTCCCTGATAACCTACAACGAACTTAAAACCAGTATCCCAGTATTCTAAAATGTCAGAAACTTAAATGTTGTCTGTGAGATCAAGAGAAATCCAGGGCAGCTCACTTTGTGTAGAATCAGAAAATGTGTTAGATAAAAATGCACAACCGGAACAGATCTATTGGTGTGAAGAACCCATTTCAGGGGCAGTACCTCAAATGTCACTTTCTAAGTTTACTCACTGTTTCATCTCCTTTTACAGCTAAAAACTTTTACCTAAACTTCTCCCTTCTTAGCTCAAGGCCTTTTCTTCCAGTGCTCAGAGTTTGAGGCTGAATAATTCCCTCCTTTCATTTATTTCCATACCTTCAAGATATTTATAGTCTGAGATCATGTTGCCCCTGAGCTTTTGCTCCTCCAGACTCCATAAATTTAACTTCCTTACTCTCTTCCCCTATATCTTATCATCGTCTAGTTCCTATATCAGTGTTGTTTCCTCATTTTATATTTTCCTACATTTCTTCTATTCTTTCCAAACGGTGGAGAAATATATTCTTAAATGACTGTTCTGATGTTTTTTCTATTATTATGGCAGTGGTGTTTTGTTGTTTGTTTTTTTTTCAGTCTTTAATTCAAATTATTATAAGAAATTATTATTATGCTCTTCCTCTTTAATAATAAGCAAATAGCTGATGCCAAAGTTCTCAAAATGGTCTATAGTTATACAAGAAGACAACATAACTTACTGTACATGAAACAGATCTCTTCAAATAAGTATGCTGTGTTTTTTTCATCTGGTCATCTATAGTGAAGTTTTCAGTTGTGACATCTCCTGCAATCTCTGCAGTGATAGATGACTTCCAGTGAAACAACTCTAAAGCTCCTTTCGAGTTCACGCTCCTGCATTCGTGTCAAGACAGCTTCCGTAAAGGTAGATAAATACAAGTTATTAGGATCTTTGCAAGGGTAATCAGATAGAAATATTTCATCTTTATTGCACAGAAAACTACATCCGTTTATCTAATAGTCTCTTCTAGCTTTAAATTCAATGAAAGGTATCAAATCCCTTATATGAACACTCCCATAGTGAATTTAACAGTTTAGGCATAATTTTTCAGCTTCAAAGGTTATGATAGAAAAGGTTGGTCTTCCTCTTGCTTGTTTAGTGGCTAGTGAGAAATTGATGAGTCTCCTGCAGCTCCCACTCTGAGCTCTTAGACATTTAGCTCAAGCAGTAATATTTCATTTTTATAATATTGTTTACCCCAGACTGTACAGACTCAAATCTCACTGTCAGCCCAAGCAAAATCAACTTGTTATAAGCTTTGGAAGGGTTCCCAAACAAACAAACAAAGAAAAAACCTTGATTAAACCAGATTTAGTATTGATAATGCATATTATTAGTATTACTGTTAAAAGCTGGTTTTAAAAATATTATTTGGAAACTTGATAAATTTAGAACAGACAGCTTCTAAATTTTTATTTATGAAATAAATTGGGATCCCAACCTGACATTAAAACTGGTTGAATTAACCTAAAATACTGTATATCTCTTATTTTCCATGGCACCTGCATGGCCATGTACAACCTGTGCATACAGTAAAGGATTGGGTTCTCTCCTGATAATGGTCATTACTTACTGATAACCATTGTTGAGCTGAGATCTGAAACATATGAAGGACCACCTCATAAGGTCAATATAAGGGTAATGCATAAATCTCACAAGAAACACCCCAGTTTATGTAAAGAACAGGCTAGCTGTCTCACAGTCCTAATATCCACAGAATGCATACAAAACTCTTTATGTGCCCTAACAGATTAAAACAAAGCTGATTTTATAGAATAATGGTAAGAGTAGAGTGGATAGGTGAAAGAGTAATGCATAGGAGACTTGGATTCTTATGTCACTGCTGCATGCCAGGAATCTTTGGGAGAAGTCTGTGTCATTTTACCTCAGTTTACCCTAAGCTAAAATATGTGTAATGACCTTTAGAAGACCCTTAAGATTTTATTAGAGCTGGGCATTGATTTCTTGGAGTGAGGAAGCACTGTTATCACTATTTGTTCATGTAGAAAAGAAAAGAAAGAAAAAAAAAAAAAAAAAAACACACTAAAACTGGCCAAGAATGTAATATGCTTCTTTCAGGAAGTACCTCAAGCCTTTTAGAAGGATTTAAACAGAAAAATCAGTTCAGTTAATTTTCTAGGAAACTAATAACATGTTTTGGGGTCAGCCTTTGACTCCTTTGGCTCTGCAAGGAATACCCACTATTGGTATTGATGGGAGCAACACAGCTACGTGGAACAAGCTGTATAAAGAAAACATTTAGTGTTCAATACAGAAAACTGCTGATAGGATTAAGCCAGTCATTTTTTTATGAGATTTAGTTTTATTTGCATGGTAAATTCTGGCAGATGGCCTGTCAGCTTGATAAAGTTACTCCTGTAACATTATTATTACCCGTAATGTATTCCAGCAGTTTGGGATATTATTGAGAACTTTGCTTTACGTTGTCCTAGCTTTCAGATGTTGTCAAAGTGTAAACCCCTTGGAAGACAGTGAAGGGTGAAAGGATATGGAAAGGTGCAAATTGTTTCATGGGTGAAATCCGGGGTGGGTACTCAGGAAACCCGATACATGCCTAATTCAGGCACAGCTCTCCTTCATGACTCTCAGAATGACACTTCATTTACCTATGCTTCAGGCATCCATTTGCAAATGGAAATAATAATCCTCACATCAATCCAATCCTTCTTCCTTTTCTTTTCATATTAAAAAAAACCATCAGAGCAGGACTTTGTTGCAGAAGTGTTTGTACCTCAGCTATCACAGCGAGTCCTTCAAGCAATTCTGTAATGCAAGTATAAATTAACAAACACATCCACCACAATTTTCTGGAAGTGATCTTAATTACAACATTTTTCAGAAATCTTGGTATTTTTCATTGGTGTAACTACAATCAAGCCATAAGAACAGGAAAAGAGAAAGAAAATAGAGACACTTTAGAAGAAGGCATTGAAAACCATAAGTGGTGTTAGATGAAGGCAGCTTTACTTAGAAAAATGGAGTGAAAAGAAAAGTGTGACAAGAAAAGGACTTTAGCAGGATACTTTTTTTTTTTTTTTCTCCTTATTTGGTACCACTTTTTCTTGAGAGTTTAATTACCAGGTTGATTAGAAGGAAGGAATTTGTGTTCATAAATGGCACTTATAAAAATGTTCTTTTCCTTCTTGTTCTCTGAATGAAAGATGGTCTCTGATGTCAATTTAAGTATGAGCAATTGAAATAGAGTGAAGTACACTACCTGCAAATGGAAGCATTATAGTTTTCAGAATGCACATTCGAAAAGCAGATTAAATTAATTTCTTATGCTCAGCAAAATTATTATTTTTTAAATAAATTATTACGTTTTGTACATATAGAGTTAGAAATCTCTTTTTACATTGTGAAAAGGTCCTATTAGTACTCTACATGGTAGTGCTATAACCTATGCTCAGGAGTCAACAATAACGTGCAGCTACTTTCTATTAATATACAGTCCTCTGTAAGGAACTCTCTAGGAGAGCTTCATTCTTAGAAAAAGTCCCCTCTAAATCTGATGGGATGATGCTAACAGTTACTGTTGCTAGTTTTACGATTTTTTTTTTCTCTACATTAAGCAAACTTGGGAAACACAGAAGAGCTTCTGAGGTAAAGAACAGATATGCCTTCTTACTCAGAACACGGTGAATGCATTCAAAAGTCTTGGAACAAACTAAGGTTTTGAGAGAACACTGACTCAGCCTGGGCAGCTCAGATCATTGCAGAGTCCAGAAAGTGCAGAAAATGGAGTCATGTAGCATTTTCTACATTATCATCTCCATCTTCAGCTTATGGAACACATTGTTTTTTCCTCTCTGCTATGCAAGTCACAGCTATTTTTCTTTAAAAACTACGTGGTCATTGACTGGAAGAGACAGAGTCATGGCAATTTAGGAGACATCTATGAAAATCACAAAATCCACGTCCAAAATCTAATTTGGATTGATAGACTCACCTTTGTTTTGTTTTATGGTTCATGCTTTCTCCTTACCTTATTGTGTTCTTCCACTAAATGAGTTTTGTGAGTCAGTGTTTTTCCCTGCTTGGCACAATGAGATTTTGTTAGAGACCTTAATCTGTTTTGTCTTCAGCCTCTCATTTCTCTGCTTTCTGATTGTTTGTTCTTTGGGTGCACTGCTTGTTTTTTTCCTTTTTACCTCATCATCGTCTCAGATACTGTCTTTTTCTCCATATTTCCTCATCTTCCCCTTTGCCTTTTCACCTTTAAACTGTGTCTATTCAGTTGTTATCTTCTTCTCCACTGTGCCAGAATTTCCTCTTCTTAAGTAAACTATGTCTCCCTTCTGCAGGAAACAATTGATTTCATGTACACAGAAGAGAAATTCCACTTTCTGCACAGTAGGGAAGCTCTCTTTCTACCACTGTAGGACAGCTGCTCTAATACTATATTAGATAGGACAACACTGCCTGAGTCTCTCTGGTGGTAGACATTGATCAGGAATTAATATTTCAGACTCTGGAGGAGTTAACAGGCAACTCTACCATTTCAAACAGGACAAGAATAGGAATGTGGACTGCCCAGGGAATGTTCCTCCTCTGCTTTCACTTAAGAGGAAATTTTGTCTCCCTTGCTGAGTTTTATTTCTGAGTCTGCAGGTTGGTGAGATGAAGACTTACAGTAGTGGTTCAGGGACAGCAACAGCTCAGGGAGACTTTGGTTTCCTTGGTGGATGAGAGAGACAATCCTGTGATTCACGATGTGGAAAAGCCATAAATTAAGTGCTTTTTGGGGAGCATACCCCTTGCTGGCAAAGCTTTCTCCAAGATCTCTCTGTGAACCAAAGAGATTTGGAAAAGAAAAGGGACAGCTAGCGGTAAGAGAATAACAGATTAGGGAATAAAAAGTGAAGCTGACCATGCTCGTCTCCAGAGGGTGCTGGAAGAGATGGTCAAATGTGACTGGGAGAAAGTTGTCCTTCATTTATGAAAAAAAAAACAGTAATCAGGGAAAGAGAAAAGATTGATGCTGCACTTTTAATTACAAAAATGTTGTGAAAGAAACATGAAAAAAAAAAAAAAAAAGAAGGTAATTGGAAATGACACATTTTCCAAAGACAGCTCAGGCCAACATGTCCTTCTATGATGAAATGTCTGGCAATATGGACAAAGACAGAGTGGTGGCTGTATCCTAACTGAAGTAAGTCTTTGGACAACATCTTCCACAGCATTCTCATTAGAAATATGAGGAAGTATGTGCTGGAAAAATGGACTGATAATTGCAGCACTGGCTCAGATGGTAATGCTCAACATCAGGTTGGCAGTTAACATCTGATAAGCAGAGTACCAAAGAGATCAGTCCTGAGGCCCATATTGCTCAGCATCATTGTCAAGAACCTGGATGATGAGACAGAGTACTTTCAGCAACTTTCAGATGGTTCAGGACATTTTCTGATGATTCGGAAAATGGCAGAGCTTCAGTTCAGAGTGACGTGAATAAACTTAGTCACTGGGCCAACAGAAGCCTCGTGAGAAACTTCATGGCTAAGGGGAAATCAAATGGCAGCTAACAAAAGAAGAATGGAGAATTAGAGAGAGAAGACAAACTCCTTATAGCCACTAATTTAGATTTGGCAGATTCATGCTAGTCATTAAAAAAAAAAAAAAATCTCTAATGGGTATTACAGCACTAGAAAGGTTTCCCCAACGAGATTGTAGAATCTCTGCCTTTGGAATTTTTGAAGACATGGCTAGACAAAACCATAACAAGTGTTGGCAGCAATCTCACTTCAAGCAGGAGGTTAGGCTAGAGATCGCCAGAGGTCTCTTCCTATCAGTGTTATTTTAACATTATAAAAACGTGCAACTATGGAGGTACTTCACAGTACTCTATCACATTCGGACTTCTGGTTTTATACAACCTTTTCCCTTTAAATTAATTTAACAGGTCTACCCCACAGATGAAATGCTAATGAGAGATCTTTGTACCAGGGATCAAGAGTGGGAATGACAGCTGGTGAAAAGGAAGAGAAAACCTTAAACTAGTTTTGAAGTAAAAATAAAAATAAAAGGTTTCTAGGTATGGCAGCCTGACAGTAACTAAAACAATTTTCCACATGAAGATTTAGTATCATTGAATCATTTTTATTATTATTATTAGCTATTATTAATTCTATTAATGATGATATAATAATTCAATAATAATTCAATTGGTAAGAGACCTCCAGAAGCCTAGTCTTCAGCTCAGAGCAGATCCAGCTAGATCAGTTTGCTCATGGCTGTGTCCAGCTGGGCTTTGAATTATTCCAAGTATGGAGATCGCATAAGCTCTCTGAGCCCTTCTGTCAATGTTTGACAACCCTGATGGGGACAAAGTTTTCCTTTGTATCTGAGTGGAATTTCCTGTGTTGCTGTTCATGACTGTTGACTTCAGATAGACACCTTGATAATAATTTGAGCACAGCTATAGCATCATGAAATTGGAAAATTGTCAGCAAAGACAAGTATGGCTGCTTTTCTATTAATAATAATGTAAATCCTATTTTATATCATGGTGATCATGTGGTGTTCATTTCCTCTGAAAAGGGGACTTTATAGTAACTTTTTACTAATATATTATTGAATGTATTTCATATGTGTAATGGCTGAAATCTTAGTAAGATAACTTCCTATTTGTTCCTCCTATTAATTATTTTATTGACAAAGTGGAATAGGAAAGATAGACTTGAATTGACTTTAACACTGAGTCTGGATAGATGTAATCCTGTGAAATAAATAAGGATTTTAACATCAAAGGCACGCTTCCACCAGTCAAACATCAATGATTTTTTTTCAAAGTCAAGCTCTGACATCTTTGAAAACAAATGGTATAAATCCATGTGGATGTCAGTCAAGATACCTACAGTGATTTCAAGTAATTCTGTGCCAACTTCCCCAGCCAGCTATTTGATCATATGGAACATATGAAGAAAAAGATACTGATGTAGAAGTAGTTTAAATTGGCTTTGTCAAAAATCTTCTGTAACTGAATGTAAAGCTTTAATTGACAATGAACAGGCAATATGACGGTGACCTATTATTTTTAATAATGTTTGCAATAATACATAATGATATTTAGATATTTATGTTATATATGTTTGAGTTTATATGTTATTTATATTTATTTTATATAGATAAATGCTATTTTACACATTATATAGCAATTTAAGGATATAATATATTTATATTCATGTGTGTGCATATTTTTTAACACTATATATTTGTAGTCGTGTATAGCTTAGATGACCATGGAGACACATGCTGAAAACGAGATGTCATAACGGTTTTATATAGGTTAACTTTGAAGGCTTATTCGCCTTGGTAGATTTATTTTTTGTTGTTGTTGCCTTAGGCCTGGCTAGAGTTTTGATTAGTATGTTTACTTCTGTAAAGCCTTTGCTAAAGCTTAATCAACGTATGCTCCGTGGAAGTAGTGACCAACAGTTGAGGTGGTTAAGATGAGTATATTAATGAAGCAAGGAAAGAAGTAGCAGAGGTACAGGTAGAGAATGAGAGTTATATTTATGGGATATCAGGTACTCCTACGCTATGAGATAGATTTTTGTGAACATCCCAGCCCAATTACAGTGTAATATTAATATAGAATCGTACTCATCACTGTATATAAGTGAAGTCAGAAATTTTGTGTATCCTAAGTTGACCTAGTAGACATAGTTTTGTGTCAAAGACTTCTTACATGTGTATGGAGGTATATGAACATTTTGTACATATCAGCATGTCAGTGCCATGCCTTAGGAAGAAACAGGTTGAATTTATACCACCAAAGTAAACCAATGGCAATGTTTTGTGTCGTATGATTGGAATTGGCATCTCTGGATACTGCCTGCATTGGCACTGAGGTTTTTAGGATGGCAGCACTGACAGTACATATGCACTAGACAGGATCAATAGCTGATGAGTACAATGGCAGCTGCTCACTATAACATGGGCTCATTTAACCTGTCAAGTGCCATCTGCCCCTAGAAATAATAATTGGCCTTCAAGCCAAGTGGAGGAGAGTGGTTTGTATTCCCAGTGCTCAGGGTCAGCCTCTGTAGAGAGCACTGACTCTTTACATCCTTTACTGCACTGCACTGGCCTGAGTTTCACATGGTGCTCCAAGAATCCTAAGATATCATGATTGTTTCCATGAGAATTTTTAAGTCAAAGTGTCCAAGATAATACAAAGTCTGTGTTGCAGTTAAGCAGCCCCATGCTTGTGTGTGTGACCTGGAAGCTTTCATGTAGCATGAGGGCATTTTAGAGCACAGGGGTAGTTGGATACATACTGGAGGTAACAAAACATGGTATAGTCCATAACCATACTCTCTGCCTGGAACAAAACATAAAGTAAACCATTGTGTCTGCTCTATGTTTACTCTTGGAGAAAAACAGCTAGTTTCCCAAGAAAATTAGCACATAGGCCACTCAGGTGATGAGACCAGAACTCATAAATTAAACTGAGATTCAATTTTCCATTGATAGTGTACACATAGCTGTGAGAGCATCCTCAAGGGGAGGACAGATTTGAACCTTGCCTCATTTTTCTGTTGTACCTGGAAAACATAGCTAGTATGAAACATTTGGCTCCAGATTTTTTCCTGAGACCAGCAAATCACCAAAACACATTAGTTAATACAGAGTAAGTTCAGAATTAGTTTCTCTGGGCAAAAAGCATCATGAAATTCCACTTGAAATTTATCAAAAAGGAATTCGAACAGGGAGGTAGATAGCATTCATCTGCTGGACCCTTTATTACAGCAGAGATAAGTGCTCTCAGTTGTGTCCCCTAAGCCATGTTCTTGTCAAATCCTTTAAAGGCAGAATGCGTCATTGTTGTCACAGTACTACAGGATAAAATCCAAAAGCATGACCAAAAGAAGATGCAAATCTGGATGTCCATGCAAAACTGAGTTACATGTTGCTGCGGCTTCTTACCGAGTTAAATCGGTTGCTAAGTTAGTGCTATGGGTAGTGATTCTGCTCAGTGTGTGTTAAGAATTATGGCTTAACATTTTTTACAGTTTCACCCTTGACCATGTTTTTATTGGGGGAATTACCCACAGGTGTGACTGTAGTCAGTGTAGCCTGTGGGACCATGGTGAAGTGCAAAATTTAATCAGTTCTTAGTGTGACCATGTTGTAAGTTTCTACATCTGTTGGCTTGTTTCCTTCCTTACTGCTTTTTCTATTTTAAAAGCTATCAATATGTCTTTGCTACAGAATATATTCAAAATTCCTATATATCTGGCAAAGAAAATAGATAGCATTTCATTGGCATCAGTAGAGAAACTGGCCTATTTTGATACAGTGACATTTTGTATTTACATAATAATTTCCTTAAGAGACCTCACAGTAGTTTGCATAAGAAATAAGTATCATAATCTTTAATTTATAGCTGATGAAATTGAGGTGCCCAAAGTCTGACAGTACTTGTTCATAGTAAAAAAATAAAAACATCTCATTTCTCCTGAACCCTAATCCCTTCTCAGTGGGAAGCATTGCATATCCAGTAATTATTTTAAAACATGCTATATTTTACAGTGTACTATATTTATGCACTAGAGCCATATGCATTAATAAACATTTTTATTCTCTGCTTATCTGAACATACACCCCCATTCATTCATTAGAAATGTATTTGTGGAAGTTGTCTAATGGGTTATATTATTGTATTGACACACTATAGTATCGGCACATTATATTAAGACACGATAAAATACTGGGTTTTGTTCTTCTGTTTCCTTTCTCATCACAATCTTCTATAACGTGTTATATCATCATAACATCATTCATTTTACGCAACTTTTCCATGTACGAATTAGATATCTAACTTGCAAGAAGGCAATCTAGGCTCTTCTCATATCTATTTCCAAAAGTGGGATTACTTGAATTGATATGAAGGATGAATTAATTCCATCGTAAAACAGATGTATAAAGTAGGTAGCTGGATAATTTGGTGCCTGAAGCTTGATCCAAATAATTCTATATGTTGACTTTCATATTATAATCACAATCGTATGGACATGATAAATAGCATAGATAACACACCTTTTAGAAGGTAAAAGTCTGTTGAGAAGAATCTCATCCTCATGTTAAAGTGGTGTGAATTTCTCTCTGGAGGAGCATATATATTTTTCCCTGGATTGTAGAAGAAGCCTGAGAACACAGATAAAAACAAATACTTAAAATGGTCACAGATGAAGACTACCCTGAATGTCTAGTGTGAAAAGGAAGACTCTGGTGTGAAATATATATATATTTTTTTCACTCTCTTTACATGGTTCATTGCTTCCTGAGGGTCATAGTAATCTTTAGAGACAGGTCTTATCTCACTTGCACTCATATTTAATATTCAGAAAGTAGAATACATTCTGTTTTTCCTCCACAGTTTTGTTCAAGGTAGAATTTATGGATCTTGTACATTTTCACGAATTTCTGGACAATCATATAAGATAATGTGATGAGACTACAGGAGCCCAGGAAATCCCCCAAATAACTGCTACGTGTGTACTAGTTAGCCCAAGAGAAGGATAGAACCTTCAAGAATTCTCTATCAAAAGTTAACTAAACTGGAAGTGCTGAAGAGAAATCCTTGCTCTTTCTGCAGAAAAGGTGGGGACTGGCTAAGAGCAGATCTGTTGTGAATTCAATTTAACGTACAGTCTCTTTTTGCAGCTATGGCAGGAGACAAGCTAAGCACATATCAAAGCAAGGGTTTTCCTGCTTTTCTTTCAGCTATATAACAGAGATCACCTCCCACATCACTTCCTCTATAATGAAAAAATCTCCCTCAATACAACCTTATTACTACCCAAATTAATACCCGGGGAATCCATGAAAACTGCCTGCCCTAATCCTCCCACCGCAGGTCTTTCATAATCCTCTTCCATAAAAAGATCCTGGAATACTCAGTGTTGTTTATGTCTTCTGACTGGGGATATCTGATCAGAGATGCCATGTCTCCACCTGCCTTGCTAACATCACTTACTAGTTCACAAATGTCTTCTTTTTTTTTGGTTTCTGTTTTTCTTTGCTTCCCTGTTACCTGTCTGTTCTTTATTACAGCTGTTGGGTTTGATTCTCTCTCCTATGCTCGACTGAGCAGAAACAGTTTGTGAGGTATTCCCCAGGGTTCAATCTGCATGTTGTTCTTCAAAGTTTGCCTTGTCAGAGCCCTCTTCACCTTCTGTTTCTGAGTTGTCAGAGTTTCTTTGGGGAATTCTAGGTCACAGTGACAACATGGCAGCTGCCTTCTGAGTCTGTGAAAACATTCCTAGCCAAAATGTTCGGGGCAATAATGTTGTTCCCAGGCAGATGATGCATCACAGGCAAACAGTCCCCATTTTTGTTGGCTTTATCTTTTGCAGGCTGTTCACAGAGATAAAATAACAACAAGCAGTATATTGCGGGAAAGAGGAAAATGAAAGTGTCATCTTACATGAACACATCTCTTGAGTTTTGTTTGTCCCCAGTTACAACAGTAGTGCTTGGTGTAGGTTAACTAGCTCTGGCTATCTGCTTAAACCTGTATGATTGTTTCCAACTCAAACAAAGCCATGAAGTGATAAAAAAGCATAGAATATAGGGCTCTTCTCTTTCTACTTACATACCAGATGATTTGTGTACTGTGGAATATGGCCAAGAATGGACTTCTCTGTGGCCTGGAGTCAATTTCCCAGGTTCTTCATTCTTAAAACTAGTTCTTTGTTGAATGATTATTGCAGCTAAATTGAGAAACCTTACTCCACACAATGGGAGCAGAGAAACTGAAATCCCTACTCATATGCTAACCCTAGACTAGGTGGTATCAGCAGCCACAATGTGAATATACCTAAGCTTCTGTGATATCCCTATATTTGCAATGTCACACCAGATTCACCAGACTAAGTGCCAGGTACAGTATCCTGTTAATGTGGCTTCTAGATGCCAGACATAAATTGCATGTTACAGCTATGTGCTTTGTGAAAGCACTGGTTTGAGCATTTGGAAGCTTGGGAATTTCTCTATTGCACAACGTAGAAATACCTTTCGATACTTAGCATTTCACTTAACATGAATAGTGCATCTTCTGAATGCATGAGGGTTCCTTTAGAAACTGCCTTCTTCCAGGAAGTGCCACTCTAACAGGTGTGTAAGGTAATGGTTTTGTAAGAGAATTTTTTTGGCTCAAGAAGATTTAACTTACATATTAATTTATAATACAGGTCCAAAGCAGTCCTGTTTAGAGTGTCTGTTGGATGGAGGAATGAATGTGCTTCTTCAGTTCCTTTGCCAAAACCTTCTTTACCAATATTTTAGCCCCATTCCAATTCCTCTCCCTTCTTATATGTAACGTTACTGTACATGGCACCACAGTATCTGCTTTTTGAGTAATCTTTTTGGTTCTGCAGAGTGCCTGGAGATCCCAAGTAACAAGTGAATAACAACTCATTGAGCATAAATAGATTGAAATATTCTTTGTGTTTACCTGGTGAATGATGGAAGGATGTCAGTGATGCTGAAATAGAGTACTGTGTTTTTGTTTGTTTGTTTGTTTGTTTGTTCTTATATATTGTGGTACCTTTTGTTGTTGTGTTTCTAGTTGCAACCATAAGAGCAAAGGATTCACAATGATATCACTAATATCTGAAGTTAAATTGTTAATTGTTGAAATAGTCATCTCTACTGCTGTTCTATTCACATCTGCAGATTTGCTGATAAATATTGAGTGAAGCATCCTGACAAACAAGGATTTTCAACTAGTTGAAAACAACAATGCAAAGTGCTGTCACCAAGTTGTAGTGTACTGTGGGACTGAAGTCCACTCAGAGAAATATGCCTGAACATGTATTCCTTTATCAGTACTAAGTCCAAAGCCTCTTGTAAAATGAAGCAGTGCTTCGGGGGAGATCCTTGGGACCATTTCCATTTTTCATGGTATATTCTTGCTCTCTAGATATAACTGTGGATGGTGAAAACTGGTCAACACTCAGTGTCCTCACAGTCTCTTTATGGTTGATTTGGTGTGCAGGGTAGTGACAAAACCTGACAGTGCATCAGCAGCAACCTATTTGTACAGATTCTAACAGACGAAAGGAGGAAGAAAAAAAAAAAAAAGGCAGAAAACCCCATATTTCATGTTTACTTCTCTCAGCAATACGAAAAGATAGTGTTAATGATAAAAGGAACTGTAACTACCAACAAAATGTCAATAGTTTCAATAGCTGTCAATACTGTTTATCAGAGCACTGAAGGTATGTTCTCTGATAACAGATTTGCTATGGCGCTGGAAGCTGAAAACTGCCAGAAGATTTGAAATGCCATCGCCTAGCAAATGTAAAAGAGTGCTCAAGTGCCCGTGTAATGAGCATGATCAAATAACTGCCACCCTTTACCTTTTGGATCAAGACACTCAGTGTCAGAAAGCTTTTCTTCTTTACTAGTACTTGTCAGAATAACTGCTGCAAATGTGTAATGATGACAAAAAGTACCAGAAAAAAAGCCCACAGTTTTCCTTATATAGTCCCAGAGACAGGAAAGACAATGATTTTATAGAAATACCAGAAGAAGCAATGCCTTGAAATAAGTCAATTTTCTAAGCACGAAGACTTATGGCCAAAACAATGAGTGAAAAAAAGTCCTCAGTGACTAGTTAGTTATCTTTAATGATAGTTAGAATGAAAGTTTTAAATCGGAAATATATTCAGTTTAAAAATGAAGACATTTAATCCTTGGAACAAACTACCAATTTAAACAGCAGTTTCTCTGTGTCCTGATTGTCTTTATATGAAGATTTCATTGTATTCAGGGATACATTTTAGACACATACAAGCAATGCTTCTTCACTAAGTTCAGTACAGGCACAAGGGTGAAGCAGAAGTGTTTGTAACATATAAGTAATCAAAATAAATGATCAAATGATTTCCTGTGGCCTGTGTATCCCTGGAAGCACAAGAACTGCTATCAGTATCTACCCCAATACTTTCATGAGAATAAATTCTATCTGTTTGTGGTTATAAATTGCTAAATAAAACATTCTGGTTTCTTGTTGACCTCTTTTGCATAATTCAACTTCATGCTCTGATTCCTTGTCATTTTCCACAGAGCTTCCTTTTGTAACAAACTACACCTTGAAAACTTAATTCTGATACATGAGATATTTTAAATGTATTTTATTATTTATTTAGTCGCACACTCCTATTGGTATTCATCACACATAGTGACACTTTTCCACAGTTCAGCAATGTACTTCAGAACGTGTTGAACTTTAAGTTCTCAAAGAGACCAGAAATAAATGAGCATGAACTTGAATTTCATGCAGAATCAGGATCATAATCATGTTTACATTAAATGAAGTCATGCTCTCACCTTTTTTGCTGTATAGGCATTAATCATCCATGAAATCTTTCCATCTTCCTCAGAGTATGCTACCATATAAGTGTTGTGCATCAAAGCATAAGATTTTTTTTTTCACTGCTTACTCATAAATTCAAGGTAATTTCTGTGATCAGTAATAGCTTGTTTATACAGTTTCTGCCTTCTATTTAACCAAGATTGATTACATTTTCAAAGGATCTGCTTGACTGACCAGTTTCTTTTCATACCTTTTACAGTCTTTTCATATTTTTAAACTGGATGGGTTCATCCTTGTCATTCGTCTACATTTACAAATTTTGATCTGACGTATGCTATACAATCTGTGTCTGAAAAATGTTACTGTGCCACAGCAACTCCAGCTTGTATTCATAAAGCATAAATATATGTTAATATTTTAGATTTTGCCACATATTTCATATCTAACAGATTATAATTTGTGGTTTGTTTGTTTGTTTGTCAGAAATTCTCCAGTCTAAAATGTCTTCTTTGGTAGTTCAGATCAGAAGCATATTGCTTTGCTCTAATTTACATTTAGCTAGTATTTGAGAAACTGAAATTAAAATTGAGTGACTAACTGAAGTTTTGACTGACTAACTGAATTAACCAGCTGTGATTTGGAAATTCTCTTGGTGGAAATGCACATATGAATGTGAGCTTTGATATTTACTGTTATATAAATATGGATTTGAAAACAGTAAGAATTAGAAATATGATACTTGTATGGGGAAGCAGATGAACAGTGCTTCTGTGGACAGTAGTCTCTCAAGAATTAACTCCTACAACATGTGATCAAACGAAGCCATTTAGACAAATGCATAAAATAGGTGGAATATTCCTTTTCTCTAAGTGTTGTAACTCCAAGTGCCTCCGTGATGGAGTTATTTAAAAAGAACTGCCTATTACTTCTCCTTCTGCGTGAACAAAAGAAAAAAACAGAAATTAGTAGTCACCCTCTTTAATATGGGGTTAAGAGTTAGCTCAGAGAACATGATCTCTAACAAAATCTATTTGACTGTAAGTCAAAAGGAATAGAATTTGATGCTATAGTTTAAAAATTATTACAAGCCTTGTTACTTTCTGTTTCTCCTATAAGAGGCCCTCATTAACTTCACTGTCACAAAGATACACAGAATACAACTGATATCTCTGTAGCCATATGAAATATTTATATGCAGAATATCTTCTCTTCCTCCATTGTTTTAATTTAAAGTACTTAGCTAATTACCTACAAATCTCTGTGTATGTGTCTAGCACAGTGCTCCTCCTACAGCAGTTTTGAGGAGGTTTGAACCCATAGGGAGGCCTCCAGTCCTGTTCCAGTAGCTGTGATAAGCAAAAGCACCAGAGTGGCTATACCACCCTCAGAATATCTTTCCTAGTGCCTGATAACTGACTTCTTTGTCTCCTATTTCAGCCCTCTCCTCTCCTCTTTCCCTCCTTGGGAAGATCACTGTAAAATATTCAGTGCCATGTCTGAGCAACACAGGATTTATTCTAACCACAGTGTTAAGACACAGAAATCAGTCAGGTACCTCGATGATAATTGAACACCCACAAGATTGAGAAGAAATATAGAGTACAAAAAAAAATGATATACCAGGACTCTAATCTTTCCTAGATTAAAGGGTATCTGGAGGCGCACCATGAACACATGTGAAATGTGAAGTTATACGCTGTTTAAAATCAGGCTTATTGCAATTATTTGTATCTTGCTCTTTGGTGTCTGTCTTTAGAAACACTGAAATATTTTGGTGCTATAACTACAAAGTCTCCCGTAATTGCAACTAATCCACTCCACACATTATGTACCATTTTTATTTGTATTTTAACACTCAGTCGGGAAGAGGATTTGGACAACACCAGTTGATGTTTTTAGAGACACCTATGTATTCATATTTCCTTTGAAACCTTTAGGATTCGGAGAGACAATTTTAAAGAGATGCTTTTTAACTTGAGTTGAAACAAAAATAAAGGGGAAGGTGTTTTGAGGTTGTTATGCCCAGTGAATTTTTGCTAGAAACCAAGTTCTTCATTTGGCAGAAGGTAGCAATAGTTTGAATAAGGGCTCGGGAATTCTTAGTTCAGTTTATATTTCTCATATAGACTTCAGTTTCCTCAGTTTAACTATTCTGTGCCTAAATATCCCTCTATAAAATGCACATGATTTATACTGTGTGCATGTAATTTATAAAAACATAAATAGAATATACATATGTGCATATGCAGACATGTGCAAATCACAGATTGTTCACTTTTGGAATTAGTGTTGTTGTGTATTGTTGCAACATGCTGGATGTTCCAGAATGGTGCAACACACTTACCAGAGCAGGTTAATTACTGTTTGACAAGGAGGAAAAAATTATTTGCCTGGAGTACTAGCAGTGGAAAAGCGCCCCAGAAATTCAGTTTACAATTTTTGTATTCAAATTTGGACATTCCTTCTTCAACACTATTCCACTTCATTGTGAACTAGTGCTCTACTTGAGTCTAAAATATACTCATTCTAATTCATGAAAATTCTCTGTTTCTCAGTTCTTAAAGTAAGTTGACATTTCCATGGACGTAAGACTGTGCAGAGAAGAGAGAGCTAGTGAACGACTAATCAGGATCAGAGGTCTTGGACATTCACAGTCTACTGCGCCAAAATGTCTTTGTAGCTAAGACTACATGGGGATACTCAAGCTCATTCAGAAAAACAGTATGGACAGTGATGATGTGACATTCTTCTCAATGAAGTTTTCTGATTCTGTTTTAAAAGATGGATTTTGTTTTAGGATATACTTATATTTTAAAGGGTGGGGAAAAGCAGACATTGTTTAAGAGTGTGCATGTGATGGAAGGAGCTAAAAAAGTCCTGTTTGATACATATAAGAATTTGGATTAACCTAAGTATATGAATAATGTTTTAGTTCAACGATATTTTTTAAAACAAATTTTTTTCAGCAAACTGAAAAATGTGCTCCACCCATGCTCTCTCATCTGATCTTCTTACCATGCAAGGCCTATTTCTACAGTTTATCCATGGCATGTTTACCTCTCTGCTGTGTTCTAACTAGATTACCACCTCATAGCAATTGTTACAGGTTTACAGGTTTACATGTCACAGGCATTTAAAATCTTGGCTCATGTTGTAGAACTTGAACTAGCTGCCTGCACTGATCAATAGTGAACCATTTCAAATACTTGTTTCTACTCAATATAATAGCCACGGTAGTTGTATGAAGAAAGTCAGTCCTGATTTTCAATAGATTACCCACAGTAACAGAAGTAATAGGACAACCTGTAAGTGGGTGACCATAGATTTCACATTTACAGAATTTCACTAAAATATATGTATTCCTTTACTTAGGGGGAAAATGTGGGGATCTAATATTACTAGCATATAGTGAAACACTTTCCCAACTTCATATAAATCCTGGCCAAATCACTTTGGAAGTCTGTTCTTTCATACTAAAAATTTCATATGCTTCTACTCAAATGAAAAATACAATGGTAAATTAAAACCTAAGTGAGTTCATACAAGACTGTAATACTAAATAACATCCACTATAATATTTAAATCTGTAACTCTCCATGATTGCATGCTATCTGTGCTGGGGATGGTTTGGTACTCTCATGGTGGGAATAAAGTACTACAAAACATAAGCATTTTGAATATAATTGCTAACAAGGCAACAGCAAAGCTTCAGGAGAAACACTTTGGAATATAACATCTGGAGAAAACATGTATTTAGGAATAAGTATATATAAATGCAAGATTCAATATAATTTTCCTCTGTATCTTGGAGAAAGTTATGCTAATAATACTGGAGGTATTGGAGAATGTGGGAGAATTACTCCAGGATGAGATACAAAACAAATTGGAACATATTTAAGCAGAAACATTCTAATTGCTTACTGCAATTTTATGTTATTGAAAAGTCTGTATGTGGAGTCTGGTCATTTCAGTACCAGACCTAGCACATAAAATTTTATTGGAGGTTTTTATACAGCTGGTGTTTAAAAGGGAGAGAGTTTATTGAAACCAATGAAGTATACTCCTATGAATGGCTTTTTTTTTCCCCTCGTTTACACCGGTTTTACATCATCACGATTCCACTGATGTCAGTGGGGTTATTCTTATTTACGCTAGGATAAAAGAAGGAAGAATCATGCCCCTTCTCTTCCTGTCTGTATGTTTACAATATCTGTGGAAGTCTTGATATTTAAAAGTCACCACGGAAAAGAACAGGGAAGGATTTTTGTGTTTCCTTATTTCTTTATTCTCTCTTCTCTCTCTCTCTCTCTCTCCCCCCTCCTCCCCCCCACTCCTTCTCAAAACAAAAACAAGAACAAAAACAAACAGAAAAGAAACAAAGAAAAAAATGGCCAACCTGTTTGGCTGTTTGTATTTTCTCCATTTTTAACCCTATTCAGAAAAGAGGCCGTCCTAGTCCTAGAGGATGAAAAAATTTTATTGTACATATTGTGTCATAGCACAAAAATTCTGTATTCTGAAAATGCAGAATAGGTGCCCCAAGTTGCAGATCATTTAATCACTTGGAAATAATTTTGTGGAAAAAAAATTAATGGATATAATTTTTTTCTGTTTTAATATTAAGCTGCTATACGGACATAATATTTAGCAACAAGCATCCTGAAGGCTTGTTGGATGCTGTCTGTTAAGAACCTCTATATCTTCATATTACCCACTGAGTAATGGATATTCTCCAAAAATAGTAGAAAATTGGGCTCGAAAAGAACTTGCACAAACATCTAACTAACCTAGCCAAGACGGGTTCCATAAATACATTATCTCTGGTAAATGTCTAAATCTTGTAAAGGTCAAAAGACTGAGATTCTATGCCCTTCTAAGTCTATCAGACCTGTGTTTTACTGTCCTTATCAGGGGACAAAAAGAAATAGGTAAATAAATAAAAAAAAAAAAGTACAAAGAAAAGTCTATGACATTTTGCTTTATCAATAGTGGATATAGAAACTAATATTATTCCTTTCACCTTTACAGCTCTTCTTTGCATGTACAAGGTACATATATAAATAACTCCATGTGTCCTGAAATTCTTCTCTTTCTCATCTTTAGGGATTCCATAAAAGCTTTATTTTTTTTGTTGTTGGTGGTGTTTTTTTGTTCTTCAGTTAGTCTTTTTGAGGTTTGCTGAAGCTCATCATTCTGTAAGTCAGTAACCAGAACTGAAATTCATCTTACTCAAAGTGAGATTTTAGTGCTGGAAGGCCAGAAGGGTTATTCACCTTTCATACAAATGATACTCATGATCATAGGGCCTAAGACAATGCTTTTTTCTTTCTAGCAGCAGACTGACGCTGTTGATTTGTATTCATTTTATAATCTACTACAATTCCCAATTCATTAAGTACTCTTTTCTATCTTCTATTCCTTTGCAGATACCAATGTAAGTGCATTTGTACCCATTCTAATTAAAATGTGAGGAATATACTTGCTAGTTAGACTGCCAGTGAGCATTCATTACTTTTCTCTTGAGTTATTGCAAATTCTTCCTTGATCTTTAGAACACCTGATTTGATTTGATTTTTTTCTAAAATGTTGTCAAAGCTGCATGCAATATATTACTGCTACTGACACAGCAGGCTGCATCATACTCGTGTGAGAATACATAAGTACACTTTCATCTGGGACAGTTTGCAGAGACAAAGTTCCTAAGAAGATCCCCAGAGAAGGATAAAGTGAAAACACTGAAAAAAATAAATTGCTTTGTTGCAGTACTTTTATATTCTGTGTTATTTTTTGGAGTGGGTCCAGAATAAATCACAATGTTTTCCACTTTTTTTCCCATCAGTATTTACAAATAGAGTCATTCAGCTGTAACTAGCACTAATAAAACAGCACAAACACATCATAACATCATTTCATTCAAAGTATTTCACAGACATTAATTCCTTTACTGCTGGGTTATTTTTTAAAAAAGTTCTCCACACTAAAGTAGTAGTTTTTTTTATGTATTTGTTTTCCAAAGACCTCAGCATTTATTCTGGTAGATTTTGTATGGGTGATTAAGTGATTAAAATTATATGCACATGTGATAATTTACTTGCAGTTAAAGAACAAATGATCAGGTTGGAATCGAGGTACCAGCAAGAACTAGGCAATTGTTTGGTTCCATGCCAATCATCTTGAAACTGCTGTTGTCTAATAAAGGGAACAGCAAAGAAAGAGCAGAATGTCCTGAGGTCTTTCCTTTGTATTTTGTTTGTGTGTTGTTTTATTATTATTAATTTATTTTACTTTTTCCTCCTTCTTCAGGATTCATAGCCCTTAGACCTTCTTCCCTTCTCTCCCCTCTCCCAGCACACTTTTCTAACCAGTGGATTATAAATTCTTTTGGGAAGGAAATTACTTTGTCCCCTTTGTCTCAGGTGCTTTATCACTGAGCAAGAACAGTTTAAGGGCCAGAAAACAGCATATATGATGCCCACCAGAAAAGTCTCATCAACTGCAATCCTCTGTGGATATATTTTTTTTTTTTTCCCCAGGTAGAAAAACATCTTCATTCCTTTTGCCTACTTCCAAAATTTATATGGGATCCATTATAAGATGTCTGCCATTTGCTGAGAAGGTAGAGACATGCAGTTAGGGGATTTAATTGCCAGCCCAAAATGTCCCATAGCCTGTTCACATTTTCTCTGTGTTCCCCAAAGATGGTTCTAGACTAAATTTCTGTGTCTGGAGCTCTGTGCTTCATTGTTCCCTACTGGTTGTCCTGCTCAAAGATCCCTAGTCCTCTTTTTGCTGTTAACTTAAGGAAGCCCTTTTTGTTGTCCCCCACAGTACTGACCAACTTCAACTGTAACTGAGCTGTGGCCACAGAGATTTTTTTTCTGTCAAACAGCATCTCAGAAGTCCTCCTGTGTCTCCTGACCTTGCTTCCAGTGTCCATACACATTCCTTTTCCAGCTAAGCTCTAGAAAAAGAGCGGTGCTCAGCCTAGCTGGCTTTCTTCACACACACACACCCCCCCCCCAGCTTGACTTCCAGCACGTAAGAATCACCTGCTCCTGTGTTCTTAAGAGATGTCTCTTAAAAAGTGACCAGCACAGATGGACCTCAATACCTTGAAAGGCAGATTCCCAGGAGACTTTACTGATTAAGTCTGCCCTCCCCATATTCAAGGTTAAAGTTTTGCTGGTAGTTTTTCTCCTATCACCAAAGATTTTCAACTCAACTACTTCATGGTCACTGTGGCCAAGACAGCTGCCAATCACCATTTCAACCATGAGACCTCTCTGTTTACAAAAAGAAAAAAAAGAAAAAAAAAAAGGATATATTACCATTGCCCTAAGTCACTGTTTTTTTCCTGTGAAACTCTCCCCGTATCAATGCATCTTACCAAAACAGATGTTGTGTACTGAATTTGATATCAATTCAGTTAGTGTCAATACAATTATTCTTCATAGATGGGTCATTCTCTTCACATAAATGAAATTTCTTGAACATATGTGCTTATTTTGAGCTGACGTAACACTTCTATGTCACTGATCTCCCTGCAACGCCCAGCAAAAACAGCATTTGCATGCCAGTCCTGCAGAGGACAAACAAATGTATTTTTCTGTGCTCTGTTTCCAATACAATCTCCTCAACACTGCATGAGTAATAGATGAAGATTTGCAAGGTCAGTGAGTCTGCAAGGAAGCAGTGATGGCTTTGTGCTACATTAAAAGGGCAACTAGAACTAGCTTCCCTGCCTGAATCCAGACTTTCTCTCTTTTGTTCATAGCTAGGACGGACACAATAATCAAATGCTCTTTACACAGGGAAAGACAATATTTATTTCTTTTTTTTTTTTTTTTTTTCTCTTCGGCTCACACCGTGTCAGGCATAACAATAATGGTATCAATTTGCATTTATACACTCTTCTGCAATAGCAAATTATCACATTCATCAGATTAATGTTCCATATTTATAGATCTATCAAGGAAACTTCTTAATCAACAGTGGGGAAGCCCAAACTTCACCATACTGAGGGCTTGACAAGAGCCTAAGGGATGCTCAGAATTTGCATATTATATTTACATAATATGTTTAATCAAAACAAATGTATATAACATATTTGTTTCTACTTGCTCCTTACCTGACAGCTGAATGGTAAGCATTCAGGTTTCCCAGTTTTTCTTTCCATATCTCTTTGCATGTACAAGCTCTCAAAATCTAAGATATGATTTGGAGGATGGGAGCAGGTATATTTGAATTTTCAGAGTACTGGATGGTGTAGAAAACTGGGGTCCTAATTCTTGGTGTAAACTTCACCTGGTGACTTTCACAATTCACCTGACCTCCTCTGTGAGTCAGTTTCCCCATCTATAAAGGGCGGTTAAGTATATTTGTTTCACATGGACATGTTGACCCAAATGACCCAATAATGTGCATAGTTTTCAAATGAAATGTATTGATTAAAATGGCAAACTGTGATGACGTTATTACTAGATTTTGTGTCTGCTTATATTGTCAAATTCACTTCTCCATTTGATTTTCCTGCTATCATCAATGAAATTACTGCCCTTTAAGATATAATATGACACCAAAAGTGATCTTTAAGTAACAAAATTTGAAAGCAGGAAGAGTAGGATCCAAGGACAATTCATCTTAGCCATCTTGGGTAGCCACCTTCAAGAGTCGATGAATATTCTGTGGATATGTCTGTCTTTCTGTACCATGGTTATAAAGCTGGTTTAGAATATTAGATTAGACAGATGGATTACTAATGAGTAGAAACCACATCTGACTCAGGAAGTTTCTGAGCTGGAAGCAGTTGGCATCTGACAGCACATTGCACATTGGTGTGTTTTCTTGCAGTGGTTCTTATTAGGCGTTCTTTTTTTGGAGACTGACAAAGACAGGTTGCTGAGCTAAGCAGATCATTGGTTGGACACAATAACTATTAAGTCCTTTCCTTCTTGCATGGGCTCAAGTTGGCAAGTGGTTTCCCTTTCATTGAATCACCTAGGTTGGAAAAGACCTTCAAGATCATCATCTTTCTCCAATACATAGTATTAATCTCTGATGGCACAGAAATGAATGATTAAAATTTAACTTTTGAGTACTGTATGTATATGTATTTCCACACTCTTGATTGCTATGCCTACAAAACATCAGCTTCCCCTCCTTCATTCCATTGTCCTGCATTCACAGGCAGTAAACAGAGCAAAAACACACATGGGGCTTCTAAAGTGCATTTGTGCATGAAGTGCACACTACACTGGTTTGTAGAGATGGGAAAAGACCTCAAACATTTTACTTTTCATCACTTTCGCACTCTTTAGTTCTCATAGTCTTGCTGATGTACCAAATCTACACACTCAGATTGCTCCCACCACTCCATTATGTTCCATTAGCATAATACTGTTGTCTTCAGTTTTCTGATTCTAGGACTGTGATAAAGACTTCAGTGCATGAGACCCAGTTACCCTGTTCTGATGTTTACTTCAGTGAGAGTTAAGCAAGCAGATTACTATGCTAAACACCTTTCTAGAGCAAAAGCAAAAACATCTTTCCACATAAATTTCAGGAAACCTTTTCTTTCATTGAGCCATATTTAGGATTTGCTGTGATAGTCATTTTCTATTCTAAAAAAATAGTGATGCATTTGTCTATTAAATTGCCTTTTTTTTTTTTTTTTTTCATTCTATTCCCTTTAACTGTCAACATGAGAATGAGAATAAACCCCTGGTTTCAGCCACTGGCATGTTTGTATTAGTGCAAAGCACCCACGTAAACAAGCAAAATCAAATTCTGTCTCAGTGGAACTTGTTCCTGCTTAAAAACAAGGTTAGGTCTATCAGACTAAATCATCCCAAAGGCTCACTGAGCTGCAAACACACTGGTGGCTGAAATGCAAATGAAATCAAACATAAACTAGCCTAAGAACTGTGTCCATTATCAATTGCCATTTTGTCATCTTGATTTCAGGGAGGTGTAATGAATAATTTGTCTTGCCACTTTCGTTGTTTACTATTAAGGAACAGTGGAAGTATGTTCTGGGTTGTGTCCTTCAGTCCTGGTCCTTGAGGGCATACTTTTATCTGTTCTCATACAGTGGCAGAATCAGATTATCTACCATTTTACCAGGCTGCTTTATTTTGAAGGAAATGCTGTTATAAGGTCAAGAAAGGAATTTCTGTATCCTCCCAGTGTGGACTATCAGGGCACTGAAACTCCGTTAGTCCCCAAACCTTTAACCAACAAATGTAGAGTTGATTTTTTTTTTCCTTCCCAAAGCAAGAGGAGTAGTTATATCGCAGTCAGTTGGTACTTTTTCATCTGAGATGCTATTTTAAATCACAGGTGCAAAGAGGCCTTGTCCTTCATAAGAATGGGGGGAAAAAAAAGTAAAGTTTAATGCAGATTGTAGATGCTGTAACCTTTCATTTAAAAAGTCAAGTATTCCTGCAAAACTGTTCCTTCAGAAAACAAAATTCATTTTCTGTGATGGACAACTCCATTATGGCTGAGGTCAAGAGCCACTATTGTCTTGTGGCATCAGATAAATGTTACTTTTTTTTTTTTTTTTATTCAAAGTTCTGACTAATGAATGTCTTCTGGAGAGTTTTTTGCTACATGTAGTATACTTACTCTGTATGACCTTACTTCAAAAGAAAATCTCCTTTGTTAATAAGACCATAAAACAGTTATCAAGGCATTTTCTTCATTGTTGAATCCTGGTTTATTTTGCAGTGGCTAAGAATCAAGTTATATTGTCTTCACCTTTTGTTTCTCTGTTGACATTAAACAAACCTACAATAAATAAATAAAAAAAAAAGTTATATAATCTTTCTGAGGGAGAAATATTCCGAGATACATAATCACATTTTCCTCTTCTTTAAATAATCTCAGAGTGAAGTCGACTTGTTTATGGACAAAAGTAATATATACTCAATATTTAAAGTGGGATAAATTTGCTATTCAAATGGCTGCTGCAATCAATATAACTTCCTGATTATCAAGCCCTGTACATCAACCTGATCTGAATTTTATGTCAGACTCACTATTAGAAATTGAGTAACTTAGTTTGTGGAAAATTGAAACACTGGAAAGACAGAAGGTATTCTTTCTGTGTTGCTTGTAAAAAGCCCGATTTGTCTTTTTATTGTCTTTTGTAGCATTTTTCATGTGTGCAAGATGAAAAGAAATTAAGCAGGAGTAACTTGTAATAATTTTTTAAAAATGACATTAAAGATACAATTCAATAGACAGTCAAATTCCAAATGCGTGCTGAAATAACCTGATGATATATCCCTGGGATCATGCACAAAACTTAGACGTTAGTAGTTTTACTATTTAAAATATTAATCCATTTTTGCTGTCAGGCCCCCTGGGTCTCCCCATTCCCACCTCTCTGTGCTTAATGTCTTCTCCTCCTTCTCACCCTGCTCTCTTTAACACACACTGCTTATGTAAAGCCTTTTAGCATTGTTCTCTGCAAGCCCTGGAGCTCTGCTGGAGCCAGGCCAAGTCAGACCAGCTGGGGATTTTGTTCTAATGGACCTTTTAGGACTTTGCTCACCCTAACCATCAGAGTTCATACTTGGAGCTATGACTGACTGCCTGGTTGCAGTGAGCTCAGCTGTGTTTGTTGCACCACATTAACCATTTGGCCAATTTGACTGGGATACAATTGCTTAACACCATGAGTGTTGGATACCTTCTTCCCTTCAAATGCCCAAACCCTCTCGCCCTAATCCTGATAGTGCCAGGGGACCGCCTCCATTGTATTCAGAGAGAAAGTCAGGCCAACAGGACTAAAATGCTGTAACTGGATGAAGACTCACAATTTCATCGGGTTAAAAGCAACATGTGCAACGGTCTGCTTTTCTTGGGGACAAACCCGATGGATATCAAGAACTTCTGTTGCTAGAAAATGCAGTCTCAATAAATATTGAGTGCAGTGTTCTACTTCTATCCCCTAGAGAGGACAGCAAATTGACTTATCCAGTCCTAACCAGAAGAAGCCTGTGAGAAGCCGCAGAAGCTACAAGATAAAATCTGAGAGTGCAGGAATTTTAAAAGAATCCAAAAAACAACAAAAGACTTTTGTGAAGTTCTAAATATCAATGGTGCATACGGTAGATACTTCAAGTGCACTCAATTATAACACATCCGTGAATTGGCAGTGGAAAAATCCGATTCCAGCAGCAGAGATGACTTGCAGCTGCAGCTAATAGAGTGAGGGATGTGAATACAGAGAGCACTTATGTGATGAAGGCAAGACCGGCAATCAGTTGTATGCTTCAGAGCAATAAAGCACAATCAATCTGACAACAGAGCCCCATTGTTAACTGCGGCTTTCTGTTGAAAGGAGATGAACAATGGGAAAGCCCTGTAAAAGAGCAGCCTTGCCCCCAAGCCCTATCACTTTCTTCTCTATGTTCTTTTTTTTTTTTTTTCTTTCTTTCTTTCCCTTTTCCCCCTTTGCTTTGTAGCTGTGATTTCCTCAGTAGGGGCAATTCTTCAGCATGGTTAAAATGTTGTGAATTGCCTTACCTTGGCTATATTTTGTTCTGCCCTCACACCAGCAGTTGAGGTCACAGAAGTGACTCACTCCAAGCTATGGCTGATAGCCCGTAAAGCAGGTGCAACTCTATAACATGCAACAGCGTAATGCTGTTTGGGTACACTATATAGTGGACAGAATAGCATGAAATGAAGCAGAAGACACAAGTGTACTTTTCCTAGGTTTTGGCATGTATAGGTTGAACAATACAAAGATAACTGTTCTGTTATACTGAGAAGAAAATGTTCTTTTTTTCCTTCTCCAATCAGAAAATTTTCTACCAAAACTTCCTCCCCACCTCCCACCCCATGTGGGCACATTAATACGGCTGGAGAGAGCTAACTCTTCTCAGCGGAGCTAGCTCTTCAGAATACTACAGCCCTTTCCCTAATCCCTAGCTGCATAATTCCTAGCTGCTACAGCCTTTGAAATATGACTTTTCTTTTTCTGAAAGACCCATCATTAGGAAGTTTCTCAGAGCTGCACTGGCTTTTAAGTAGTCCCTTGGTCTGAGCAACAATGGCTACCTGACTGATAGCAGCCTTCTTTTATGAAGCAATTTGACAGGTTTACATTAGTCCCAATTCCATTTTTGCAGCACACAGAGGAATCCCAAACATTTGCAGCGAAATAATAATTAATTGCTACCCCCTGAAGTGAGCGTTTCACCGTACAATTTAAACATGGATAGAAACACAAAGACTTGGGAGGAAAAGAAAGAGCACCTAACAACCAGGGGAAAGGTTCTAAGGAGCCGTAATAAAGGCAAGCTGATGGTCCTTACTGATGAAGCTTGTGCACATGTGGAAAAGAAAGTGGTATATGAAGAAGGCTGGCACTGCCATTCAGATCTGATAAGCTTTGACATCTACATCAGCCTCAGTCACCTCGCAGTGACACTGGTAGCTACACTGAATGCACAGTAAGTAAAAATTAGCTATTCACTGTTTCAGCAGTAACCTGAATGCATTTGTCCACGCTGCATGTCTGCCTGGAGGTGAGAAAGAGGGATCCAGTTTCTCTTTGCATTTGAGGAACCTACAGAATTATAAAAGCCTTCTTGCATCTGCCATGAGAAAACATCCTTTCACAAGCAAGTAAAGGACAGTGAGGTGCAGCCAGCTGTAGAGATACTTGTTTGTTGTAAAATGCCCCACCAGCCCTTTAGTAGAAAGTTGAGGCAGTTTGCTTTGTTTGATGCATTGTGGTATGAAGTCAGGCAGCTTATTTTCTGACCTTCAGAGATCTGGATCAACACGAGAAGGAAACTAAAAGCAATATAAATCTATGTAAGGAGGCTGTGGTTTCACTGAATCCTGTATGTCATGGCACAGAGGTCATAGAAGCCATGCATGCCCAGAATCAAAGAAAGATCAAGACATGGCAATGTTGAGAGCAGAACACTTTTCTTTGTTTGTTCGTTGTAAGGCTTGAACTCTAAATGTCAGTATCAACTTGCATGATGACTACAAAATGGATGCTTGGTAGTCTTTTCTGTGCCTGATCTATCAAGGACATGACTCTGTCACAGTAATCACTTGAAATACCTTGAGTTCTGCTCACCTTGTGCAAGATTTTGAACATCACTGAAAGTCCTATGGGCTGCCAAAATGAGGTGGTAAGGCCACTTTGCACAAAGGTATACATTCCAGCTGAAATTGGAATTAATAATGAAAAAAAAAAAAAAAAAAAAAAAGATAATTTGAATGCATTTCCACAGAACATGCTTTTTGTTGTATTATTGCACTTTTGTTTGTTTTAAATCCAATGACCTATTTCGGAGGGTTGGATCCGATGATCTCTCAAGGTCCCTTCCAACCCCTACAGTTCTGTTATTTCAGTCTCTTTAGACTTCCACTTCCAATTAAGGATTTTAGTCCATAGCCTATTCCAGAGTATAACTAGATCACAAACTTTCTTTTGGTCTTGCCGAACAACAACAGACTTAGTTTATATTCTTCTTTTTTTTTTTCCATTATGTAAGAGTAAATTAGAGTTCAGAGAACCACACAAATCCTATGACTATTTTGTAGCTCTCACTCTCTGACTATTTTGACAACTGGGAAAAACACTTTTCTTATATGTTAGCAGTCACAGTATTCCCCAGTGGAGAAGATGCTCCAGATGGACTTATATTTGCTGTTGTTTTTCATTTACTTCTCTATAGTACACCAGAAAAACAAACAAAAAACCAACTGACTAGTTCCATATAATATAGACTATATACATTCTCATTTCCTATTGAAATGTTATCACCCCATTCAATTCTAAATTTCTGTTGAGTGTTGAGTGTTGAATACTTTGCCGTTCACAGGATAAATTTCTTCCACCCTACAGCTTTGTCCTCCCATCATTAGTCTGTAAACCTAACTGGAAATTGCTTTGACATAAACTAAACTTTTTTCAAAACCTGCTGTTTCATTCAATTTATATGTTTTAATCAAAACGTATCTTGGCTTTGGCAAATTGGGTATAAATCCAATTGGATCTAAACCCTATTAGTTTCTCAAAGTATTTCTCAATCTACTTTTAAATCTGTCCAGAGCAGGGAACCCTGAAACCCCTGTGATTGCTTGAGTGACACTGAGTTCTTGATTCCAGCCTTCTGGCATGGACATGATAGTCACACATAAATACTTGCAATTTTTTAATGAAGAATGATTTCCTTTCCTTAATAAATTAGCTTTAAATATAAAGAATATTTTTATAAATGTACTTTTTTTTCTTATATACTTGGCATATTTAAATTTGTTTTTTTTTTTTTTTTCTCTAGTTAATAACAAAAAACTACATCGGTGACCTGTACATTCATAAATTGAATTGAGCTTTCCTATCAAATACAGCTTGCCAGAAATAATAAGTTAAAAATAGACACTATGTAAATAAGAAAATTTATCATTCATCTTTTTCTAACATCATATAAATGAAAATAATTGTCCATAAAAATGTCCTGCAAACCCTATAATGTATGTATTTACACACATCTATATTTGTATCTATGTATATAGTCTCAAAACTCATCCAACTAAGTAAAAAAAAAAAAAAAAGATGTCTCAAACTGAAGTAACTGATGGTAGATAATCTCTCTTTAGAATGATAGATGAGTAGTACAAAGCGCAAAGCAAAATTAAATCTTGTTATTAAAACCTTAGATTCAAGCAAAATCTGGGAGGATTCTCAAAGGATGTATTTCTGCATGTGTCCTATTTTATACTCTGTCCTCAGACATCTACTTCAGTTCAACATGCACTTCTCACTGGATATGAGGGAAATGGACATTTATTTTGACCCAGTAAGCCATCCTCAGTTTCTCATTTGGATTTATATCCTACTTGTTCATTTAAATCATGACTGAAAATTAGTAATTTCAATTACAATGATTTCAGTCATTCTGCTCTGTGTGTCATTACAAGGACCAGACTTTGGGTATCTGTATTTATTTGCTGAACACGCAAGGACATTTCTGCATTCACACTGAATAGAAGAATTGCTTTGCACACAAAAGAAGGGGAAAAATATATTTTTACTTAGCAATATGTTTTACTCTGATCTTTAATCAATATATTAATATTTCTTCCTTCTTTGTCTTGCAAACCATATCTAATTCTTCCTTTTTCCTTGCAATTACTATTTTAAACTGTCAGGGAAAACTTGAATGTCTTTTTCCAGCTAAGTGGGATTATGCTAAGTGAAATCATGGAATCCTTGGTGTAAATAATATATGCCATTGGCATCTTGCATACACTATTTGCAAAACTGGGCAGTTTGCATTAGTCTTCTTGCAATATGTACCTGAATGTATTTCATATGGATTGAAGGAAAATTGAAATTCCTCAGGAATGATTGGTGCACCATAGATCAGTTAGAGGTCATCAAGTTATTTAGTATTTTATGGTGAATAAATCAGATGCTCACTTCAAAATACTCTTTTTATACGAGCTATAATACATCGAGTTCTTTATGGCAAAGGAGTGATTTTTTATGAACTGAAACTGAACCACATTATGCTGTAAAGTAATGGGGCAACTACACATGTAATGGATGGGACATCGTCCACCTTTTTTCTGTTCTCTACAACACATTGAGAGCACAAAAAGTCTGAACAAAGTAGATTGCTTCTCCCAGTGCAAAGCAACAGGGCACTTGAGGCAATGAGGGTGGGAGTCTTCATATCTAGTTTAAAAATCTACTTTAAGAGCATTGTTTAGATTCTTCATAAAAGGAGAATCTCCACAACTTTCTAAATATAACGTGCTCTAGTAATAGAGTAAGATACCACCCAAAAAATGTACACTGGACCAACCTTCCAGAGATACAAGCAGGTAAAAATAGCTATTAAGTGGCATCCATACAAGTTTCTTATGAGTGGGTATTGAGATGGTAAAGTCTTGGTGTAAGATGGACAAGATCCTTTCAATCTGGCACTTGATTTATGGCTCAAACTTTTGTGTTCCACTGTGTGCTTGGTACTCTGCTTTTAGTTGATGCAACAGTAAAAATATTCTATGAATATATTTGTGACCAGTTTTAAGTGACTTCCAAAAGTAGAGGAGTCACATTATACAGCTTGATTCATTGTACATTTCAGCTATTACAAATGTTCACCCAAACCCACTAGCTAAATGCAGAAGAGCATGTTGATTTTAAGAATGTATAGTTATGTACTTGTGTCTTACAGTCCGTCTCATCATTTTTCTAGATTAAAATAGATAAGGTGAGAAGAATTCTCCTACTTGATGATAGATTCTTACCCCAGTTATTGTTTATTTTTATTTTGCTTTATGATAAAAAATTAATGTTTTTATTTTTTTCTGAAGAATATAACATTACATAGGGCTGGGTGTTATTTTTCTCTGCTGCTGTCTGAGATTTAGAGTGTTGTTTTGTTTTGTTTTTTACTTTTAAATCTTAAACAAATTTTGTTCTGCTTTGTAAGAAAGCTATAAATGACCTGATTATTTTTCATGTACCCATTCCAGTCTCTTTTCCTTTAAGAGAATGAGCATGCAGTTACCTTCATTAACAATATAACAGCTGATCAAACATGCATTTTTTTTTGTTTGTTTTGTTTTGTTTTGTTTTTTGCCTTAATTTGCAACTCTGAAGTGACAGGAAGTCCACACTACAAATTATTCTCATGAAAAACTTTCATTTTCTAAGTTAGTCAGAAAAAATTACAACCCTTATTCCTCCATATTCAAAGAAGGAAGGACTCGGAGACTATTTTTTCATAGCTTAGTGTAACAGTAGTTAAGGATGCAGACTAAGGGAGTGATTCATTATTCTTAAAATTCAGCTATCTGAAATTTAGGTGTCTCATCTGAAATAACTGTCTAGATGTTCTGTCAAGGGAATGGAAACAGATAAACAACTCCAGAAAGCAATATGTCTTATCTGTGTTGAATAACATCTTAAATTGGGCCTATTTCTCACTCCACTCACTCAGGGTGCCAAGACATCCAGCTAGACTATGTGTTTAACTGGTCTTCAAAGAAGGTTACATTATCTTAGAAAACTATAAATCTTTTGCTTTCAGGCATTTAGTGGCTAATACCTGAGGAACCACTTCAGCAAAAAAAAATGTGGCTAGTGTAAGATTTATGACATAGCTTTTGAACTTGAATGTTATGTCGATTCTAAAGTTTAAAAGGAAAAATATATATATATATTTTGTAGATCAAATATTAATTTCACTATAGACCTTAACTTGAGGCGCGGTGGAAATCAGATGAGAAATAAGTGGTTTGGTCTTCTTTTAATACCTAAATGTAAATTAAAATGTTAATGCTATTTCAGCTTCAACTAGGTTTAAATCTTATCAGTGTAAAGTCTTGCACAAGACCTTTAAATTAAAGTTGTTAGATTTAAAGTCTTAAGTGTTTTTTTTTATTTGTTTGTTTTTTTGTTTGTTTTTTTGTTTTTTGTTTTTCTTCCATTGTACTTTTTGTCTTCCCACTGGCTGTACTTTAAGAATCCATTAATAATGTCAGTTCTTCCTTTCCATCCTATGGGAGATAGCAAGAAACAATCACGTTTTGTCAGAAACTTAGAGAAAATAGAAGCATCAAAGGACTAAAAATTTATTTCAGAGAAACCGTGCATTCAGAATAAATTAATTGCTGTGTTTTAAAAAATATATTCTGGTGATTTGTGGTTTTTATTATTATTACTGCTGCACCTGTTTTGCTTGTAACTGTTTATGAGTTCATGTTTTAGATTTCATCTCTCCTCATTTCCAAATCAAGCAAAGAAATAGAGCATTAAAAATAAAAAAAGTCAATTAATATAAATGCTATAAAAGATGATCAATCAAAACAGAAAAGCCATAACAAAATCAAATACATAGCAAATATATTTTTCATAACTGGTTGCTAATAATTTTCTTCTTCATGTATTTTCCTTGTGTTTTTTTTTGGTTTGAGAGGATCAATGATGTTGCTCAGCATGAATGTTGAGTCCTGATTTACAGGTCTTAATGTTTTTTAATCTCTTCAGTCTAGGTGTACATATAGACACTAGAATAGTGTCTATACTAGTATTGATAGTGGATCCTACATTAAAAGTACCTAGACAGAACTGATAGGAAGTATTGCTGTTCAGAGGGTAGTCAAGGCCTCCCCCCCAAATTTGGTCAGGTTCAATGACAAGAAAGGAATTAATGAATAGCTGACTGTAACAAAAAACATGTTTGAAGCTGATATGCTAATAGCACAAACTAATATGAAAATGTCTAAAGACTGCAGCAAATAGAGAACATAGTCTTTTTCTGGCAAATATGTTGAAGTCTCTGAAAAGGCAGAAGAAAATATTTTTGCCTAACATAAAGGGGCTTATGAAAGGTGATTCTTGGGCTGGAGAGCAAGAAAGGAAAAGACTGAAAAATAATTTTCCGCTTAACATCAGTAGGGAGAGTACAAGTAACCAAGAACCACCAGATCTCAAACTCTCATATGAAGATGCATAAGATTGATTAAAACTCTCTGTAAAAAAATAAATTAATTTTAATTGATTAAAACTGTAACCTAGCTCATTTGTAAAAGATGTAGAGCTAATTTAACATAACCCATAAGCTTTATTAATAATGTCACACCTTAGATGACACAATGTATCACAATATTTGTGCACTTTGAAGTGGTGCGGTACGGTAATCTGTAACAGTCCATATAAAAGAGATTCCCCTGCCCACGTCCTTTGAGGAGCAGCTAGTTAAGTGGACTAAATGTTCTCCCATCACCAGTTGAGCCCAACTTGTGAATGTCACAGGCCCTCAGCCTGGCTGCACCAGGTACCAATCACACTTTACAGTCATTTTTGTTATATTTTCTTAGTCACCACTATCTGTGACCTGAGAATTCACAGTTCAACTGGGTCATCTCTTAAGCAGCTGCAGTTCTTAACCCCTGAACTCCAGCTACTTGAGCAGCTTCTGACTTCTGCTATAGTTTAACTCTCCCAGGGCATGTTTGCTGGGAGGATTACATACAGTTGACAAAAACTGTGGCACACAAGAATGAAACCCGGTCTTTTCTCCTACAGCACACGAAAAAGTGTTTTTTAAAAATGAGGACAATGTTTTTGGCTCTTTGGTGAACACTTCTGTGATCCCTGCCAAAATTTGTTAAAGGCAGTCAGGTTCCCATCAAATTAATTGATTTGAGCTGAAAAGGGTGAGTGATGAAAAACATGGGAATTAAGTTTAATTCAGGACCCTAAGAGTATCAGTGATACTTAGTAAATTAGTTTGTAGTTGGGATAAGCCCTGTTTTGACAAACCATTCTTCCTAACTGTGTACCAGGCCCTTGGTTGAAGATTCTATGCTCAGGTTTAATATTTTCTTTGTGATTGAGAGGATCATCCTGATTTAACAAACCTTATCAGTTAGTCTTCATGCAACCTTGAAAAGTTCAGGCTTACAGAACATCTGAGAAGAAGCAGAGCTATATATTGAAAATAGTGTTGGCAGATTGATAGAGACACATACAGAGAGATCTTGTTTTCATGAGTAGCCTCAGGGAGCATAAGTTGTTATAACTTCTGTTTTAACGAGCCCTTCGAGGCAGTGCAAATTACAGCAACTTAGATTTCTCTAATGTTACCCACTGTGTCTAGATATAGTTCCATCCCTTGAATATAGTGATGCCTGTTTCATGCAGAGTTGTGAGTACTAATTGTCTGACAAGATTTCAAAGGACAATTTGGAGCAAACATCTGCAGTGCTGCAACAGTGCTCTGATGCACACTACCAGGCCGATTTTCTGTGTTCACAGGTAGACAGCTACTGATCTCAGCAGCTATAATGAAGGATCATGTCTGAAGCACGAACATTTGAAATGAAGGCATAGCAATTCTTGGGTCACCGTGGTTTCTATAATTTAGAGTACTGAGTTACAATTTCAGAGGTAGCTTCATCTTTCTGAGTGCTTCCACCAGAAGAGGGGAATATCTCCCATTGCCTTGACCTTCCTTTCTTCTGCCTCTCTCTAACTCTCTGCTGATCTCCCAAACCTATCTCCTGCCTTGCTCCAACTCCAGTGCTCATTGGAACACTGCATGAAGTCAGTGGCATGTGACAAAACAATCCAGCTATTTTTTATTTTTTTTTCCCAGATTTGATTTTTGCTATATTAGTGTCATAAAGCAGCTCAGATAAGGGTTCAATGTGCATGAATACCTGCTTGGAGCAGGAGATAATGGAGAGATGGATGAATAAGAAGGAATTTCCAATTGTGGCGATGAGAGTTACTACATTGGCTCACTGTTTTGCATGGAATGACATTCTTAATGCCGTCCACTTGCAGTAGACATTAATCAAGCCGTAAGTTGTGGTTTATAGCATGCTTTCTCTAGGTAGAACAGACTCTCTCCTTTGGATAGTGTTGATAGTGTGATAGTGTTGATAACTACTTCAACCAAAAAAAATGCAAGCACTAGCTACAACCCATGGAAGTGTTGGCCATGGAGTAGTGAAACAGCTGAGCAAAACGCCACCTGGGTAGATCAAATTTATCAGTCTAGTTTCTGTAGCACAGGCTTCAGTTCAGCTTACAAAACACTTCTGAAGTCCAGGGTGTCCCGTAGAGGCTGATCACTGAATAACACCCATATTTGTACTTAGGTGTGAGCTACTTGTTAGAACCTGGATTGGTTATTTCTGCTTTTCACTGCAGTGGTTTCTCTGAACATATTATGCATAGCTCCATTGAAATGTTAGGCCAAAATTCAAGGAAAAACTTAGAATTTAAATTGCATTTTGCTTTTGGTGTCTTACTTAAGATTATCAATTCTGTTCTTAAACAAATGCTTAACTTTCAAACACTTTGCATTGCATAACCCATCCAGGAACCTTGAACTCATCCTTCGAGCTAGGTATTTAGCTCTGATACTCTTAAAAGACAGATGAATTTTCTTTTTTATCTTTTTAAGGGGTAAGCTCTAGAAAGAATGCTTAAATTTAATAGCTAGAGTTGGAAATAATTACATAATTTGCTTTGCACCCCACCATCAACAGAGAACTGTTCTCTACAGCATATTATATTTTTAACTGTCAACTTCAATCTCAGTGTCAATGCCAGGCAAACTGTGACACTAACTAGGCTATATGTGGGTACTGGAGTCCAACCCAGGAAATTCTAAGATAAGGCTTCAAACTCACATCATAGTTCTATCCATTCATTCATTATTTAGATAAAATAGTCTGTAATGTTTTATTTCAGTAAACTGAACTGATAGCTTTCAGCCCTTCTGGAACAAATCCATGCAGGGCTCAGCTCCCAGGCAGGCACAAAAGGGTTGTTTGATTAACATTTCCAAACTTCTTGGTCCTCCTCTTGTATTATTTAAGCAACATTCTTAAACTAATGATGTTCAGAAAAGCTTTTAAGCAGGCTGCTTCTGCAAGTTGATGGACGTATTCACTTTCTTCTTATGTTGTCATTCCTTGAGGAATCTGGCAGCAGAGCTATAGTAACAAAAAAGAATAGCTTGTAAACTAGGGAGGAGTGTTTTCATTAGGGGAAGCAGGGCGCATCTTTCAGTATACACATTTTGAACTGCTTTTATCTCCATCTTCATATATTCACACAGGCTACAGTCAATCCAGTTAAATTATATGGGAGAATCGTGGTTACTTTACTTACTCTTTATTGCAAAAGGAGACAAAGTTTATAAACTTATAGGTAACTATTTCAAAACAGGAAAAGGGAATAAAATTTGGTCTTTTTGATCCTTGAAATATATATATATATATATATATGTCTGTCTAGTTTTTAATACTCTTCTTGACAATTCAACACATTTCATTGTCTTTCTTTAGCTGTCTTTGCAAACTGATTCACCTGTTTCAGAAAACTTCAGAGTTTGGCATCAAATAGCAGTAGTTTTCATTATTGTTCTGGAGATGCATTACTTTGCTTCTAACTCTACAGAAGTCTTTCTCCTACTTTTTTCCATCATTCACTCACTTTTAAGAGGTTGATGCCTTCTGTGTCTCTTGGCTTCCCCCATTTCCTAGTTTAAGTATTTCCTTATGCCCTCACATGAGTCCATTTGGATTAAACATAACCCATGTTTCCTGTACAGGTTCTTCAAATCCCAGAAAGTTCCCTAGATTTTTAAGCATCTTTAAGTCCCTCTTCCCAAGGCCACCACCTCATCCCTAACGAGACTCTAGATCTCCATGTGCCTTTGAGGATTCATGTTTAACAGTTCTGTGGAGAATGCTAGGACGGAGGTAGTAGCACCTTGAATACAGCTACCAGAACTGCTTTTCAGCTATTGATACCAATGGACCTAAAACGCTGGATCCTGTGTTGGATATCTGTACAATTTACCTTCTGAGGTCTAAGATTCCTCCTTTTCCGCCCAATAGAAAGTAAGTTCCATAGTAAGAGAGGACCATGTGGTCTTCTTACGTCACAAACACAGCTGTCCCTGTATCTTATAACTGAATCTCATCTTCCTGCTACTTCCTGTCCCTGAAGATCTGCTGTACCACAGCACCAACATCCTAAATGTAAGAGGGCACTTTAACATCAGCATGTTTTTCTCGAGTATTACATCCCCCTTTCAGCACCAAACACCCTCATTCCCTGAGACACAATTGGGGCCGTTGTCTTCAAGCTTCACCTGTTAATAGCTGTAGTACAAATTTTAGAACAAGACACCATTTCCTTCAGCTGTTCAGATAATATTTTAGTTATCAATTGGACGTGATATGTTGCCAATACTATATGAGTGATATCTTGTAAGATCAATTCATCTTTCTGTCTGACAGATTGCACAGATTTCAGGAAAGAGTTTTGTCTTCCTCTGTTTCAGTAAGTGCACAGCATACTTTAAGTTCTGTCCCAAAATAGTATCTCTTCATATGCATATGTTTACCTCTCTGCCTAGACTTTTCCATATCTAAGAAGGCTGTATGCGTTGTGCAATAGCTAGGGTACTTAAAATAATGCAGGTAAAGCTGATGTCTGGGGGATTAACTAATTCTTCACGTAATGGACTTTGTAGATATAAGGTTAAAAGAATTTCAGTACTAAGCAACAAGGACGACAATTAGCTCTATCAGTGGAGAGCTCATTGTAGAAAGTTCTGTAGTATCCAGTGTATTGTTAGTTTTTGTGTTATTTTCCTGAGCAGTTCTAATGAATAATAAAAGAGACCTGAAGATTTCTGAGATGATAAAATAAGCTCTAAATATGAAGAAAAAAAAAAAAAATGTTTTCACTGTATCAATTTAAAATACATTGCTTATGTATGGAGTTCATATTACTTGTGAGTTTCATGTATTAGGTATTGGATACACACACACACACAAGACAAAAAGATGATCACTTAGTTTATAGTTTAAATATGAAGTCAAGAGTCAGACAGTCTGACCTCATGACTCATTTGTACAATTTACTGTTAGCTCCTTCTAGAGGTGATGGACAGAAATAGGCATACGCAGTATGTAATTAACACTCCTGCTCCCATCCACACATGAAATTGCATTGCATAAATGTAAAGCGTAGATGGAGTGCACATGCTAAAATAATACTGTCAATATCACGTGTATGTATGCTGATGAAAAACGGAATGTAATCAATTTGTTACATAGTGGAGTTTTCTCTTTCTTTTTTTCTTTCTTTCTTTCTTTCTTTCTTTCTTTCTTTCTCTCTCTCTCTCTCTCTCTCTCTCTCTCTCTTTGAATGTTGGATGATTTTTGCTAAGTTAATTCGCACTGATTATAGTTATATTTTGACTACAAATTAGACAGTGGGATCAAATATACTGTGGAGTCTGGGACTACAGATAAAAATTTAAGCACCCACTGAATTATATTATGTTCATGTTGGAGGTATAGTAAAATACATAAAATAAATAAATCAATAAATAAACAAATAAATAAATAAATAAAACCCGCAGTAATTTCCACAGTCAACAGGTTGGTATGTAAAAGCCTCTTTCCATAATTTATTGGCAGTCCTGGCTATCAGGGGAGGTCCCAGTTGACTGGCGGCTAGCAAATGTGACGCCCATCTACAAGAAGGGCCAGAGGGTAGACCCGGGGAACTATAGGCCTGTTAGTTTGACCTCAGTGCCAGGGAAGCTCATGGAGCAGATTATCTTGAGGGTCATCACGCGGCACTTACAGGGCAACCAGGTGATCAGGCCCAGTCAGCATGGGTTTACGAAAGGCAGGTCCTGCTTGACAAACCTGATCTCCTCCTATGACAAAGTGACACGCTTAGTGGTTGAGGGAAAGACTGTGGATGTGGTCTACCTTGACTTCAGTAAGGCTTTTGACACCGTTTCCCACAACATTCTCCTCAAGAAACTGGCTGTTCATGGCTTGGACTGGTGTACACTTCATTGGGTTAAAAACTGGCTGGGTAGCCGGGCCCAAAGAGTTGTGGTGAATGGAGTCAAATCCAGTTGGAGGCCGGTCACTAGTGGAGTCCCCCAGGGCTCAGTACTGGGGCCAGTCCTCTTTCATATCTTTATCGATGATCTGGATGAGGGTATCGAGTGCACCCTCAGTAAGTTTGCAGATGACACCAAGTTAGGTGCATGTGTTGATCTGCTCGAGGGTAGGAAGGCTCTGCAGGAGGACCTCGATAGGCTGGACCGATGGGCTGAGGCCAACTGTATGAAGTTCAACAAGGCCAAGTGCCGGGTCCTGCACCTGGGGCGCAACAACCCCAAGCAGAGCTACAGGCTGGGAGATGAGTGGTTGTAAAGCTGCCTGGCAGAGAAGGACCTGGGAGTATTGGTTGATAGTCAGCTGAATATGAGCCAGCAGTGTGCTCAGGTGGCCAAGAAGGCCAACAGCATCCTGGCTTGTATAAGAAGCAGTGTGGCCAGCAGGTCTAGGGAAGCGATTGTCCCCCTGTACTCGGCTCTGGTGAGGCCGCACTTCAAGTACTGTGTTCAGTTTTGGGCCCCTCGCTACAAGAAGGACATGGAGGTGCTCGAGAGAGTCCAGAGAAGGGCAACGAAGCTGGTGAGGGGTCTGGAGAACAAGTCTTATGAGGAGTGGCTGAGGGAGCTGGGATTGTTCAGCCTGGAGAAGAGAAGGCTCAGGGGCGACCTTATCGCTCTCTATAGGTACCTTAAAGAAGGCTGTAGAGAGGTGGGGGTTGGTCTATTCTCCCACGTGCCTGGTGACAGGACAAGGGGGAATGGGCTAAAGTTGCGCCAGAGGAGGTTTAGGTTAGATATTAGGAAGAACTTCTTTACTGAAAGGGTTGTTAGGCATTGGAATGGGCTGCCCAGGGAAGTGGTTCAGTCACCATCCCTGGAGGTCTTTAAAAGACGTTTAGATGTAGAGCTTAGTGATATGGTTTAGTGGAGGACTTGTTAGTGTTAGGTCAGAGGTTGGACTGGGTGATCTTGGAGGTCTCTTCCAACCTAGACGATTCTGTGATTCTGTAAAAGATGTGTTCCTAATTGTTGAATAGTTAGGGTAAGAGTAACTAACTTTGTCAATGTACCTCATACTTCCTCTACTACTATATTAAAAAAAAAAAAAAAGAATCCCACAAAAATATATGGACTGTTGTGCCCAGACCTCTGTGCTTTCACAGAAAGGAGATCCAAAATGAACTGTTGACATAGCCTTATAATCCTGAACTACACTATTTATGAAGACTGGGAAGAAGCCAAAGCGATGAAAAATCCCGTTATTGGATTTACATGGCAAGGGGTAGCAGGGGTGCTTCAGGGGTGGCCTGTGTGATCAGAGCCCAGCAGATCGTGTCAGATCAGAGACCATGCTCCAGCCCGATCCAGCACTGGCCAGAGCCAAGCTCATCAGTGGTACCTCTGCAATAACATATTTAAGAAAGGACTAAAAAATAAAATAAATAAAATAAAATAAAATAAAATAAAATAAAATAAAATAAAATAAAATAAAATAAAATAAAATAAAATAAAATAAAATAAAATAAAATAAAATAAAATAAAATAAATAAAATAAAATAAAATAAGCACTGCAGCTGTGAGAGGGTGAGGAGTGAGGAAAATGTGAGAGCACCAGCCCTGCAGCCCCCAAGGTGAGTGCAGCAGGAGGGCAGGAGGGGCTCCAGGCAGGCAGCAGCAGTTCCCCTGCGGGCTGTGGAGAGGCCCCTGGTGGAGCAGGCTGTCCCCCTGCAGCCCACGGGTCCCACACGGAGCAGATCTCCACGCTGCAGCCCGTGGAGGAGCCCCCGGTGGAGCAGGTGGATGTGGCCTGGAGGAGGCTGCGGCCCATGGAGAGCCCCCGCAGGAGCAGGCCCCGGGCCGGAGCTGCAGCCCGTGGAGAGGAGCCCACGCAGGAGCAGGGGGTCTGGGGGGAGCTGCCGCCCGTGGGGGACCCGTGCTGGAGCAGTTTGCTCCTGGGGGATGGACGCCGTGGTACGGAGCCGTGTGGGAGCAGGTCTTGAAGAGCTGCTGCCTGTGGGCAGCCCCGCAGGCTCAGTTCGGGAAGGACGGCATCCCGTGGGAGGGACCCCGCGTGGAGCAGGGGCAGAGAGTGACTGTGAAGGAGCGGCGGAGACGGAGCGTTAGGGACTGACCACAGCCCCCATTCCTCGTTCCGCTGCACTGCCTGGGGGAAGGAGGTGGAAGAGGGTAGATGAGGGGGGAGGTGTTTTTAGTTTGCTTTTAGTTTCACGGTGCTCTAGTCTGCTAGTGATAGGCAATAAATTATATTCATCTCTCTTATGCTGAGTCTGTTTTGCCTGTGATGGTAACTTGTGAGTGACCTCCCTGTCCTTATCTTAACCCTTGAGCCCTTTTTATCATATTTTCTCCCTCTCTTTCTCTGAGGAGGGGGAGTGAGAGAGAGGTGTGGTGGAATTCAGCTGTCCAGCTGGGTAAAACCACCACAGCCACTTAGCCCATGAGAGCAAGATTATGTTGCCTGCAGTGGGCAAGGGAGAGCTTGTGGAGAGCCTCTGTCTTAGTTCCAGGTTATTTAGGATCCCTACATGGAAGTGCAGGACTGAGTAGGGATAAAAGATCTCTGCAAAGACCCACACTAAATTACTTCTTCCAGCTTTAAAACTAAGTTGATTGGAGATCCAGTCCCTGTTATCAATATACACCAATGCTGATACATTCTGTGATCATTTTCTGTAGCTATTACTGGTAAAGCTGATTATTGCAGAATAGGTCTTAGACTCCTTTCCGCCTCTGGTAAGTCAGACGTTCTCTACTTTGGAGCAGAACAGAGTAATTTTCAAACACATTACTAGTAAGAAAATCTCCCAATATAGAAAAATCTCCTGTTGTGCAGGATGGGTTTTCCAGACAGGCACAGTATGCTTTCACGAGAAATTTCAATTATAGATTAAGAGAATGAAAACAGAAAAGAACAAAAGTTAAATGCTGAGAACCAGACTACACCTGGAATTCAAGCAAAATGGCAATGAAAACGGTCCTTATAAAAACTAATCAAACACCTATGCTTACTGGAAGTCTCAATTTACTTTCTGCATCTTTTAAAATTGCAAACCTTATCTCTTATGCTGCCTTCCTCGATTTGGTAAGTAGGTTAGTAATTAAAAAACGTATTTTAATTTTTTCTAGTGGGTGGCTGAGAAAAAATGTTATGCATGGCATTTATTCTCTATTCATTTTTTTAAAAGTCATATTTTACTAAATAGATCGTTTTCATTTCTCTTTGAAAAAAAAAAAAAAGGAAAAAAGCAACAAAATTACCATCCTGCATTGGAACAAATCATAATTAACACTGTGTGGACAAAATCAGGCTTTGCTAATCCAATGAAAGGCTTGTTTAGCAGAGATTTAAAACAGAATAAAGAAAATCCAGTCTTTGCTTCTTAGTATGGCACATTTTTCAACCACCACTCTTCTCAGTAGATATTTAAGCCCTTCATACACGGTCAAATTTATGAGAATCTGGACTCTTTTAGGTTTCTAAGTATGAATCTTTGTATAAAAATATTCTAGTGTAAAATGTATGGAATCTAGTGGAAGTGTCAAAATATAAATCTAATAATTCCTATTCTGTCACTGCCAGCTGTCAGTCAAAGACAGTTCACCATCTGAGATATGGATATTAGCAACTCCTGTACTCTGAACTCATTTTTTTTTTCCTCAGTCAAAGCCTCAAAATATAAATAAACACAAACCATTTACAACCTTGATATTGACTTTTGGTATGTGATCATAGCACATACATCTTCCTAGCACAGCCTATGGGATCCAAAGAGAGTACAGCAAAGAACTTTTCTTCTCTGAATGAAGAAACCGTATCAAATAATATTTTTTTGAGAGTGTTCATTGTAATTAGAGGTACTTTTAATATGAATACAAATGCACTGTCAAACTGTGGCTAGGTCATATTAAGCTGCCATGTTAAGCAGCCAATACATCTGTATATAGAAAAAGAACTATTCATACGTATGTCAGAAAAGATTGCTTCACTTGCAAGAGTAATTCAGGCCTAGATGGCCAGTAGACCAATGATATGGCATGGACAGAAGCACGTGAACATATTTACTATCATACATGTACAAAAGTCCTACACTTTCTGTATGTATCACCTGCTGTGAGTGGTGGTTAGAGATGATGCACAGGTGTGCTATAGACACAAGAACTTTGTCAGATCTCATTGAAAATTTTCCCAGTTCCTATGAACAGCTATTTTTGGAAGTAACAGGAGACATGTACTGGAAAATCTTAAGTTAAAATTAGCCTTTCTAATTGCTTTTTTTTCTAGGATTTGGTCAAGTCATGCCCAGGAGGATCATCTTGGGCTGGATTCAGTCTGTAGATTAAGATACATACATTTAGGTGTCTGTATGTAGATGTTTGTGCGTGAGTTAGACATAGCTCCCATTACAGTGCGATGGAGTTAAGTCACTAGATCCTTCAAGTCCTTTGATTAGATCTCCTTTGACTTTAATCAGAGCACAGAAAAGTATTTCACACATAGATACTTATATGCAAATGCCTAATTGGAGATGGTTTAATCTTTAAACAATATCACAGAGCATACAGAGACTTAGATTCCTCATTTCAAATTTGCAGAAAACATGTATTGTGTTGAATGGATGATAAGCACTTCTAAATATCAGGCTATTTGTTAAGAAACACAGTTCTCAATACATTCCACATCCATTATTTTATAAAGGGCTCCTGAGCATATGCAATTGAGTTTCAAATAGATGAAAAATATATCGAGTATTGAAAGGCTCTGTCTATACTGGTGTCTAAACTGATCTAGTATGTGGTCTTGAACACACTGTACAAATTAACACTTTTCCTGGCATAGTTTTGGCTCATTCTCAGTCTCCCAAATTGCACGTTTTCATAGTCTGGTGTGTAGCACAGACCTACTCTCAAGTAGTCACTGTAGCTGCAGGAAGAGTGTCCAACTATGTGAATACTGAGTCTCTCTGTTAAGGCCAGAGAACATGTATAAAAGTCCATGACCTGTTCAGTTATAGCTGTTATTGATAAATGTTAGACCTGATCTTTTCTATCCCTTCTCCCCAGGATCATTCACACTAGGTGTACCCTTCATCTAAGGTCTGAATTTCTATGGTATTGGAGAAAACAAACAATTTACTATAGACCTCTTATATTCTATGTATTAAATATGCAATGAGCAATGATACATACCTAAGTCATTAGAGCTACAATATGTGCTTGTTCTGAGAATGAACAGTATCCAAAGCAACTGCAGAAAAAGAGGCAGATCACCACTATCCATGAACATGTGCATTATCTATCGTGGAGCTCATCTGTATGTCAGAAGTCTGCCTGTTTCCCAGCTGCACCATGCTGATAAGCCTGAAGTCCAAAAAAAAAAAAAAAAAAGTTTGTTGCTTTTGTCTTTGTTTTATAATTAAGTTAATCTAGAAAACACTTTTGAAAGTTTTTGATCAAAATTTTAAACCCTTGATGATATAAAGTGAATCAATATGAATATACTTTATAACGTGAGTTTATTTCAGAGAGGTAAAGTACATGGTTAACACATTCAAGGTACTCTTCATTTTTACACATACTGAAAACACATGGGAATTGTTTAGCCTCTATATGAAAATATTACTAGATATAGACATACAGGAGTTGTTCTCAACCCAAGCTGATGGGATAAATAGATTTCTGTGAAATATAAATTAAACAGTTGACCTTAAGTGTGTGTGATGTTGCATTATGCTTTAAAAATCATTTTCAGTCTGTCAGTCAAAAGCAGAGGAGAAAGTGAATAATCTCTATAGCTGAATAGGTTAAGAAGAAGAGAGAAACACTTGTAAATCTTTTCCAGTGTTGATTCTTCATTTCCTCCTTAAAATAGGAGTAATGAATAAATAAACACAAAATCACCAAAAAATAAATTTCTGGAGAACAAAATTCCAAGCTATACTGTAAGATTAGCAGTGTCCTACAGAAGTAAGGAACCATTGTATTTGACAGCAGAAAAATATTTCTAGAGTGTAAAATTCCTATTCATTCTGGTGTAAATTGACCACCAAGAGTTAGGAGGAAGAGGAGTTGTGTCTTTATACATGTACACCATAATAATTAATATTAACTACTGATTTTTTTTTCTGAAATTTTCATTGGATTTGATGGACCAAAACTCAGTTCAGACTGTTAGTCTTATACACTTTCAGTTCTAGAGGTACTGGTACAACTTTTGATTTGGTTATCACCATGTAGACTGTCATCTTCAGCACTGCAAGAAATATCAATTTGGAAAGGATTCTACAAATCCTTCTACAAACTTACAAAAAGTACATTCTACAAAGAACCAATTTTATCCCACTCTTCTTGTCCAAGCAGTCCCCGAGCCTTCTCCCAGTGACTGGGAAGAACCATACACTCTTATCAGATATCAAAGCATGGCAGTACCCATCTTCTCATCTACAGAAGATGCAGAGACTCAGATTACTTGTACATGCTTAGACTGTCTGATCACATGCATGGTCAGTCTATCCACAGCCCTGCCTGGCTAAAAGGTTTCCAGGAATGATAACAAGCAAGGGAGACTGTTGCTAGCAGAGCAGATTACTCAACCCTCTCTTAGTGGCTCTCTTTTTTGCTTCTCAGGCTGAGGGAACCAGATGGACCTGACTACAGCAGCCTTCCACTGATCATCATCTCTCCCAAACACTTTTCTGCACATATTTACACATGACCTCATGAAGTGACAAAGATGTCTTCCTCTAGAAGATGTCATCCTCCGCAAAATGGTGTCAGCTGTTGTCCTAGCACCAGTATGATACTGGCCAGTGAGTATTCTTCTAAATGATTTCCAGCACAGTTTGGGCATTAGAAAGGGCCAGAGATCACTTTTGACAGGCACTTGGGATACAGCCACCTTGTTTTGAAATCCAAAGGGTTCACTACCATAGACATGGGGCGTATGGTGACTAGTGGTCAGAATAAACAGAGAACAGATCCAAGGATGTTTAATTTTCTGTTACAAATGTAGCCATTGTGCATCACTGGTCAAACAGAATAGAATAGGATAAACTATCTATCAGCTTGAAGCTAAATAATCCAAGCCATGACTCTTGTTTTTATATGTATATAATCACTCCATTATGCAATGTATCATGCCTCTTCTAATGATTTTCATCTGCTATCACACAGTTTATAAGTGGCTAATTATTCTACCTGCACAATCAACATGCATGCACATTCTAGAATATAGTATCCTCATCTGTATAGTTCCTGCTTCGTACTTTTTTTTTTTTTTTAATGACATATCTGAGCATTTTCTAGTTTGTGTGTCCTTTCCTACTGAATATCATGTTTTTTTCTTATACAGTATTCCGTAAATCTTATGAAGACCTTCAGAAGTTCTTTGATGCACTACAGTCACTGTCCTTGTTGGTCTAATATGCAGGCATTTCTCAGTTACAGTGGTAAGCTCATTATTTTTGTTGCACAGCTATGACAATTAGCCTTCACATCTGTTATGATCTGTTATGATATACTATTATAATGGTATTTCTGTCTGCTGTGTTCCTTTCCCATTTTCCTTCCCCACTTTCAAAGAAAATGAAAATTGGGGTTATTCTTACTCTACTTTTGTACTGTGCATCCCTGAGTGGAGTTTTCTTCCTGTTTGGGCAATATACCATGTAAAAATAACCAAAAAAGCTGAGAGCGATGTTTTATAATTGTTACATTCCAGATCTTACATGTTCTGTCTGCATTAACACTGCCCACTATCTCTTCTACTTCCCTAAAGGCTTACCAGTGCTATTACTATCATCCATTTCTTATGGACTATATACACTGAGGAATTTCACATCCCAGTTATACAAAGAATTGTGTTTAAATTTTCTTGTATGAGTAGATATGCACTTGACTTTTTTTGTAGGACTGAGTTGTAGGACATGGCAAGGGAGCAATGTAGAGTCATGTTGGTTTTTTTAGAGTCATTTAGGGTGGAAAAAAAGGGTCAAGATCACCAAATCTAACCACGAGCCTGACATACTGAGTCCTATCACTAAACCATGTACCCAAGCACAACATCCACACATCTCTTAAATACCTCTGGGGATGGCAATGCCACCACTTCCCTGGGAAGCCCATTCCAGTACTCGACCACTCTCTCTGTGAAGAAATTCTTCCTAATGTCCAATCTAAACCTCTTCTGGCGCAACTTGAGACCATTTCCTAGTGTCCTATCACTTGCCACCTGAGAAAAGAGGCCAATGCCCACCTTGCTAGAACTTCCTTTCAGGTTATTGTAGAGAGTGATGAGGTCTCCTCTCAGCCTCCTCTCCTCCAGAATACACAACTCCAATTCCCTCAGCTGTTCCTCACGTCTTGTTTTCTAGTTCCTTCACCATCTTTGTTGCTGTTTTCTTCACACACTCAAGCAACTCAATGTCCTTCTTGTAGAGAGGGGCCCAAAATTGAACACAGTATTCAAGGTGTAATCACACCTGTGCCATGTATGAGGGGCCAATCACTTCTCTGGTCCTGCTGGCCACACTATTTATGATGCAGGCTACGATGTTGTTGGCCTTCTTGGCCTCCTGGGCACACCGCTGGCTCATATTCAGCCAACTGTCAACCAGCACCCCCAGGTCCTTTTCTGCTAAGCAATGTACAAGAGGCTCATACTCAGATTAATCTTCAAGCATGAGAATATCCTACAGACATTACTGGAGAGAAATCATTCTGCAGTGAATATCCTGAAACAAACTTTCTGTGTCTGTGTGCCCAATCACCAATAATATTTTTACATAATCTTGTTATTAAGTACATGAACCTTCCCTTTAAAATATTTACATTTTAAAATCAAGTAATTCTGCTGTGGGAATTTTCTGGAACCTAATAGCTTCAGTGACTAGAAGCCTTTTTGTTTCAAACTGAATGCAGTTATGGATAGTTTTATTCCTTTCTGTTCACACATTGTCATTTAACTTCATTGTGCATTTTTTACAGTTTGAGAATCTGTAAAACAAGATTTACAGAAAAAAAAAAACACTTCTATTTTACTAAAGTAAACACAACAAATTCTGTTTGTATCTCCATCTCAGATTCAATTTCATTATCTTAGCTGTTCCAGTTGTCTCAGTGGACAGATCTATGTTAGAAGGTAATCTATGAGAGAAAATACTGTAATAATCAAGACAGGAACTGCTGAGAAACTGGTTGAGAACCATCAAAAATTTTATGTGGAGATAATATGGGGATAATAATGCCCACAGTACAGGCCCAAAGATCAAGATGATTTTGATTATACAGGGGGGATGATACAATGGTGGGAGAGATAAGATAATGTTACACTTGCTCTAGCAAATCCAGAAAGTCAGTGTCCAGGATGAAACAGATGGGGATGTAGCCAGAATCCTTCAAATGCTAGAGGCAGGTGAAAAATGAAATGGATGGTGTACTGAGAGAAGAGAGCTATGCTGAGGGAACTAGGGCAAACATCACAACACAATGAAAGAAGCAGGAAAAAGAGTATATATTGTCAGAGTAAATCAGAGAAAGGAAAATGTAATATAATTCACTTAAAATTTTCCATTTTTTAGAGCTTGAGAAATGGCTTTCTGAGACTTTATGGGAATAAAAGAGTATAAAAGTCTGTGCATAGCAGTGCAGTATCAAAGTAAACTTCCCCCCTCCTTCTCCGCAAGCTCTGAAGTAGAACACTAGCAAAGTAAATACTTTCACTAGCAAATACAGCTGTGGGGCTCTATGCAAACTGTACTTTGCACTAGACAGTAAATTAGTTCCCAACCAGTGCAAGAGCAGAGCTAATACAAAATAAACATAGCAGCATCTTTTTTTTTTTTTTTTTCTTTTCTCTGAGCAAAGCACCAAAAATTCAGAGCAACGCTGAGTGATAAACATCACTCCCTCTATAAATGACTGGCCTGTTGCTAATGGCAACAGCTCTGTTCCTAAAGTTAGCCAGCTCTTACAGTGGCAAATTCAGTGTCCTCATGTAACTTGCAGGATTTAACTCATCGGTTTTGCCAGCTCCTGCAGCAGTACAACTGTGTTTAAGCATGAACTTTTCCTTTCTCTGTGCATGGTATTTATGAAAGAAAAATGCTTACATCTAGAGTCTGATTTATAGTATCCTGAATTTTTAAATTAATTCAATATCTAGTCTTGCCATTGTGTGATACCATTTTATCCCCAATGAATGCTTTTTTGTTTTAAATAATTTTCTACCATACTGTATGCTGGATCCTTTAAGTCCAGATACAGATGAATGGAAGTAAATCATCCAAATTCTATTAAAAGGTGGTTCTAAACCATGTGTTGCTTAGATTTTGCAAACTGTTGTAAGTGTCTGCTGGGATGATACGATATGAGAGGCAATCATTGCATTAGTTTATGGTTGCAGTTTCAAAACAGATACACACTATATACAATCCTTAGTGTAAATGAGGTGATAAAAATAGTGCCTCGCCCTGATTTGTAAACCTTCCTTTTGATTTCAAACATCGTTTTGTCAATGTCATTGAGGAGAATAAAAGTATTTACACAAGATCTTTTACAAAGAAGTCTGATTCAGTCTGAGAAATGTCTTATGTTGCTTTGGAGTTTGGTTTTGTATTCCAATTATTCACAAACTTGTCAGTTTAAATTTTTTATGAATTATAGAATCATAGAATGGCTAGGGTTGGAAGGGACCTTAAAGATCATCTAGTTCCAACCCCCTGCCATGAGCAGGGATACTACTCACTGCATCAGGTTCCTCAAAGCCCCATCCAACCCGATCTTGAACACCTCCAGGGATGAGGCATCCACAGCTTCTCTGGGCAACCTGTTCAGTGCCTCGCCACCATCATAGTAAAGAATTTCCTCCTAACACCTAATCTAAAACTCTTCACTTTTAGTTTAAAACTGTTTTCCCTTGTCCTATCTGCCCATGTAAAAAGTTGTTCTCTATCTTTTTTATAAGTCCCCTTTAAGTACTGAAAGGCCACAAAAAGGCTTCTCTTTTCCCAGAGCCTTCCCTTTTCCAGGCATCCCCAGCTCTCTCAGCCTTTCTTCATAGGAAGGGTGCTCCAGCCCTCTGAGCATGTTTGTGGCCCTCCTCTGGACTCACTCTAACAGGTCCATGTCTTTCTTGTGCTGGTGCCCTAGACCTGGATGCAGATCTCCAGGTGGGGCCTCACAAGGGCAGAGCAGAGGGGGACAATCACTTCCCTCTCCTGCTGGTCTCTGTTGATGCAGCCCAGGATGCAGTTGGTCTTCTGGGCTGCAACTACACACTGCTGGCTCCTTTCAAGCTTTTTGTCCACCAGAATCCCCAAGTCCTTCTCCTCAGGGCTGCTCTCAATGAGTTCTCCACCCAGTCTGTATTCATATTTGGGATTTTCCTGACCCAGGTGCAGCACCTTGCACTCGGACTTGTTGAACCTCATTTGGTTCACATAGGCCCACTTCTTAAGCTTGTCCAGGTTCCTTTGGATGGCATCCCTTCCTTCTGGTGCATCAGCCACACCACCCAGCTTTGCGTCTTCTGCAAAATTGCTGAGGGGGCACTCAGTCCCACTGTCTATGTCCTTGATAAAGACATTAAACAGCTCTAAACTAGCTCTGTTTTATGTTAGCATTAAACAGCTAGCTAAACGAGTTCTGCTAGTAAGTACAGCCAGCTTGCTGCCCAGAATCCCCCACCCCACTGCAGAATGCACCCGCACTGATGCTGATCACCTTGGTGAGATGTTTAAAGCATTATAATAAGCAATGGGATGTCTGAATCATTATAGGAAACAATGCTTATTTTTCTGTTAAAATTTTGATTTCAAATTTCACTTTTTTTTTTTAAGTGAAAAAATGCATTTCAAACAACAATTCTTTTTCCTCAAAATTAGAAAAGGGTGAAAACTATTCATTTTTGGCCATTTGTTGATGACAAAAATAGATAGATGGGAAAAATACCGAAGTATCAGTATATAACTGTGACATTATTCCACTTGGAACTTCATAAAGTAAACAGATAAAATACAAATTATTACTTTTCCTCTTTTACAGGTTTTCAAGTAAGGCATAATTATCTCAAGTCAACACTGATTATCCCACAATTAAAATTATACTGTCAGAGCCTGAAGCCCAAAAGAAAATCAGGCGATGGTCACATAATGCACTGTAAAAGCACAGTGCATAGGGATATCAAGTCAAAGCTGAATAATGCTTAAACTGATTTCAGAAAAAAATAATATATAATTAATGAGCTTGATAACTCCAGCTTGGACCCTTTGTTTCTATTCAGTACAGTTTTTCATCACAGTCTTTACAGCAGCATCTGGGAGTCAGTTTTGTAATGATATTTAGGCTCCCACTTCCAGAGCCTGTTCTGAGTGTTAGACACATAGATGAGAGCTGGGGGGAGGTGAATAAAATAAGGCTGCACATTTCTGTTAACAAGCCATGATGAGCTTTTATGCTAGTCTTACACAATCTGAGACGTCAGCACCAAGAGTAAAAAGAGCTGATGAATCAGGTCCTGGATGCTACCTATGCCATCTTTGAACTTAACAAACTTTGCACCTCTTTTCTCTGAAACACTTTGTGGTTGTTACAGCACGTGCAGCACACTTCCCTGCCAGGTAAATAGAAATCTGCTTCCTGTAATGCTTTAAAAGCATTATTTGCTGCCATAAAATATAAATAAAAGCATAAAATATTGAGGAAGATATAATTTTATAGTACATTAAAAATAATTAAAAAAAAAATTAACAAGCGTGACAGGTTAACATTTTACAAGCATCAAAGGGGTAGGTGAATTATAGCATTATCAGCAGCAGAACAAGCTATCTTACGATTAGCCCTGGAGAGCTTTATTTTTCCAGGCCATTTCTAATTAGAGTGTTGAAGTGAGATCCTGTTAGGAAACCCCTAAATTACAGGCAGCAAAATGGGGATTCAATCCAAATATTTTTGGTGTAGTACATGACTGTGAACCTAACACGCTGTGTTCTGCATACAGAGCATTTGGGCTTTACATGTAGAGAATGAATACATGGAAAACTGGGGGGAAAAGAATAAAATAGAAGAAAAAGAGAAAGTAACAACTCCCTATGCAGGTGGCCATTATTGGGTATATTTGCCGATGGGGAACTTGCCACATTGTGTAAAAGGACAGGAATACTCAAAAGCATTTGGAAGAAAAAGGGGTGATTTTCCACATTAATACTGAGATACTCAAGATCAAGAACTAAAAAAAAAATTAATAATCTGAAGGTGGAAAGGGAATAGGAAGTGAATAGGAAGAAGGGAAGGGAAGGGAAGGGAAGGGAAGGGAAGGGAAGGGAAGGGAAGGGAAGGGAAGGGAAGGGAAGGGAAGGGGGAAGGGAAGGGAAGGGAAGGGAAGGGAAGGGAAGGGAAGGGAAGGGAAGGGAAGGGAAGGGAAGGGAAGGGAAGGGAAGGGAAGGGAAGGGAAGGGAAGGGAAGGGAAGGGAAGGGAAGGGAAGGGAAGGGAAGGGAAGGGAAGGGAAGGGAAGGGAAGGGAAGGGAAGGGAAGGGAAGGGAAGGGAAAGGACTTAAGGAGAAGAAAAAAAAAGAAAACTTTCTCGCTTCTGCAAGCATGCGATAAAAACTATGAAACCTCACATTAATAAAATACAGTATGTAACAATATGTTACATATTAATATTAAGGCAGTATTATTAATATTAAGGCAGAAGGCAGTATATCTTGGACATATCTTTATTTTTACTGACATATCACATATTACATAGGATATAAAGAAGTATATGTCTGATTATAAGAAGAAAAATAAGTAAATCTGTCTTGAGATTATGTTAAATATATTTCTATAGATTCATAATACTTATTTGATATATTGACTGAACCATGCTTTTTAAATTTTAAAATAGAAAATTATCTGATATGAATTATATAAATAATCTAAAATTATACGATAAACTTAGAGGTCAGAGTAGACTTTTAGTTAGACTGTAACTTTAGGTTTGATTTCAGCATTTTCAGCTCTCCAGCCAAAACCATCCAAAGTGTTTGTGTTTCTCCCTGAATTTCTGCCAGTTTTTCTCTTTAGTTGTCACTGAGTGAAGCCACCAGTAGAGGAAAAGGAATCATTTAGGTACTTCATGAAATTATATCCTTTGCAGACAGTAAATGTATAAATAAACAAACAAAGGCTGTGATGCAGGGTAATTTAGGAAACTAAGGTAGATATGGATGTGGTTAAATATTAGTGGAGGACACAGGAAGGAAACCAGTCATCTGAAATCAGTGGCAGGTTTTGTCTTTATAGTTACTCAAGTGACATATGTGCTTCTATAGGTTTCCAGGGTGTTCCCTGTGCTACCTAATGGCCTAATATCTTTACAATCAATTAAATCACTGGTTCCTGTAAGAGTATGTAGTATGAAGAGTACCAGAAAGAATTGGTTACTTTTAATCTCAAGATAATTTTTGGAAATTTACTGATATTTTCCTACCATGAAAAAAAATAAGGAGGAAAAGAAATATTGGAGGGAAAAAAAAAAAAAAAAAAAAAAAAAGACTCTTAAGAGCAACCAGAAACATGAGAATATAAAGCAAGAGAAACAAAAAATAGGATTGAGAAAAAGGTTATTTCAGTAATGGAACAGAGATCAGAAATGGCTGCTGGAGAATTTTAATTGTAATATTTCAGACATGGGATCTTGCTGGATCCAGACATGTCTGATAGAGGAAGGTTTCTGCTTTGGGAGTGATCAGTCCAACAATAGTAGATTCTGCTGTTTGCCAAGATTGGTTCTTGTAATGATAATCACAGAATTACGTAGGTTGGAAAAGACCCTTAAGACCACCAAATCTAACACCAACTTGACATACCAAGTCCCATCACTAAACCATGTACCCAAGCACAACATCAACACATCTCTTAAATACCTCTGGAGATGGCAATGCCACCACTTCCTTGGGTAGTCCATTCCAATGCTTGACCACCCTCTCTGTGAAGAAATTCTTCCTAACATCCAATCTAAACCTGCTCTGGCACAATTTGAGACCATTTTCTTGTGTCCTATCACTTGTCACCTGAAAAAAGAGACCCATACCCACCTTGCTAGAACCTCCTTTCAGATAGCTGTAGACAGCAAAGAGGACTCCCCTCAGCCTCCTTTTCTGCAGACCAATCAACCCCAGTTCCCTCAGCCACTCCTCACGTGTCTTATTTTGTATGCTCTTTGCCAGCTTTGCTGCTTTTCACTATATTGAACAACTCAATGTCCTTCTTGTAGAGAGGGGCCCAAAACGGAACACAGTGATTACTGCAGTTACAATTACATATAGATCTCACTCTTGTCAAAGCTCCAGCACAAAAAAAATAATAATAATAATTAAAAAAAAGTAATTATATGACTTCTTTATTTGTAGAAGGGAGATAATCACAGACAATATTAATTGAATAAAGAATGAAGACACAAATAAGGAAATAGTACTGTTGAATTTACAACACTGAGAATTGAAAGACCAAAAAAATTTCATTAGGGCAGGGAGATGGAAAATCTGTGGAAGATGTAGTAAAACTGGAATTACAACTGACAACTTTATTTAGCAGAAGAGGATACAGTTTATATCAAAAGACAGAACATTGTTCAGCAACAAGCCAGTCTCTCGGAATTAAAAAAAAAAAAAATGTATTCGCGTTAGAAAAGTGATTCCTTATTCTTACTACAACAGAAAGAACCAGCATGAACCTCAAATGATGAAATTCTTAACTAAAAATGGTCATTATAACTTCACTAATAAGTTCTATTCAGTCTGATAATGGATATTTGTAACGGTAAATGAGTAGCTACATGAGATGTAACATGGAATGTGTGAAGTCTACAGATGAAATGGAGAAAAATACAGTCCTTGGAAAAATACAATACAAAGACTGATGCTTCACACTGGGTGGTCATCGAAACAAGGCTGAGGATGCATCACTAGCAAAAAGACAAATTACTGAAGAGATGTAGCCACTTGTCTTAACAGGAATAGAAGAGTTGCCAAGAGAGTACCAACTTGTGACATCAGCAGTTCTTACAGCAGTCTACAACCTGTGAATTCTCTTGCTAGAGAAGGTAAAAAGAAGTAAAGAGAATGGAAGGTATGAGAGGTATTTGCCAGATTATCTAAAAATACTTAAGGCCTCACAAGCAATGAATATCCCAAAACTCAGTGGAAAATTTACACACATATACAGAGGAGAGAAACGAAATCAAAAACAAAAACACACAAAACAAAACAAAAGAAAAACAACAATAAAAAGCACAACCAAGCTTCTTGTATTAGCTTGTCTACCATAAGCCAAATATTCTCAAATTTATATACTTTGAAAGTCCTCTTGGCCTTTCTCCTCTCTGGCTCTTTCATGAAAGAATCTAAGCATTAACTGTATTCATCATTATATTTGGAAGGTAATGTTTCAGCTGGCTCCCTGTCAGCATCACTCTAGCAACAGAAAAATTCTGAAAAAGAAATCTCAGATGGTGCCAGGGTTGCTTGGCATCCTTTGCCATGCAGAAGATGTGTTGGTTTATGACAGAAATAAAAATGAGCATGATGAATTCTGAGATACTTTCAACAAGCTGGGCTTGCTCTGAATGAGGGTAACTGTGAAAAGGAATAGATAAAATCTGTGCTGTTTAGTATTAGGAAACAGGAAGTTCTGGTGAACCACCATGATTCTACAATTGAAGAAAATACCTAGCAAAAGTTGTGACTGCAGCAATGCCGTACACAAGGACAATGGACACAAAGACCAGACCTCAGAAAGCAAGTAACAAAAAAGCATTCAACATAACATAAAAACTACTGATATCTCTACTTCTTCAGCATTATATACGTTGTACCTGTCATCCAGAGGTTCAAGTGATTCATAATCGTTTGGCATATATACCTGCCAATCAAGGAAAATCTGTTTGGAGAAAACAAAACAAAACAAAACATACCCTGTTGTATTCGTATCAATGTTACAGGGAAGTGAAAAAGTCATATGTTCCAGTGGATAGGCTGCTCAGAAAGCCACAGGGACTTGCAGAAGGCCTAGTCTTTGTGTACTTGGGTTGTTTTATAACACCAGAACAGATTGCAGCATTTTCGTCCAGTATTGGATTCAAATTCAGCAAATGACCTTTCATTTTAAATTCAAAGACTTCAAACATAAATGGTGCTTTCTTTACAACTTTGAATGTCACAGCAAACATTTTTATGGAACGTCTTTGTTATGCAGAAATTCAGGTAAAAGAACAGACTTCTGAGGAAGATGCCCAAGCAGATATATGTTGGTATTGACCTGACAATAATCGTACTCTGTCAATCAACTTCAATCAAACTTATTCATTGCTGTCAGAGAGGAAAGAGTCAAGGGGATGAAATTCCAACAGACTGATTGCCACGCTAGTAAACACAAACTAACTTTCAGATATCTGACATTGGGATTATGGAATGAAAGTATTTTTAATCCTCTGTGCCTTCAGAATAGCTGCTCTCCAAAATCCTGAAGAGAGGCAAGAGTACAAACAAGGGCACAGCACAAGTACAGCAGTTTGTAGGGTTTGAGTAGGATGGTACAAGCCTAAATAAACATTTGTGAAGGAAATGGGAGGGAAAACAAGCAAACAAGAAAAAACAACTCCCCCACCTGCCACCCTCCAGATACGGTTGCTAATATCATTAATCTCTACAAAACTACCTGACAGACCTTGGTGGCAGACAGCAACAGCTTTCTTTTTCCAGAAAGTACACACATACGATACTGTAGCTGATAATTTCTCAGTATATACTGACCTGGCTGTACTTTCACTGTTGTCAGATTCACATGTTTTCCAAAAGCTAAAGTCAATACTTGCAGGATGTGACATTCCTAAATTCTTCACAGAAGGCTGTGGGCCTTATATTATCACCTCTTATGCATGTGTACTATTTGCTGAAAATCTTGATTTATTTTTTTAACAGTCATACCATGCTACCTCCTTAGCAAAGAGGAGGTAGAGAGAGTGGTGAAAGCTTAAAAAAATCAAAATAAAATTAAAAAAAATAATATGAAAATCATAAGATGTGTACAACAATTCTGACATATTGATCACTTGTATCTGGATTATCTCCAGCAGAAATGTTGATGAAAATATATTAAGAATGACTTTACCTGGACAATTCATTACTCTTAAACCTCAGAAGCCCAATCAGAAGGAACTGGTAGACAAAAACTTGGCAACAGTAATAATCCAGTGTGCAAAAAAAAAGGGGGACAGAACAAAAGGATCATTTTTTTGCCTTAAAAATCTTCAGGTGTTTTTTGTCAGAAGCCCTACTTGTGCTGAGTGCAAAGGTATTTCTTCAAAGGAATGAAGCACTATCACTAATATTTGTTACTGCAGTAAAGAGAAAATTGGTAATTTACAGTGGCAACATGAGTTAAAAGAGGGATGTGTCCCATCCCCCCCATCCTCCTGCTGCTCTCAAGGAGCTGTACATAAAAGCATCAAGAGAACTGATCCAACCTAATCCAAGTTCAGAATTCAATTCAGATTTAATTCTTTGAGAAGATATATCAGTGAGGACAGCTTTGAGACATTTGAAAATGTTTCAAATTCTCAATGTAAAGTGACAGAACATATTTTATAGCATGATAGGGTAAGAAAATTCTCAATTTACTTCATGGGTGTGTCAGTTAATATTATCAGTGAGTTGCTCCAGCCATTAATTCCTGTATAAATTAAATTACTTAGGGTTTTTATTTTTAGTGATAAGTAATGTGAAATAAGTTTTCACAAAAAAAAATGATATTTGGAAATAAATAGAACAGTTTGCATTTCAATTTAGCGCAGCATAGAAAATGCCAATAATTGAAATTGGAGATACATTGCATTCTAAATTTTATGAATGAAAAGAAACAGTTATGAGCCTATGGATGGTATAAATCTTACCCCATATATAGTTATACAATAAGATTTTTGTGACTAAATATTGTGTTTCATCTTTGTCTCTATATTTTGTTGAAGTATCATGTTCATTCTTATGTATTCAAATGTTTGGTTCTGCATTGGTTTATTAATATCACTGCTCTGTTTCTTGGAAATTTCCTACAAAGACTGATACTGAATATACCTGCTCTCTGAATATGTTCATTTCTATTCCTTTTCATAAAAGAAATTTTATTTTATATCCTTTCCTTGAGTTTTTAGAGTGTGTAGGTGTAACTTTGCACTGCTCCAGGGAATTGAAGTGTATTTCCTTTTGTAAATTTTGTAACTGTTGGTTTTGTCTCTCTGGGAAGAAGAAGAGGCTAAAGATTTCTTCCAGAGAATAAAGTTTTATTATAGTGTTTGACATATGGAAAGATTGGTTTGCTAAACCACTTGCATGTTTGTTAAAAAGACACATATCTCCTCATTTTTTCCTTGTATTCCACTGGCTCCTACAAGTCCCATCCATGAAACAAGAGCCAGCTGTATTTTGCACTGCAGAAGATCCTTTTTGCTGTCTTTCCAGGAATCTGTGTGAAGTGCATTTAGTTGTCAAGCTCCATGGCAAATTTAACCCTTGCCAACCAGCTTTTTACCAGCAAGTGCCCTCTCGTGGCTTTAATACCTTGGCACCTAGTAGCTCTATCCCTGAAACCACCCTATTATAAGACTATTTAGCTCTATAGATCTATCCATCCTGTGTTACTTCCATGCAGCTCAGACAACAGACTTTGGATCCTGCTCTTCACTGCACAGAGAGACACCGAGCTCCCAGTTGTTAGTCATCCACATTTAATCTGTGCAAAGAGTCAGATTTATTCTCAGGTGGGCTCAGATTGCAGCTCCAGACATCAAATGCACAAAATCTAGCTATGACAGGTAATTCATACAATAAAGATCTGAGTAAAATTAGGCTAATCCAGCACAGGACAAAGAGAAGAGTGGCTCATACCCCTTCACTGAGTATAGCTGATGCATTTCTGTGAAAAGCCAGGCATGGGTTGTGTGGCTGTCCACCAGTACACCCCTGAGTTCATCTGTACACACCTCAGTGCTTCTCATGTCTTTTGGTCAATTTTGTGTGTGTGTGGTGTGTGTGTATGTGTGTACTCATTGCATCCTACTTACTTTTCATACTCATGCATTTGCAAGCACTCAGCCAAGGGTTACTCTTTGTTTAATTTGATTTTTTACACTTCTGTTATTTCTCTCTCCTTTTATAAAGCCGTAGGCTAAAGTACTGCTGTCCTGAACTTTCGACAAGTTGAGCGTCCTCCACTGCTGAATGCATTATATTCCTGCTGGTATCACTTCTGGGTACTTAGGGGCTCACAGTATCAGGTCTTGCAGTTTTTCTCTCTGAAGTAGCATTAGACTAATAGAAACTGAACAGCTACTAGCCCAAACTGCAAATGCCAGAATTGCTGGAGAATAAAAATCTCTTACTTCTTAAAGCTCCTCTATTTTTCTATAACTTAGTTTCTGTGTTTAGTTATTTGTGCAAATATGTTCTTTATGCTTTAAAAATTTGGTGTCACATTGAGTGGTGTCAGGGAGGAAAAAGTGTGAGTTATTTTCTAATACAGAAAGGGAAGGATTTTTTTGCTTGACCTTGCTAGTTTAAAAGATTTATAACCAGAAGACCAGATGAATAATTCCTCTGAACAGTGTCCGTAACTGCAAAAAGATAAAAAAAAGTCTCAAATAAATCACGTTTTGGAGCTCAACATTTTTTCTTTTATTTTACCTGAAGAAATCCAATCAAAATTTAATTGGAGAATTGTTTAATTAAAAGTGGAGGCATGGAACATTTGCAGAACTTGTTCATATGACAAATATGCATTTATTTATTTATTTGTTTGTTTATTTATTGCAACAAAACCAGTGAGAAGGAGTTTCAAAAAACACCCTCTTTACATGGCTATTTCCTCTGTGCAGCTAAATGGAATAATTCACAACTAGAATTTATTCACGTCTTTGAAACTGCATTTCATTTTTCACCTTAGGTGCCTGTATCAGAAACCAGTGCCAACAATAATACATCAACAGCTGTACAATTTTATCACATATGAAACCTGTTTTTCACCTGAAACCTTCCTGTTAAACATAGGCTGCCACATATATTAGTTGCCATTATAAATGAGGACACTGTAACTGATAAAATTGGGGAACTCATCATTCCTTTAAAAATACATACGCATATACATTTTCTGTGTCTTAAAGGAACAGTTTATGACTCAGTTCTTGGATTTCCAAAGATTTCCAAACTTTATCTTCATAAACTTAGGTTTTCTGGGCAGAATCCACAGCTTTGGGCTTCATTTTCTTTTCAGAACTTATTAGGTTTCTGCTGTTGTAGATGTGGAACACATAATGATTTTTAAAGCAGTTATCCTCGTCATTTCCTGAAAAACAGTATAGTACTAATAGCCCCAATTTATTGTTCTAATTTATGGTAGGAGAAAACAAAACTCAGATCCTCCAAAGTTTATGGTGAAGGCATGCGTGAATTAGAGGAGACATCTGAGTACAAGTCTCTATTACAAATAATTCTTAAGAGAAAATGGAGCCATTGGACATCTCAGTCTTTCTGGCAAATACCTTTTAATTATTCTTTTTCCTACTTATTTACTTTGTTTTGCTTTGCCGTTACCTGTGCTGCTTCTGTAATGATTTGTCAAAAAGGTCTCTCAAGTGCTTGTCCATGCAGAATACTAACGCTGTGTTTTCCTTGCCGGCTGAGCCATCCTGAGCAAAAGTTTTGGGGCCTCTTAATGCAAACTGACCTGAGTTTATTATTCCTGCTGAACGACCCTCTGGGAACAGGTCACTGAGGGAAGAAAAGAGATTGATGTTGATGCATTATATAAAGAAGAAACTAATTAGAAAACAAAAGGCTATGAAGAGATATGGAGAGGGATGATTAGCATAGAAATGATGGAAAAAAAAAAAAGAAAGAAAGAAAGAAATATGGCAATTAAGGAATAACATGATTCCATACACAAAGCAATAAAATTGAGAGTGTTTATCTTTCTGGTGAGCAGAGAATCGAAGCGTTCTCTGGTGGAAGAGAAGGACAGCTCCATTTCTTTTTCCATGAGCAAATTAAACTTTTACCAAAAAAAAAAAAAAAAAACCCTTCTAGTGGCATATGCTACAGAGATTTGTTGCCTCTTTTAGGTTTGTCATAGATGGATGCTTCTCATGTTTTTGGAAGCCAGAGAATGTCTCATCATCAGATGCTGAGAGTATTTTTTACCTAAAATAATAGGTATGAAAATAGCACCTGATATATTACAGACATCTTTTTCACTCCTACTCTCCAAAAGGGTGGGGAAGAAGCAATATCATGACTCCAGCCATAATGTAACTGCTCCCAAAAGCTCAAATACACTCAGCCTGCACTGCTGAGTTACTCAGCTCCATCAGTGTGATTCATATTTTAAATTATAAGGGCTGCAATTTGTGCTTGCAATTGCAATGTTCTGGTGGGCATTTTAAAGTCAAACCAAGCTTGTAAAATGACCAAATTTGTATATTTAGAACTGTCTTTTATCATGTGCTGTATGCTATCTTCAATTACACTAATAAAATTTTCATTTAAGGAAAGAGGATGGATATAGAACTGGACAAATTTTTTGATTTTTTTTTTTCTTTTTAGATTATTTATTAGTGATAACAACTAATCTAGTGCTTAAGGGTAATGAATCTTATTAATCACACTTTCAGTTATCTCCTAAATTAATACAAGAGTGCAATTCCAGTGCTAAAGACCCACAGAATAAGACTGGAAAAGAACAAATATTTGCTTCCTGTGAAAGAGTCCTTACTGCCTCCAGCTAAATGATCTATATCCAATCAAATTCTTGTCCCTAATAAAGATGTACTACTATATGTAAGTAGATTAAAAGATTATGTACTACTTATGAAAGATGTCTACAGATTTTATTCAGACAGTATGCCACTTCTTGCAAAGACCATACAATAACTCATTCAATGTTTGTGACTACTTCTTAGCATGTTTAGCAGATGTTCTCAGTAAACTTAACAGTCTGTGACATAGGTCAATGTAATCATGCTACATTAGTATGAAGGAGAGGGTTTTGTCTTCGGGGTAGAATCCCTTAAGACATATCTTTATCCTGGAGGTGCAAGGCAAATTTCTGAAATGTAAAGAGAGTGCACACATAGCTGCCGCAAGAAAATACAAGTTTGTATATTCCCCAGTTTCTCCAGACAATTTAGCATGGTACCTGGCTAATTGTCGGTTCCCCCTGCCTTATCTTCTCTTGTCCTAACCTTGCTCTCATGGGCTTGGCTTTGGCTCTAGGGAAATATTAGATGTGACTACAATAAAGGAATACTTGATGGGAATAGTTGTTTGCATTCCCTTTGGCCTGAGTATCCTATTAATATTTTGTCTCTCAAACACAATTCCAAGCTTAAATTTAAACGCATCTCTGTTGGTTCTGTGCAATATCAGAGATGAGCTACCATGAGAAAACAGTCATATTTCTGTTCCTGAACATGAGAGAGGGAGATTTAAGGAAGGATTAATAGCAAAGAACACTGAGGAAAAAAAAGTCTTCGATAGAATGAGAAATTAAGCTGTCAATATTTATCACCAAGAAGGTCTTCCTTTCCATAATTCCAGGGTGAATCATTTCCTTCATCTCCCACCCCATGTACAGTTTGACAACTGGAAACAATGGCTGCTAAATGAAAATTTTTAGCCATCATCTCAACATCATAGAGGTTTCCCATTACTGATCTGAATAGAGTCAGGATAAGCCTGCTGCCCATACAGACTGCTTGGTCTCCCATGACACTGAAGAAAAACTTCAAGTAATGCACATGAAAGATAAAAGAAATTGTTCAATACATGCAAAACTAACAAAAATGACATCAGCTGCAAAAAGATCTCAGAATTTTCATTTCTTCAGAGATTAGACTGGTATATCTGTTGTAATAAGAAATTTTTACATCAACATCAGAAATAAATATCTTAGTCATTAAATGCATGTTATCAATGAATCCATTTCAGTATTCTTTTTTTTCTTATTATCTCCCTAGAAAATGAGTTGACTACATCTTCTTCAATAAGAAAGTTGCTCATATTTTTTTCTTTTGCTGCTTTGTGTAGAGATAAAGCTAAATTAATAATTTGGCAGCTGCCTTAGATTTTAATTTCATTTTCTTGACCTTCTACATCACTTCTATTCTCGTATGATCATTTAAATTAATCTTTCACTTAAAGATTTCAGAATTGGTCTATTATCAATGTATTTATTTATTTTTTAAAGAAATGTAGTTTTTGGAACAATGATAAAGTTTTCTTTAAAAAAAATTGTTTCCACCTTCTTATTTTTGGTTGATATGTCATATTCAAATTTATTTGTCTTCTGAACATCACTGCTGTCAAGAGCCAACAAGTTGGCCTGTTGTATTTTTCTGCTGTCATAATTAGTGCACAGTGAAAGGTGTATGCACATTGAGCTGTTGTAGTGATAAATACATAGGCAAAACAACTGGTAAACAAAGTTGCTCTATAGCCCTTTCCTAAAAACTCTTGGCTTCCCTTTGATATATTTTGCACCAAATTAATAAGATCACGAGGACTTACTGTAACTACTCTGGTGCACTGCTTTCCAAGCTGTCATATCTGGTCAGACACAACTATATCCTACAATTTTCATGGATTCTTAGTATTTTTGAATGTCTGGCTTATAAAATTCTGCCACATATCTGCCTTCTGTGAAAGCCTGTTGTAGAAGGCCAGAGAACTAAGGCCAGAGAAGGCCATTAGATCATCCAGAATGGCCTTTCAGTAATAGAAAACAGAGCTATATTCACTGATTCCACTATGGAGCTCAGCTCTTCTGAGCTTCCTCTCTGATGACAACACTTTTGCAGAACCTGAAATTGTAACAAGCAAACAAGGACTCGCTCAGTAATTTGTGGAGGTGATAGGAATGTGTAGTTTCAGCCGATTTCCAGTGGGACGGGCAGGTGTTCTGCTGTTGTGGAAATGAGATTTTATTACTCCCCTCCAGAAGAAAATTTCCATGAACAAAGAAATTGTGAAAGGTCTGTGAAAAGTGATAGATAGATTTTATTAAAAAGTTTTTATATAAAATTAGATAACACCTATTCACACAGAAAGTACCAAATAAATTTGATGTTGACATCATTAAGATATAAGAAACCTTTTTAATTTTTACCTATATACCCTTACACTGATGGATACATCAACAATTTTGTATTATTGTAGTGTTGTCATGCTGTTGGAATAATACTAAATTGATATGACTATCTTTTAATGAATGCATTATATACAGAAGAAAATGGCCACCAAGATAGTGAAGAAATGTATAAAAATCTACCATTGTATTTTCTCCTATTAGTGGTGAAAAGGCCATGCCCTCTCATAATGATTTTATCAATAAGATAGCAATTAATAATTAAAACTTTATTAATTAATAACCAGGACTCAATTAAGTCTGTATGAAGAGTGTAATAATACATTGACAATGTGAGGAATGCTAGATGGGGAATAATGTTTGATCAAATTGTTGAAATTATTAAAGTGGATGAAAAGCAGAAGACATGATTCAAGATAATTTCAAGAGACTCATCTGGTCAATTATCACCTAGCTTTTGTGCCTTCAGCTGATAATAGTAAAATAGATATGGTTTTAGCTCTTCGTCAATAAGGAGGTTTCCTTTTGTGCCTTTAGCTGATAATAGTAAAATAGATATGGTTTTAGCTCTTCCTCAATAAGGAGGTTTCTGATTAAAAAAGGCACTTGATTTTTTTTTTCCTTTGCTACACCTTTTAAATCCCTTGCTACTGTGGACTGAATATTTACAAAAAGCTCTTACTGCAGATTTGCATATGAAATGGCAATTGAAGACCGGGAGGTTTTTAGTGTGGACAATCATGATAATTTATTTTGATTAAACAGTAAAAGAGTTATCTTTAAATATAAAATTCGAGAATATAAAATTGTTATTACCAGATATAAGAAAAAATGCAGGTAGATCAGATCAGATCAGATCAGATCAGATTAGATTTGATTAGATTAGATAGACAGACAGGTGGATCTGGGCATGTTAATCAATTCTCACCTGAACGTGAGCCAGCAGTGTGCCCAGGTGGCCAAGATGGCCAATGGCATCGTGGCCTGTATTAGAAATAGTGTAGCCAGGTGGAGCAGGGAGGTGCTCATCCCACTGTACTCAGCTTTGGTGGGGCTGTACCATGAGTGCTGTGTTCAGCTTTGGGCCCCTCACTATAAGAAGGACATCGAGGCCCTGGAGCATGTCCAGAGACTACTACTTCCAGGGCTATGAAGCTGGTGAAGGATCTGGAAAACAAGTCCTACAAGAAGCAGCTGAGGGAACTGGGGTTGTGTAGTCTGGAGAAGAGGAGGCTCAGGGGAGACCTTATTGCTCTCTGCAACTGCCTGAAAAGAAGATGTTGGGAGCTGGGGGTTGGCCTTTTCTAACAGGTAACTACTGATGGGACTAGAGGGAATGGCCTCAAGTTGCCCCAGGGGAGGTTCAGGTGGTAAATTAGGAGACATATCTTCTCAGAAAGTGCAGTCAGGCATTGGAACAGGTTGCACAGGGAGGTGGTGGAGTCACAGTCCTTGAGGGATTTTAAGAAAAGGATGGCTGTGGTACTTAGGGACATGGTTTAGTGGGCAATATTGGTGGTAGGGGGATGTTTGGACCACATGATCTTGGAGGTCTTTTCCAACCTTAATGATTCTATGATTATTTCTAGATGTACTTTCCACAATGTATATCTCTCACTCTTCATGAACTGTGGAGGGACCCTCAACATCTAGCTGAGACTGTACACCTAATGCTAATGGTGATGGGAAAAGAGATAAAATGCATTTGGAGCACCGCTGCTCAAGGAGGTTTTAGCTTTTTCTTTGCTATGGCTCACACTGGACTTATGAGAACAAAGGCTGGCAATTTGGTGAATGTTTCTCAGAACCCTGGCCTTTCCTAGAAATGGACAGGTAACAGTACAGTATTTGCCAAGCTTCTGCATCTTGCAGAAGACTTTGAAGGCAAAATATAAGGCTGTATTATATGTGAAGCCTCTACTACCTCTGCATTTGCAAGAGATAACAGCACTATACATATATAGTGCCCTACAGGTTTTTCTCCCTTTATGAATTGAGGCAGTTTTTCAAACAAAGCATGTATTATGTATGCAGCAAGGGAAATGTCTGCTTCAGAGAAGCTGGTGTCTCATAGGTAAACATGTATAAATGTTTATACATTTTTTAACACATATTATTTACCCAGAAGAGCACAACAGCTGCTTCAGAGTTGTTCTGGTCTCAGTGGTAAATAGGTATTTTGGCAGTTGCTTGAAACAGAAATGACTCCTTGGTTCTATTCCATTCTAGCCTCTCGCTTGTTATTCTTACGATTATTCTAAATGAATCAGGTGTCAGAGTGAATTGATTTCACTTCATATGAGGATTCTCACAGATTAGACTGCTGCTACATCCATGAAAAGCCCTGTATAGAGAGCATCTTGTGTTTTTCATTCTTTGAGTTATAATCTAGTCTCTACTCCTCCTTTTGACCTTGTGATTTGTATGCCCTCAAATAGATCTGAATTCTTTCCCATTCAGTATCAGCTGAGACTATGTGTACAATTTAATATATGTGTGTTCATGAACTACCTCCATCCCAGCTAAAAGTAACAATCCAATTGCAACAGAATACTACTGTCTAGATCTGATTGTGTGCCCCAGCCACTATCCAGAACACAAGATGATCTTGAAAGAAATTACATTGCTACTGGCAACACTTACAGAGAAAGCAAATGCTCTCACACATGCTGCAATGATTTTACTGATGATGGAAAGACAAAAACTGGCTAGGCACATTGAAAACACAACTAGTTACTTTTGCAGCCTACCTGGAAGAAAGCAGGAACTTGCCCCCTCCAATCTGCCTCTCCAGCATTGGGAACCATAGCTGTAGCGGTCTGACCAGCAGGTAGTTGACAGGTTTATTCTCCCTTTCAGGCCTACAGACAACCACTAATTAAACCCCATGTACACACATTGTGTGTACCGCTAATGCTTTTACATGTTATATTTTGAAATTCTTTTGGCTATGTTAATTTGCTCATTCTCTTAACTAAAATCCTTTGCATAACTAGTGATGGATATTAGCTGTCATGTTATATTGTCCTGTATACCCTGAAGTTTTTCACCTAGATATCATTTCTCTGCCCTGTGATAGCTGTTCCACTTGTTTCCCCACATCCTCATGGCTCTAAATCAACCATTTGAAATAATGAGAAAGAATGGAATAGATCCTCCCATCTTTATTGGTCTATGTGGTGGTTATCTGTTCAAAATACCTTTTTTTTTTTTATATGGTCGTCCAACAGTTTGCTCCAGTTCATAGAACAGCACATCAATGCAAACTCATTTTCACTGATTTTAATCTGAATTACTGAGCAATTAATGCAGCAGCACATACAATGGGATGTGTTCTCTTAGATTATGTTAAGGGTGTGATAATCTCCAGCAGATGGATGGTGTTCAGAGCTGAGGGCTTTAAGGTGTTAAACTGCAACAGAAAGTTCTCCAGAGCTCATCTACAGAGCTTATGGCTGACAATAAACATGATTCATTAAATCAAACACTAGAGTAAAAGTTATGAAATGATCCGTTATAGTAAAGTTCCTTTCTTAAATACCAGGATATAGAGAAAACAGAAATGACACTGAATTTATTAAAAATGTACTTTATTGCTAGTTATTCATGAGCTATCAATGTTCAGTGCTGTACTTACAGATTGGAGATGTTAGATTTTTTTATATTTTTTTTGAGTTTCTTACTGGATGTGGCAAATAATTCATGCAAAAAAATGTAACATGAAAAGATAAGATTGCTCACAGAGTTGGTGATGGAATGAAGACGTAATCACTGTGAAATCACAGGTTGAACAGGAAGTCATTAAGGTTGTACTTAAGCCAACTACAGCTTCAGTATATAGTTTTTAGTTTTACAGACTTTCTATGCAGTCAATGAGGAGCACAAGTCACCTCCAGAGAATAATTCATTTCACCCATCATAGATATTGAGAATGAATGAATTTGTCCTAGGAGGTGAATGCCACCCTAAAATTAGTTTTCCTATCTTACAGTATTCAGTAGTCAACTGATATGAATTTAGTGGCTTCAATATGAGCTCATGCATATTCTGTATTCACAAACCGACATAGCATTTGCCGACAGCCTTAGATTAGATGAAAAGACAGGCTAAAGTGAACGAATGAAATATTTCACTGCTGCTAGATATAGATCAGGAAAGATTAGTTCTTCTTGCTCTTAAAGGAGAGCTGTAGTCCTAGACACAGTTCTTGACAGGGAAGTGTAGGTAGGTTAATCAATGTCCATGTTAGATAGAGAAATTAATTTATTAGTGTTGTAATTTCCCCACCTTGCACCAGCATCACATTTACCCACAAATACACAGTATTTGAAAGACTTGATTTAACAGAGTAGTTACTGGAAGCAGACAAATGGCAATGGTTATTAGATATAAAAGTACACATGGATATCTAATGACTGAACGTGTTTCAGAGAAAAATGTGTACTTTAAAAATACTGTACTTGTCTGGATTCAATTAACAAAGTCCATCTAGGATATTATTTTCAGATAGGAGGTGAAGGAGTTGATGATATTTAGGTGGGAGTTGCAGTAAAGTATCTACATTTTCTGCATCATAATGTCATCATCAGTCATGTCAAGATGTAATTTAGCCTGCTTATAGGCATCTTTAATTGAGATTTTATTGCCTTTACTGTTTTATCTTAGCTTTAAATGTTCAGAATCTTTCAGATATGTTTAGATGTTTCAAAGTGGATTCCCCTGCTGCTGTCTGGGAGTCTTCATGTCTAATAACACCCTGAACGAAATTTTCATCTACATCCAAAAGAGAACTCCAGTTATTGCAGTCTCAGTCTACTCAAATTTACCACACTTGAATTTGGCATCAAGCCTCCTTATCAGTACATTTATGTTCTAACCTACATCAAATATCTATAATTCCTTTGGCTATGAGGGAATAACAACTTCCTTACTAAATCCCAGTCTTTTTTACAATTTTCACTCTTTTTTGTATATCAAATCAGGAAAGTCACTGGACTTAATACTGATGTGGTTTCAGAGGTTAATTTTCAACTATGGTTCTTTTTTGCCATGTCTGCAGAAGGGATTGGCAGGTGTTTTCCTAGACAAACACTGGATGTGACATAGACTCTATTTTCAGAAGCAGACACCATTAGGTACAGTCAGTGTCCTACACTTGAATTCTTTTTTCACTTTACCTGACTCCATAATGCTGCAAACAACTATTTTTCCTAGTGAATTCTGGTCAACTCCCTTGCACCTGTCTCGTTTATATCAGTATGTCCATGAAATAATCCTAGTGCTCCTTCTTCTGAATTCTTTTCTAACTATCTGGGGTCATGTTAAATCACTGATATGGATCTGGGGTGACCTCATTGCAACCTTTCAGTACTTAAAGGGGACGTATAAAAAAGATGGAGAGTGACTTTTTGCGCAATCAGATAATGAGAGGACAAGGAGGAATGGTTTTAAACTAAAAAGGGAGAGATTTAGATTAGAGGTTAGGAGGAAATTTTTCACTCAGTGGGTGTGAGGCACTGGAACAGGTTGCCCAGAGAGGTTGTGGATGCCCCATCCCTGGAGGTGTTCAAGACCAGGCTAGATGAGGCCCTGAGCAACCTGATCTAGTATGTGGCATCCCTGCTATCCCTATGGCAGGGGGGTTGGAACTAGATGATCTGTGAGGTCCTTTCCAACCCAAGCTTTTCTATGATTCTATGATTGTGTACCAAAAGCTTTACTATGGACCATTGATATTTGGGTTCTTCATCCCTTCCAGCAAAGCTCTTTGTCCTGTGCTTTACCCATTTCATCCCATTCTGACTCCAAGTCCCATCTTCTCTGGAGTTTCTGATATGCAATTAAAATATTTTCATTCTTTAAATATTCAATTATCTCATTTTTCTTCTATAAAAGATAGAAAAGAATCAAACCCTTCCTCTTTCAGAAAATTTTAAAGAAAAACAATTGGTAGCCTATATCTCAACTCTAATATTGCACTGCTGGTCATTGCAAATGACAGTGAAGATATGGACAAACTTCCCAATAGTAGAAGAGAAGGATGGGACATGGATCTCTCCCTAGACTTTATCTCAAATCATTCTATTCATTTAACACATCCTATTCATTTAAGTATTTGAATCTTGCTTTTACCCTGGTAGGCTTATATAAATGTGCATCATAAAAATTTCCTGAAATAGAACTAGACTATGTTTGCTTTACAGGAAAACAGAAGTTAAATCAATAGATCAAGATAAGATCAAGATGAAAAATCAGATTGACCAAGATTTCCAGTTTCTGTTTTTTTTGTTTGTTTTGTTTTGTTATCCTATCATGGATACCTAGCCTAATCTAGGCTGAGTAGATCAAGGTCATGGATACTGGCTATATTGACACATGATCACCTCATAGAAGAGTCAGAACTATCCAAAGTATCATCCCACTCAGAAATCTGGGCTTTCTCTGACTCTTACTGCACCTTCTTTTCTTCCAGGCTAAGTGAGTGAAAGAAGTGATGGATTTAAATGGAAGAAAAAGCATTAAAGCATTTCACATGCTTTTAGTCGCAAACAAGGAATTGCTTATAGATTGAAATAACATCAACTTTTGTATGATAGGCTTCTGTTATTTGCACCAATTTGACATGCCACGCCATCAGTTGAACTCAATGATACTTGAGGATCCCTTCCAACTCAAGATATTCTATGAGTCTATGACACCAGGTTTCAATTTACAAAAAAATATATTTTAAGTTTGGAGAAGACTCTTTTGATCCTCACCAATAACCTTCTGTATAATATTGATTTTCCTCTACTGTGCTATGACAGCATCCTATCAAATGTCTGTCTTCCATTTTATCTGTGTAAGTTGCATGACTTTCTGAAGCCTGGCCTTTGTTGGAGTATCCTGCTTGACTCTCAGTCTTGTCTATGAAAAATACAGTTAAACTTCAATAGTAAGTAAGGTATGACAGTGGGATCTCCAATGACTATTTTATATGTTGAAAAGAATCAATAACTTTTGAATTTAAGACTTGGTTTTCCTCACATTCTTTGGGGAATAATCCTTCAAAGTTACAGAACTAGCAGTATAGTTAGGGTTTTTGCAGGAGTTAAGTGTGCCTGTGAGCAAAAAATACCAGGTTTACTTCCTTGCTTCAAGAACATGATCATATTGGTTTCTTATTTGTTTGGGCCTTATACTCTCATTACTTCTTTTATCATATGCTTTTCTTTGGTATTTCCAAAGAAGGATACAGAGGACCCTGCCTAGAAAAGGAAAGATGGAAATGAGTGTCAAAAATGCTGATTCTTTTTGACTCCTACCTCCCCTCAGCCCACACACATACTCTCCTTTGGAAAGTTTCTCCTTTAGAAAGAAACAGTCAGAAAATATAGTTGTTTTATGGTCACATTAAGACCCTGTAAAATTTGCATTTTTCATTCAGTCTTTTATATCCAGCAAGTCTTTTTTTTTTTTGAGAAGCATGCTGTTGCTACGCAACTATGAATGAACCAATGAACCACATAGAGAAAAGGAGAGGAGAAAGATGAAAGCAAGGAGGAGGTAAAAAAAAAAGTTCAAACAAAAAAGAAGGAAGACACAGACTACAATTTGAAAATCAAATGTAGAAAAAGCTTTTCCTTTTTCCTTTGTCATGTGAAGGTAAGAGGCAAAAATTGAGGAAATTTTTTCCTTTGCCCTCCACTCCTTTTTTTCCCACTTGTTGAATCACCTCCAGGTTGTAGTTCATGGCCAGACAGCTGAACATTTCAGAAAGATGTGATTATGTGGCTGAGGTGTCTGACTGGGATCTGGAAGGTCTGTCAGGTAGTCCCTGCTTACCAATTGGTTTTCTGGGCCACCTAAGGTGAAGTGGTTAATCTCTCTGTGCCAATTTCACTCCTCTAAAAGTGGGATAAAGCCTCTGTTTTCTGCCTTGTCAGATTAGACTCTAAAAACTGCTTAGGAAACTCAGGCTCGGTATCCCAGTGAGGTCTCATGGCCTGTTGCTATAATGATAATATAGAAAATAATAGTAAAATAAGGATCATTGTGCCTCACTCATTTTCCCACTTTGGTGGTGCAAAGTATCTCTCAGCTCTTGGTGTTGATCTATGGCACATTCCCTTTCTATCTCATTCACCACACTTTAGGGCTGTGCTTCAAATGCAGAAGGGCCTAGCTTCACCCCATTTAACTCCAGGCCTTCACAAGGAAGTACCTTGCAATCCCAGGCCTATTCTGTACTCAGTAGATATACCTCAAGATCTAATTCACTCTTCAAAAATGTCCATTTTGCTTTCTTTTGAATGGCTTCTTCTAGTAAAAGGCTGGGGTAAATAGGTGCCAAACCTGTGTGTCTATTTATTCTCTGAAGTTGAAAAAGGTGCATTCAGACTGATTTTTCAACTCTCTTATACATATATATGTTTTACTGTATGGTGTTTCCACACGGTGGAAATCTTCCCTTCCCTTCTGAAAGGAAATTGCCAATCAGAGTAACAAAGGCAGCAGAAGGTAGAACGGAACCCTAGGAGAGAACTGCTAGGACAATGCTGTTTGAATTGGAATTAATTTGTGTGGTCTTGTTAAAGTAAAAGTGCATTTACTTGCTGTAATGAAGACAGAATTATTTTCTTTATGATTAGTATTTCTGCTTCTTAGAGATATTTGCTTGTGTTCAGCTTTTTTTTTTCTTCCTGTTATGGAGGATCATTTTAAAACTTAATTAAGAATAAAAGGCCCTTTCTACTAACATGACAATGCTTCCAAATATTGAGTCCTTGATTTTCTGCTTTGAGGGTTCTGTTTGTTTCATTTTTGTTTCAGTAATTGGTGGGGCTAATATGATAGTCACTTTCCTTTCAAAATGAGGAGCAGCCATCATGGGCCATGGGAATGTTATGGATAATGCTGGTGAAGATTTCTCCTCGCTGTACTTCCACGGTGTCTTAAAGGACAAGTCACCTCTCTCTTGTACCCTTTGATATCCCTTCTTTGTTTTATTTGTTGAGAGCAAAACCTTTACTGGAAGAGCTCAGCCCTTGGGGAAAGGATTTAATATTGGAGTATCTTAGGTGTCTTAGAGCAGAGGTTTAAGGTTCGTTTCACTTCTTCTAGATACAAATGGATCCTGGCAAGGATTCTGGGAAACTAATCATGATAGCTCAGCAAAACACTTTAGTTCTGGTCAGATCTTTGATTAAATTGATTAGCAGTCTATGACCTAACAGTGTGACTCTATGGAGATTGCATAACTGTGATCTTTAGTTTACACTATATTTTCTGCAGCCCAATGAGATCTTTAACCAAAATTCAATTGGCTATCAAATGTACCTTGTACCTTGAAAGCATGTCCTTACCTCTTTGGATAAGAAAAAAGACAATGAAAATCCAGGCTCTGCCCTAAATTATAATTGCCAGTTGCTCCTGTTGGGTGGTGGCATGACTACAGACTGCATTTTTTAGATATACAGGACATATTTTTTTTTAGAGTGAAATGTCTTATATGAGCACAGTGAAGTCTACCATGCTGTGTCTTATGTGATAGAAGACTAACTTCTTGTTTAAATAGCTGCCTCCAGCCACGTCTGATGAATATATTGCTATATATAATTCCCACTTTTAGAATCACAGAATCAGTAAGGTTGGAAAAGACTTCCAAGATCAACTGGTCCAACCATCCCCCAACCACCAGCATTACCCACTAACCCACGTCGCTAAGTAACACATCCAACCTTTCCTTAAACATCCCCAGGGACAGTGCCTCCACCACCTCCCTGGGCAACCCGTTCCAATGCATAACCACTCTTTCTGAGAAGAAATTTCTCCCTAATTTCCAACCTGAACCTCCCCTGGTGCAACTTGAGGCCATTCCCTCTTGTCCTAAAATACCCCTCTTGTTCTTTGCACATTCTGCAAAGACCACGTAAGATAAAGCCTTAGCTAGTCTCCAGTCCTACAAAAGTTTAAGTCTTTATACTTAGTCACGCATTATACAGAATCATAAAATTCAGTTTAAATGGCTATATATTTTTCTTTTACAAAGAAAATTCCTCAGTACATAAAAGAATATGTTCTTTTGATGTAAAAATGTTACTTTGATATAAAAACATATTAAAAAAGAAGTTAAACTTGGCCTATATCCCAGCTACACATTTATACTGTTGAATGAAGAAGGAAAGATCATGAGCAAAAAAATCACTGATACCACTTCTTTTAAAATCTGACCTGCTAAAAATTAAAATGTTCCTTGTTAATAACTGAATATTCTAAGAGCAATTTTAATAGCAAGACTGCCAAAAGTGCTTTGCAAACTGTCAGACTATAGGGGAGAACCTGGCTTACATACATTAGAGGAGCAACAATTCTGGTACAAGACAAGCTGTGTCTGACAATGCAAAGTTGCACTACTTATGAAGTTGTAGAATTGTGATGGTGCCTTTTCTGTGAATTATTTCAACCCTGCATTAGGGAAGAACTTCTAGTTTATAATTTGTTTTGTTGATATGTAAAATTTCTAACAGAAAGAATCAAATTACAGGTAGAAAAATAAATGCAAAACTGGAAAAAAAAAATTGCCAGGATTTTCTTTTTTGTTATTATTATTTTAATAAGTTTAAGGAGATAACAAAAACACTACACAGAAAAGCCTTTAAATAAAAGTGAATATATCTCAATTATACATCTTGAGAAAAGCATGTCACCTTTTCAGATCATTGCAGATTTCTGTAACTTCAAAAGATACTTCAAGAATGGGACTCCACATGTAGACCAATATGAGGCAATAGTCAAATAATTAAATAAGCAGCAAAACTGTGTTATCTATGAATATTTCTTCTATGAAACACTGATTTGGTGTGAATATTATGAGTCATTGGATGTTTATATTATTTCAAAATAACTAAAATATTAAATGAAATATTAAATATGATAATGAGACGTGAAGAGGTTACTATTAAACCTGCTAAGTAATAGGCAGGGCTTTATCGAATTTTTACCAAAAAAAAATTCTATCATAAGCTCCATCAAAAGTTTTTTGACATTATTATTATTGGACATTATTATTATTGGACATTATTATCAAAAGCACTTTCCTTTACAGTCCAAGTATTGCACCCTACCATCATGTTTGATATAATACATATTTCCCTGTCTGATAATGTAAGTGTACATGAAGGAATAATTATCTCAGTAGTGTACAGTGTCTGTTTCTTGAACATTTGAGATTACATTTTTTAAATATAAAGTTTAATTGCATTTACATACATATATCATTATACAAACTAATTATATAATGTCTACCTAATACTTTCTTATGTGAAAAGTAACCTCACTTATGCCCTGTCCAAGAAGGTCACTTGAACAATAACATAACATTAAAAGCTCTCTACTGTTTAAGGTATGCCTATTAATTGAAGAAATGTGTCTGGCAACATTTTATCAATGACTTCATCAGACTTGGAGGCAGCCCCCATAGTAGTAAACTAGATGGTGACAGATAATATTTCTGAACACTGGGACTTGAATATTTCTACCCTTAAAATTGCAAGACCTGCCCACTAGAACTCTCCCAAACAGAATAAATTCTGCACTTGGAGCCTAGAAAAGACTTTTGCTTATGGTGTATCATTTAGATATATCAACCTTGATTTAAAGGTAAGTGTTTGTTGTTGTTGTTGTTTTCTCCTTAATTTAAAGATTTACTTTAATAAATAAGTATTGGGGAAAATATTTGAAAGGCAAAGGTTTGTTTGTTTGTTTTTTATGAAAAAGAAAGTTTGTTTATAATTAGTTGAAAATGATTTCAACTCACTGATGAAAACAGGAGTACATTTTATCTATTGGAATGAATGCAAGAAGAATTTGAAAGAGTCCATTACAGCCTAGAAGAGTGGCAGAGTTTCCAGAGGAACACCTTGGAACTGATTTGATTTAGTTATTAATCTTGATACAGGTTATTGCCTTGATACAAAAAGGCAATAGGCCTACACCCCAGATATATGTATCAAAATTAAAAGACCTGGAAGGATAGGACAATAGAACAGGTGAGCAATAAGTGATATAAAATTAAAAAGAAGTACGATGTCTTGCTTTTGGGACAGAGTAAATCTTATATAACTCTTGTCATCTAGAAGCAAGGGACAGGATTCAGATCTGTGTACTGTGATGTAATGACCAGTTTGTTAAAAGACATCTGAATCCCATCCCTAATGCATCTGCACCATTCTCAGGAAGACTGATAAAATAGGTCAGATAAGTCAGTCCTACAAACTGCCTGACCCTTGTGGAAATGAAGATATCTGCTAGAAGCAGGTATTAGTGACATCACACAAAGGACCAGTAAGGCTTCATTTAGAGTACTGTCTTGTCCCTAGCCTGGAAGAATTCAATCTCAAAGTGATCCAGAGACCAGCCACTGAGCCTCTCATGGGAATGTAAAGGACAGTTTACTAGAGGAAAGCTTTCCCCACACAAGTAAGTTGATCGATGATGATATGTCTAGAAATAGCGGTGGCATAAATGCCTCTGAATAGGAAAAAACTACTTAAGACAAAAGACAAGGCTGATACCGGAAAACAAAACAGAAGAGAACTGTTTTTGTTCACTGGGGTGGTAAGAATCTGGAACATCTCTCCAACAAGAGGAGTAGAAATACAAAAGTTTAATTAGTTTAATTACTTTAAGAAAGCCATAGATCTGTTTAAAGCACTTGGTGATGACATTGTCCACATTAGAAAGAACCTGATGACCCAAGAGATTTCTTCTATTCATAGCTTCCTTAAAATACAACCTTTAAAAATGCACTCAAAATTTCCTGCCCTGAGAACAGGGGCAATTTGCATATGCATTGAACAAGTTACATATTCATGAGCAGAAAATGTTACAAATGCTGAGAAGATACAGAGCCAGTAAAAAGATGTTAACAAATCATTTTAAAAACAGCCAAGAATGACTTTTGTGGATTTGTCTTACGTTTATAGAAATAAAAAATAAATAATGAAACCACCCTTTTTGTATTCTGCAATCCTTAACATATTGCACTTTTTGCGTTCAATTCTGCAAATATAGCAGTTAAAAGATACCAGAGAAAAGGCACAAAGAATAAAAAGCTGTTATGCAGCATCAAGAGAAAAAAAAAAAAAAAACTTCCCTCAAAATCCTTCCAGTTCAACTGATGACATCATTAACTCAAATATGTATTAGTAAAAAAAAAGTTGTAAAACACTGCCTAATAGATTAAACCTGGAAAACTGCTGCTCTTGTTGTAATTTAATGTTCTAGCAAAATCTCCTATGAAACATCTAATTATACAATTATATAGCCAATTAAATGGAGAGGAAATACCAACTTTGACAAACAGGAAAATAATTCAGATTAAGATTTTTTGTATAGACTGAAATGCCAATACTAATATTTTAAAAATAATTTATTCAAAAAAAATAAAATAAAATCTTGTGACTTAGGGTTGTTCCTATCTGACAATTTTTAAACTGTATAAATAATCCACCATATACCACGAAGAATTCATTAATCCTCAGAATAAATTACATAATTGTTCATAGCCTATTTCGGTTGCCTGTGGAGACCTGAAAAAAGACTGAAAGTTTCCAAAAAGCTACTTCTATACCCTTCCAGAGAAACCAAATCTAATAGATGAAATTTGTTAGCTTTCCACAGAATATTTTACAGTTTTAGTTTTCATAACTTTTATGCATTTTTTTTTGTATTCAAAATTATTTTAACTTTCCTTCCTTCCTTCCTCTACTAATCAAATACTCACAGTTAATTGCTGCTTTTATTTTTCTTATCTTTAAATCATACTGTCTGTTAAACCCTGCCATACAAATAAATTGGTAGAAGTCATTCTTGACTCTGTTTTCAGAGAACTGGTTGTTAGGACCAAATCTATTATTTTTTTCTATAGGCAGTATAAATTTTCTGTGAACGTTTTAAAGATAAGAAATTACTTGGCTCACAGAGCTTTAAATGTCCTGTTCCAAACCTCAGTAGAAATCATGGGAATTAAACAAAAGGCAATAGTGCTTAACAGCTATATGTCTTTGATATGTTTTAATGCCATTATCTTGGCTGCATCGGCTGTTTCTGTCAAGCATGGAAGAGAGGATTTCCCTCCCACCTCTTCTTTTTTGATCCATGCCTTCAAGTTGCAGCTTTTTATTCTGTGTTTCGTATGAAAGAGAGCTATAACTCTTCATGAAATTCTCTCCTCTTGTTATGAGAGACTGGCATGGATTAGCATATACTCTCGGCAGCTAATGTTGAGCAAGTGACCTTTAGCAGTACTGTAATGCATTCTGCTGTTGATGGTTTTGAATGCTTCAGTATATTGCCCAGGTATTACTTAAGAGCCGTACTTAAAAAGGATCTAGGAATATGGTAGTTGCTGAAGTCTCAGTTCACAAATCTGCTCTTAGACCTCTAAAAGCCTGTACTGTATGAGCCAATGTGAGTGAAAGGTGAGCGTTACATGACAAATGCTCATGTATATGGTTAAGAAAACAGACACACCTTTTTCCATGTGGTACCCTTCTGAGATGAACTCCTCTCCTTGAAAACGATTCTCCAGGACTAACCATTTAACCCATTTGAACTGGTGTGTAATGTATAGTTTATGTATTTTGCTTCAGGGGTCTAATTAGTAAATGAGAATGAGGATTTGGGCCATAGTTTATATTTTTTTAACTTAATTATTAAGAAGGTTGTTTCAGTCTGTGCTTAATCACCTAAATAACTGTTAAAGTTTCAAAGACAGTGAACAATTCCCTCTTCCACTAATTAAACAGAACACATTTCTGCACAGTTCTTCTGAAAGTCTGAACACTCACATGATTGCCTACAGTTAGAAACCAAATATGACTGATGTGTTAAAAGTTCATGGAATCATAGAATACCCTGAGTTGGAAGACACCCACGAAGACCATCAAGTCCAGCTCCTGGCTCCACACAGAACCACCCCAAAATCAGACCCTATGTCTGAGAGCGTTGTCCAAACACTCCTTATCTCTGGCAGGCTGGGTGCCATGACCATTGCCCTGGGGAGCCTGTCCCAGTGCCCAACCACCCTCTGGGTGCAGAACCTTTTCCTGACACCCAGCCTGACCCTCCCCTGTCCCAGCTCCATGCCGTTCCCTCGGGTCCTGTCGCTGTCCCCAGAGAGCAGAGCTCAGCGCCTGCCCCTCTGCTCCCCTCGTGAGGGAGCTGCAGGCCGCCATGAGGCCTCCCCTCGGCCTGCTCTGCTCTGGGCTGAACAAACCAAGGGACCACAGCTGCTCTTCATATGTCTTTCCCTCTAGACCCTTCACTATCTTAGTAGCCCTCCTTTGGATGCTCTCTAATAGTTCTATGTCCTTCTTATATTGCGATTCCCAAAACTCCACACAGCACTCAAGGTGAGGCTGCACCAGCACAGAGTAGAGCGGGACAATCTCTTCCTTCAGCTGGCTAGCAATGCCAGGCTTGATGCACCCCAGTTATTTCTCAACTAACATCTTAATGGATAATAAATAAGTAAAAATAAATGTAGTCACTAATCTGTTGTGATATCTTCATGACAGATATGACTAACTATATGATTTTGTTTCTGTTCTTCCATAGTAAAACTCACTGCTGTCCTATTTACTCTCTTAGTTCATTATGTTACGCATAATATTAACCTGAATATAATTTAATATAAGCAAGTCCTGTAAAATACTTTAAAATATACAATGCTAATAATCAAATTAGCATTGTACAAATTGTATAATGCTAATAATAACAAAAATGGAATGATGTGAAATATTTATGAATTATTTTGGAAAACTTAAATGGGGACGGCATTGATGAAACAATATAATTTATTTATTTTTTGCAGTTACTCTATTTTCAGATATCAGTGCTCTCAAAGCCATTGTTTCCTAAGAGAGGAAATTCTATTTTTTTATGGCAGCTGTATGAAATTACTCTTGTGAACTACACAAGCGTTGGCTGTCAAAAATATCCACATAGTATGATATTTGAGAAGAAACCCTATTGCAGATGCTGTACTCAAAGCTGGATCCCACTTCCAGAGGATAGTACATATATATATAGTACCAGTCTAAACCGTCACAACCACAAACTAAAATATAACAAACTCACATTGCTAGTTCTTTTTTTTTTTTTTTGGTCAAAATTTTTGAAAAGGTATATTTTAATAAGATGACTTCATGCGAGACTAACTTCTCTTCCCTACTGGTCTAACTTTATGAGAAGTATGTGTCTTCCCATGGTCAGCATAAATGCAGCATAAAAGTCATACTGTATTCTGGATAGAAATGCAATCATGTTGATCATCAGTTCAGATCAGATCTCTGTGGTAGATGATCCAATATAGCACTACAGCTTTACTTAGATGTAATTACGAGTATAAAAAGTATCTTTTTTAAATTGTGGATGATTTAGCTAAATGCAGTGGGATACAAATTATAAACTGACTGACTTTATGAGCTAATCAGGATTAATATAGTATCATCTATGAGCTCGGTGAAGTTCCTCATGTTTTTGATAAGTATAAAACTTTGTCCATCTTTTAGAAGCACTAATTTGAGCATGGGGTGATTTCTTTTATATCACCTATTATGTAGAAAGAAAGACTTCATTCCAGATATTGTAGCATAATATACATGTAGTTGTTCACATTACTCTTTGAAACAATGACTGGAAGCACTGAGCTGCAAAATGTGTATTGTTAATCATTGGGTCATTAACCTTAACAATGTCAATGCTTTCCCCTATCAGATTCAACTAAATGACTGCCAGAGGTAACAGTTAAGAGAACATTTCACACAGATGAACATATTAATGCTTTATTTGGTTCTAAATGCAGTGTGAAGGATTTAGGTAGGAGCCAATACATGTAAAGAGGAAAAAGACAGACAAAGTACAACTGAAAAAAGAAACTAAACGTATCCCAAAAGAAAGTGAGTAGTCCTCAGTTTTCTGCAGCTGAGAACTGTATACCTATCTCACTCTATTTTTAGCTGAAATCATTCAGATAAAGAAAAAAAAAAAAGATTCTGTTTTGAGAAGGATTTAAATCAAAGACCTGAGGTTTCATTAGAAGACAGAGACTTTTTTTAATATCCAGTCTCCAATTTGTGTAACTTGTATTAATTTTCTGATCTGCTGTTTTCACAGTAAAATGGAGATGATAAGACATTATTTGGCAAAAGCTGATGGGCTTCTGTCTGAACAATGTTTTCCCTACATCTGGCAAAGAAGGTCTTATACCTCCTAATGGTTTAAGAAGATGCCACTGCAACCCACAAAAAAGTTTCTACTGCCCATAACCAGTAGAGCTGACCATGTATGCTTAAATGCCATCTTTTTCAGGGACCTGAAGGAAGCCTTTAGTCATTTCCACTGGGTCATTTCCACATAAGTATCTATCACCTTGTGGGGCAGCTCAGAAAGCTGGTGGTACAAAATGGTCTGTTGCCAATGCCTGAAAAATTCATGTAATCAGCTGCCTGTTCCCAAGTTGCACTCAGGAAAAAGCCTATAATAATGCACTGGAAATTGGATGATTGGTCCTGGCAGTCTGCAAATGGCCTGGGGGATGTACAGAAAAGTATTCAAATTAAAGGCTTTTTAAAACAACTGCACCAAGCTTTTTCCACTGCAAGTCCTTTCAAAAAGCCTCAGTTCTAGGGCTTTCGTACTTCTCTTGGAAGATTAATATGCAAAATGACACATTTCAAAGTCAGTTCCTATTAAGCTGTTAAATAGCCTAATAACTTACTTCTGTAAACACGTAGTACTGAGTCACTTTTGCTATTGAAACTAGTCCATTAACATTGCTTTGCTTAGCAGTGAGCAAGGAAGAGATGGTACTCTATAAATAACTGAGTGTTATCAAAAAACAAAGATAGGAACTAATTAGGGGCTCTCAAAATAGGAAGTGTGAGATCAGCTGGTGGTTGTTTAAAGGATCAGGCCACTGATATTTCTAGTTTTAATTTAATTCTCTTACTTTTAGTTATGAAAGGGGTGCACCTCTGTCCTAACGCCCTTTGCAGACTGTGATGTTCTCTTAGTCACCACTTATCAAAATTATACTATTTGAAATAGCTACTGAAGTTGAAAAGTGGAGAACATTACACAAAGGATTGTTTGTTGCTAATATAATGGGAAAGTTCATCTGACAGTTTTGATGTTTCTTACATATGCATTGATATAAATCGGTTGTAACTCCTAGTGAATAAATAATGAGGCCTGATAATTCTGTGGTAGTTGGGCCTTTCTGCTGGAGAGGCTTGGAAGAAACAGGTTGGTAGCGTATTATCTAATGAATTTATTTATTTTTTTTAATGTCCTGTTCCATTTTGAGATTAAGGATTTGGATGTTGATGAGGGGGAGTGAGCTTTTGTCATCAACTTAGTGAGACATATAAAATTTCTCATTTTTTTATTTATTTATTTTAATAGTTGCTATTGCTATTTTTTTTATTTCACTCATTCAAGCAGTCACTAAGTGAAAGCTTTTTTTTTTTTTTTAAGTACTCCCAATCTATTCTGGTAATGAAGAAATGAATGCCAGGCAAAGCAACTTTTTTTTTTTTTTCCTAGATTTACAACTAATTCTCTTAGACAAGATCAAAATTGACATAATGAAAGTATCCTTTATCTCTAAAAAAAGATCAAGCTGAAGCTCCCCAGTTACATCCACTTGGTATAGTAACATGGCATTCGTAAGCATTAAGAATTTGTCACCGCTAATCCAAGTCGTTGCATGACAAATTTGTTTACCTTAAAAGAGAAAGCATCAGTAGTAATATTTTGTAGGAATTGAACTTGTGCAGATGTTAGGACCAGAAAGATGTAAGGTCTTTTGCTGTAAATGCTCTTAGCCTACCGTCCCGCCTTCCCTCTACAGGTAATTGGAATTTGTTCTGCTGAAGCTAAAAGAAATGAAGAAAAACTAAGTTAGCAAGAAACATGCCACTATTATCCATAGGTTTGTGTCTGGTATATCTCACCAATAAGTGCACAGAACCAGGATACACACAAAAGGTCTTTTAATCAACTGATTAACCAAAACTCTTCAGAGTCAGGTGCTTAGCAATCTTTTGCAAAGCAAGCACACCTCTGACTGGAACCACCATTATTTATACACAGCTAACTTGTGAAACTATTCCTCTGGCTAGATGATTTGTTGTTTTACCTTGCCTAAATTATCCCTAACGAGTCAGTGCATTACAGAGGGGGGGGTGTGTGTGTGGGGGGGGGGGGGAGTGTACCAAATTCCCAATTTGCATGCATTAACATTTTATGGGTGTTGTTTTTAATATGTTGATGACTCCTAATGAGCAAAAGGTTACCGTAGGTCAGTCTAGAATCTTCCCTTTTATTTATTTATTTATTTATTTATTTATTTATTTTAGCTTTCATCCCTTACCTCCCTTGCTTCTGCTTGTTTAAGGTTGCCGGTCTCCTTGTTTTCTTCAAGGTTTCCTTGTTTTCTTCAGCCTAAGAATACATCAGAAGTCTGAAAGGAAAAACCTATTGCATCAGAACTAGCTGTGTATATATCTGATATTGTATTCTTAACCTTTAGGTAGACTGCTAACATAAGATTTGTCCCTTTGGGGACAAAGTCTACCTTCCCTTCTCTTACAGCATAGTTTTGATTTTCGTTTTGTTTTAGAGAACAGTTCTGACTCTCATCAGCCTGACAGCATTGTGTAAACAGTGTATCTTAGTTGTTATAGTAGACTTGAAAATTCACTAGGTTATGCAAGGCAAATCTTTGCCCCACTAGACACATCTCCCTCTCTTTTTGCAAGAAGATACTCAAAGTGCCTATAAATGCCACTTGCATTCTGGAAGGTATCATGTTCTAGAAGTGTAATAATAACCAGGACCGACTGTTCTGAGATGAGACCAGCTTGGTCTGGGAGTACTTCATTTTTCTGCTGTGCTGATGTTTATCCCACAGTGGAAACAAGCAAGCTGTTGCAGCGGATTTAAGCTTGCAATCTTACATAGCTTTATGGATAAATCATCAGGGCCCTCTTCCAAATCTAGTTTTGCTGCTGCAGATCATCTGTCTGCATGCATGGCAAATCCAGCTCTTAAAGATGATCTCAGATGTGCTCCACATGGAGGACAGATACACTCAAGAAGCATAATAAATTAGGTTGCGACTGACAAACAAATATGTGATACCAAGTAAGACAAGCAGTTATAGCTGTATCTACCACATACTATAGAAAATGAGGCAGAGATAGCCAAGAAAATGCTTATGGGTTGATGTAGAAATACAGCTGCATCTTCATGCTGTTGCCATTATTTTAATAGATACTGAGAAACGGCACTTGTTACCTCAAACACAGGTTGGCATTAAGTGCTTTGGGATATTGATAGGTATCTCCTTGTGATATTGTATTGTACATTGTCAGCCAAACTTCATCTGTAGCTTCAGGGTCCTTAACTTTCAATTTATTGTGTAGCATAAGCATGCCCTGCGTGTTCGTAACAGGAAACATTCAAATGCCTATAGTTGTGTCCTCATATACACACTGCTTTCTCCATGATGGAAGTATAAAATATATTTTAACTATTAAGTGATTAAGCCATTAAGATGTCTGCATCTAAAATGCAAAGTTTCTGATCAGCATTTACATATCCTATGCATAATTATGACTCTCCTTTTTCATTGATCATGCCTTCTCCCTATTTTTCTGGTAAGCAAACAATTTGGATTATGCAGCTTTGCTTTCTGTATATGAATATTTACATAGATAATTATCTAGGAATGACATTGTAATACTTAGCTGATAATCTAATGTGCTGTTGATTAGTTCCAACTGTGTGAAAATATCTGGGCTGATAGATTCCAACCCTAGATGGATAATTTTTTTATTCTTTTCTTTAACCTTAATCTTACTTGATTCAGCTTCCACTTTTTAAATGAGTATGGCATCCAGACAAATAACTTAGTAAATCAATAAATACAATTGCAAAGTTTCTATACTTATCACAGAAACTACAAAGCCCTAGGACAAATAACTGGGGTGAAAGTGTCCATGCTGATTTTTCCAAATATTCCTTCCACCCATAGTTACTTTCTTCTTGCAAAAATGCACCAGAAATGCAGGCATTTCATTTTCTTTTGCTTAAGTTAGCACTTTTCTCATTGAAGGCCCTCAAGGGAAGTGGAAACTCTGAAATACGAAACGCAATTTATGCTTGCCTTGTAAAATGCCAAGGAAACTGCTTTAAGACCATAATAACCCTTGCTGTTCATTCCATGAACATGCCTAGAGAAAATGTTAATTTAATCAACAAATTATAGCTTAACACAAAGCAAGAAGTGGGGAAATACTGGCAAAGGAGGAGGAAAGGTCTCTCATACTTTTTATGGTTAATCATGAATTTGAAACTCTTTATTATTCTTGCATAAATGAAGAACTTCTCCTAAATGGATTATGTTGCACTTTCCATTCATTTTATTTCCTGATTCACATCTACATACGTGTCCCATCAAAATTTATGAGAACTCACTTAATGCTGACATGAATGCATTTTAGTGAAACTGTTAATTTGTTGATTTTTTTTTTTTTCTGCTTGTCAGAGATGTTGCTTTAGAGGGAGATAAAACAGAGAGCAAGTACTTTCAGAGGAAACCCTGCAGTTTTCACACTGGTTTCTACCAGCATTTTTAGCTCATGGATACTGATCACGGGATGCCTCATGCAGTTGTAAGTGTTCCCTGCCAAATGTTGAAGCAACAAAGTTAGAAATAGGAATATTGGAGTGAAAAAGAACAGAAATAGATTTCTCAAGTTAGCTTAAATATCTCATTTGAAGTAGGGTGATATTACATTTTTCAAAGGCGTGATTTAACTGATTAGATCACCTGAAAATGGAGTGTTAATTAATAATATTCGTAATACAACGCAATACAATTACATTAGCAGGGAAAGCTGTCAGATCTGTTGTAGGCATGTCATTCAGGCATTAATCCTAAAGATAATGGGCCAAGTTTGCTCTGTTTTTTTAACATATATATGAGGTATGTGGCTGTTTGTACCTTAATATGACAGAAAGAGAGATTTTTTCCCATTATCTTTTAATGAAAAACTTTCAGAAAATACCTGTCTGTGAGGCATATTTGGCAAGCCTTCTTCTTGGGTAATATTAACCCAAAAGACAAAATAGTGGGTCTTTGTTCTGCAGTTAAACTGAGATGTACATGGCAGAAGGCCATGGAGGGATCAACAGTGGCTTAGTGGTCAGTTTTATATGCTCCTATTGCTAAACCTGGGATATCCTTACTTCACTCTAATGTCCACCTACAGAAAAATCTCCAAGTGAAAATTTTGCACATCATAATTCCAAGGACCAAAAGCACAAAGCTTAAATATTATAAATTAAATTAAAATTAAATCAGTTTGGGAATCTAAACAGCTAATATAAACAGTATCAAAACAGCTTATGCTTTGACTATGCTCTATGTCTCACAGCAAAAAGTTGTTCTGGCCCTTTGCCTTTATATTTATACCTTCTCCACTTCTATTAACCTACCTCAAGAAATCCCTTTGACTGTTGGATTAGTACTTCCTTTGGTCTGGGTATCGTACCACTGAATGCAGTGGACACTGCTGACTCACTATATAAAGAACAACAGTTTAAAAATAATTGGCACCATTATCATTCTGCCTTCACACCTATGCATTTTAACTTAACAGCTGAGGAGAAAAAAAAAAAGAGAGGGAGAGGGAGAGAATTTGTAGTAATTTGTTAATTTGTTTCCAAAAATTCATTAACAAATTTTGAGCCAAAACAGAAAATTATTGAGATGAGGTGAAATTGAAAAACTCATATTCTAGTTGTAAACAAAACCTTTTCCCTGTTCAAGAATGTACCATCTACAGTCAGCGGAGGATTATCTGCTTCTTGTTAAAAAGGAATTTCAATTCATACACCAAAGCTGTATTCAGGCCAAAGTCCAGCTGACTCCTATGATACATGAGCTGCCACCTTGACTGACAAAATGAGAATATAACTAGGTATATTCTGAATGAAAAAATAAATTAAAAAATTATATGTATATATATATATATATGATTTACTGTGGGTAGAGTTTTTTTATTGGGATTATAAAGGACTTGTGTTCTATATAATTGGTACATCAATAGATTCAATGTATGAAGAGGATCATGTTGCAAAGCTCATGTCTCTGCTAACCAAAAGGACACAGAACCAGATGTTCTAACTTCTACTCTGCTTAGCATTTAGGTTAAAGGGCTGGGAAGGAAGGGAAGATGGAATAAATCAATAAATACAATTAGTTTCTGAAACAAATGCGTTTAGATGCAGAATAGACATATAACCTACCTCACTCAGGAAAAGGAATCTGCAAAAGAGTTGGACGGGTAAGAACAGGTCAGAGGAGCAATGGGGTCAAGAGTGAGGAGGAGAGTGACAAAGTGACCAAGGGAGCAATGTCTGCTGTGGGCATAAATGTATTGTACAGTCAATAGGAGATATTGATTTACTGTATGCTGGAGGCTGCCAATAGCAGAAATGTGCTAGTACAAGACAGCATGACACACTGGAACTTCTTGTTCCAATACTATTTGAGATCTATAACCAACAGCACTAGTAATTCGTAGTTTTCCGATTTCAAAATTTTTATTACAACTAATGTTAATTCATATTAGTAATACATACTGAGATTAATTCTCTGTCTTATAAATCTTCTTTATTAGCATCATGCGGAAGGGGCAGAATGGGCCTATGCTTTGCATTGCAAAGTAAAATAGTCTCTTCCCAAGAGAACTTACAGACTGAGGCAAGGCAAGCATGGGGTGATAAAGCAAGTAAAGTTAACTGTTGGTTAACTGTCACTGTCTGGTGACAACTAACATCCTGTTTGGTGGCAGGAGAAAATGGGGAGAGGATGAAAATAGAATACAAAGTAGAAATAATATGAAGGGCACAAAGGTAGGACATGGAATGCTTGAAAGGAACGATCCCAAGGTAAAAATAATGGGAGGAACAAAGGAGGAAGGATCAGTAAAAACAGCTGTTCAGCACAAGACACAGAAAATGTCTAAAAATGCAGGTAGTTCTATGAACAGTCAGGGGTCTCAACTTTGGCTGTTACCACCCTCTTTTCTCTGCTGGGCTACAAGTGCTATTTTCTCTGTAGTTTTCCCTCAGTGAAGAAAGATATGGAGTATCTTATGTTATGTGTGAAAGTAATGGGGAAAACATTATGTCTTTTTATCTGGGTGGGAGGAGGGAGAAGGAAGATTGTATTATTCTAAATTAATTTGTGTTGTAATCTGATTATTTTATGACAAAGTTGTTTCACTATTTGTAATGCATGCCTTGAGTGCACACATAGTATTTTTGTGGAAGACAAACACTTATGAGGTATGCATATACATTTCAGATGTTCATATTCATAAAGCTGTAGGAGTATAGAATGTGATAGCTTGCTTTATTTTTCAGGGAGCTTTGTAGCTCCATGATCTCCTTGCTGTCACAGTTAACTTGTGATCAATATCAATTTAAAGCTAACTCAGGTACGCGTATATTCTACTGAAGATGCAGCATTGTGTTTTAGACATATCCTTAATAGTTCAGACAGCAAGTTCTGCATGTGAGCTACCAGAATCATTCTAGCGATTTCCATATCATACCATTACTTTGGGAATTCTCTTACTTCTGTGATATGCCACTCCTGTCTCTTTTTCTATTTGAACTCTGTGGAGCATGTAGGGGATGAAAGTTGGAGGGGAAATCTTGTGATTCTGTTTTCTGTATGCTGCACTTTTGAATTTCAGCAGGCAGGCTGGCAGTGCCCTGGAGCAGCTGAAGATAAGCCTAAGAAAGTGAGTACCATGTTGTGCTAACTCATGCTCATGCCTGTATTGAACAGACACTTTTTAATCTTTTTGATGTCTAAAGAGCTTTATATATGTTCCTGTCTCAGTTTTCTTCCACCTCAAAAAGAAAAATAAAACAAAAATAATATAAAAATATGTTATTTTCCTATAGAAAAATTAAAGAAAACTTAATGTGCATAACCACATATATGTGCTCCAACACTAATAACTGACATGTAACACAAGGTATTTACTCGAGGTATTTGCCTGAGGTTTTTGCCCAAGGTATTCGCCTGCATCCCAAGTGACCATCTGGCTGCTGTCACTGATCTGGCTTCAGCTTTCTGGAAGCTACAATCGTTTTGCATTTGCTTAACTTACAGAAGGAAACACTTATTTTCTCACATGAAATGAACAGCAATCTTTTGTTCTTTGACAAACATGTCCCATGGATCTGAATGTGACTCTGTTTCTGAAGTGATTTTTGATCCACACATCTTTAGAAAGCTTCCCCAGTGCTTTTACTTATGTACCAATCTTTTTCTTTATTTATTGTCTCAAGCAAATAACCAAAACCTGTCTGTATTATGTCCTGCCGCTTCACTAGGGGATTCTATGATGGATTCCATTACTGCCAGGATGCTCTCGATATGACAGTTCCCAGCTTGCTTTAGTCCATTTCTTCTTTTCTTCTTCAAGTTGCCATTTTCTGTCATACCCTGCTGATCACATCACAGGTTCCCATGACGATTCCTAGCAGTGCGGCTACTCAGGTAGAGGTTGCTAGACTGAAACTCAAGAGCACAGTCTCTCTTGCAGCAAGGCAATCACTTACACACCTGTGTTGCTGGGCCCCCCAGAGGACAGATGCTAATACTCATACTGCTACTCAGGCTTTATATTAAAATGGTTGTGGAGCTGTAAGGAGTGGTACTACAGTTTCATAGATCATAGAAAGGAATAAAAGTATATCTAGCAAGTGACTTCGTCTATTCATCAGCAAACACATTATTCCCTGGTGTAGCTGTTCTACTACTTGAAGCAGCTGAGATTTAAATATCTAACAGGTCCTCTACCAAAGCAACTGGGGATTTCTGTTAGAGAATCACTATATCAGTGTTGTTATTGATATCAGTTTTAATTGCATTGTGCAAGCCTTGATTGCTCATGTAGCCTTAAGAGTTGTAAACAATGGTCACAATGAATTTACAAGGGAGAAAAACACATATTCTGTGTCTTCAGTGTTCATAGTTTTTAGATCAACAAGGATTATCTGGTGAGCTATCCACCACAAAGACACAGGAGATGCTGGATTTAGAAAGAAATTGAGGAAGTAGAGTAAAAAATCTTTTCCTGTAGCCAGTATAAACCTGTAGGGACGAGCAGTCTGATATAAGGCAGTTTTTAAGGAAAGATTTAAAACTGTTGATATAATTGCTTCTCAAACATTCAGACTGACTTTTTCAGCAGAGAATGTAAAGATATTCAGAAAGTGTGGAATTGTTGAAGGTAAAGCAGATGATCAATAAGAGTGCAAAATCGAGGGCTGCTAGCTTGTTGAAATCACAAACCTTACAGAAATAAGGTAAAATAAATGACTTTTTAAAGGCTAGCACAGAAAGTTTGCTTCAAATATGCTAAGGGTCAAGCCACGCATGATGGAGGAAGTGAAACAATCAAAGCAAGGTACCAAATCCAAAAATTTGAATAGTGATGTCTGCATGGATTGAGATCCCCAGTGGGTGGGGCAGTTGGTTAGTATCAAGGTGAAGAAGTGATCACACTTCTTGTGTACTTATTTTTAACTCTCAGTGATGATACAGTAGTCAGATGCAAGCAAAATTTGTCAAAGGCTGACACAGGAATGACAAGCTGATGAATAGGAAATGTGTGAATTTTCCAAATCCTAAATTATTCACTTATTTAAAAATATGTGTTTCTTCACAGTGTACTGTCAAGATTCTGAGTCTAGCTAGTTTTGCAGAATTTAAGATTCAAAGCTCTTGATTTTCACAACATCTATGCATGGCAATAATTGTGTAATGGTTAGGTGATCTGAGGTCAAAAAGGAAGACCATCTATGCCAGGAAATACAGAGCACTGCATGACTGGGATAATTGATTTATGCACAAAGATCCATTATATTTGATTACCTTTAAAAAATATATATAAAAAAGGCAAAAGGAAAAAAAAAAAAAAAAGAAAGAAAAAAGCCTCCTTCCCATTGACCTAAGCAGAGGAGAGGCATTTGACTTAGGAAGGAGAAATCCTCACAGATATCTGATTCCTGCAATCCGGCCCTTCAAGGCTACTGTTTGGTCAGTGGGCTTCTTGCATGGGTCCAGGGTGGGTGAGTGATGGTGAGTCAGGTTGGAAATGAATGCACATCAGGAAAGAAAGGATGAGGTTGAGCAGCTTCTGTCCTAAAAGTTTCAGTGAGGACCGACAACCATGCAGAGAATATCTCCTCCTATTATAGTTCATATTTTATGAAAGCAACCTGGGCCTACAGCACTCTGTGAAAGGTTCCCAAGTCATTTCATGAGATTCAGGATTTCAGCTGTGTGCTTTGAGATGGATGGTTAAACCCACTGTGACAACCTATAAGCACTTGTAACGTGAGAGCACCCGTGTGTTTTTTAGGATTGCTGTGTGGAACACAGGATGGGTCTGTCATATCTGTACTCAACTCACAGAAGAATAAGCCTCCCCTTTTTATTAGCTGTAACTGGAGTAAGGAGTAACTATAAGAAAGGAAGCAGCTACTCATTTAATACTCTTCACTGTGGAAAGGGAAGGTTTTATGAAAGTTGGGAATAGGAGGAGGTAGGCCTAGTGATTCACCAGCCAGCTCAGCTAAGATATTTTTTAAAAAGACTAAGTAGTTTACTTCTCACTCTGAAAAAGGAGAGCTGTTGCACAGGCAGCATTCTTGCTAAGGTAATTAAATCCTTTCCTTCCAGGGTTGGTAGCTTCTTGGGGAATAGTTCCTATGAAGGTAACAGCTCCTGGTAGCTCCTATACCACTAACTCCTGCTGCCCATCTAAGTCTCTTCTTGCCAGGTGCTAGGCTGCTTTGGCAATAAACAGGGACAGATCCTGACTTGCCTCAACTTCAGTGGGAGCTGAGGGTTCGTATGGGATGCTCTCAGCACCTCGCCTTCACAACCTCCTGCAATTTTACTGCTATCCATCAGTCTCCATGGCAACCCTCGCTGCAGTACAGCCTCTTATGCATTGCATATGTGCAGCACATGTTTTTTTTACTTACTCCTTTTAAACATCTTATTTGTTAGGTTGTGTAGTTTTTTTCTGTTTGTTTTTTTGTAAATAATTACTTTAGTACAGATAATGAAGCTTTTAGGTTGCCAAACACTCAGGTAGCTTTCTGACAGTCCTTTCTGGGTCTAAATCAGGCACTAATGATCAAATGTCTGTTTTCCTACAGTGTTTCCTAAGGTATGTTTATAAATGTATACTAGTAGTGCTAATGGTACAACACTTGTGTTTGCACTGCTAAGTCTACATACAAACAAAGGACAGTTATGAAGTATGCAATCATGCATGGTCTTTTTTAAGCCATTTTACAATATTTATGCTTCTTTAGGCTTCATCAGCTCTGAATTAGATGACTGAAGCCCTGTTGAAAGTCTTGCGCATAGGGTAAGACTATTATAGTGCAGTTTATTCAGGAAAGCATGAATTTTGCAATGATATTGTTACCAACTTCAAGTCTTCATGAAATGTATCTGCATGGATACAGTTTACCCAGTATGATCATGCATTGTCAAAGATTAAAAGAATATCATTAGGCAGCCTGAAGCAACCAATATCTGCTTTTCGACATCTCATATTAGTAGTGACTTTGTCCACAGAAAACTGCTTCTTTTCTACTGGTGGATCTTTATCTCTCTGTTTCCTAACAAGTGCTTCTGCAAGACTGGAAATGAGAAGAAAAAGGAGAGACAAAAGAGAAAGAGAGAGGAGAGAAAGAAAAAGAGAAAAAAATAGAGAAATAAGAAGAAAAAAAAACATTTGAAAAAGATTAAAAGGTGATTGACAAATGACTAATAGAGAGTCCTTGGAAAGTAAACAAAAAGCTACATTGATGTTACCACACTGCTTCCAACAGCACATTTAAAGGAACTCAATCAAAGCATGTAGACCTAGCATTTAACCTAGCTTGACCTTCTTGAAACCAGTTCATCTCTTCTCTCATTTCTTGATTCTGTCTGAGTGTTGAGAATATAGGAACATATAAAGGGGAAGGATCCACAATTGGACAGTGACATTCAAGGACTCACAAGAACTGGATCACTTTTAGTTCACAGTTTGTGTGATGTCAAGTAAAACATTTGGTCTATCTCATGCAGTGGTCCAACAGAAAAATTAGTTTTGAGTATTTCACTTCAAAAAGATAAGTGTGAGGATAAAATTTGTTAAAGATCATGAAGCATTCAGCTAACACAGTTGTCAGTAGAACAGTTTGGAAATAGTTTTACATTACAAAATGGAAATATAATTTATTAATATTTTTAATTCATATGTTGTTTGGTTTTGTTTTTGTTTATTTTTAATGAAATTTCCCAAGAGAGGGAATTTCCAAATTCTTTCCTTTTAGTTCAAAGTGAACTATGAAAATGGCACAAGTCTTTCCACAAGAGTGCTTATGTGGAGACTGGAAGTTGAAAATTAAAAAACTCTGCAGATGGAGAAGAGTGTGAGCAAACGTCTTCTGTTTCTGGTTTATTAATTCAGCTCAATCAAGAAACCTTGCTAAATAGGGAGATTGAACCCAAGCTTCTGACAGCAACTGAACTGTTGTCTTCTGCTTGTATGTGGTGCGGAGAAAATAGGCATTCATCCTAAAGCTGCATCAAGCAACTCTGGCTGCAACTTTTACTGAATTGTTTTCCATGAGAAAAAATTGTCAAAACCAAAAACAAACAAAAAAAACAAAAAAAAAAACCCACAAAATTGTACAGAAAGCTGCTTTTGCTTTCAATAGAGAGTGCCAGAGGAAACGGTAACTGCCAAAGATGAAAAAACGGACTGTTCCTTCTATTCTCATTGTTTATGAAGGCATGATACTTTTCAGAAAGGCCATATTCAGGAATTCAGTGTACATTTTGTAATAAATGCAACAATGGCAAAAAGCCTTTTTTGATTCTGTCCTTAGAGATAAAAGATTGCTGTACAAATTATGTATTCTTGAACACAGTGTGGGAAAAAGTAAACTTGTAGATACAGATGAAGAAAGACAGAAGACAGGAGATAAAGCAAAATAATTTAACATTCATGGAAATATGAATAATAATTTTCCCTTTGTTTGTTTTCCTGAAAAGCCATTGTGTGCCTCTATCCTATCATAGTCAAGTAACATAAATGACTAGGTTACTGCCAAATCCCCTGACTGTCCACAAAAAATGTATTTTATTTTCTTACTGGAATTTCTTTTGGAATGAGCCAAATAGTTTCTTATGAGCTGAAAGCTGGGTGCAGTTCTTAGGCAGAGTACTCAGGAGCTATACTGAACTGAAAAAAAAAATTACAATACTATCCTAAAAAGTTGGGCATCCACAATTTGGCAGATTGTGCCGCAGCCTTCACATTATTTCAGTTATGTGAACTGGAAAAATGACAACCCTGTTTTAGCAGAAACAGTTTAGGGGCCAAAGTTGAATGAGATCTAGGCAATATTGTGAGCGATATAAGGAAGGTAATTCAACTGCCTGAATTCTGATAACTTGCTTCGGATAAGCTGAATAACATTCAATAAGCTACTGACTCTATTGATTGGCTCTCCCTGGACTATAAGGAAGAGCTTAGAGAGCTAGAATGCCTGCAGACATTTGCATGCAGGTATTTAAATTTTGGCATCATTAATTTGGAGCTGAATTCCACCCAGGCACTCTCCTCTGCAGAGCTTTAGACCTCAGTACCTCTTAACAGGAGGCCCTGCATATTTCTTGGGTATATATATGCCTTTACCACTGCTCCATGGCCACTGTTCATGAAGAAGTTCTGTCATAAACATTTTGAACAGCTCCAGGCTGTAATTGTCCTTTTTTTTCCCCTGAAACATTTAAATTCTCATAGTGAGAAAATCAGCTTCCTTTTCTGTTCTTTGCTGGCTTACAATGAAAAATTGAGAAATATTATTGTGGTATGAGTGGGTTGGATCTACAATAACAAAATTAACACCTAAAGCTATAGAAGGAGAGCTGTGATCTATAACTCTGCTCTTATAATGAAAAGAAGTTTTCTCTCACATCAATAACCTTTATTTAGGCAGGAGACAGAGCTTTCTCTGCAAATTAAGGGCCATCAAAGTCATTATCACCTTGTGCTTTATATCACACCTCTGTCTGCTTTCACCAACACAGCAAATTAAATATCTTCTAGAAAAAAAAAAAAAAAGAAAAAAAGTAAATGGAAAGAAATATCTTAAAACCTTAGGAAACAAAACATTCCATGATACATGTACAGTTTTTCCTGAGGAGGAGAATAAAAATGAACTAAAAATGATGTGCTTTATTCATGTTGCTAACACTTGAGTTTTAATCCAAGAGTTTATGCAGACAGACACTACTGTAGAAAGCAGAAAAAATGGAAGAGATTGGTGAGGAAAGTTAATCACCCCATTTAAGTAGACTCACTTCTATTGAATTACTTTCTACACCCTTTAAGGCTTCCTGTCTAACCAAAGAACAGAGAAAGGCTTTTTAGGTGCACGATTGCAAGCAATTACAGCAGATTTTTATTTTGAACTACCCTGTTAAAGAGTCTACCCCGGTGGACAGAAATACAGAAAATTGGTCCCCAGACATGAGTATCTAAGTTAAATGTCACTGGATCATATGGAGATGCCTCAGTGATGTGTTCAGCATGAAGTAAAACTTCCTCACTGATGAACGACACAAACTGCTATCTAATTTTCCTGAGGTGAATGGCTAACATGTTAAGTTATGACACTGTTGAATTCCTGCCCTGTGTGGTTCCATATATTCATTCTTTTGTTTCAAGTCAGATAGTGTAGTTATTGCAGATGAGCGAGAAGTCTTTGAGCTTAAGTGCCAGAGGCTAAAGAGATTTTGCCTCGGGATAAAATACAGGAATTATTTAAGAACTAAAAAGTATTGTAAATTTAATAACAATCATGAATAAGTTAAAACAGACTAATTAAAAAATAATGAAATGATAGGTTCTGTAAGAAAAGCCTGACTATGGAAACTGTTCTGGTCATACGGAATCATTTAACTTTTCTGTCCCAGTGCCCTCCTTACAGATGATACCCTTCTCTCATGAAATGTCACAATTTTGTAGTTCAGTTTAAATTATGTACACTTGGTATTCCATGGTTTCACATTTCTCTTTATGCCAATCAGCCACCACCACAAGCAAAGAATAACACATACACACACGCAAAAAAAAAAACAGGATTGTCTTTTGTTCCCCAGCATCTTCCTCCCCGAATAGTTACAGGAGCCATTTCAGGAATTTGCTCCAGTTCTGTTTCTCCATTATTCATAATTATATGCTCTATGCACGGTTTCTGACTTCATCTCTTCTAGGTGTTTATTTACTTGGTCTTGTTGAGACATAGAGCTTCACTCTGTGTTGGCTTCATTACTCAGAAACATTCACTCCTCCAGTAACAAGTATAAAACAATGTATGATTGATCAAGAAGCATAATGAAGTCTGTTTGGGAGCTGAAATCCAGAGTGAAATGTGGTTCTTCCTATAGCTACCTATTTGTCCATTTCCTATAATCGTTATCCTACAATTTATTTATTTATCAAGTAGTTATCATGTATCTGCCATTTACTTGCATTCTGTGATCACGTTCTTATTACATATTCTTGCCCAGTTATTAAAGCTCTCATCCTTGTAAGCGCCCACATACCATCTGTGAATCAGCTGAATTTGGTGCTCCTTTCATAATGATAGCATGTACCTAGCAGCAGCTATACTGTAACCTTTCTGCTTCCTTGTCCTTGGCCCAATGTTAGAAGCACAATCGCCTTGTTTTTCATGGGCAAATAGATTTTACCTATCAAAATTACAATGTAAGTGACTCATTTCAGACTCATGTTAACCTATAAACAGTATTTATAATGTCTGACTAGAATTATTTCAACATGTAACTAAAATGATGTTACTGATGGCAAAAAAGGTTTTAAAATCCCATCATGCAGGTGGTTGCATAAGTTTAAGACTTAATGGCTTTTTTTTTTCATTTATTTTTATGCAGTGGTATGTTAAGTGTTTTACTTGAATTATTTTCCTGTACATTTGTCTTATTCTAGAACTTCCAGCAACCTCCACTGGAAAGAAATACACATCACATTTTTCTACCTACTTTATTTATGTATACATATATATATATGCATATATATATCAATAAGTGTTTTTTAAAGAAGGTCATTCTTGAAGAAAAAAGAAAACCACAAACAGACATACATTTATATATATTAAAAGGTTAAATACAAAGAAACTGTGTGGTATTTTTAGAAGATGAGTTGTGGTCTCTACTTTGCAGAAGATCTAAAAGAAAAAAAAAATATCGCACAATGAAAAATGTATAGTTCCAAATAAATAAACCTCAGTAGATTTAAAAGATACTGAAAATCTTGCATTCTGTACAAATCCTCAGTGAGAAAGAAGGTACTTAACTGAGGGATCACCTTTAGGTTGTCTCAAGTACAAGAGACAAGTCTCTGCTTGTCAAGCAAATGAGTGTGGGTCCTCTATGGGAAAAGTCTTCTTTAGTAAAGGTCCCTTATTTGCACCATGCCTCCATGAGATAAATGCATATAAGGCCATTCAAAAACAAGAAATACATTGACCATAAAATTAATGACATGTATGGCAGCTGTAATTCTGTCTTTTAGGAAAACCTAGATACACCTCATGACAAAAGTGTAATAGACACATAAAAGTTTATACCACTAATGAGTAATTTTCTGATATGATACCTACTTCTTCAAAATAAAAGCAAATATTTCATAGAATCATAGAATGGTTTGTGTTGAAAGAAAACTTAAATCTAATTCCAACCCCTATTTAATACTGAGGAACAAAATATTCTTAAGCCAATCATTTTGCTCATACTCCAAGTAATGGTATGTGGCCTCAGCACTGGTGAAGCTGCACCTGGAACACTGTGTCTGGTTTCGGTCCCCCAGTACGAAATAGACATGGGACATATTAGAAAGAGTCCAACAGAGGACTTCAACAGATGATAATGGGACTGTGAGGAGAGGCTGAGGGAGCTGGGACTGCTCAGCCTGGAGAAGAGGAGGCTCAGAGGGAATCTTATCAATGTCTGTAAATACCTGAAGGAAGGATGAAATGAAGATGGAGCCATGTTATTTTCAGTGGTGCCCAGATCCAGGACAAGAGGCAACAGGCACAAACTGAAGGGTCTGGTTGACCATCAGGAAGCACTTCTGTGCTATGTGGGTGATGGAGCACTGACACAGGTTGCCCAGAGTGGTTGTACAGTCTCTCTCCTTGGAGATCTTCACAAGTCACCTGGACATGGTCTTAGCCACCTTGCTCTGGGTGTTCCTGATTGAGCAGGGGGCACTAGACCAGATTGCCTCCAGATGTCCTCGCTAACCTCAACCATTCTGTGATTGTGCGATTCTGATTCTGCGATATTGTACTCCTTGGAGCTTTTTAAATTATCATTATTATTATTTCTCACAGAGGTTTGTTCAAATAGTTGGTATTTTTAAAAGTCATATCTAAACGTGCTGCTAACTCCATATACAAAATTACAGATATTTAATTAATGTAATGTATGTAGTACTTTGGGCAATAGCTTCTTCTCCACCTAGACTTCATCTAGAGTTCATGCCACCTTCACTGGAAACAAACAAAGAAACAAACAAACAAACAAACAAAGTATAATATTTTAACTCTTTAGCCTTTTTTTTTTCTTTTTTTTTTTTTTTAATAACTCCATTATAATATGTATTTACTGGAAAAAAATACAGTGATATATATTTTGCTATGACAACTCCCTTCCTCCTTAAAGTTATATTCCCTAAGAAAATTCTTAGTTCATCATTTCTCTGAAACAATCACAATCTTCCAAGATGTGGTTGTACTATCTAACTGGGGTGTGGGTTTTTTTTGGCCAGATTTCTTTCTGTATTCTTATAGGTAGAGAGAGACAAGGCTGACAACAAGCCAGCAATAAATCATTCATTTTAAAAATTGTTTTGACCAACCTCTGGAACTGAGGAAATGATTATTGCAGCCATTGGATGAGGTCTAAATTATGCCACAGGCTATGGTTCCCTCAGTGACTCTACAACACCTGCTGCACATTCATGCCATTATTTTCTTATTACTCTGATAATCCCATTTTTACCAGTATTCCCAGCTGGAAGTTGACAACCTCTCTCTATTGGTGAAGGGCACAAAGGGTAGGAGAAAAGATCAGAATTTTAGACTGGTTTTATAGGAGCTATGAGTTTTCTCCAGTCCTGTTAATAAAGCCATGGAAATTTCTAAATCATTTCTAACACATCCACAACAGGTTGTTTCACTATTTTTGTCCCAAGTCTATTCAGTAGATTTTTTTTCTAGCACATCTGGAAGAACTCGTCAAAGAGAAATCCTTCTCCTCGTTCTTTTGACACTAGTTCCCTCAGGGACAGGATTGCCTTAAACAAAGGCGGTCATGCAGGGATGCCCAAAGGAAGGCAGTGACTTGTGCTGTTATAGACCTTTGGAGAACTGGAAAGCCAGAATCGAAGCCTATAGCAGCAAAAATTAGGCTTCACAAGGTCTTTAAAAAACTTAGTGAGCTAAATCTTATCACATCCACGTGGAAGATATAATGCTGTTTGAGCCACTGAGGTACCTCCAAGAGCATGGTAGAAACATATGAGATAAGGGACAACGAATCCCATTGATGACTCCCACAAGGACAAATGAACCCTCTGGTTTTGAGAGGTTGATTTGCTTCCTGTTTTTTGCTTAGACATTAAAACTTTTTTTTTTTTTTTTTTTTTTTCCACGTAGTTATACTGGCTGTGGTGAAATGCCTGTATGAGCCTGCTCAACATATGCAAATTAGCTTTATTTATATAGTAGATGCCAGGTTTTGGCAGGTGCAGAGGCACCAGCTGCCTCTTCAGGAAGCCCCCTACTATGCCTCCCAGTCCCAAGTCTTAGATTGAGTTAGTCCAATTCTAGTTTTCAACTGCTGAGTTTTTGTTATGCCTATGATTTTCATATTGTGGAAACATTGAGTAAAAGAGGTCTTTCCCTGCATATGTACTTACAGATAATTGTAAATTGTCTTCTTGTCTTTTTCTGAAGCAGATTAAGTAGACTGAGCTCACGTGATCTCTGTCTGTGAGGCATATGTTCAAGAATACACGACAGCTTTATACAACTTCTCAGAAATGTCTACAATTTTTTAAAAGGTTAGACACCAGAACTGGGCGTGGTGTTCCAGGAATGGCTAACTGATGTTTTCTGCAGACACATTCTGCTCTCTTCCCTACTCCTGCGGGTGCCTGTTTAATTCTCACACTCACATCACGCATAGCACTCCCATTCAGCTAAGGCACTTTAGCTGAGACGGCACAAAATATTAGTAAGAGTATTGAACAGATTGCATCTGGGCTGCAAAGAGCTGAATGGAATTCCTGATTTGCTAATTAGTTTTATATTGATGCCTTTATACATAAGCAGTAAAGCCTTGGCAGTACAGAGGTAGTGAAGCCCCCCAGCCCCAAAACACACAGACATGCACAATGTGCTAACATTTGCGCTGTTCTACAGGGTTTAGATAATGTATGGAGATGGATACGCTGCATTCAGTGCCTAGCACCTATTTGTGCTTCGCTTGCTGTATGGGCGATAAAACCACTGTTTGAACCCTGGCTACCTAAAAGTGGTGTTATTTGGGGCTTAGGAGGAAACATTGTGGTTGGCAGTGGCCAGACCAAACTAAAGCACCTTACAAGAAAGCATATCTCTTGCAGACATACAGGCAAAGTGAACTGGTTACAGTTCCTTCCATCTAAATCTAACAGTTGCTCACTACTTCCTGTGATAGATGTTATTACTTTGATTCTTGCTGCAGGCCACTATTGCTCTTTCAGTGTTAATCAGCACTTATTCAACTCCTACTGTACTTTGCCTATTATATATATACATATTAAATAACAGCGATAATTATCTTATTATATTACAACTAGTTTCATCTGATGTGCAACTCAGTCTGAAACACAGAATCTTGTAACTCCTGCAGCCAGATTTCATGGATATGTCTGTAATGACTCTGTTTTGTTTTATGCTTATAAGCTGTCAAAATGCAGATAATGGAGACAGGAAAGACTTCATTAATTTTCCTATACGTCAAAAGTTTAGAAAGTTTAATAAAAGATTTCCAGGATTTATCCACTAAGTGAGTATGCCACACACTGAAAGGTCCAGTATCTGTCTTTATAATGTATTCTGAAACTTAATATAGCTTGCAATGATATGTGAAGCCAACAAGGCAGCATGAGCTAAGGGACAGAAAATTTAAGTTGCATATCACAAGCTCACACCTTGTGAAAATTAGTAGCTTATTTTAAACTTCACAACCTCTTATAATTAAGATGATCAATTATTCAAAATATCTCCTTTAAAGTTGCAGACATTGCCCTTTACAACTCAGCAAAGAGTGACTTTACTCACAGCATTCATGCATACAGACACAGCTATCCATTTTCATGGACAAACCAGTTCCGCATGCAAATATTATTCTGTGTATGCTCATGTTTATATCCCCAATGGGTTGATGTCAGGGAGAATTATTCATGAAAAGCTGTTTTAGGTGGCTTTAAGCTTATCTCTTTCCATTAACTATTCAAGGAACTTGGGTCTTCTGAAAGGCAGCTACATTAACTTTCAATAGTAGCTTAAAGTAGATAAAATAAAAATACTGACTGTTAAATTTAGTTATGAATACATAGTTTTCCAGTGATGTATAGTAGTACTTTTTAGATGTGAATCTGTAGTCTTGAAGTTCAACTATATACACAGCTCCAAGTTTGAGAATAATCAGCATCAGTATTATGGTCTAAATTAACTTTTTCTATGCTAATATTTATTACATGCTGGTGCAAGTACTTAGGAACAAATTCATTATATTCTGGTTGCTCTGCAAAAAGACAATTAACATAAAGCAATCAATAACTACAGTAAAAATGTAATTCACTTTTCATAACCAAAAGAGTGCAAATAGCCACCGCTTCAAAAATAAAAATAAAATAAAACACAAACAAACAAAACCTAACAAAACAAAACAAAGAAACCTCAACACAGAGACATGAAAATAGACAAAGGTCCAGTTGCTATAAATCAAACATAACCTTATGAAGGCAGGCAGAAACACTGCCTAAAGGCAGGACTGTTGTGTTCCATTCCTGACTTTTACCTAGCCTGGGGCAAGTCACTTCATTTGCTTTGCTTCATTTCCCATATGCAAAACACTGTAAACCTGGGCTGTCTATTTTGTTAGGATTTAAGACCTAAGCATGCACGATAGGTATTATAAGCCCTTTCTCCTGGACTAAGCCTTAAAGAGCATGACTGGTCTCTATATGGATATGACCATACAGGTCTCAATATATGAGATATGCTGTTTGAAAGCTAGATAAAATTACTTTTAACCACTAGAGTCTGGAAAAAAAAAATGATTAAGTCTTCTGTTTCCAACATAACATTCATGGGCTTATTCTAATAGCCCATAGTATTCAGACACGTTTTCAACAATTTTTAGCTAAGTTATCAGCCTCTTATGTGAGTTGCAACTAACTGGCCTGGTAAACTTTTCATTTGGTGCCTTTTCATGCAAAAGAAAATGCATTGCTCAAACTTTACTTGCGGGTCATAGAATCAGAGAATCATAGGGTCCTCCAGGAACAAATGAATACAGGGTATTGCCAAATGACAGAGTAGTAATGGCTTCCTAAAATGTAGCTGACATTTAATACATGATATGTATTGCTGTAAACTCAGTTATAGTCTTATCTCACTTTTTATGTTACTTTTTTTCCCTAAAAAATAGAGAATGAAAAGTATTTTTATTTATTTAAAGTACACTGGTGATGTGAAGTAATCAGTAGACACCACAGTCATGTTTATAAAAGTCGCTATTTAATCATCTTTGCTACCCAGTGTATTTACTGTAAAGAAATATATTTCATTTAAAAAGAGCAATTAACTTGTGCAATCACTATATACAGCAAGACATTGATTCTGCTCAATACTACACTGCTATTAGACTCTAGCTGAATGCAATAACTAACCCATGGCTGTATAAAAGAGGAAGAAAATGTTTTTATTTCAGAAAAATATGAACAATTTCTAATTTCCAAATGATTAGAGCAAAGATGCTCACTATAAGGATATGATACCATTAGTCATACATTTTATTTGATTGCTTTTCTTAATAAGTCTCTTCATAGTGCTTAGATTTCACTTTTCTAGTGAAAGTAGAGATAATTTGGGCTCAGACATGACTTGATGTGGTTGCTGCGCAAGAACATACTGATATTAATCCACCAAAGTCTTATTTATTGTAGCTGACAAGTCAGGCAGAAGAAATCTGTAATGGAAAACAGTGTTAAATTTTATGATTATGAAATCCTATCATAAAAAAAATAATGGCCAAAAAAGTAAGGGTCAATGGGTGACACTAATATTATCTTCACTTGCTGTCATTGTATTGGTTAGTTTTAGTAGGAATTTCTAACAGCTACCAACGAGAAATGAGAGAATGAGTAGCCAGTATAAATCTTTACCTGTCTATATCTGTAAGCTATAAAGTCTCTATTTTACACATATACATATATACATATACAAGTGTCACAAATTTTTCTCACTTGGAAATCTCCAAATCTGTCACTTCAGCAAATTCGTTGCCAAAAAAAAATCTTTTTATTTCCTTCCAAAATCTTGTCAGGATTTCTTGGATGTTTGAGCCCAACAGTCACAGTCTTCACCCAAAACCTGGCTCCTGCATCTGTCATAAAAGAGACCTGTTGGGCAACATTCACCCACAACTCAGTCATCAGATCTTCTGTAGGTTTTAATGGTGAGAGAACAAGGAACATTTCAAACCATTTATGATCCAGAAGGACTGCATGCTGCCTGTCTATATGGAAAAAAAATCCTGCAATGAGTAAATTGGTAGATTACCTACAGCAGCCACCAGATCAGTTATCTTGGGTACTTCTCTTCACAGAGTATTCATGAAGCCAAGGTCTGGCAGTCTTTGGTGGGAGACTGCATTTTTGCCTATTTGGCTTCAAACTTTATGGTTATTAAAGAATTTTTGTTGGAAGCATATAGAAAGTGATGTGAATGCCAACACCACAGGTGTAGCCTCAGCCTGCCACGTGCATAGGTGCATAGGCACCTCAACAGAAGTGTCCAATGTCAACAGATTTTTTATGGTGAAAAAATGATTTGATTGCTCCTTTGCTGAGTTGAAATGAAAGTGTTTGGCACTTTTTGTTTCAGAAATGTTTTCAATTATTTCTGGAAAGCTTTTTGAGAAGAAAAACAGTGTGAATACAGAAAATGAAATGAAACAATCTATCTTCTGTTGCTTTTAATGGTTATTGAAAAGAAAATTATTTTTAGCTTGGCATGTAAAAGGTGAAGTTCTTCCCAGTCTTGAGATCCACCAGCCTTACAGACTGTTTAACTTCATTCAGATTCCATTCCGAGAATAGAAATGGTGCTTAATTGCTGGGAAAGGTTCAGGCACATCTTTTGAAAACAAGTGTGAGGAAAAGAAAGAGTGACTAAGAGAAAACTGTCCAGGCTTTGTGCTACAGCATGGCATGTAGATTTACGGATTCCACAAATTTCTTAGAACGATAAGCAGGCAATAGAGAGGTTTGCCGAAATCTTAAAGACCAATGCATCATCCTCTGCTACCTTCTTGATTGCCAGATTACCACATCCTACTCAGAGGTCACAGCTTGCACTCCTTATGATTAAATTGCCTGACATGTATGAGTTAGAGTCTTTACAAGTCGTTTGTTTCTAAGCATATGCATTTTATTGGTTCCTCATCATTTGCTGCCAATCATTGTGCAATTGATTATCTACATGCATAATCAGATGGGTTTCAACAATTTGCAATGGCCAATCGATCATGTCCCTTGAAAAGGTCAAAATTCTGTTTAGAACTTAGTAGAGTTTGGTTTTTAAAATCTTTTACTGAGCAAAAAACTGTTCTGATTCTATTTGGGGATGAAAAAGTTATAGAACAGCCAATATATACCTTTTCACTTATAATAACTTTTAATTTTGCCATTTACACTTATATTAATGAAAAATGTGAGTCACAGCTTCTTGCTACATTGTGTGCATCACACTTTTGAATCATAGTAACATCAGATGGAACAAAATTTGGAGAACATATATTTGGACTAATTCAGAAATTAGCAACAGCATTCAATAAATATTGTAATTTATTTTTGGAAGAATGCTGGGCAATTTAAAGATTTATATTACTTTTTTTTTTTTTTTTGCTAAGTGGGGATAAAAAAAAAAAAAAGAACATGCAGCTTTCAACTGAATTTAATTTCTGTTTAACATTAATTAAGCACTATATCATGGTGTGAAACCTAGTGGATCCAAAGCAAAATAGATGAAGGAAAATCACTTTTTTTTCTCTTTCTGTTTGTATATAACACAGCCCAGGTTTATAGCTAGACTTGTAGATATATCTGCAACAGAAATAAAGAGATATTACTAAGCCAATACAATATAAATATCAGAAACAAATTAGTACATCCACTCTGAACCAAGCTAAGCAGAGGCTGTTTTTTCACAATTTTTCATTGTATCACACCTCTTGACATCACATTGTTAATCCAGGAACTTTTATCATGTACGGTTAACAAGGCTAAGCAGAATGATGGAGGACCTCCTAATTAATTTTCAAAGGGGAATATTACACACTCCTTTGTAACATATAAATTCCTTAAATTCCTGCTTCAGGATAGATAATGGGTTTCTGTGGATTTTTTTTTTTCCCTCAAACCCACCTCCTAAAGTATGCTTCCATACTTAAAAAAAAAAATAAAAAATAAAAAATAAAATAAAATAAAATTTAAAAAATATAAAATAAAATAAATAGGTGAAGGAATTTGAAATGTGCCCTGTTTTAAAGGGCAGTGGTAAATATCTGCACAATTTTGTAAGTATATATATCTATATAACCACATTTAAAAATTAATGTTTGTGCATGTTCAGAGGAAGCTTTGGGGAGTTTGGTAATATACATAAAAAACATTATTTCTACTCCGAATAGTGTCTTACATCTTCTAGATAATGATGAGCCACAATTCATTGTATTTGCTACCTTACTACAGAGTTGAGAGGCTCTGTTAGTGCAAGGATTGCTTGTTGCAACTAAAGTAACTAAAAAGATCAGAATGGAAGAAGAGACATGTTATCAGGACCAGGAAAAAGCATAAACTCAGACAGTGATAGAAAAGATGCGTTGGGAGAAGCCCCAGATTTGTTTTTCCCAGATTTATTTATTTATTTGTTTTTGTCAGCCTGCATCAGTAAATCCCACCACCAAGCTATATTTTTCTTCTTTTCCTATTCATTGGCCATGTGATGGAAAATGACCTCCCACAGCTGTCTGTCACTGAGGCAGTTGAAGTGACAGATGTTTGTTCTGTGGATCTGAGGTCTCCAATCTGTCCAGTGACCCAAATTGGAACCATGTGATGCAATAACACACACACACACAAAAAAAAAAAAACCTTCAGATATTTCATGATGAAAAACTGTTCTACAAGATACTCTCTAAGGCTGCAAATCCAGGCAATCAAAGCTTACTGAATGCCAAAACTGACAGCTGCCTTTGCGTCTAGCCTGTTGGAGTACTCACATTATGGTAGTCTCCCAGCTAAATTCCATGACATTTTTCCCACAAAACATTTGCTTCCATTAGCTCAAAAACTGGAAGAAAATATTTTTTGAACTGTTATTTCATATTTTTTAACTCATCATGTACTGTGTGGTACTTAAGAGCTTACTTCAAGAACGTCAACAAAAACACTATGTAACCAACAATCATCGTTAAGGTATTCATTCTCATTAAGACTGATTCAGTTTATTTGACACCACTCTTTCCTTTCATTTTCCTTTGCCCTCTCTTCTTCAAATCTCTTACACATCATTCAATATGGATAAGGAGAAATAATTGCAAGTGGTTGAGTTACTGTGACCTCATCAGTCACTCTAAGTCACAAAAGTGATGTTAGCTGAACAAAGAGCCTTTGCTAGTTTATTGTATATATTTAAAAAAATAAAAATACATTATCAGAGTGGCTCCTGAAGGTCATATAAGCTAATACACTGCTAGTGGTTTAGACTCTCTGCTCTGTTGATGATGGCTCATAATTCATTTAGGAAGGAGAATTCAGGCTTTTTTAGAGCACCTGTCCATCTCCCCACATATTTCAGGCTATGATGAAGAACAAGTTAAGGGACAAAAGATCTCTCTGCAAATGTTGCCCTCTTCTCTAAATTCCATAAACTCTTATAGCTGTTTTTCTAACAAAAGATTTACCAAATTGTAAGTTCTCAGCTGTCAGATTGTTTTATGAAGACCATTAATTACCTTGACAAGATTTTAAAAATTAAAATAACACAAACTTTCTGTAAAAGCAAAAGGTATCACTAGGTTAGCTGTTGGTTTGTACAGGTTTTCTGACAAATCTATTTTTTATGTTAAAAAACAAACAAACAACAACAAAAAACAACTAGTTCTGGCAGTTCTTCTCTTATCTAGACATTCTATGTCTCATTTTTGCTCTCCATCTCCCTGCTGTTGCTGCTGTAACATTTTTGATTCTCTGCTGACAAGTGAATCCAAAGCAAATGCAGAGCCCAAGTCACTCATCAGGGAGATCAAACAGGCAGCCCTGAGCAGACGTACATGAATTTGACCCTGTCTGCTTTTGAGTCACCTGCCTTCCCTTTGGACAGTGAAACTCGGATTGTCTTCTATACCTGGCCTCTCTCGGTGTGGCAAACTGACATTTATTACCTTGTTAAGGGATAGATGCAATGAAAATGAGAGGGAGTTACACTCTGCAGAATAATAGATTTTTATATCCTATCAACCGAAAGTGTTTAATGTTCTTAAATGAAGAAACATGATAACCTGCATCTTAGCAAAAAAAAAAAAAAAAAGTAAAGAAAATGAAAATGAAAGTCTGCTGGCAAGGATTGCTCTAATTAAGCAGGAGTAGTTCCATATAAAAGATGAGCATATGTACTGTCTATAAAAACATGAGGAAAAAAAAAAAAAACCTAAGGTCTTTACTAGCTTGTTAATGTGATCTCAGTAGCACAGCTGTTTGAAAATGACCTGCATGCCCAGAGGTTTGACCGAAGTCTGCTTCATTCAATAATAACATTCTAACACTCTTAGCAACATATCTGTCTATTATGAAGCTTTTACTGCATATTTTAGCTGTTCCAAATAAATGAATCTAAGCAAAGAGGAAAAAAAAAAAAAGTCAATCTTGTGTACTGACAATAGATCATACTATGATAATTATGTTTCTTTAGCAACTGATTCTTTATAAAAAATAATTAAAATATAAAATGGCATAGCTAACCTTCCAAAATCCCTGATCCCTGACCTTACTAAAAGATACTGTTTCTATTTCTAACTCCATCAGATCAGGAAGTAGAGCTTTGTCCTGAAGAAACCCAACCTGCAGGTCCATCTCAGAGACAAAATCATTGAGCAGGATGTACAGACCTATGAGCAATCAAGCAGTATTGGCACAACATAAACTACTACAAGTAGGACTGCTTCTATCAACAACTAAAAGTAGGAATGCTTTTATCAACAGACTGAGTCTCTAGCTTTCACAAAGCAAGTACCATAGCACATTTTAACATAAAATTTGGTAAATTTAGGATAGAAATTGCATAGCATAATTCCCTCTGATAAAAACAGTAAAGTGCTAGACTTAATGAAGCTGGGGATCTCTTTTTGTACTGCATACTTTTTTCCTGTGCTGACAGATAAACCTCTTTAACTCTGATTTTTGATTTCTATAATGTAAGCTTAAAAATTCCAATGTGATTTCCAGCAGTTAACCAAGGTGTTCTAGAATGTATCTCCGCAGTAATATTTTCCTTCTCATTGTATTGCGTGGTGGTGTCTTCAAAATCATTTTGGAATTGACTGAAAAAGTAGATATGACATGGGAATGGAATCCTGTTTTTTATCTTACTGCACTATATGGGCTGCTGCAGGGAATGTCAACTCCATTCCAGGCAGACCCAGTACGGTACCTTTATCAGGAAATTATTTTTCTGCCTAACATATTGTTTTTACTCTTGAAGAACAGCTCAGTGTTGCTGGCAGAATAGGTGCATATGAGTCCATTTTTGCATGTTCTCTCTAAAAGGCAGCCTGTCTACAACAAGCACAATGACTCTCCAGCTGTAAGAGTTTGGTACTGTTTTGTATCATGTGATATTATTCAACAAAGTCTTGTTTATCCTGTGTAAGAAAGTCTTTAAAGAGTACAGTAATCTATTACATGTGCAAATAGTTGAGCCTATTTACATTATCTCACAGGAAAAGTGCATGGCTTAGTTTGAAGTACAAGCCGGGGTCTTCTCTAGTCATTTCACAAACTTTGTTGCACCTACCAAAAATCTGAGTGCCTCTTTCAGCTCCCAAAAGCTGTGTGCTTTAAGAGTTTTTTTCCAAAACAATGAACACTCTACAAATAGATAAAGCAGGACCTGAGCAATTTCTGTTTTTCTAAAGCCCTTGAATTTGAAGCAGCTCAAGGTTTTTATTCATACACAAAGCTTTTGAACTATAGAATCATAGAATATTGCAAGTTTAAAGCTTTTTGTACATCTTGAGCTGTTTCGTGTAGGTACTTAAACAATGAGATTTGCATCACCTGCTTTAGCCATCTAAATACGTTGATGTTTTAACACAACTTAATCTATAAGTTTTGAAATAGCTAAATAAGGAACCTGAAGAACAGTTTCATTCCACATATCTTCACTCATACCACATATCTTATGATATCTGTTTCTTGACACTAGAAGAATCCTAGATAACTAACTTATAATAGTTTCTAAAACTTGTCCACTGACTTTAGGTCGGAGGAATTCCAGAGGTCACCCAAGACAAACCAGTCACCTCAACACATTCAGGTTTTAGAGCAAATCAGCATTTTTCACTTTGTTCCCATGAAACATTGGAGCTTTTTCAGAGTTTGTGACAGGTTATGAAGAAAATCAAGCCTCATGTCTGTAAACTCATACAAAAATAACTGCATCTTCTTTGGAAATATTTGAGAGTTCAAAATATGAATAACTATAATACCATCTATATTACCAAGACACCAAGCCTTAGTATCATTAATATGGCAAATGAGTCAGCCATTTGCTATTTGTTTTCTATTTTCTGTGTTTTTAAATTATCACACAAAGACTTGAAAGGAATTCAAAATATTTGACAGCAGGAAACATTAATACATATTCTCACTGGTATTCTTTAAAGACTTTTTCACATCTTAAAATTTAGAACTTCTTAATATTGCGCCCAAATAAAATAGCTTGTTCATCTTTCAGACTTCTTAGCTTTTAATTCATTTTCTGAAAGGTAGCATCATTGACTTGCACTTTATGGCACAAGCGTAAAATCATTTAATTTGACTTGTTGGAGAGAAGAGAACATGACACAAGACAAAGCATTTCTATTTGGTCCGGTAGATATTCTTTATAGTTCTTACCCTGAAACAACAAATTACTTAAAATTCAAAACCCATGTGCTTCAGAGGGGATCTGGGGATTCATTTTGTTATCTCCTTCGATTCTTGTTGTTAAAGCAATCTAGGAATTGAGAAACACATTAGCTTAACCCTAGGGAAATGAATATATATGCTAAAGGCTGAAAGAATGCAGAAGGCTAGAGAGATAATGAATACACTAAAGGGCATATTTTTTCAACTATATCTCAAAAGTTATTTTGTACTTTGAGAAAGTAAACCTTACCATTTCCAGCTCATAGATCAGACTGGCCAATGGACTAGTTTATTTTATGCAGGAATCTGTCAGCCATCCACATTCTGGTACATGCTTCATAACAGAAAAAAAAAAAAAAAAAAAAAAAAAAGGGACTCAAAAAAAAACCCACAACTTTTTAATACTATTTTATGTATGATAATTGTCATAGAGTTGGAAACATGGCAAATGCAATGCACTGATGGTTGACATTATTTTCTAAAGACTGTTGTGCTTCTGACACTAAGAAATTGCTCATTAATTTTTAACACTGTACAGAAGTGGGACTCCTGCTGCAGCTTTCATTCAAAGTGTGATATGCAGCCTAATAAAGCACATTAGATTCAGTGTTAAAAATTGGTTATGGTCCTGATTTTTATCTGTTGGATATCACTGAAGCCATGATTAAATAAGTAAAAAATATAGCCACTTTTAAGTTTGTCATGTAAGGTGCCAAATTTGGATTTCTTGTGTCCTTTCAGATTGTCAGTAAGTATATGTCTTGTTATTTGTCTGTAACGACACTCCCAGTCATAAGTAGAAGTTTTTTGTTTTGTTTTGTTTTTGATTTCTAGAGTATTTTACATCCAATGATATAAGAATGAGGAATTGTTTTTATATAGGTATTACTTTTTTTTTTTTTTTTTTATTTTTTCTCTGTAACAGTCACATTTTGCAACATGTGATAAACCAGAAGTTCAGATTATACTGTTATGAATCATTTATACTTTCTGGTCTGGAAACACAGAATACAGTGGCAACATAATTTGACAACAATTAAAGCCCTGTGATGTCCTGTTATGAAATGACCCGTACTTAGGGAGTGTTTCTTCTGAACCAGTAAATTAATCTTTGATTTCAAGACAGCTCAGGGCTTCTCAAATGGATGGTGAAATTTAGCATCTGCAGTGAAGTGTTAAACCATACTTTTTGAATTCCTACTCGTACGTTCATTCGAGATATGTACGTACCTACATACACAGAAAAAGAAGATTATGTCCTAGAAAAAGTTATTTCCTCCATATGTTTAAAAAACATTGTGTTCTGGCATTAGATTTACATAACTTAATGGACTTCTATTTGAGGCAAATTAACAGACTGAGTTTTATAATAAATGTTCTACTTTAAAACAATTTAAACTTTTTTTTTTTGTATTTAATTTAATAAACTATCACCTCAAATCACTAAATATTTATAAAGATTATGTGACTTTGCAGGAAACATGAGCTAAAGTATGATAGACTCATTCAAGTAGCCTTTTTATTATTAAAACTGCAAGGTTTTATTTAATAGCTATGTAAGATCTGTTAGCGGAATAAACACCTTTCTTAGTTGTTCAGATTTATGTGGCTTTCTGCTGGCACATTTACCAGAATAGTTCTTATTTCCTACTCTGTAAATTTCCTTACAATCTCTGCCATACTAAGTCCTGTTTGCTACAAGGTTCTTCTGAATAAACATTCAAAAATAAAGTCATTTTCACTGGTGAGGACATGTTTTCCTTTCATTTCATCATCAGTTTCTGCTTGTGATGAAAATTAGCCTAGCATTTTCAGGAATAAAGTTTTGCAGATACCTGGTGAAATCCTGGCTTAAGAGAAGTCAAAGGAAAACTCAGTTTAATTTAAACCAAAAGAGAATTTCAGATACCATAATTCAGACTAGATACCCATTTCCCCAATCTAATCTGACCTCAAATATACCATGTAATTTTAGCCAGTGATTTTGCACAAAATTAAAGGAAATACTTCATAAAGATGTCCAGTCTTGATGTGAAGACTTCAAGTGACAAAGAATCTACCTACCTTAATAAACGGTTCCGGTGGTTAGTTACTTGTATTGTTAAAATACATGCTTTTGCTTGAATTCGGCTAGCTTCAGTTTTGCATCCACTGAATCCTGAGATCCCTTTATCTAGAGGATTAAAGAGCAGTGTAAAAACAGACACGTGAACCAATGCATTAGTTTCAATTCCCCTACTTTACAGGCATTGATTATTGCTCATTGGTAGTGGGAGGATATGTTGTAACAGATCTAGTTAAGTTGCTTCTGTCAGGTACTTCATATAAGGTAGTGTGGGGCCCTAATCTGCAGCTTGTGATATAAACTCCTTTTAGCCTGTGTGCTATAAAGTTATGAGATGCTCCAAGGTCATTGTTTCTTTTTTTTTACCAAGGAATTTTTCTGCTGTACTTCCACTAACCTTGGATGGTCCTGCCACTACAGCAGTCTTTCTCACTACAGAAGACTCTTTGTCTTTCCACCTTCTGTCTAGATCTCCCTGGGGTGCCTTTTAAATATTTTCTTTTTTATATCCTTCTTTGAACCCTTAAAATCTTCACTTATCACCTCAGTCCCTCTGTCCTACTTGCAGCACATCTGGGTCTCAAGTCCCTTATTTTCAGGCAGATAAGAAATATTTAGTATTCCTAGATTGTTACAGCCGCAGTAAATGACCAGGTAAGATTTAGTGACCGGCTATTGCTGCTACTTTGCCAATAATGTAGCACAGCCATTATCAGCAGTATTTGGCACATACTTGCATAGATGTATCCAAGATTATAATAGGCCTGTATTAACAAAATCAGAAGACTGACCAAAATTCATTAATGTGCTGTCAGAACCCTCAGTTCATCATGGAGGGGAGGTGGGAGGGCAAAGAAATGGGAATTTTCTCCCCTGTTGTATGACACAGTTCAGTGAATATATCCAAGATTTTTCCAGGAAAACAGTTATTCCAATTCTCTTTCAAATCCCATCCCAGCTTTATATCTGCAATATATTGGAGACATAAGTTTTACATCCACTTAAAAAAATACATCCTATGCTTTCCTTTGGAGGACATACTAGAACAGGCTTAGGGAACTGTGTCTGCTTTGCCTTAAGAATACAAGACTACCTTGCAAGAGATCATACTGGTGTCTTCAACCATCTGATGGGAGAGTATAGAGAGGTGATGGACCCAGACTCTTCAGAACACAGGGAAAATGCCAGACTGTTCTTCGATGGGCACATACAAATTAAAACCTAGGAAATTCCAACAAAATATAAGGACAAGTTTTTTCTTGTCAGCCTGTCAAATCTCCATCCTATAGAATATTCAAAATTTGACTGGACAAGGTTGTGAGAAGTCGTTGGACCTGCTTTCAAGGGCACTGAGTCAAACATCTTCACTGATTCCTTCTAATCTAAATTTTGATTCCATAATAATTTTTTTCTGAATTCATTTTGCAGCATGAGGCACTTCTGTTTTCTTTAACTACAGATGAGCTAGTCATAGGTCCCAGTTCATGCCTACCTAGCCTTCAACAGACCACCACATAAAGTGGTATAAACATACTTCAGGCTGCATATTAGCTAGAAATCTAAACATAAAAGGTAATCTATTTGTAATGCTCATTAATACTTAGGATTTAGTTAACCTGTACTAATCTATTGATAGCAAAATAGTTTTATATAATTTTAGTTCCCCTCCAACACACTTTGTTGAAAGACTCCAAATTTTAACTTATTGAACTGGCTTTCCAATGCACCAATCAGTAAAATCGGTTGTTGTGTGTTTTTTTTGTTATCGTTGTGTATGGTTTTTTTTTTTTGAACTTTTAATTCTCTTGTTTAATGTTGTGCCAAAGCAGTTTACAGAATGTTTTAATCAAATACAGAAGCTTGTATAATTCTAAAGATTAATAGTTTGCATTTTCCAATAGTGCATGTACTTCTGTGTTAACAAACATTGAAATGTTAATTAGAGAAATACATTACATGACACAGACCTTAAATATACATTTTACTGAATAAAAATGTAGGTTTTTTTCCTCAGAATTATGAAGCAAGGAAAAAAAAAGTGTACAATAAACAACCACATACAATAACCACAAGGAAGTATTTTTAATAGATTCAAATATTTTAGGCACCAAACGGACCCATATCATCATCTCAGTTTAAGAGGACAGCAGATTTCAGCTACTGACTCTTGCACACAGCCAACAGCTAGTGCTTCAAATAAGACATATCTCTTCAAAGGCTATCCAGGCATTATTTAAAAACTGCTCATGATAGATAATTAACCATACCCTGCATAAATTCTTCCAGTGATTAATTATTTTCACAATAAGAATGTAGAGGGTTGTTTCATGCTTGAATGTCAGTAGATCTCTAGCAAAACAATTAAGGGTTTGTTGTAGGCACTTGTTCCAAAATGGAAAATGTAGTAATACTGTCCAAATACTCTTTACTGCATAGCCCCATCATTCAGGTACTCACCTGGGAATGGGAAATCAAGGTTTAATATTCTCATCTTGCTGAGAGTGTTTTGTTCATACAGTGAAGCATATTTTACTAGGGCACTTGCAGTCTTTCCAGCCAGTGGTGATTATTAAGCCAATGTGAGAGAAGAAGGGAAAAATAACTCCATAAATTAGGGATTAGGAACTAATCTAGAATACCAGGATTTAAATCCTAATTTCAATGAATATGTACACACCATGAAAGGAAGTGGATCACCATCATTTGGATAACTTCAAAGAAAGGCACAGCGTAACAGTATCTTGCAAGTTAACTGGGATACACCTGTGAGTAATGAGAGATATGTGACTGAATCTCCAAAGGTAGAGAAGAAAATTGAATTACCTGCCGTAACTCTTGGTTGAGTTCCTGAAACACTGGATTACTGACTAAAAGACGGGCAATGTTTCTTCCTTAAATATGGCCAGTAGGTGCCTCCAGAATTTAAACCGCGCCTAGACAGCAATTTAACTCAAAACTGGTTGTCTTCTTTTTGCAGGTAGTGAAAGTAAGATCTATTTTTCATCTTTCTATATTGAAATGTGGAAGCTTTCAACATGAAGCAGAAATTACAGTAAATGTATCTAGTCAGATGAAATTTAGACCAGGTTTGGTAAAGAGCATTAAAAAGTCATGTGAAGAGGATAAAACTTTTATGATAACACAGTCTAGGAATGATTCTTTGCTGTATTATTAGTCAGGTGCAACATCATAGGTTTCAGTGTGACTCCACGCCTTTTCTTTTCTCTCACTGATTGAATTTTAGCACAGTCTGTTCAATATAAATCCTCATACATACATGAGGTGAAGGCTTTCTCTGTACAAGGTCTGGTGCAGATGTGTTAGCCATTTCTGAATTGATACAGATCTTAAAACTGATATGCCAATTGTGCTAATCATTTAAGGGGAACCCAGATGGGCTACTTCTATTTACCAAGCTCTCTTTTATAATTAATGTGAATGTACATTAAAATTTTAGTATCTATTGGTGTGTTTTTAAATAAATAGTGTTTCAGTAGAACTCCTGTTTCCTATAGGACTAAAATATATGTTTAATAGGCTGAAATGACAATAAGTAGTAAAAATATCACAATCAGCTTTGCCTTACTGTTGTATAAGGTATTCAAAACTTAACAGAAGTATTCTGGACTGAATAAGCTTTCAGCAGTGCAGTACATACAGAATTCATAAACAAGGAGGGTTTCAAAGCTGTATCGAAACGAAGTGAAATATCTGTGATCCATGCAGAAATGTTAGATGCTGAAGTTACTGAAAATTTGGCCTAACATATACACATGCATACACACCCATAAAACTCTCTCTATATAAATTTATATATATGCATACATATGTACGGTGTCTATATACAACTGAATGTAGTACAACTGATTATTTTTCATACCCTAACCACTCTATAGAATATGCTAATGTATAGTTCTGCTGTAAAATTCTGAAAGGTTTTCTTAGAAAAAAAAAATACAAAGAGACAAATGATGGACCACAGATTAAACAATTAGAAAACCAAAATGCAGAATTCTCTTAATAGGAAATCAAAGAAAATATTATATTCATGTTTTTAATTTAAATTAAAAGACAGTGTTTTCTCTTCTAATGCCAAATGTAATAGCTGTTGTAATTATTTATTTCCTCTGACCTTTTCACTAGTATTTAGTGACATTATCATTTTGACACATTGGGGCAGGTTAACTACAAAATGAGTTGGTTTTATACAAACAAGAACAGTCTTAAATGAATTTAAATTCAGCTCCTTAACTTCAGCTGCATGTTATCACTTTCTTCATTTCCAAAGCCGAAACAAGAGAGCTGTGGTTAGCCCTGCAGTGACAGTGACAAAGAAGTATCATGCCCTGAGCGAAGACCCAAACACAACAAGCAGACATGTTTTCCCAAGAAAGAAACTAGGCAATTAGTTTCAATGGGTCTGAATCACTATACAGCCATGAGGGAGTTGGGACAAGTACTTAGGGATTTGTTCTGTTAAATGGTAAAGTTTTTAGTTCTGTCATGTATTATCTTCCTATCTGTTTGCAAACCAATGACTTCCTCTACACAGATAGAAGTGCTGTGTATATGTGATGCATCTGCAACAACAACAAAAACAAAAACAAAACAACCAACAACAACAACAACAAAACATGGGGAAAAAAAATACTTCCCCAAAATTTGGCAGTAAAAACTTCAGTGAAATTAATCTTTACATTCATTTTTGTTAAACTTGCAACCTGAAGGATTTTGTATTGTGAAGGACTGAGGCAGAGTTCTATCTACTATAAAATTGCACAGAAGTTGAATGAAATACACTCTGCCTCCTGTTGTGTCCTTGTTTTTCATGTGTGAGGGTGTCTAGTGCAAATAAGCGCAGTGGTGAACTTTACAATGGTTAAACTTATCTAAAGCAACTTGATATCAAAGCAGTGTTAACATTCCCACTTATACCACTGGGAGCTATATGCAAACAGAGGTTTGAAACAAGAAGTGGATTTCTTTCCGACCTTTTCACTTCACAGTCCTTTTTTTCTGATGTAATACTAAGTGCTCCATGCTCTTTTGTCCAGTCAGCATACATTTCAGAAAGTTTATTGTAATTATTTCTATGTAGACTCCATCAAGTGTACATTATTTCAATATCAGTGTATCCTCAATTAACTTTTTCTCAAAATAACTCTCCTTATACAATTCATATACAAGCCCTAGCTTATATTTTAAAATAAATCTTATCTTATCTGTAAATTAAACCTAACTGTAACTCAGAAAAATCTGCCTGATCTACTAATAACATTAATTACTTCAGCAGTGCCCCAATTAATTTCTCTACAGTCCTTCATTGTGAAGTGCTGTGTTGATAAATCATTACTTCAAAAAATTAAACAGCACACAGCAACACTGGATTGTCATTAGCAAAGAAAGCTATGATGGTCATTAACAGTTACAGCATGTAAGATTATTATATAAATATATATGTATTTGCAGTGTGATTTCTTTTTGCCTAGTTTCAAAGGCTTTTTCACATTTTTTTTCAAATTATTATTATTTGAATTATGTGTTTATATATTATTCAAATTAAATTTCCCACTAGATTAAATATCCTAATAATTGTTTGGTTTGTAATTTTAAAATCTGTAATAATTTTAGTGAAACAAAAATATGACCAAATAAAGGTTATTTTCATTCCCAGATTTTGAGCTGGTCCTATTAGCTGGCATTTAACTCTGGGACTAACTACCTCAATGACATAAACTGTCATACATGTTGACAATGACATAAACTTGCATACATATTACAGTCCTATGCTGTCCACTTTTAAATGTGGACTCTTTATGAGAAGATCAGTTCATTCAAGTCATAGTTGCAGGTAATTGTCTTCATATGTGCATAATCTGCAGCAAGTCCTACCCTCTTTTCAGTCCTCAGTCTAATGAATGTCTTCATGTTTTCCCTTGTATAAAATACAAAAGACAAAGATTATAATGGCTGTATTACAATGGCTAAGTACATAGCTCTGATGTCACCATATACCTCCATGTACTTCCATCCTACAAAGAACTTAATTCACATTTTAGATTTGCTGACTTGAGACAGAAATTTCTTAGTGTTGGGCTGTGCCTTATCACATTACAGATATATGAATGTAAAAATAAGCCCCATCCTACTGATAGATATTTATATTTAGTTTAGAAACCTCTGGGGGGAAAAAATTAAAATTAAAATTAAACAAAACAAAACAAAACGAAACAAAACAAAAAACTTCAGGAATGATCCTGCAGTTCTATCACCCTGAAATGCAGGAAAGCTGAACTATTTGATTCAGTATCACTCTCATCGGTGTTGAATGGAAACCTTTTCTGTTCATCTTCTCCTGAGCCTGAGAATGGGCACAAGGTTTTTGTCAGAAGCTGCCTCATAAATAAGGAAACTCAGTTATCAAAATCTCTCAGGCATGTCACACCATCTGCTTCATCTTACTGAAGCATCCTATACCATTGTATATTCAAAGAACACAAGCACCCATTCAAACCTTCAAAATGTTGCACAGCTTTGTGGTATGTCATTCTTAAAGGTGGCCAGAATTTATTGTCACTTTGCTGCTTCATTTTCACAAAACACGGTTTTATTATTCTCATGGCTTGGCAAAACCATTTAAGAGTAAAGCCCCTGAAGACATTTGTAATAGCCTTCCTTTTTTATTCAAGCCTTGTGGAGCCACTGCTTTCCTCTTTTCAAGAGCAGCTGGGTCCTCTAGCCTCTAATCACGACCCAAACATAACAGCATAGGCGTCACTGATTACCTTCTTGGAGCACAGAAGTAACCACCCCTGGCATGCAGAGCAATTATATTTGCTGGACTTATTCAGCAGCTCTTGCATCATGATCACACCACAAACTCCACAGTTTTTTTAGCTGACTGAGATGTATGGTAGTTTTAGGTAATTTTGACTAATGCCTTAGGAATTAAAGAAACTTGTCTTGACTCCTTTATTTCATAGACTATTTGGACTCACAGAAAGCTATTCAGAATATTACCAAGTCTGTTGTACTTCCTGCTCTGAGGCAACCTTTAAACACAAATCCCAGATATAATGATAATCCAGGAGCAGGTCACCAATCTCCATATTGCACAAATATGAAAATTTTGATTAGTCTCAGTGTACTTTCTATTGTTATCATCTCGTTTGGAAATGTGTTTACACAGCCAGTTTTTGCAGCCCCAATACAACTTACCTGTTAAGACTGTAACCCACACCTCACCTAGAAGGAGAGAGAGAAGAATATTGGTCTCGGCTGTATTATCTTTTTGACCAGCTATTGAATGAGACTGCTGTCTTCATTGATAGTAGCTAGCAGTGAAGTGCAAACTGGACATTATGGAGTTAAGGTGGAAAATTTGCACAAAACCTAAAGGAAACATAAAGTTGCAGAAAATGGCTTGGCTAAAATGACTGAGACATGATGCAGAAACTGTTCTGCAAATTGGAAATTGTGAGTCATTAATGATGCATATTGTTCAATTTACAAATTAAATTAATTGTGTTAAAAGTTCACGCTTGTGAGTCAAGTAATTTTTCAGGGTATGCATCATATTTAGAACCATTAAGGAACTTCTATGGATGGAAAGTGAGCTGTTATTTGATGATTATGTCTCTTTCCTAAGAACCCTAAATTAAATTTTTAAAATGTCAGGCAAATTACCCGTGTGTGCATTTCTGAGGCACAAAAACCTTTTAAGGATGTTATTTCTTCATCTGGTAAGACCTGCTATGCCTGAAAATATGAGCCATGGTACAGCATCTGGCCTTTTAAGCATTAAAAGCTCCTGAAACTTTTCAGAGGATAAAGTCATTATGAGGTGTGTTTTAAAATTAATCCAATAAATTAAGCAAGAGCTTATTCAATTCAATTTACATTTGCATATTTTCTTGTCCATAGTTATGAAAGAAAAAAAAATAAGAATATTGCTTTTGTTCCCTGTTCATTAACTGCTGCGCTGCAACTGTCTAGCTGGCAAATATGTAACATGCTCTCTTAACATCTTTATTTCTTTCCAGGCATTACTTTTGTTATTATTTTTTAATAGCTATATATTTTTTTGCAGACTGGTACAAAAGGAATACAGTCTTTGAATGTTTTAGTGCTTTACTCATGTATGTACATTTTCTGCGCACAGAAAATATAATACATGACAGAAGATCTTAGTTGAGAGGAATGCATTTTGTTGTGTTCTTGTTTTGTATTACATTTCACGCTGTAGTCCTGGCTGCTTCATCTCCTTTTAGGTGATATGATGATTTCAGTTTAGAAGACAGATTTTCATCTGGAAGCTGAAGAAAGCTTTCTCTTAAAGTTCATCATCTTATTTCTGCTTAGACAGTGAAATTAGCTGCCAGAAGTGTTTGTGAAATTGCCTTCTTCAGAAGTATTTAGAACAAAACTCAACATTAAGCTGGGAAAGTTCACAGAGGATGAAATCAGTTATATGATTAAGTGGCAGACACCCAGGGAGATGTAGGAAGCTTTTCCCCCAAGTACGGGACATAGTTCATCTCGGCTGGTGTTTCTTTCTAATCCCCAATCAGTCTCTGTGGAAATACTTTGGTACATAAATAGGCAGTGCTGCCTTTTCTGGTTTGAAACCTCCTGCTATTATAACATAACTGCCAGCATCCCAATGTTTCCTAACTCTTCCTATGAGAGGAGGCAGGGTGTAGATTTTTATAAGTAACAGGAGTAAAATCAACTTTCCATGACAGAAAAAAAAAAAAAAAAAAAAAGGCTACTGAGAGCATCACAGTGTGAAGAGTCCTCAAGCAAATGCCAGAGAAGCAAGGTGGAACGGGACCTTTCTGATGAGTTTTAAACAGTCAGGTTGAATTGTCTTTGAAACCCATTAAGCCCCTTTCTAATATAGACACTTCCATGAAACTAGTGAAGTTTCCTGAGCCTCCAGGAACCCCGTCTGCCCAACATCCTTGGGCCCATGGAAACATGGAAACTGATATTTTGCAAAAAAAAAAAAAAAATGTCCTGCAAACAACACCATAGTATAATGTCCCTCAGTGGCCTTTTTTCTTCTTATTCTTTTCTAGCATTCTGTCTATGTGTTAAGGGAATGTTAAGGGAAAAAAAATCCAAAGAAAGATTTCTGTTTTGCAGGACTGACTTAGAAAATAGTTGGTTGGAAGACTATAAATATGTATCCTGAAAACACTGGAATATTTCTGTCTCATGAGCCTGTTTCAAAATTAAAGCATTCTGCTTGTATTAAAGAATGGAGTCCAAGGTACTGGATAATGAAATCTCCCCACCTCTTCACTCAGAAACAGACCTGAGCAGTCAATACCATCATGCCATTCTGACATAGAAATTTAAAACTGAAGTGCTTCACCTTAAACACATCTTAGGAATCTTTTATGTCAAAAATCACTCTAACGTACGAAAATACAGTGGTATTAGCTGTCACTGCATGAATAGGGTTGTGGGTGCTATTTTTGATTCAGTCTGGCAAGTGAAAAAGACAGATACTGAGTTAATAATCAGTCCCAGGATTAAATGCACCTCTCTCATCCTCATGCTGGATGGCACATTCATGATTTATAAACTCCTACTGTCTAGATCTGAGGAGGTGTGGATTTTTTATTTTCAGACGTGTCTGTTGTGAGTAACTTGAGGGGAAGACAAAAATACTTTTCTTATTTACCTCAAGAAATGATTGATTCATTCAGATAACAACAGCTATAGGCAGATTTGAACTGTGACTACTTCAATAATTGAAATAATTAAAATGTTTAGCCTGTTGTATGTATTCTGGGTGGCTTGCAAATTTTATGCATCCACAGATTTATTTTTACAAGTATTCTCACAGATGATAGTTTTTCCACAGAAATTACTATTATATTACTATTGATTAGTAGCAAATGCAATGCCATATGCAAGCAGCATGCACATTGCTGCCAAAAAGATAACTCATCACTCCTCTACAGGATAATAACAAAAAGATAAAGATAAGTTTTGGTACATTAGTGCATGACTGTTGGTGCTCCCAGGCTTTCTGGGTGTTGATTGGAAAGAAGAACAGAGGAGGGTCTGGGTATGTGGAGCTTCACCAGCATTTCCTGTCCTGCAGCATATTTCCTTGATGACCTTAGCACCCCGTTGAGCATCTTTGATTTCACCTGAAGCGTAAAGTGGAAACAGCCTTGAGTCCAGCTGTGCAGTAACACAGCTCACACAGCCAACTTCTGTCTTACCAATATTGTCTGGAAGGAATACAGATACTATAAAGGTGCATGGCAATATTTTTCTTGTTGCTCTGCATGCACTGTCAATACCTTGTTTTCCCAGGATGAGGTTGAAATTTGCAGAAATAGGATTTGGGAGCCATTTGCTATATTTATTTATGGAAACCTCCCCAGGAGCTGTCTTTGACTTTGTTGGATGCTTGACATACCCATTCAGAAACATTTTCCATTTTTTAAAATTGAATTGATGAACTGAAGTACCCTATCTCATCTCCAGCTGCTATACCAGAAAGACAAAGGAATCATGTCAGCTCATACCAATGAGCCCCACATGGAAGTCTCAGATGAGCCTTCAGTGAGCCTACCAGGGAATAAATGTATTTCAGTTGCCTACCAGGCAACTGAATTTAACCCAAAGATTTCTAGTAACTTTAGAAACTTAAAACAGTTGCTCAGAAAAGTCCCTTGAAATGCCTATGTCATGTTGTTCAACTCTACATAGATGGTCATAAGGTAACTTAAATGGAACATTTGTTTAGGCAGCTGAGTTGCATGACAGCTGTATAAAAGTTAGTGCTGGGATTCAGCTTGTTGTTTTAAATGGCAAATATGGGAATCTACATTTGGGTGCAACACATGGGTTGAGTGATTGCTGTGTACAGTGGACCTTGGTAGTTCACTCAGAAGGAGTTAGAAAGCTATTCAGCTCACCCTGAAGTAAACTCATGTTCATTGAGTCAGATGAGCTTTTCCCTACATGTCAGTGGGTAAACTGACCTGGGGCTTCATAACATTGCTAAATCAACTTCTACAGTCAGGTAGGATTTCCTAGAAAAATGGAATTCATATTTCTACATTTTGCCTTCATCCATAAAACCGCTAAAAGTGGAGATAATGGTTATCAAAGCTGATGGGACCAGAATTTAACTTTGCTGATTTCAGCTAAGAATTTGTCTTATACCAAGTAAACCTACAAAACCGAGATATTCTCTCTTTTTCCACCTCATAAAATGTGAAGTTCAGAGGAACTTAAGGAGACTAAAGTACAAACTAATATTAAGAATATTTAGGACTATGCTTTGTATACCAGTAACACCTGGATACAGTGCTAAGATGACATGAGAAAAGGTATGAACACCAAAAAAGCAACAGTTTGTTAATGGTACTTATCTCTCTGCTACAGGCTTGGTGCAGCCTTCTTCAAACAGAGAAATATAAGGGATTCTTCCTGAGGACTAATTATTCTATAGTTTCAACTCTTATTGAGGCTGTAAGTACTAGCCACTGTTGGATACAGGACGCTGCTTCTCAAAATTATCTAAATTCAACTATTCTGTGATTCTGTAAACAGAGACTTCAAAGTTCTCATTTATACAGCACTGTTTGAATCCCTCTCATTCATTCATAGTGACCTTATTTATCACTATCTAAAACATTGATATGACATGATATACTTGGTTGAATTCATCGCCCCAACCATAGTTAGCCATGACTTTACCTGAGTGCATTAAGTAGACTTCTCATTGAGTTAAACAGGTTAAGGTTTGTGTAGATGCAACTTTTCTTTACAAAGTTGATTTTCCTTTATCTGACTCAATAGAGACATACCTGTGTGTCACTAACCAGTCTATCCACTACTCTGCCTTATATTACCCTTAAATCAGTGTTTGAAGGCTTGCCTGCAGTCCAGTGGTATTATTCTATGCTTTATGAACTGAACTAAAAATGTGAAGAGATCCTTGCTCCCCGAGAAGTGAAAGGTATGAGAAACTCTTGGAAAGAACCATTGGAATATAACGATATATAAATCCATTACTAACAGAGTAGCTGAGATGACAGGACTGGAGAACAAAGAACTTGTAGGTCAAGGAGCTGAAAATGGATTATGGGAAAGTTAATGATCAAAGGGGGAAAAAAAAAAACACATTGCCTCTGCCAAATATCCTTATAATAAATATTTTGACAAGAATCTGTTTGAGATGCCAAATTCTAGCTGCGTTTCACCAAAGATAATGCCAAAGGCAATGAAAATCTGAGTTTTCTATGATTCTTACGCAGAAGAGGATGTATCTCTTGGTGTGGTCTCTTTTAAACACAAAAGAGGGGGCAAACGGCTGAGGACACCAAATTGAAGGGACTAGTTTGATACCCACCCTGCAAGTCTTGTGGAGGGCAGTTAAAAATTAAATCCTTTCTCATGTGGCCATTAGAATATTTTATTTTATTTTATTTTATTTTATTTTATTTTATTTTATTTTATTTTAAAAAAAAAAAAAAAAATAGAGATACAGATGACATTAAACTCTTCTGAGTCCTTCTTCCTGTTAAGCCACTCTGTTGCACATACATCCAAATTTAGGTTTACTACTGCCCAGTTCTCTACCATCCTTGAAACATTTCAGATTTCAGTGATAAAAACTTAACACATTTACCAACTACTGAAAAAAAAAACCTAGACACCGTTCAAATTATTTTTCTTTATCATTTGATCAGTGATTTGCTTGAGGTAACAAGTTTCACAGAATATCTTTTTGAGTTGCTGTTCAAAGCACCATGTCACAGAACTGTGTAAGATGTATCCCACAATATTTTATCTGTGTGTGATAAGGCATATTTCAGACTATTGCATGTGTGAGGTATATTTTATAACATTTTATCATAGTATTCAACATATGTATGTAGACATTTCATGCAGCACAAAGTGTAGCTTTTTAACAGCAGGTGAACCCTTCAGGGGAAATATTTCAGAGTGTAAACTTGAACACAAGTGAAAGTAAAGAAATGTAGATCACAAATGAGGAAGAAATCTGCTAAGCCCTCTGCTTCTGACAAAATGTATTTCAGACTGTCAGAAAATATGAAGTATGATAAAAACAGTTATTTACAGTGGGTGTTCCATTACAAAGCACAAGTGTCTTGGCAGCATAGACCAGCTATATGCTTTCAACATGGGAGTATCCCATAAGGGACCATTTTAGTTACTGGCAACCCAACTAACTTTTTTTCATCTCCCCAGCTTCCATTAAAAAAACCAATAACTACAACTAAAACCTGTTTTTGATCCCATTGATCAGGGATTTGCTCTGCCATCAAAGTTTTACTTTTCCCTGCAAGTGCCAGCTGTCATATCTTCCAGAACGACAATATAGCTCACAGTAGGTAAAGCAGCTTCATGCCCCCATTATGCCCAATTCCTGGTTAAAAATAGCAGTAAAAATGGCATCTGAAAACTGATGCAGAAAAATGAAGACATTTTTACTTTCTGATTTTCTAGATAATCATTGCCTTCTTTCTGAAGCACAACATCTTTAGTCAGTGTCTGGTACCAGAACTGCTGAGAAATTACCCAACAGGAAGACCCAGAAGTCTAACCTTGGCTCTCTAATCTTTATCCCTGGACACAGCCCAGGCCAGCAACATAAACATTTAAGCAAGTTTAGAAATCATACTCAAGTCCTCAGGTTTAAGTGGTGACCTTCTACCACAGTGTTTCACCAGTCTGCTAGAATATAAACTGCTGGAAGGCTAGAGCTGCACAAATGAAAATAGAAGTGTGCTTGAAATTTTGTTGAATTCTTTGCTTAGCTGCTATATACATTAAAACTTCTGTTTTTAATTGGAAGATAAATCAGTTAGAGATAAAGATAGAAAGTAATTTGAAACTAGAAAGTAATTTGCATTAAATATTTGTAAATTTTCACTTAAAAATAAATAGTGGTTATGCTGAAATGTGATCATCTATGTTTTTATGAATGCTTCAGATGAAATGTCTCATACAGGCATATTTCCAAACATAAAAGTGGAGTTCCTTAGAGAAAAATAATAATAGAAATAATTATGAAACAGCTGATGAAATGCTCAGAAAATTTTTATGGAATATTACATAAAGATCAGATTAAAGAAAATATTACAACTATAAGTTTAATAAAAGATTAGATTAAGATCACAAAAAGGTCCCTATGAAATTATCCCAAAATATATAATGAACTATTTTATTATATTGCATAGAATATTAATAAAATTGTATTCCTCAAGCATAATATTCATGAAGTTTCATAGGAATATTAGCAAAATGTCAAACAAAGCATAAAGAAGTAATCACAGACACAAAAAAGTCAGACTTGAAAGTCACTTTTTCCACATATTAAAAATGTCCTTTAAGAGCACACTTCTTAAACTCACATGTAAATAGTATATTTGGATTTTCAAAGAGCTTTTGAAAATGCTTCGCTTCAAAGAAAACTAAGTTGTTAAGAGATCAAAAGAAAAGTACTCACATGGATTAACTAATGGTTAATGACTAGAAACAAAAGGTAGGAAGTAATAACAGTTTTCAGAAGGAAAGGAAGTTAACCAACAGAATCCCGAAGGATTTGTGATAAAGCCTGTGCCTTTCCTTGTGTTCACAGGTAATCTAGAAAAAGTGATAGTGAGCTGACAAAAGTTACTGATGATTCTGACTTAACTTTAACCAAAGTAGTAAAAAGGGAAAGATGACTAAGAAAGACAGAAAGAGGTCATGATACTAAATAACTTGATAATAAAATAGAAAATGAAATTAGATGTTGATAAATGAAAAAAATGTAGGGAGGGCGAGACCAAATTACAGAATTGATAAAGTTTATTAACATTCAAAATAGACGTCTTGGCTCTGAGAAAGCATTGCTTATTGTTCAGTAGTGAGCCAAGCATAAACAGAAAACAAAAGAGAGAAAAGGCTTATTTTTGTGGTTGTTAAACTGCTATCATCAGTGGTAATTTCTACATCACACTACATGATTTGCTGCTGTTTTATTTTCACCTGGAGAAAACCAGATTTTAAGTATTGCAACAAAAGCTATAAATCCAACACCTGGTCTTTATGGAGTTTGTAGACCTGCAATGTCTCTCCTACACAGCATTCAATGTTATAACAAACAGATCACCTTGCGAAAAATCTCTGCACATCACTATTTAGAATTCTCTGAACCTAGGGAAAGCAAAAGAAAGGGTAATTGCTTAGCTGATACAAAACCAGGCTCAAGACTACAGTAATTTAAACAGTGATGCCTGCTAGCCATGCCTTCAGCTCCTAAAAAGAGTTGCTTTCATTCCTTACAAAGGAAGTAAAGTAAAATTGCAGAAGACTGAATATACTAGGTACAAAAAAATGTTTGGTTTTGTTCTGTTTTCATTCCAAATAAAAGTTGTAGTTATTTAACTGAAGAAAGACTAAGTTTTTTTCGAAATAATCACAGAATCACAGAATCGAAGGGGTTGGAAGGGACCTCAAAAGATCATCGGGTCCAACCCCCCTGCCAAAGCAGGCTCCTTAGAGCAGGCTGCTCAGGTAGGCGTTCAGACGGGCCTTGAATATCTCCAGAGAGGGAGACTCCACAACCTCCCTGGGCAGCCTGTTCTAGGGCTCCATCACCCTCACCGTGAAGAAGTTCTTTCGCATGTTGGTGCGGAACTTCCTGTGCTCTATCTTGTGGCCATTGCCCCTTGTCCTATCCCCACAAACCACTGAGAAGAGGTTGGCCAAATCCCTCTGTCTCCCACACCTCAGGTATTTATACACATTGATAAGATCCCCTCTCAGTCTTCTCTTCTCCAGACTGAACAGACCCAGGTCTTTCAGCCTTTCCTCATAGGGAAGATGCTCCAGGCCCAGTATCATCTTTGTGGCCCTCCGCTGGACTCTTTCCAGGAGTTCCCTGTCTGTTTTGTACCAGGGAGCCCAGAACTGGACACAGTACTCCAGGTGAGGCCTGACCAGGGCGGAGTAGAGGGGGAGGATCACCTCCCTTGACCTGCTGGCCACGCTTCTTTTAATGCACGCCAGGATCCCACTGGCCCTCTTGGCCACGAGGGCACACTGCCGGCTCATGGTCAACCTGTCGTCCACCAGGACCCCCAGGTCCTTCTCCTCAGAGCTCCTCTCCAGCAGGTCGTCCCCCAGCCTGTACTGATACATCTGGTTGTTCCTTCCCAAGTGCAGGACTCTACACTTGCTCTTATTAAACCTCATTTAGTTTATTCCTGCCCATCTCTCCAGCCGGTCCAGGTCTCGCTGAGTGGCAGCACAACCTTCTGGCGTATCAGCCACTCCTCCCAGCTTCGTGTCATCGGCGTACTTGCTGAGGGCAGACACTATTCCCTCATCAAGGTCGTCGATGAAGATGTTGAACAAAACCAGACCCAGCTGCACTGCACTGTAATGCTGCACTGTAGAACATTTACTCATTATTACAAATAAATATGAAAAAAAATGTTTTAAATGGCCAAAAATTCTTCAGACAATCTTTCAGATTACTCACCTCTGAATTGCATTTTCTGGTAGATTTTCCAGAGTGGTGAGACTAACCATCCTTTAATCATCTCTGTGGCCCTTTACCGGACTCACTTCAGTATGCCCATGTATCTCTTTTAATGGGGAGCCCAACAAAAAATACAGCTCTCCAGATGGATCTCACCAGGGCTTAGTAGAATGTAAGGGTTACTTACTTTCTTCTACTAAGATCACTTACTTTCTACTACTAAGGATCCTCCACTTGTTGGCAGAGTTGTCTAAAGTGATTTTATCACTTTTTGATAAGGTTTTGTATTATTCTTATATTGCATATTGTTTTTATAAATGGTTCTGCATCATTACCTAGAAGCACACCAGCAAGAATAACAACAACAAAAAATATCTGATTTGAAATGAATGCTGATGAAGACAAAAGGTTGAAGAATTGGTACTGTCCATATGTTATTATCTGTACTCACTTGTGTGTTCTGGTGCCATCCAGGATTCTCATTGTGCAAGGTGCAGCACAAATGTAAGATGAAAGAGGTGCACTCTGTGCTCCTATATGACATAGATCCTGTTCATTTCCAATTTATTTGAAGGCTTCAATATTTTCCAAATGTAGTTTGTATTTATTAGCTCAGTTCTTGTAGTATCTGTTGAATATTTATAATCTTAGTGTAAGCAAAATAAATGATAAAGTCCATATATTCTCTTTACTGTGATGTCTTTTAGTGCCTTAGCTGCTGTTTTGAGACAAAGGACAGATACTTACAAATCTTTGTTAGATTTAAAGCTAAAATCATGAGCCTGTAAACTAACCTTTTGATGCTGGCTGAATCATTCCTGTACTTATTCCAAAGGCTTCAGGCTAAATGACAAATCTCAAAAAAAAAAAAAAAAAAGTCCATGCCACAGAAATTCTCTCTTAAGTTCTGGAGTTCAAACCTCTTAAGTTCTGGATTCAAACCTAAGATGATTTAAAAAATACCTAGACTAAGCTACACAAATATGGGCTTCCTCTTAAAATCAATGAATTTCAGTCATTTGAAAATCGTTGCCTAGGCTGGATGGAACAAGTCATCCCAGAGGTATATGTTTTTCTAGATAAATAAATTTTAGAAGTCTAAAATTAGGTTAAATGCATTCCTCCAAATGTGGGGTTTTAGGTTCTTGTCCTCTGTATCCATGGCAAAGTAATTGTTTATCCCCCTCCACTGCCTGATGACGAATTCCCAAGGATAATTTGGCTCCTAAGACAAGCTAGAAAGGTTCTCCCATCTTTTCTCATTTAAATATGTTCTGAAGACAGAAGGCAGAATCTTTATCAAAGTTGGAACGGAAACACAGATTTTCTTTCCTGCACTCTCATATACTACTTTAAACTTTGCAAGGTGGCATACCAGGATGCAGTTGGTACATTCTCAATGAGTGGCCAAACACACAGATAGAAAAGTCAAGCTACTGCTTCACAGACAGAGAAGCCCTGGCACAGTTTGCCCAGAGAGGTCATGGAGTCTCCCTCCTTGGAGATCTTCAAGAGCTGCCTGGACATGGTCCTGGGCAACCTGCTCTAGGTGGCTCTTCTTGATGAAATGACCTCCAGAGGTCCCTTCCAACTTTAACCATTCTGTGATTCTGTGAATATATTCAATATATGAGATTTAAAATCTGTAATTAAGTACCTTTCTAACAAATACATGCAAACATAAAGCCAGCTAAACAATAAAAGCTACAAGTAAAGAAGTACCCACAGAACAACTGGGAGTTGCTCAAATAGCTGTAAGAGTGGAGTAGCAAGAAAGGGATTCATGCATTTGCAATTTTTCTGGTACAGACTGGCTATTAGAAGGAGAGAGCTATCATTTGAGAGGAGAATCTTTTGAAGTTCTTGTTTGATCAAATGCCATGACTCTTTTGTTAAATACATGCTCTGCTTTCAAACAGGCAGTATGTAGTCAGTCTTCTTAAATGAAGAGTCATGGGGTAGGGCAGCAGGAGGTATGGTGCAGTCTACAGAATTTTTTTAGTTACCCCCAAACTGTATCTGGAAACACTTCCTTCTTTTATAAAACTCTGGGCTTTAGTCACTGAGATTTTATTTATTTATTTATCTATTTATCTATCTATTTATTTATTTATTTATTTATTCCATGCATGAAATTTAAATAGCAGTGAAATATTAAGGAAGCTTAAAGAGAACACTATTTCTGTGTTACAATCATTCCACTAAACACCTGTGGACTGTTGAGTTTAATTGGGTTACAGCTGGTGCTGACTCTGTGCTTGGAGGTTGGGAGAAATATGTGTGAAGAGGTGTTTAATGACTGATTTGCCATGTATTTATGATGTGATGCCTTGATTGTTCTAGCCGTGCCCTCTCTTCCTAGCTTCCATTTTCACAGTAGCAGATTAGAGCAGCCTGCACAGCAGAATAACAGTAACTTAACTTGCATATGCATTCCACAGTGTTTGCAAAATAAGGAGCTTGCTAGGATAAAAACAAGTTGGGTAGCATGCAGGTTGGGTAACAATCTCATACAGGTGCCTGTAGTGGGGCAAGAAGAAGAATTGAATTACCATTTTAATTTTCCCAGCCTGAGGACACCTTGAGAATGTAACCTGCAATAACAATAATTAAGGTAAAGAGAAACATTTCAGTTATTGCCATGGGACTGGACAACACATGCATGGTTCAGGTCATGCAATCAGCATGCAACAGAGAATGAACATAACTTCAGGGTCTGTGTGGGACAGGCCATATTCAAAGTCGTGTGTTGAATCCAGTCCATGAATCAGTCTTGCTATCTCCAAACTTTTTACTCAGCTATGTTATTTCCCAGTACATGGAAAAAGTTTTTTTTTTTTTTTTTTTTTTTTTTTTTACATTTCTGTACACATAACACTAGATCTGTAATAGATGATGGTGGTCTCGCAGAAGTGCAGCCCAAAATCAGGAGAATTTATCAACACAACTCTGAAACAAGTATATTCTATACCTAATCATAGTTTACTTAAATTCTCAAGTGTTTCTATATATAGTCTTAAAACTAGAATAATTGTGTGAAAGAAACAGTGCTACAAAGAATGTCAGATTAGATAACCATCATGGACCCTCCTGGTCTTAAAAATCAATAGAATACTAATAAAATGTCTGCCAGAGGCTTTCAGTACATTAGTTATATATATATATACACACATATATATATGTGTGAATATATATATATAAAGTCAAGGTAATTGATGCAGAAAGTCAGTAATAAAAGAATGTCCTGACAGAATACTGAGACGATACATTCTATCAAAACCATACATACATACATACATACAGCCTTCAAAACCCCAGCCAATCACATTTCTTGGCCAAAAATCTGAGTAACGATATGATGAAATAAGAGGTATTGGATTGCAACAGAGATATACAAAACATCTCACCATTTGCTCCTTTTATTCATAACTATGAGAGATTTCTTAATGAGCTGCTTTGCTATTTGTACAATAACAGAGAGAGAAGGAGTTTCTGAAATAGGCAGACCCTATGAGACATTTAGGAAGAAAGCTGACATGCAGTCTGCTGTAGTTTCAGTTTTTAAAATGATTTGAGGTCTGATCCATTGTATGTGGAACACACTACAGTAGCGTATCTTTCAAGTACAAGGACATTGTTACAATCTGCCAGTTTAAAAATAAAAAATGGATTGGCCCTCCCAGTTACTAGATGAACATCTAACACAGATGGAATTTCAGTGCATGCAGGAGATAATGCTTATTCCTACTTTTATTCAGAAATAGATTCAATCCTCACTTTGTCTTTTTCATTCCTTCTGATTTGCTTGCATTATTTCCACTTTGTCTCTCTAAAGTTTTAGCTGCCATACAGCTTCAGTCTTCACCACATACTGAGATGAAATAGCCATAGATAAGGTTTACATTTAATTCTAGAGCTTAATCACCATGATTTAAAGTTATCCATTCATAGACTTACATATCATCTTAATCAGGAATTCAACATATCCAGAGGACAGATCTAATACAGAGGTAGCTGGCTATGTCTGAAGTCATGTATGTTCCTCAAAACTCACTTATCTAAATGAAAATCTAGCACCTGTGAAGACTGCCTAATTTACAAGTCTCTTTGGATAGCATTGAGAACATTTGAATTCAGTTGCAGAATAAATACAGCAATGAACTGACATGTGTTGGAACACTGACATGTCATTTCATTGAAAACAAAATCTGCATCTTAATCTTGGCATTCAACAATCTCTTACTCCTTGTCCTTCACTACAAGATCATTTGGCTTGGAAAAAAAAAACACTCAGAAAGTCTTTAGTCCAACCTCCTATCCCAGTTTGATTCTTTCTTGTTTCATGTTATATCTGTTGTCTTTAGATTAACAGAGCAAGTTCTCCGACTGTTTTCATAAGGCTTATTGCTGCCAAATCTTCCAAACTGATAGCTACCAAAGCTACCACATCCTCAGACAGTTCTTAGTGAATAGCAGTCTCAGCTGTGCCTCATGCCTGGCTAGCCCATTCAGTAATTGTGTCAGGAAGTTATCCCTAACTCCCCCCAGAAATCTTGACTGCTTTTGCCTTTTTTTTTTCTTTTTTTTTTTTTTTTTGTCTTTTTTGTCCTGCTTTGTACTTCCAGCAGAAGTCAGGGAAGTTAAAGTCTCCCATGAGAACCAGGATCTCTGATCTAAAACCTTCCTTATGTTGTCTTTCTTGAAGAGCTTGTATTCTTCCGTCAAATATTTGTACAAGACATCCCGCCATATCTCAGTTACTTGAATAATATCGTATCTCAGAGACCACATGTGGAGCTATAGATCTTTGTTCTAGTGGTTGTGTACCCTTGTGTACTTGGGCAGACCTCTTTATGTCCTACTTTGTCATTCCTGAGGTATGTTTTTTTTCCAACCCCCCTGAATCCTCTGCTTTCCACCACAGCCACAGCTACCTCACTGTTGAGGCTAAATCTTTGCTTAGCAAGTTCAGCAGCATATTGGCAAAGAACATCCAGCCCCATTGTACTAGATAAATCCTCTCTTGTCAACCATTCTTGGTCCTCAAGGAGGGTGCTGTATTGCAGATTACCTCTATTCCAACACAGCCACAGTTTCCTGAGAGAGATATCTTCTGCAGCACACTTGCACTTCCATAAAGAAAAGTGGATGAGCCTGAGATTTGAAACTCAGCCCTGCAAGGGGTAAGGAAAGATCATGAAAATAGTGTCTCTCAGAACTAGATAACTTGGATTTTCATCCATACCTCTCCATATTTTGAGACTTTGTATACTTGTAAGTTTTGTGTCTAAAAGTAAGTCATGAAAAGTTTGCTACTTTAGCAAGGCTACTTTATTTCCTTACTGAAAGAAAAAGAAAACACAGGAGAGTGGTTTTATTATGGTTACTTTCAAGAACGCAGAGCATGCATCAAGTTATATATAGTTGCTTTTCCTCCTGCAAGAAATATGGCAGATTTTTTTTCATCTTAATCAAATAATAAATGAATAAAATAATAATGTTAGTAATAGTTATAATAATAATAAACTATCTATATCTTGCTTAGCACATAAAAGTGCATTCCATTACTGTTAGAAATATTTTTCATTTTAAATAAACCATCCATTTCATTTTGAGTAAATACTGCATTTGGTGATGTAAACATATATTACCATGTACGTCTCCACTCATCCGGTGTTTATTCAAACGCAACCAGAAGGAGCATCAGGCCCAGAAAGCATATAACACTAAGATTGTAATTGCTGTGAGACAACAGGGATGGAGAGAGGGTGCCCTCACTCTTGCTGAACAACAAACTTCATTAATTTTCTGCACCTGCAGGCCTCTCTTCCAGGATGGAAACATTTTGTTGTGTGAATTTACACAAAGACAACAGGGGTCTATGCCATGTTCAATATATATAAATACTTTTGTAATATAAAAAACTTATTGCAGTGATATCTTATAGCTCAGAGACTGATGAATTTATTAAAAAGACAAAATTTAAAATGAGAATAATTCTTAGTTAAATTACCAAGGCAGAAATCTCATAGAGTGAACAAACAATATTTAGTTAATATTTTTTACTGCTCATACTAAACGTTGGAAATGATTTTTGCTATAATGATATTATCAGACAGTCATTAGAAAACACCTTCTTTTTGAAGGATAAAGAACAAGCAAGGAGAGAATAAATTGTTAAGAGCTAAGTTTAAATATTTTTAAATCTGCAACTGTCTCATTGAGTGCAGTAGACTCATACAATCAAAGAGTCATAGAATGGCTTGGGTTGTAAGGGACCTTAAAGATTACCTAGTTCAAACCCCCTGCCATGGGCAGGGATGCCACCCACTAGATTAGGTTGCCCAGGGTGTCGTCCAACCTGGTCTTGAACACCTCAGGGATGGGGCATCATACATTAGTACTGATGACTTAGCTGAGCTATACCCCTTCTACACATAGCAAGGTATGCCATAAGCAGCTTAAAATCACATTCAAATGATTGAATTGATTGACAATGTTTCTATTTGTTTTGTCAGGCAAAGGGAAAAAAAAAAAAAAAGCTCTTTGCCTGTGGAGGTGCCCATTGATAGTGGATGCAGCTTAGACAAAGAAATTAGACTACCCTTCAGACAATTAAATTTGTCAGAAGATTACGATACCTGTCAGAGCAACTCATGTTTTTTTAGGGCTACCAGCTTAATTTAAGTGCAGGGCTCTATCTTTAGGTGACATGGTGATGAAAACATATTGGTGTGCTTTCTTAAGAGATGAGGGACAGATTCATGTTTCTTAACACTTAGAGGAATTGAGTTGAACATCCTCCCAGAAGAAAGGGGTTTAGATATTACTGAAATAGTTTAATGTAAAGCAGGAACTATCTGAAGAAAACAAAACAAAACAACAACAACAACAAAAAATACACACACAAAAAAATATGGCACTTCATTTATAAAGGAAATAACAGAGAGTGACATTAATTGCTAGGCTCTGTTCTCTTTATTAAAAGTTTAATGAGGCAGCTTGAAGGATGATTTTGTAATGATGTGCATGGGATTTTTGGTAGTGGTTTTGTTCCTAATACACTCAGGATCTTTTTGGCCTCATTTGTTTTGAAGAGAACATAGCATGCTGTTCCAGGTCAGATTAGTGGACCCACTACAATAACATGTTATCAGCTGCCAATGCGTGAAAGCTAAAAAGAATACAAAAACCAGTGTTAACAGTGATGTAATACCAGCCCAATCACATCACAGGTAACGGTAAAATAGTTTATTCCTCCATGGATGGAGCATGAGAAATATTTTGCTGTCATAACTACCAAATAAAGACGGTGAGTATGGCGACTCTGTGCTGACCTAGCAGTTGCATACCCTGATGAGCATCCTCTGTTTATTTATACTCTCCATCTTTCTGACTTGCCTTTTTTTTTTTTTTTTTCCCTTGTCCTGTACTTTGAATGCAGTATCTTAGAGACATGGTTAATTGAATATGATAGGAAAGGATTAATATTTAAAAAAATATTAAATTTATTTTATTTAAAATTAATAACCTGGGGGACCTTTTGCAGTACCATGCTCCTTCTTTGACTTTACACAGAGCAGTTCTGTGCTTTTGCCTTGTAGCCTGCTGACCTAAACGTTCTGAAAAATAACAAATTTTAGTATTAATATTTCCATGAGATTTTCACTGTACCAAGTCATCTATGACATGAAAAATCTAGAAGCCCAGTGAGGAGGAAGATGGCATGTATAGGATAACTAAGTTAAATGCCTTCATTTTAGTAGTATTATAATGACTCACTAAAGTCTCTGTACCCTGATTTTCTTTTAGGACTTGACCTATATCCCATTGAGGTTAGTTGTAGTCAGCATAAGCACTGAACTTGAAGTAGTAATCTTTCCCTCAGAATAGTAAGAGTCTCCACTGAAGGAAACGTAAGCTCACATCTGCCTAATGTGTAGATTGCCCCACTCTTCATCAGAAGCCATTAGAAAAATTTCAATGAAAAGGTTGCATTTAAAACACCATAAAGCCTTTAAAGTTAAAAATAACATAGGACAAAAACATAGGTAGAGAGTATTTAAAATAGCAAGCCTAAAAGATTTTCTGTATGAGGTGTAATCAAATTATTTAGATGGTAAAAGAATTCTGATACTGACAGTGTTTCATATGAAGCTATTTTGATATTGAAATATGGCAACACAAATGTTGTTTATCAGGAAGAGTTTATAAGTAATAATATGAAGAGGTGTTTACTACACATTTTATTTCCCGTCTAAAAGGCTTTTATAGAAATGATTTTTAAATGTAATGAGTGGGGAGGGGGGGGAGTGAAGAAAAACAATTGACCTGGAATTCAACTTGTAATATATTTCTTCACTATTTTCATAAATTTACATGATCTCTTTTTAAGTCTGTTTTTCACAATTGGAGATCTCTACACTACAGAAACATGGAGCTTAAAATGATCCCCTAGTCAAATTAATGATTCTGAGACTTATCCATTTGCCTGCCCTTTTGCTCCCCCCAAATATATATTAAAAGATATGTCCTTCATACAGGTAACATCATATGCTAATAAAGGATTTCTCTCTTCAGAATACAGGTAATTTCATTAGCAACGAAACAATAAAAACAGCACAAAAAAAGGCTAACCTTGGAGTAAGATGGCGACCTCAAACTTTTTCACCAGGTATCTGACTCCTTGTCTGTACGATCTCAATGGTTGCAGACACAGAAGTCTCTCTTTCTGATTCTCTTGCAGATACGTTCTACTAATTTTAATTAAAGAAATTGACCTAAATAATTGGTCTTCAAGAAATGTATCTGAAACCTTTGCAGGGAGGACCCATGTAAAGGAAGGCAAATATGTTCATCAGAGTTCCCGACATCATGTGGGCTTTCCTTCTATTAGGACAGAACATTCAAAAGCAGGCACAGTAAAATTATTCTTAAGATAGAAAAAACACAGTATCCAAAATTTATACTACTCAGGCTTTTTGCCTGCAGTATTTTTTATCTTAGTGAAATTACTTGGATACAGAATATTATATTTGAAGGTCATTCCTAGGTCCATGGTGCTACCTGACAATGAACTAATGAAAAATGAAAATTTGACCTAGCTTTATCATAAAGAAAAGATTCCCTGAGGGAAAAATAATGGGAATTTAGTTTTGATGTCTTAGCCCCAGCAACTTCACAAGTACAATCCCTCAAACAAATCCTGCTGTCTGCTCCCCTCAGAGAAATATGTCCAGGCAGATAGTCCCAATGTATTTCTTTCCATTTGTCCATCAGCTTCCCAATGAGAGTCCCCATCTTTTCTCCAGATTCCCTGGATGTCTCTGAGACATTTATTGTGAATGTCAGTGTATAACCTCCATGTGGACATGACTGTACATCAGTGTGGAGGTCAAAATCAGGTATCTTGATTCTAAGCACAGGTGCTGTGTCATATGACCAGCTCCATGCTAATTTTTTGTCCACAAAGACATCTAAAATGGCACCAGACCCCTAGGTTTAGGCACCAGCATCACTCTCTGAAACTCCTCCTTTGGCTGTCACTCATGGCAATTTTGTCCCTGCCATTGTACTGGGTCAGACTGGGATGTTAACTTTCCCTGCAGCAGCCCATAGAGTGCTGTGCTCTGCACTCGTAGCTAAAACAGCAATGGTGTTGTGTCTGCTGCTGAGCAGTGTTGGCACAGCATCAGGACTCTCTCTAACCCCCCTAGGGGTGGGCAAAGATGTGAGAAAAGAAACATCACCAGGACAGCTGACCTAAACCAACCAAAGGGATATTCCATACCATATGATGTCACACATAAGGTAACACAATAAAAGGTGGAAAAAGAAGGAAGATGGGAGGGGTGGGCTCTCGTTGTGAAAACGTCTGTCCTCCTCCCGAACACCGGCTACGTGCGTTGAGGCCCTGCTTCAAGGACGTGGTTTAGCATTGCTCATTTTGTGGGAAGTAGAGAGTAATTTCTTTCCTCTGCACTTCCACATAGCCTTGACTTGTTTTGTTTAGTTTTCCCTTTCCCCCTCCCTTTTCCCCTTTCCTTTTTTTCCCCTTTAGTTAAATTGTTAATTGTTTAGTTAAATTGTTTAGTTAAATTGTTTAATTAATAATAATCTTTCCTTAATAATTATTTTTTTTTCCTTCCCTTTAATTAAATCAACCTTATCTCAACCCGTGAGTTGTTCTTTCCTTTACTTCTTCCCCTCCTCATCTAAGGAGGGGGAGTGAGATAGCGGTTGTGGTGTTCACCTGCCTAGCATGGTAAAACCACCACAGCCATGAAAGAGGAAACTGGAAAAGTACAGGCCAGGATGATCATGAGTGAGATTTACAAGTTCCTCTAAAAATATGGCTGAGTAGATAACTGCAGTTCAAAGACTGAAATGATGTGTTCATGAAAATCTGGTGAAAAAATATTTCAAATTCAACATTTAATCATTGTATTTAGCAATCTGTGAGTTAACTACACATAACATTGCTTGAAACATGGACTGTCATAATCTCCTTCAGTGCTCTCTAGATTTCTGCACTAATATCACTAAGTATAATTAGTTCTATTACCACCTGTAGTTAACTAATTTAATTCTGGTCCCATCCCAGCATCCATCTGCTCATAAGCATCAGTTACAACAGCCTGAAGGCTTCTCTGTAGTGTGTAGTGTTCAGGTGTATACATGACTGTATGACAGGAGCTACAATGATATATATATACCTAATATATACCTAACAGAGGGTATTTGTCTATTCTGGGAAGAGCTGGCCTCGGTTCTACTCTCTGAATGAATATAATGTTGTAAATGGATAGCATGTGGATAAGTGGCATATATAATCCAACGTAAAGTTCTGTTATAGCAAAAGACAAGCTGTCGCATGACACCAAAAATTATTACCAAGTATAGTGTGCAAAACTGACTTCTCTACACAGAATCCCGGAATGGCTGAGGTTGAAAGGGACTTGTGAAGATCATTTAGTCCAACAGCCCTGCCAAGCAGGTTCACCTAGAGCATGTTGTGAAGGATGGAATTCAGGCGGGTTTTGAATATCTTCAGAGAAAGAGACTCCACAACCTCTCTGGGCAACCTGTTCCAGTGCTCCATCACCCTCAGAGTAAAGAAGTGCCCTCTCTAGATAAATTAGCTTATGCTGCATTAAAAGCAGTAAAAGTACAAGTCAACTTCCTGTTTTCAGAGAAAAATGAAATTAAATGTACAAGAGTAACTGCTTTGAAATCTCTATTTCTATAAAAGATTCTTTCCCAAATAAGATTTAGAGTTTTCACTTACTGTTCTGTTAGATATTACACAATAACAACAACAAGATCACAATAAGAAAGGTTCCTAGTACTAATAGAAAAATGAGAGACATGCTCTGAAATTTAATTTACATTCAACAGCAGCCAAGATAACAGTACAAATACAAAACAAAACCCAGAGATGGAAATTCAGAGATTGAAAATAAAGACACTGTGCTTTCTGTTTGGTAGTAAAGCCCTACTGATCAGGAGCTTTAACTTGCTGCTAGGCATCAAAAATAAATAAATAAATAATAAATAAATAAAATAAAATCACAGTTATAAGCATGCTTCCATATCAGTATACACACAATATTTTTTTTTAACCCATTCACTTAGTACTTGAAGCTTACATAACATTTAAAGTGAAGTCAGGCGCTTTTCACACACAGTACAGCACTTTTGTGAAGGCAAAAAGTTCAAATAAGACAGCACTGCAGACAATCACTCTCCAATTCGCTTTCATATCTTAAGAATAGAAGTATTTTTCTCATTAAAGTGGAAGAATCAATTTGCCTGTGGCTACTGGAAAGCATGAAAAGAAAGACAGAGATACTGGCAGGCATGATCTGTCTTTGTGGTGAGAGGTAGACAGTGGGAAGCAAACCCATCAGGCTTGGACATGCCCGTAAAGTCCCAGGGAAGATTTTCAAGGAAGAACTAGGTAGGAATGCAAAAGACTAATCCTGGATACAAAAAATGCCATCACTGTTTAAGTGAACTGTCCCTTTTTGATACATGCAGACTGAGTTTTCACAGATACCTTGAGATTCTAGACTTTTAACTTTTTAATTTTGAGATCCGAGCATCCTTAACCTGCTGCACAGCTGTGCAAATTTCAGAATCAATTTCCCAAATGATAACATTATTTTATGACTCGGTTTAATAGTTTTAAATTAGTTACCCAAGTTTTATCTTTTTACTTCTACTGGTGTAAATTCAGTACTGTGAATTCCAGCATTACCATTCACTATCCAATCCTCCCTGCAAGCAGCACTGAGCATCTATTTAATATGTCTCATCTCTTCTCAGCATTTCTTCTAATTTCTTCTTCTCAGCAAAGCTGAACACACACACTTCCCTTGACACCATTAAAATATCTAAATACTGGAAAGATTAGGTTCTGTTAGTTTTATATTTTCTGGAGATATTTTTCTGGTTTTGTTTATTTAAAGAAGCACTGTGTATTCAAATGAATGGATCATGAAATCCCAGGAAGATATAATAGGATGGTGTCTCTATTTTAAAAGTTGACCTCCTCATCTCCATTGAATTACAGAAAGTTTCCAGATTTATTATGTGGAGACAGTGAAATTGCAAATCTCTGGAATATAGTAAGTTGTTCACCTTCAGGGTTCTCTTCCTGACTTGATCTCACCAAGCCTCAAATGCCAAAATAGTCTTAATCCAATTAATATTTATGTTCTAAATGAGATAAGATTAGCAGTTCACTAGATAGCATTCAACAGCAATTAATATGAAATCTCAGTCTAACACAATATTATTCGTAAGGATACAGTCTTATTTGAAGAAATCTGTTCATCACAGATTTCATTTACTCCTTGACATCAAAATAAGTGATATCTGAATATACATTTCAAAAAGATTATTGAATATTAGAGACTTTTTAAAGGTAACATAAATTTACATTTTAACCTCCTAGAGCTTTCAATTTCTGGTGTTGCTTGGTTAAAATTTTGGTGCTTTTGTTTACCATTAGGATTTCTGAATTCAGTCCAAGAAGAGATCATTTTGATCACAGCCAAAATGCAAGGTTCTGTTATGATGCAGAGTTATGCTTCCTAGTGACTGTTTAAATAATGGCCAATATATTTTATTTCTATAGTTATTCCTTTCCTAACTTCAAGCTTTTGAATGCAATTAATATATTATACATTAACCGTTTGCTGGACATGTGAGACAGGCAGATCTCATAAATCTTAGCCAAGTTTTTCAAATGATGCATGATTTTGGGGTACATAAGTTCAAAAGCTTATACATCTCTAACAAAAAAATAAATAATAATAAGAAAAAAGACAAAGCTTCTGAAAAATTAAGTTTCTTCATAAAAACTCTCTGAAGTCACTCATTGCAAAATTGTGACCAGTAAACATTAGATGTCTTTCAGAACTGTGACCACTTACTATCTGGTGCCCCTGTCCTATTTACAGATTTCTACAGGAATCTCACTAAAAGCAGAATTAAGGCACTTGGTGGGTCAGTTGCACAGATTCAGTACAAGCTGTATTATTTGTGCCAAACGGAACTGCTAAGAGCCAAGCTTCATTGCATGACACTGAGTGCTGCAATAACTTTGTACAGTGACAGGGATAATGCAGTCTGCCAGGAGAAATCACAGTAAGGCATGGAATACTATATGGAAATTTAAAGATGTATTTCTGAAAGTGGTCAGGAAAGCACTTAGGAAGCAACTTTTCAGGGGCCAGGGGAATGAATAAATAATAATTTCTATCTTTTCCTTACATATCTGATTGTCTAATCCTACAGCGCTTGAAGAAACAAGTATGATTTTTTTTTCTGTAGTAAAATTGTTAATGTTGGATGCAAATACCTACTTAGATTTTTTTTCCTTTTTTTGTTTTGTTTTGTTCGCATTGCCAATAGGGAAGGAAACCCAGAGTAATCATACATACAAAGACACACAACATCTGGGCAAACAACACATATCCCTTTTCCTTGTAACTAGCCTCTTACACATCCTATTCACTATCATACATGACTTTCTTTTTCCACTATGGAGTTATCCAATCATCTAAAAAAAAGAGGCATTTTCATTTTAAATATGGAAATTTAGTTTAAAAGTACGAAATAAAAATGCGAAATTTAATTCTTCTGCAGGACTGGATGATTATTGTTATTATGGTACTAATTCTCAGTGGTCAAGTGATAACTCTGAGAAATGGTATCTGTTATAAAAATAACTCTGTTTTACAGTTTACATTATTCATGTGTCACCCTTTAAAATCATATGACACATAGCCAGGAAGGCTAAAGTCACTACAGAGCCAGCTTTAAGATAATATGTCATCATCATCTTTGCTATCTTTGTAATAAATGTTTTAATTAAGAGTAACATCAGACAGTCCAACATCTGGATCAAATTTAGTTGTAATTCCTAATTTTCATAGCTCTCTATCATCAGCTCTGAGATAGTTGAAACACCCTCAGTTAATTATGTATTGCTATTCAGTGTTCTACAAATGCATTATAAATAGAAATTAATTTTTTAAGGTGCAGTATTATATAAAAGGAGTCTGCACTCTTCAGACTATACAGCTAAGAGTGCCCTTTAGAGTGGAAAAAAACCAAACCAAACCAAACAAACAACAACAGCAAAATAAAATAAAAAACAAGCAGATTTGTTAAAATAAAACACAGAAGAGCTAAGTAAAACACCTCTACTCAGTGACATATTATTTGGCTACTGAAGTGCAAATAGATATGTCATATAATGTAAATATCAGTTCCAAAATTTGAGGTAAATTTGTTCTGGTGCTTAAATCATAATACTTTGGATCCATACTGGCCTTCTTTTATGTGTTTCTAGATTGTGTGGAACAGTAAGATAGATGAAGCATCCATTACATATCTTAATAAATTAACTACAATAATGATATTAATAGTAATTTAAATTAGAGTTTCTCCTGTTACTTAACCATAACTTTGTAAAACTTTACTCTTTTGCACCAACTTTTCAAAACTACTTGAAGGGAATTTTTTTGGAAACCCAGAGTCAAAAGGTTTCCACTCAGAACTTCACAAATGGAGTGGGTTTTGGTGAGTTTCTTTACCAGATATACATTAAAAAAAAAAAAAAAAAAAAAAAAAAAAAAACCTTCAACAACAATAAATCTCAAATCTCTTTGGGAAGAAAGTAGTGAGAATTTCTCTGTGAAATTTAGCTTTGATATTAATTGTGCTTTTGTAGAACCTTTTGCATTTTCATCTGGGAAAGGTGTGTGCATGAATATATGTTCTACTACATATACAGAACTTACCTACATAAAATGCAATGAACCAAAATGCAACGAACCAAAATGCAACTTGTGCAGGAGACTGAGTACCTTTTGTGTGCTCTTTGGTGGCCTTTAGCTATCATAGTATGTCAATGTAAGGACAGTAGTCTTATTACTTGTGCATTAATAGTATGGAATTAATTTTTTATAATGAACAAGACAAGTGACTCTGAATAGGAAAGTACTTATCTTTAACATACACACACAAAAAATAATAAAATAAAATAAAAATGGTTCTAGATAGACCTTGTTTATTGCTACTGTCATTACCTTAGTCACTACATTAGTCATTACATCTCTTATATAGAAGATGACATCTTATACAGAAGAGTGGCATTTTAGGGCCTCACTTAAAAGAGGATGTAATTCAATTGACTGGAAGTAGTTCAATACCAAGAAAAACATGAGGGCATAATTAAAAATGGAAGAAAAATGCCACAAAAAACACAGTACTACCACAGTAATCACCTGATAGCAATCAGATCCTCTCACCTGTCTTCTGTATCAGGAGAAAGTCAATGTTATCTGTTGCACTGTGATCCCCTTGGTTCAGCTCACTCTTGCTTTGTTTTAGATGTCATGTATGTTTCCTACTAAAAAAGCAGGTCACTTCTAGTTGTATAATGAAAACATGATACATCTTTCAAGGCAGTGACAAAAGTGGCAGACAACCATTTCTCTAGCTGCAGTGTGGGGGCAAAATTTTGTGAGCACAGAAGTTATTAATCAGAAATAATTTGCAATATATTCTTAGATTAGGGAGTGGGAAGGGAAAATGAATTGAGCTTGATATAAAATTTAAACATATCTAATATTTTGCTTTCATATCTTGTTTTTACTGTGAATTAACATGTCATTCACAAATGTGCAGAGCCTGATTAAAAATACTCAAACAGAAAATAATAACATTTTCACCACATGAGAAAAGACCTAAAGAAACATTTTGGTATGTGTAAGATAGCTCACAGAATCCAAGGATTTTAATGTGGAAGATTTTACAGAAGAAAACTATCACACCAACATTATCTTTAGCCTGTTGGCAAAGCCAACTGATACATCATTTACTTGATACAGGTTCCTAATTCTTTCAGAAGGCTTTTACAGAATAAGTAGCACTGGTTTTGCTGATTTGCCTTATTTTCTACCTATATTACAGGCTAAACAAGGACTTTACTATCCAGGATTGTCAATCCACCACCCTTGCAGGACTAAAACATTACTTTTAAAGATGAAGTTTTAAAGATAAAGGCAGGGTTAGGGACACTGAGAGAAATTATATTAATATTTTTTGAAAGTTTTCCTTTTGCATGTGGTTTTTAGTCTTTTCTTCTAAAGCTCTATAGCACTCACTACTTGCAGATATCTAAAAGAATGTAATTAGTTTCTTTACTTCCTTTCTTTGCCATTAACATCTTCATAATTAACAAGTGCATTCTCTCTTAGCCACACTGCTCCTCCTGCAACACAATTCAAATCCTTGCATCCATTGCCTCCACCAATTTAAAAAGAGCTGTCACCTCTTCTGAGTATAAAGTGAGTTGCATTTCACAAACAAACTCTAGTATTTATTGATTTTTATGGTTACTTCAGTGCATATCATTATAACAACTGATACCCTTGAATGAGGTTATGTGTACTGTTCTAGTAAGTCCAAGATGGTGAAAGGCTTTGTCACGTTTAGTACACTTAAGCAGTTAAAAATAATATTTATTGTTATTGCAAAGATACAACAACAAAACACAAGTCTCTTCTCTCCTTGCTTCATGGATTTGTTTTATATAGTTTAAAATTCTTTGAAGGTTTGTAGAGTAGAAGGGATAGAAGGAAAGGAATAGAAAGCCCCAGTATTTCAATTGAAAAAATAACTCTTCCCTGATTTAGACCAAAATGAAATATAAATCTCTTTTACTGAAATGTTTAAAAAGAGATTTAGATCCTTAGAAGACACATTGTGTTTACCAGCCAAATGCAAGAACATAATATACTACATTGAATATTTTCATATCTGCATCCCTTAAAAGAGCAAGAACAAGTTTAAATTTACGTCTTATAAAGGTATATTCAACAGTTCAACTTGAAGTCCCTGAAGCCTGTCATTTTAACCCCTAAGGAAAAAAAAAAAAAAAAAAAAGAGGCTTTCTCTGGTATTTCCAAACTATTAAGGTAGGATAAAAGTATGTTCAAATGGATGGATGCAAAAGGCAAACAAACCTTTTATCTGAAAAGTCTATTTAACTCCCTTAATACTTCAGGTTCTACTACCATGCTTCCTCCTGCAGATATCTTTATTGGGCTCAGGAAAAAAAATAGTAGATTAGTGAAAGAAAACATAACAGAAAATTTACATGTGATCAGGTGAGGGGGGAAGTCTTCCTTGTTGAAACTATAAGACTTTTTGCTCTTTGTCTAAGTCAGTATCAGAAAAAGAAAAACAGTGAGAAGATGATGAAATAATAATATAACCTTTTATCATATTGTGCGCATTTTTTGGTAGATCACAATGATTACAAGGGAAAGGTTTAGAAACATCCCTGGTGTTCTTGCTGTATTCCAGTTTATGGTGTTAGGTTGCAAATTCTTCTTATCAAACTTCTACCTGAAGGATTTGTTACTAATTTCTGATGGATGTTTATACAAGTAATAGCTGCATTTTATGTTCTCATTAAATAACTCTGGAAAACATCTCAAGAGCCTTTGGGACAGAACAGAAGATATAAATGGAATATCCTATTAATATTCCATTAAGTTAATAATATCTGTCCAACTGAATCACAGTTATATTTCTCACCAGCTTTTAAATACAATACATTTTATTTTGGTGTTTAAATTCCCACTGTGTAAAGCAGTGCTAGTTTCTGTGTGCTAGCTTTTACTGTTTATTTTGTGTTCTTGTAAATGTGTGATGGATAAATTATTGAGCTGGAGGCAGAGGTATAAGAAACAAAAGAGTCTAAGGCAAAATAATGATTTTGACATTGTGTCCAAAGAATAACCGCATCTCTCAGTGAATTCCAGACTCTATTTGATTACACATTCACACACTGCTGGAAGGTTGTTTATCTGCTTTGACAGTAGGCCCTGAGGAGTGTTCAATGAGCCTTAATTGCGTTAATTTATATAGATTGGTGGGCTTTTCTGGGATTACATTTCTCATCAGGTTCCAGCCAGACCTCTTCATGCTGGTCACTTCACATTTGTATAGAATGTGTGCTGCTTCATCAGATACTCCACCAGGTTTGAAGAGGTGAATAATTATCAACATTAATAGGAGGAGAATCAAATTTCTTCTGTCTATACATAAAATAGAAATAAACATAGCTGAAGTAGAAGTCTGGAAAAGTTTAAGCAATTATTATTTTCTGACTTTCTTGATTTTAAAAAAAAATATATTGTCATTATTATTAAATACAGATACATTCACTGTAGACACTAAATGGGAACTATTCTCTATTTTACAAGAAAAAAATCTAAGCTAACATTCCAGGATTTCTTAAGGAACTGTGGGTTACATGACTTTGGATCCTATTCCCTTGTAAGTTTATAGGTATTTTTTAAAGTGAAAATTGGAACAGGAGTAGTCTTGGTACCTTCATTTTGGATCCGCTTTTTTACTCTTCTTGCCCTGATCTCAGTGTTACACAGTAATTTTCCTGATATTGATAACAGATTGTACGTCAGTAAGATCAAAATTAAGTCTGGATAGGTTAACAAATCAAAGACTAGGAAAAGAACAACAGAAATAATGAAAAAAGTTCATTGTACAAGATGGCACTAAGAGTAACACTGTAAGTCTGTTGTATAAAATAACACAGTAGAAGAAATATGAAACTCAAAGTCAGAAGTCCTGCAGGAAAGGGGAAAGTAGATATCTTTTTTTTTTTTTTTTTTTTTTTTTCCAGAAAGAAAGAGAAGGAGATTTAACAATGTGGTAAGCAGGTAGATAAACTGGAAATGATGGCAGAACAATAGCATCTGAGCAACATAGTAGTTGCTCTTGTTCTCCAGGTAGTTCATCACTTCCTTTGCAATGGCTGTTCATACCATTTAGTAAAATATGTGCCATACACAGCATACAGCCACGTATGCTATCACTTTTTTTTTTTTTTAAGTCAGTGATCTCCAGCTGGAAACCTTACTCTTAGAAATATAGAGTATTGCATAGATATGAGTCATCAAAAGCAGTGAAAGCAGATGGAGCTTCCAAAGAAAACCTAGTACTAACCTACAGATGGTAAGCACTATGCAGACAGCAGGATTTTAGCTCCTGAGCAGTACTTCGTAGCGAAAGCACTTTGCTCTGGTGTCTCTGCTAAGTTTCCAGGGAAACTAATGGCTAAACTGAGTATGTACAGACTGTTCTCTGAGGTGGAGACATTATTTTCATAGATTCACAGCTCCAGCTAAAATTTCCCAGAGGACAAGTGAGCCATAATGGAAAAGTTTAGATGCTTACAGTGGGATTTCTGTGGCTTATGTTAATGTAATTTCCACCTCTGCCAGCTCACCTGTTTTATGGTAATCTAAAGAATTAGATGCTGTAATATCTGGGATTTAATATCTTAGAATAAATATATAAATGTATTTTTAAATGTACGCATAAGTTTAAAAAAGAGTTTAGCATTCTGGAGGACAGAGGAAAGTGTTGAAGAACAGTATCGCTGCCACATATTCTTTATTTTTGATGTTTAAAAGCCCATCTCTGCAAAACTGAAAAGGTTTTCTTTCTTTCTCTTTCCTATCCATCTGTTCTATCTATCGACATAGATAATAACTCAGTCAATAGATTCTTTGCAGTAAGAATATTATATTAGTCCTTAACTGTTATCTTAATCACGCTGAAAGCTTTGAAAAGTCTATTTAGAGCAAGTCTTACCACATATATTAGATAAAACAATTTATCAGATACTGGAACATGGTGCATCCCTTCATCTTCCTTTCCAAGCTAGATGCCTCAATCATTAGGCTACACCATCGTGCTAATATTATTTCCTTGATAACTTAAAGAAACTTCAATTATTCTGTACAAAGTCAAAAGATTTCATTAAAGGAAATAAAAATGTATCTACCTCCTTACACATGGGAATACTTTATGATGGTAGAAACCTGAAGGTCGTAGGAGTTAGGGCACTGAAGCTCCTAGGCAGTCAAAAATCAATAAATCCACATCCTGAGTGAAATTTCATTCCCATAACTCTTGACACTAATGACAGAGGCATAACAAATCTCAGTTTAAGATTCTGAGAGGGCTTAGGCACATGACAGATGCAAAATATCAGTTTTATCAAGAATAAGATTTTGGAAGTACTCCAAAGTGCACCTTGGACTCCTGGAGAACCTCTGCATACAGGCTACATTACCTGCAGATCATCAGTTTAGGAAACACAGGAGAGGAATGTCATAGGGAGGAGTGGATAACTCAGTTTTAGCTTTATGAGTCGAATGCTGTAGTCAGACTTGACACTTTAATTTCCTTTATGGATTCAACCCTAAATAACTCCCTTTTATGATTAAGCTGTTCTGCTCACAGGAATCGTGTTGCAAAGCAGTGATTTTGACAAAGCATGCATGTAGTAATCTACTGACTGGACTATCTCTCCTTGTCAAAGATACTGAATACATTAAAAAAAAAAATATGTTCACTTAGAATGAAATAGCCAATTTAGCTTCCTGCCAGAAAGGCCATAACATATGACACAAAATTTATGCTGAGTGAAGCAACTTATAGCTAGTTTGTTACTGTTTTAGTTTTAATTTAGAATTTATAATTAATTTAATTTAGTATTTACACTGAATTTCAGATTTAAAAAAAAAAAAAAAGAAAGAAAACAGTACATGAATGAATTGCTGCCCAAGCCAATCCCTTATCTGTGATTCTCCTACCCTCCAGTCCTGTGTTTGGACATCTTTATTAGACTGGTGTTTTGTCACACACTCTTTTTTTTGTGGCTGCAATTTTCTCCAATGATATTCCAGTATCAGTGATCTTGAGTCAGTGGAGATTGGATCAGCAACTCCATGTTCAGAATAACAGAATTATTAATGGTAAGAACAGACTTTTATACCACAGAAGCCAAACTAGAATCAGAATGTAAATTGTCATTGGAAGTACCATACTTGGCAGCTTGCTTAAGAAAAATACATTAATCTGCTTACACATAAAAATATCATTGCCAATTGTCACTGCTAAAAAGCATTACTCTAGAAATGGGAATTTAAACCGAAGTGACTGAAGTCTAATTCAAAAACATGAGAGAAAGAAGGAGAGAAGATAGATATAATTTAATCACACTGTAAAGTCAATACCCATTTGCAGGAAAAATTGTTTTTTACTGTAATTTCCACAGGCCTCTTACTGACTTTTGAATTTTAAATGGAGATTTGCATAAGTTTTCATATGCTTAAAATTTGTAAAATAAATGCTATAAAACAGCATAGAAGCTAAATGTAAGAATATACATATGGAGAAAAAATACAAGGATTTATGTTGCCATTCTTAATATCATGCAGGGTAGCTAAGATCTTTGAGTAAACACACACAAACTTTACCACAAGAAAATGCAATAAAACAGGCAGGTAAGGGGTTTTTTAACTTGCTACTTTCCAAATCTGTGATCTATGAAATGGATTAAAGAGTTTGGCCATGTTTACAGGTGATTTAAACTGATAACGTTTTCAGAAAAGGAAGAAATCTGTACTGATTTCCACCATCTGACGATCTGCCTCAAAGAGATACCAGGTTTCCTTCTTCACATTGTTATCATAGGTCGCATAAAGGGAGAGAAGCTGACTTTCCCTCAGAAATCAGATTATACAAGGAAACTGATTAGAATTGACATGATTTAATTTGGACTGGAAGATTAATCCAGACTTTAACTGCCAGAGGCTTTTAGATAAATAGCACAATAGCACTGAGCCCACTTATAGTGAATGGATTTTTTTTTTTTTGAAAGGAAGGTTTATTAATTAGAACAACTGAAAGTGTAAGAAATCTGCAAAGACTTAGAATTCATGTGACAAAGTATATGAAATGCTGCTGTCTTCAGAGATTACTGTACTGACGTTCTAAATGGGATATGTGTTTTTGTGATCTGGTTAGTGACTGTACCTCTCGTTCGTCTGGTGAAGAAAATTAAAAGACAATAATTTTGTAATTATTTCAAATGCCAGTCCTGACCTGAGGCTGAGTAAAACATTAATCCAAGATAGGGAAATTGTGGTGATGACTTAACATTTGAGAGCACTGTATGACATATGTAGCATTTTGCCAACAGTCATATGTGCTCCTTCCAGATGCATTTCTTTCTGATACACCTTTTGCAAAATGTTTTTGTTTTCAACATGTCATTGCCCAAGTCTCTTGTTAGAGCTGGTTGTTCCCTAGATCTCCTGACAGGTTCGTCCGAAAACTAGTTAAGTGATCTCTAGTCAGACTGAAAAAGGAAAATTATTGTTATTTGTAGAAATTTGTAGTTTAGTATCCTGAGTTTGGATATTTGGGCAGACTGTAGGATTTATCTCCAAGAAAACTGACAAAGTAAAACTACACTGGGGAAGGATATCTCCAGGAAGGTCTCAAAGATGGTAAGAGGGAAAGAACAGAGATAACAGATGAGACAGCTTGTGACACCAAAGAGTAAACTTGAACACACTGTTAATTGGTAATGCCACAGTAAGGCTTTAAGTTTGTGATGAATGTCAAAATCCACTGTCTTAAATTTTGAACAAACACAATTCCACTCATATATTCTAAAAAGATACAGTACAACCAAGGATAATGTAGGGGTTTTATTCCTCTCAATAATACAAATTAATTGCAATTTGTATTGTCACTCAACGAATCTGCGGCAGAACACAATGAATCTGTAGCAGAACACAGCTTTCTAAAGCTCAGTTAAAAGCTCATCCATAAAACACTGAATGACTTTGGGATTTCCAAATAAGATTACATTAAAACATTTTTCAGAAGCATAGAGTTATTGACAAAGTCTTTAAAACTGAGGACACTTACACGCAGCTTCATTTTTCCCAAACCCAGCTTCATTTTTCCCAAATGTCAAAAGTGTAACCTGAGGTAATACTCACAGCTCACTGTGGAAAATCACAGGAAACAGGTGACCCCCAGGACATGCACCTATGCTAGATGTGTGTGATAGGTAGATAGACGTGGGTGTATTGAAAATTTCCACTAAAACTCTTAGACTTCTTTCTAGATATTTTAAATTCCTGCTTAATATCTGAAACTGAATAGGGACACTGAAACTGAATCACAAACTGAAATTGCGCCATTTAGGCAGACTAACTGTGTATATATACACATCATGCACTGACACCATGGTTCAAAAATATTAATTTGTGTGATGGTGTAAGTAGATGGAAGTTCCATTGACTTCACAGTTTTGCATAATCCACCAGTCAGGATTAATCAGATATATTCTCCCAGACTTTCACCATCCAGTGACGAAAGTCTGCAAAAGTTTTCGGTTACAAACCTCAGTCTTAAGAAATTTAAATTTTAAATTTTGCAAGATATTTGATTGATTCACTACATGCCAGCCAAGAAAGCCAGACGTTTGTAAAGCTTCTGGAATAAAAACTCTTGGAAGCCATGTCTAGGCAGTTGAAGCATCCATTCCAAAAGAAATAATTTTGTTAGTCTCATGCCCTACTATCCAGTCTTTATATTAAATTTACATGAGCAAATGCTGTCCAGCACTTAAGACATCTGGCTCATTTTAGGAATTTGGGAAGATCCTATCCCGTTTGTTTATGCTGTCTCACACTCTTTATGCAGTGGCCCTGAGGAAAGCACTTACTTCAATAATACATGTTTTATGACTGAAAATACACCTTACTGTCTTATCCTTGGTCAATATTTAATTTCTCTTACCACTTCTAATGCTTTAAACTGGAGGGGAAGATTTAGGTCCCTTTAAAATTACCAAGTGGCATAACGCTAGCATTTCCTAAAATGCTGGTTTATTTCATCTCAGTATTTATTTACAGCATTAAAGTAGCGATCATTATATCAATTCATTGTTCTAGTGAAGACTGAAAACTCATTAGCTACGGCAAAGGCAGAAATACATAGGCTATACAGTTTTTATTAATATCAAAGAAACTTTAGTATCTGTAGAATTTCAATAAAATTTGTGAGCATTGTGAACAGAGAAATCTCCTGTGTGGAAACAAACAAACAAACAAACAAACAAAAAACTCTCGGGCATTAATGGCAAAACTAAGAATGTTTCTTCACTGACAGTCTGATAACTCTTGTATTTGTTTCAAAAATGGCTGAGATAAAACTGAGTCCTGGGTATGTCTACAAGTATTTTGGATGAAAAGTCACTCAGAAGGGTGAGAAAGTAATAGCAGTACAAGTGGGAACATATTTGTGAATAAAATTTGGACTTTGGGGATATATAGTTTCTCAACAACAAAAAAAAATAATCTGAAAACTCAGCTCCTTGCCCAATGAATGAATCCATTCCAGAGAGACCAAATTGTTTTGTAATAAACTATGTGAAGCTGAAAAACGCTTTACCGGCATTATGATGGCATGTTATGGATTCTTCAAAACTGTCATAGAAGAATTAATCTTCTTGTATATTAATCTAATACCTGTCAAGACAGACACTAATTTTGTAGAACAGCACAGCTGTATCTAAATACACATTTAATATATATGTATATATACACATATGTACACATATATGTGTGTGTGATTGTGTGTATATTATATATATAGATGTATAATATAGGTGATTTTTATTATTTATTGATAGTAAGATCTTAGATAAGAAACATATAACAGCATTTACTACCCACAATCTCATTTTCAGTAGATAATACCAAATTACCCAAGTAAATTTCATTTAGGTACTTTTTCATTAGAATTTGCACATTAAGAAAGCATCTGTGTTTATATTTTCTTTTTTGAAGAAGTAAGTTTTTTACAGAAAATATATACTATGCTTTCTTTTTCCCATTGACAACACAGATTTGGAATTAATATTTACATTTTAAAGTACAAATGTCTTTAAGGCCAACAAAATTAGATTTTTGGAAATGACTTTTAGAATGCTATTGAGTTATGACAAGGTCTTTCTGAAAGTTCTGGCAGTCAGACTCACAAATTTTCTTTTAAAGATGATTTATGTTTAGAGTCTAATGTGTAAATTAAGGAAAAAAGGTGACTTTTCATGGGCTAGTGACAGTGAAAGTAATCATAGTTCTTTATTGTTTGCCAAGATAAATACATAGATAAGAAAACTACTAAACTGAACATTGTCACTATTAACTGTGTTTTGACATTTTCAAGCAATAGAAAATAAATGAAAATAGAAATCTGTGGTGTTCTTCACCATAATGATAAGTCAAGAAATAATAATAAAAGTTTTTCAGATCTCTTTTCTGGTGTGTTTATAATAATACTCAGCTACTACCTAGTGGCTTTTCATCAGTAAACTTCGAATAATTTTTCAAAGTAGGTAAACTTTTAAAAAGGTTTGGAAAAAATCCAGCTAAAATATGTTTTCATCTGGTTTCACGTAAGAAGGAGAAAAAAAGCAATTTGATTTCCACTGTGTTTCCCAGAGATCAGGTAGGTTTCTCATAGGAAGTGAAAACCACACCTGAGTTTTATATGTTTCAGTGTTTTGTGTTGGCACAGCCATTTCAGCTGCTGGAAAAACTGTTTGAGAAGGTATTTGTAATTAAAATTGCCATTCTTTCAACAAGATTACATGGAAATAATCTGCTTTTGAATCACAGAATCACAGAATCACCTAGGTTGGAAGAGACCTCCAAGATCACCTAGTCCAACCTCTGACCTAACACTAACAAGTCCTCCACTAAACCATATCAGTAATCACATATCACTACATCTAAACATCTTCTAAATACCTCCAGGGATGGTGACTCAACCAGTTCCCTGGGCAGCCTGTTCCAAGGACTAGCAACCCCTTCAGTAAAGAAGTTTTTCCTAATATCCAACCTAAACCTCTCCTGAGGCAACTTTAACCAATTCCCCCTCATCCTATCACCAGGCATTTTTGAAGTAATCAATATAATCAATTATAAGCAATATAAGCAATACAAATCAATACAATTAATTATATAGTTGCAGTTTACATTTAGAAGTATTCTCTGACTGCTGTTAACAGTGTTTAATGTAGGCAAAGATAAAGGGGCATGCCCAGATCACAAAACTGCTTAGAGAGGATAAAGAAATGTCACTATCAGGTCTCACGAAAAAGAGGGGAATGAAATAAATTTTAAAATTACCTCAGTCCTTAGATGTTCATGTATCTTCCAGTGCATGGACAGACCTAGAGGAAGGGTTACCCTGCAATTTGTGAAATACTGTTTCCTTATTTAACGCTGGAATATTATAATATTACATGTCAGAAAGCCAAAAGGTGAAAAGACAAAAAGACAAAAACAAGCCATTCAATAAGCTCCTGGCAGAAGCTTTTCACTGGACAGTCTGATAGCTGAAGAGGATTATTATCAAGCAATGAGACAAAAAAAAAAAAAAAAAAAGTCTTTAAGAGAAGGATTTTCAATGCATAAAAGATTTGTGTGTGTGTGATATGGATGCAGTATGCAGAGTTTGATGATTCCCAGAAACGACCTCTTAACCTAAGATATATGAGAGTGTCCCTTATACTTGTCCTAACGGAGTAAAGGACTTTATTTCCGCAGAGCTCTTACATTGCAGAGAGGAGAGGTATTAATGTTGGTGGTTTCAGTGCTGACTCTGCACTTCAAATAGGAACTGAACTGAAATCTCCATATTCATTTTACAAAGGTCAGCGAACAGATAGCATTGCAATACATGCCTTTTGAGCCTGAGGGACCTGATTCAATGTTGTATCATTTTAAGTTTATGTCAGTTTCTAACTTCTCTGAACTCAAGCCAACACTGAAATCAGTGGAGTTAGAAATGGCATAAAGCCTGAAGAAAGTAGGGGGTGAGTCATGCCTTTTTATTCTCAAATATAAGAGCTGAGTGTTTTCTGTGGTTTCAGCATGAAGCCAGAATAAATGGGGAGATCTGGAGTGGGTTGTGATGATTGTCTGAACCTGTAGCTCAGTAAGCTTGAATCCATACAAACCAAAACCAAAATATGGTATATGCACACATCCCATTTAACAAAACCTGCTGACTTTCACACAGCTTCAGTCACAAAGTCACATTAATTTGACATTTTTTCCTTGACAAATTGTTTGCAAAAGTCTCTTAGTCAGACAGAGAGCATTTGCAGGGAAGAACATCCTCACGGAAAGAATGTGATCAGAACAGATTTGCTGGCATTAAAAACAAGTAAAAAGAAAACAAATGCAAACAAAATACCCTCAAAACAAACAAAAATATTCTCTTCACCTATCTGAGATTTTATAAATTGATCAGGCAGCTGCCCACCTTCAAGCCTGGACTCCTTCTGTAGACTGTTATCATTCTGAATTAGCTGTAAAATCTCCAGACTCTATGCATTGAATTCATACATTCAGTGATGTGCTGTCAAGCGTGCCATGTCTTTGCAATACAGCCCACAGGTATTGTTCCCTTATCAGTCATACAGGTAGTGATTTAAGGGCTGAACACCATTAAGTACTGAGTCAATATTCCCCCTATGAGTATAGCAATAATACTGTATTACTCGGAGAGTGATGGAAGTACGAGCCTTTCTTTTAATGCGTCTGACATATTGCTAGGTCCTGGCCTTAAAGAGGTGCAGTAAAAGGGTGGAAGTGTTGGCATGATATACCATACACTCAACCAATTTGTGAACACTAAGTGTGTTTTAAACTTTGTGAACTACTCCTAACCATTGTAGTAAATCTGGATCAATAAAAGTAGAAACCCTCAATGTCTTTGGGGGAAAACAAACAAACAAACAAACAAACTCCTTTTTTATTTTTTACATTTCTAGGTGGAAACTTCTCTCTTCACACACCCAATGCACAGAGTGATTTTCAATTAGAAAAACAACTTACATGAAATTAATCTTCACCTTCCAGTTTACCTTTAATTAGTAAGTTAGACTTCATCTATTATCTGCTGGGACTGGGAAATATTTTATAGGTGTATTTTTACCATAGGCCTGTTTCACATCAATACTGCTGTCACTGTTGGTTAAAGGCAGAAACTAAGGAACAAATCTTCCCTGAAGCCATTGAAAAAGAGTGGGGCAGAGATGGTTTGAGAATCCAAAACTGCCAAAACACAACCCTAGTTTTTTCGTCTTTGAAAACCAGTGCAATGCAATCCAAATAGTTTAGACCAGCAATACCACCAAGAGAATAATTTGAAAGATGTGAAGGCTGTTGGTACGTCTGAATATTATCTCAGATACAGAACTTGCTCATACAAGAAATTTTTACTCATGGAGGTATCTTCCTTTGGAAGATAATAATATTAAAGAAGTAGTGTTCTGGGGTGCATAAGTATATTGAGCTGGCAAATGTAGAAATGCATGAACAACAGTTATTTTAAAGTATTTTGCTTTTATAGTGGTGGTTTAATCAATAGCTAAAAGTCTTATAAATATAACTCTTATAAATATTTATTTATTTATTGATGGTACTAATTCTCTGATATAATTTACCCAAACTAGTGATCACACTGTATACTATATATCATGGATTTAAATACCCTGATAAGTAACAAAATTGAACTCCTACATTCCCTAAAGTTATTCAAGAAAAAGAAGCCATAAGGTGAATACTGCAATACAGAGCACATAAGATTTGCTAATGTGAAAGAGTAGAATGACCAAGATGCAAAACTATCTTGGAAAAAGAAATCTATTCTCACATGCGCAAAAATGAAGACATAATGCTAAAGCAAAATGGTTATTAAATGAACTCTTGATATAGGGACTATATCTTTCAAACTGAATAGGAAGAAATAAAAGATGTACCTCTACACTAAGAAAAAGAGAATTGGCAAAAAGCCATGAGGGCAGGAGGATGCCAGAAGCCTTGTAGTTGTATGGATTGTGTGTTTGTTTTGTAGGAAGCCGTGAAAAGTTAAGGACAGATCTTTTTTAGTGTTTCCCTTCTCAGCAGGCAATGAGGCAGAGGGGCTCTTCAAGGAGATAGAGGAGATAGAGATCATCCTGAACTATGAAGGACTTTGGCTGGCAGCAGAGGATAAATACAACACACAGGGAAGGAAAGTATTTGAGAATAAATTATACTGCTTTTCTGTTTTTTTTTTTTGTCTTTTTTGTTGTTGTTTTGTTTTTGTTTTTGTTTTTTGTTTGTTTGTTTGTTTCTCAGATGGTTTCCTATTTTGTCACAGATCACCCAGAAACACACAGCCATGTGGCTGGAAGGGCTAAAAATTATGCAAGTTTCCTGTTAATTTAAACATACTACTCTTGTCCTTCCTTTCAAGGAGACAGAAAAGAGATTTTTTTTTTTTCTCTTTGCTGAATTAACCTCAGGGGTCTCTAGGATGGCGGTGGTCTATAAGCAACACTGGTCGATGAATAAGTACTGCAAAAATCTTAAATGTGGCTCCAGACAGACCAAAGACCAGGCTAATTCTCTTTATTTTCTGCATATTTGAAGAATACTCTTAATGACATTTCCAGCATATAGATGTCAAAATTGCCACTGTAAAATAAGCCTCTTAGTCAACGTGGAAAGAAAGAAAACATGTTGTGTGATTCTTAGCTGTCTGTTCACTTGGGTTTTAAATTGCTATAATCCTCACTTTATTTCTCCATCTGAGTTTACTTTAATTTTTCTTTCTCCTCATCATATGCCAAATCTCTTCTGCCCTGCTGCTTCTAGTTCCCAAAGTGCTGTGAGCATTCAAAGTGTCTGCAACACTTTCTATGTGAATACAGAACAAAAAAAATGCCAATTTGTACATTCATTCTAATGTTTAGCTTTTCCAATATTTTTTTTTCAGATAAAGAGTTGTTTACTTACAGTATCTGTAAAAGCAAGTAGAGCTGAAAATGTTCGCTGAATGAATTTTCCAGTTTTGTTCCAGTTCTTATGTTGTATTTATATATATATTATTATTTATTTATTTTCCTTTTCAACTCCTCATTTACCTTTTCAACTCCTCATCTACAGCGCTGTGCAGAATTTTTTGTGAAACAACAAATTCCTCCATGTAACTGAAGTCAAATGAACTCTGTCATGCACAATGTTACATATAGGGATGATTTAGAAATAGAATTTCCTGCCTTAGCCTGAAACTTGCGGGTATATAATAAAACCTGCCATCTTCCTCTCATTACCTGGTTAATGAAATTGAATGAGTAAACTACAGAAACAGGCCAGAGAGAAAAAACAATCATTGTGCTTGGTGGTCATGACCTTGCAAAAACACTGCATGTCCTCATCTCTGGGAGAAATGAAAGTTCAGCAAGAGGAAATTGTCACAAATGCAGGGTCAGGATGGAGAAACAAGTTTTATCACTTGAATTCCAGGGTTTAGGATGACATGGTTATGACACGTCACACTAGAACATGTATCAGTCATTCCTCCAATGCAAAGAAAAAACTGCAGGCTCCCTAGGGCAAAAGACATGAGCCATGTATGTATCACAGCATAGAAATGACATTTCACCCCAACCTTAGGAATGATTTAACCAAGAAGCTTTTCTAAACACCACAATACGAATTTAGCAGCAAACCACTAGGATACCTGGCAGCCCAATACATACTGAAATTCAACCACAAGATTTTGAATGACTGCTAAGTTTTTCTCCAACAGAAAAACATAAACGAATCATGTACGTATATATATATATATATTTCGCTATGCAAGTAATTCCCGTGCAGATGAAACTTTTTCTTTACCAAAACACAAGATATCACCAACAAATCTTTATGATTGTACTATACAATAACAGCTCTCTGTGGCTGTGAAAATGAGAAAACTATACTTTAGATTCCAGTTCCTTTAGTGTAGTATTGATAGCTCTCTTTCATTTATCTGAAGTCTTAGTGAATCAGTCTTATTTAATCTTATTAAACTAAATCCAGATAGTGAGATTATGTTTACTGCATCTCTATTTAGACAGGTACTCCTTTTTCAAGGGAGGCATTACTATATTCACCACAAAAGAGAAAGCACTTGTCAACAAAGATTACAGGACTGTATCAGAAATATTATTTTATGCATTCTTAGTTAGTGGGTAGTGCAGTAACTCATCTGTGCTGACAGGTATTTTCTGCTCCCTGTAGCAACTGCATTAACACATTCACTCATGCTGTAATAGGAAAAACTACTAAACACAGAACTAAGATTATAGAATCAAATGAATACAGGCCTCTGGTTTCAGTTCCAGTCATATTTTTAACTTCAAAGTCAAGCTGTGTTTTCATCTAGATTTTCTTCTGAGTTCCTCTCTGCCTACATCACCAAGAACATAGAAAATGCAAGAGTTTCTTGATGAGAAGATTATAAAGAAGAACAAAGGCAATTTCAAGAAAGCAACACCTATTCTGTGCTAAAGCTGCATAAGACCTCAGTACCGACCCATGATTCCAATAGTACAAAGAATATTGACTATGCAGATTAATATCCATCATATTAAATTCTATCTGTCATAATATTAAATTCTATCAGGATTTAACTGCAAGTAGTGAGGAACTGTGACTTTAGGAAAGAGAAAGAACTGTACTAAACAGATGAATTTATTCCTCGATTAAATAGAGCCATTCATGGTTGTGTAAAGATCAATATATAAGTCTCAAATAGTTTAATACAGAGCTGTACTTCTCTTCCCCCATTTCTCCAGTTCTTAGAGATGGAGCAAAGGGGTTTCAAAAGGTGATATTTATGTTTTCCACAACTCTGACAAGCACCAAATTTGGTGGTATTCCTGTGATCTCATTAGTTGTAAGATGGGAGATATATATTTTTTGGAGGAAAACGAATTTTATTTTATCCCAGAAAAGAAATATGGACAGACTTTAATTGAGAGAACTAGACAACTAAATAGACAGCCTCTCCTAGAATTTTTTTCCTTGTTTATATTTTTTCCTTTCAGCCAAGAACAGATTTTGTTTGGTTGGTTTTTTGTTACCTCCTGCATAGCTGTGAATCACTGAAGATTTTTGTTTAGATTATTTCATTTCATTTTTATTATTATTACTTTTTTTAATCACAAGGCTTCTATAGAGTGAGATGTTTCCTCAAAAATTATATATGAAAGTGAGACTGAAGTGAGATTTTTTTTTCCTATGGGATATGTTTAACACATTGCATAGCACATGGAAAAAAAAAGTAAACTATCGGATGAGAATATTAAAGTCCAGGTGTGCCAAGTGGCAGAAAAGTACTGCACATACACTCCAGTAATAGTGAGGAGAGCAAAAAGGCAATTTTTTTCACTCTTGTTTTACCTTAATTGTTAATACACCAAGAATAAAATAAAGTAAAATAAAATATAAAAAAATAAAATAATAAAATAAAATAAAATAAAATAATAAAATAAATTAAAATAAATAAAATAAAATAAAATAAAATAAAATAAAATAATAAAAGACATGAAAATAGGTAAAATAATATTTACTATATAACTGCAGAACACAGTCTACTTGTTTTTACAGCTCTGTTAAGAGATGTGGATTTATAATATTACCAATATGCCTTAAATTTCCTAGGTAAACTATCCAAATTTTTTTTATCGACAAGAATAGATACTCCTGACAGATTTCTAAGATCTGTCTCTCTGTAACTGACACTGAAGTTCAGCACAGATTTTACTGTTTTGTTTAGCAATGTCCTCTTCTGACTTTGAATGGTGACAGGAAACAATGAGGAAGACAAAGAAAATTAACCAGACTTTCTGCAATCAAAAACTAAAGAAAAGACAAAGCTAAAGACTGTAAGGTGAATAAAAAGTTCTATTTACCTCATTAATGTTCTTTTTATGTAGAAAACATCAAAAATATATATAGGTTTATTTCTAAGTTGAAACATACTCAAAATTTTCAAATTTTCAAAAATAGTTTGGTAAAGTGAAATCAGTTCAGTGTTATTGTTTGGATTGTGTAATTGTTTGTTTGTTGTGGAAAGGAAAAAGTAGCTGGCTGTCTGATGCATAAAGATTCTATAACTAACTTATGCAGTGTCCTCTAGAGTTAGAGATTGTCCCCGAAAAAATGGAAATAGCCTAGAAATCGGACTGCCATATCATTTCCCCGTACTATAGATCAGAAACCAATGACAGATTAAAATATTTGCATACCTGGAATGACCTTTGAAAATTCAGTCCTTACAATTTAAGCAGTTGAGTAGAGAAAACTTGCTATTTTGGAAAACATGAGTTTAAATCAATATTTCAATAAAACTTTACCTTTATATAAAATCATCATTTTCTGATGTATATACACAGCATAATGTCCCGGATAAGCTTTGTGGCCCTGACTGAAGTTGTTCAAGACCTTACTTTCAAGGTCCAAAATAAGATGCAGAAAAAAAAAAAAAAAAGTGAATTAGCTGAAGTCTGAAGAAAGGTATGTAATAGTCTACTAGATGAACAGATATTTGTATTTAGGTAATAAATGTGTCCTTTGGAACATTTAGATGATGTCTTGCTTGGCAGAGTTCTCATGATAACACATACAAAAAGTCTGCCATAAAAATGGACTTGGCATTTGTGGGTATTTCTACGTTTATACACAGTACCTAATGTCAAACTCATGCACAATACTTTGTTCAGTTTAAGTCTTAGTAAATATGTCATTTGCCCTATTTGAAACTGAAGATCTGTAGAAAATCTCTGTGCAGAACCCAAATTTCCAGTGTGTTGTTTCATCTCCAAGGTTTTATTTCTTTCCCTTCTCAACTGCTCTCTGATGTCTGCTGAGTAAAAGGCCTCAATCAAAAACAGAATACAGGAAATAATCTAAGCATCTAAATAACTTGTTAATACAAATGATCTGGTCCATTCTAAGACATGAGGTCAAGATTCCAATTTGTTGTGCTTTGCCATTTTATTGATGTGGCAGGGTGCACCCCAATAGTAATTTTGTCATGGTCTGCTTTCCATTTCTCCAGAGAACAATCATTCTTGGGCAGTCAGATGCATCAACTATTTTAGTGCATGTTGCATATTTCTTAGAGCACTACTCAGGTCATTAATCGTGCACAGAGTTATATTTCTCTGTCAATACAGCAATTCTGCAAGGACAAAAATGTGTTATCAATTGTTGTTGAAGAAATGACAACAAAAAAAGTAGGTCAGTGTGAGGTTACTTTAAAGAAATACTTTAAAATTAAAATGATCCTGACTAGTTAAATCACTACTTGTATATAATATGATTTAACTTTAAGATATTTTCCATATCCTGTTACATACCAGGTCTCAAGGATTGACTTTTTTTTTTCTTTCCTCCAAAGTGCATCTTTCTCAAAAGTATTTCTCAAATTGTAATACCACTTCAGGCAGAAAAAGGATGATTTTAAACATTATCCCATGACAAGATCATTGGTTATGGCAATAAAGTCTTCAAGGTCTTGCAGATTTTGGAAAACATTTTAGAAAAACAACTCTTCTGACAAGCAGACTCACAACACCTAAAATTTTCAGAAGTCTTTCAGATTGCCAAAACAATGCAAAGACTAAAATAATATGAAATATATCAGGCATTTCAACTTTCCATTCACTTAGTGCAAGAGTCAAAAAAGTTTTGAAAAATCAAATCAACGTCAATAACATTAAAATTTGACTTATAGAATTATGGATGATCAGTATTAAGAGCAAAAGAAGATTTCTGAGAGAAGAGACCTCTTTGATCTAGCAGACAAAGCTGTAATGAGGTGTTATGGCTGGAAGCTGAAGGCAGACATGTTCAGAACAGAAATAAGGGAAATATTTTTAATTAACCATTGGGACATTAGACTTACTAGCACAGTGGATTTTTCATCACTTGACATTTTGGAATTGGTCATTTTCTAAAAGAAACACATTAACACACTTACAGGTTGCTATGAGCCTGACACAAGAATCATCCTGGTGGGGAGGAAAAAAATGGTCAGACGTGGAGTGTCTGTTGAAGTGATCTTGTCTGGGGTAAAGTTAATTTTCTTTGTAGAGGCACACAAAGTTCTGTGCTTTGGATTTTTGATGAAAATAGTGCCGACAACATACTGATGTTTTTAGCTGCTGCAGAGCGGTGCTACACAGAGCCAAGCGCTTTTCATCTTCTCGTGCTGCCCTACCAGTGAGCGGGCTGGGGGTGCACAAGGATCTGAGAGAGGATATAGCCAGGAGCTGACCCCAGCTGGCCAAAGGGGTAGCCCATATCTTGTGGTATCATACTCAAGGCGGGATAAAGGTGGGATAAATGAGAAGGAAGGAGGGGATGTTGGGAGTGATGGTGTTTGTCTTCCCCAAAAAAACTTTACACATGATGAGCCCTGCTTTTCTGGAAGTAGCTGAACATCTGCTTGCCAATGGGAATTAATTCCTTGTTTTTCTTTGCCTGCACGCGTGGCTTTTTATTTACCTAGTGAGCTGTCTTTGTGTCAACCCATGATTTCTCGCACTTTTACCTTTCTGATTCTCTCCCCCATCCCACTGAAGGAGAGTAAGTGAGCAGCTGAGGAGTGCTGAGCTGTCTGCTGGGGTTAAACCACAACAGTCTTTTAGAGATATGTTCATAGATTATCATCACTTACTAAATGCTTTTATCTTTCCTCGTATATTCTGCTTATTATAGCGATGAGAATAACCGCACATTTTGCATTGCACTTGTTCTCTGTTGTTAATAGAGCAACAGAGGCAGGATTAATTCTATTTGAGATGTTTCATCATCAACAGTTAAATGAAGGAGTTGTGGTAATAGATACACTTGCCTGTAGGAACAACGTGCAGTGACAACAGAAATAGCAACTTACATTTTATACTGATGATGATGATGCACAAACCTGAGACGAGTTAATTTTTGCCTGTAGGAGAGGCTAACTAGCTTATAGGACAGGTTTCAGAGGTAGGGACATTAGTGAATATCGTAAATGTATGGATATCATTCCAGCAGAAGCACTTTGAAAACTTGGATTCTCTAGTCAAAGAACAGTTAACTGGTGAAATTCTCTTCCTCAGAAGGCCTCTTCTCATCTTCCAGTGGCACATTTGAATAATCTCAACATGCAGCATTTTCATTTGCAAGTCTGTGAAGTTATGCACAAAAGAAGATTAATATGAAACAAATAAAATATTTATTTTGATGTTTATTCTTTCTTACATTCTCTCTGCTTTTGCACTGAGATACTAGCCAATGCTAAAGAAACCCCACAGAGTTTCAAACAGATAAAGGACCACTTAACCCTACCTGTTGTAGGCTTCCCTGTCTACAAGTCCATATACATTAAAATAACATTAAAAATGGCTAAATTCATTCTGCATACCACAACAGACAAACAATACATTATGCTTTATTTAGTTACATGTCTGATAAGAGCTTCTTGCGTCACAGAGAAATCCAAGTTTTCAGTGTTCCCCAGATAAGACAAAAACAGATTAGGTCCAAATGTATAACTGCTTTATTTGGGAAGGGATTTTGTTGTTGTAGTTTGGTTTGTTTCTTAGCTGCCACTGTAAAATGTTATTGAACCAGAAGACCTCATCAGAGAACTACAAGCTTAAACTGTTTTCTCTTTAAATATTTCATTTAATGTTTCTTGGAATGGGATAAAACTTAGTCTGCCAGTCCCAGTTGAGCAGGATTAGACTGATGCCTCTATTCTTTCTGATAAGATGTGACCTTAATTCACATATTCAATTTATTTTAATAAAAAATAATTTTTAAAAGTATTATTTACTACTCTGAATCAGTATAGATTTATATTTATATATATTTATAAAAGAAGCCTTTACATATATACCACTGATATTTATCCTTGGATTTCTGCCAGAGAATGAGCAGAATATGACTTGAACAATGAGTTCAGATTATGCAGTACTTATTGCTTTTCTATTTTATCTCTTTCATACAAAAGACAGAAGCTTTCATCTGTTATAATGTACAATACTGTTTACTTGACATGATAGGATTACTGCCTTACTAGATTTTTTCCTTACCCATCTTGTCATTTCTGCTTTTGAAACTTCCTTTATGCATCTACACCTCTTTTTTTGCGTTAATAGAACACAAATATTTTACTATTTTCTTGACGTCCCATGCTCTACTAACATTTTAAGAATGTCACACTCCATTTAAGTGTCAGGATGAAGACATCTAGTGTAATCTCTTCTTCCTGTAAGTGCTTCTGACTTCTTTTTTGTCTGCATAATTCTGTCTTGCAATAAGCCTTTTGCAAACTAATGTTCTTAAGAACACTATAGATGAAAACAGCTCACCTATGGCATTATAAAGAAATGAAACTGGCAGTTGGTGAATAGCTGGTGAAGCAAGATATTAGAAAGAAAAAGAAGTAATCCAACTACAGTGAAGCAGCCTAAAAGCTCATAGTTGAAATGTAGGATAATAAATTAAAAATGAACAGTATGTATTTCTTCTAAGCAAGCTAAATTCTGGGTAGAGCTATTAAACTGACAGTTCTGAAGAAGTTGTCTCTGAAAAGGGTGCTAAACTAGAGAAGTGCAAGTTCTTCTCCATCATGGGGCATTATATCTGGTCTAGAAAGAGCAAAGTATGCAGGTAGATCTATTTGCATTCAGTCTTTCTGTTGATGATTTTGATCTCTCAGACATTGATCTGGAATGATCAAGTCATTTCACCAAATGTCACCTTCAGGTTGTAATTGGTGATGGTTATTTGCGTCCTACTGTATAGATTTTTATCTCTTGGGGAATGCTAAACTTTTGTACAGAGAAATAAGAAAAAGGTGATGGTAACTACTATTAAATAACACCATATTACTTATTTAGGAAGAGACCTGGAGAATAGCTTCTCAGTGTGATTAAGATGTGTGGGGATTATGTTAGAAAAAGTCTTGACTTTATTATTTTTTTTCTTACCAGGCTTATGTAAATCATTTCAAATGAATCTACACCTCAGCTTTTAATATTTCACCATAGTAATTTTAAAATGCCTCATTCAAGGAAACAAACATCACCAAAAATATCCCACCACTAAAAAAACTTTCTGTCTATGAAAAACATGGGAGTAGTAAAGTGATGCTACTAATCACATGAAACTAACTGTATTCTTACAGTTTGAAACTCTGGGAAATTATTTCACTAAATGTACAAAAATCTGAGTGTTATTATGTTCAAGGCAAAATTTGCCACTATGAAATCTGAAAGTCTATGAAAATCTATGAAGGTGCAAAAATACTACAAGTGCATTTTATAAAATTCCCTGAAAAATATCATTTAGTCTTGCTGGAATATTTTTGTATTTTCACATCATCCATCATGATAGAAATTCATATAAATACTTTTTTGGGAATAGTATTATTCATATTTTTCATTCCAAAGACAATGGAAGAGGAGAAATCAAAGGATTGGTAGAAATAATCTGAAGATTTGCAAGAAGACACTGAACAAATGAGGTCTACAAGAGTAGAACTAAGAGAAATTCTGTGCATTCTGACTGGTGATAGAAATTATCAATCAATTAATGCCTTAATAAACAAATAATATTTGAAATTCATGAAAAAAGTAGTAAAATATAGTTTTGATAATAGTAATTAGATTTTCACAAGTATCTTGGGAGTGACCGTGACTTTGCATGCCAAACTAAGATGCTCTCAGAGGTGAGGAGAGATAAAACCTTTTGTTTTTCTGGCACACTGGTCTCTTTCAGTGTGATTTAAACCACGTTAGTATTAACACCCTGAGTATACATATTGGAAATATTTCAATCAGCAATGGACAGAAAAATAATTTCTTATATTAGACTTACAAATATATATTCCTTGCCTTAGATCTCCTGGACCACAGCTCTGTACAGTTGATTATTCTATTGCCAAAATCATAAAATAGAGAAGCTGAAGAAACACATAATGCTAAGATCTTGCCCCTAGCTCCAAGGAACTGGATTGTCTTCAACAGTATATTTGCTACTGTTTTTTCTAGAACACTGACCCTGACAGATTCTGATATTCAACCTGTACAGTAGATGTTTTCCTATTTCTCCTGTCCACAGCTTTCTGCTTTTACCCCTTTGACCCTGGCAGCAGATGAACTGACATACAGTATAAACTGAGATTTAAAAAAATATTTTTCTTTAGACTTCCTCTTACCTTCCCTCAGATAACAAACATAGATAATTTACAGTTATTACAAACAGGAAAGTAAGGAAGTGGCTACGTGAAAGAAAAGTAGTTCTACAAGGATAAAATAAGCATATGCAAAAAATTGTGCAACAAAAGACCAGAACCAAAATTCATGTTAACATTACTTATTTTATAAAGCTTAAAATGAATGGCTTCTTTACTGTTATTTGAATTACAAAAAGAACAATAATCTTTTGGTGAGATATGGCATAATGCAGCAGTTTGTAAATATCTGTTAATGGAATTATAAGCTACTGTTCATGTTTATTGGTTCTGGTTTATGCCTTTCTGTTTTGGTAGGAAAGGGAAACAATTTAAAATGCAAATTAATTCTACATTTACATAATCAACAACATGATTTTTAATCCTAGAATTAAATATATCTTGCAAGTTAGGAGCTGCAGGAAATACATTTCTTTTGTAAACAGGTACTGTATTAAGTATTAACTACTTCAAGTCAAAATAACCAGAAGGAAGAAACCTAAAGGTCTACACAGGAAAAGTATGATACCCTTCACCCTTCTATAACTTCTATCACCCTGCTAACCATGCAGGGGCCTATGACAATTGCTCTCCATTCTGCAAGTGGAGGCATTTATTGGATCTAAATAAATAAATAAATAAATAAATAAATAAGAATTTTTCAATAACAGGAGGAGATGGAATTGTGAAGTATGTTTTAAGATGTGTTCTTGCAGCCCAGAGAGCTAGTTGTCTCCTGGGCTGCATCAAAAAAAGTGTGGCCAGCAGGTTGAAAGAGGTGAAGACTGGAGAAGAGAAGACCCCGGGGAGACCTCACAGAGACCTTCCAGTACCTAAAGGGGGCTAGAGAAAAGCTGGGGAGGGACTGTTTGTCAGGGGGGTGTAGTTATAGGTCAATATAGGAGTAATGGTTTTATACTAAAAGAGGGTAGATTTAGATGGGATATTAGGAAGAAATTGTTTGCTCTGGGGGTTGCGAGGCATTGAACAGGTTGCCCAGAGAAGCTGTGGATGCCCCATCCCCAGAAGTTTTCAAGCCAGGCTGGATGGGGCTTTGGGTAGCCTAGGCTGGTGGCAGGTGTCCCTGCCCATGGCAGGGGTGTTGGAATTAGATGATCTTTAAGGTCACTTTCAACCCAAACCATTCTATGATTCTATGAAGATACAAACACGCATATATAACATTCACAAGTTCAGAAGTGTATTTATTCATAGTCCTTTAACCACATTGCTATAAATGCCAAGTCAAGACTATTACTTTACCTTCAGGAAGGACAGAATGAAATGTTCTCCTCCCATCACACATGCTTAACCAAAATATCTCACTGAAATTAGAGTGTTTAAAGCAGATAAAACTTAGACTACCACTAACTTCAAGCATTTTACCTAGCAATTAAGAACTTGCTTAACAAGAACAGAAAATATTAGTTACATTAAGAAAGTTAGACCTCAGCTTTTTGTACCCAAAGAGCATTCAAAAAATTGCAATAATTTATTAACTGGAGAGATGAAATTAATAGATTTTGTGGTGGATCTGTGTATAGAATATAGCCTGGGCTAATTAGAAAGTTTGGGGGCATTGGTATATGATATTATACTTAAGGCAATATTGATTTCACATCACTTTACTCTCAAATGTAATGACAAGTGAAAGGAATGGCTAGAGTCTGATAGTTGAAATTTTTGTGTTTTTGTCTTTTTGATTGACAAGAAATGCCATCAACTTTTCAGAAAAGCTTATGAAGCAAGAGATTTAAAGCAAAATTTTCATCAGCAACCATTATTGTACCAGCTACCATAGTGAACAGCAGCACTGTGGAAGCCACAATGCGATAAATAAATAAATAAATAAATAAATAAATAGCCCTAAAGATAAGAACCTAGCCTTACAATTCCCACAACATATACAGGGTTATCATCTACACATAAATATCTTACAGGGATGGACTGAATGATCTCAGTCTGCTCATATTTCATGGATATACACCATAGGTTGAAAGGGAAATGTATACATTAACAGAAACCACTGAACAAACAAACAAAAAAAGTAAATTTTTCTGGGGCACTAAGACAGACATATGCACATAAGAAAAGAGGTGCACATTCTAAAAATGTTCATTAACCATTTCAAAAGTTTATCTAAGAACATGATCAGTTCTACCACATTAAAAGGCTTTTTAAGTGTTGTTAGGTAGTTTAACCATAAGTTTTTGGGGAAATAATACAGGAATCACTGGATAAAATGTTACGGTCAGAACATTTTGGTTTTACAGTCTATAAATAAAATTAAAAAGGCATGACTGCACTGGATGATTTGTCAAATAAGACTTCCATCGATATGGAAAATGACCTCAAAAGCTAATTGAATGCATAAAATATTACGTAGCTCTTGCCATATATTTGCCTAAATGGTGTCTTTTCTTTGAACTTCATAGAATCTCTTCTCTGTGTTATCTTTTGGAATTCATAAATAAGTAATTACAAGCTATAGAAATGGGGATAAATTAACCAAGAATTAATCTGGATGCATATCTGAATACACTTAGACAGAATGAGTGGGCTGTAGCTTTTCATGTTTGCCTATCCCTAAGTATGATTAATGTTATAAGTGACTCTGAGGCTTGAAGGTTTACAGATGTAACCATGCAAAAACATTTGAGCCTAATTGAGCTTATCCATAACTATCTGATCCATAAATTGGGTTGGAAACATTATAAACAAGCTATCCAATGAGAGTTTCAGATTCAGTTGCTAATATATTTTGTCATGCCCTATTTAATAACATTTTCATGCTTAATATTCAAAACATTTTTCATTTATTTTTTCTTTGAACTTAGTACCCCTAGAAAATGTTGTGGGTTTTTGTTGTGGTTGTTGTTGTTGTTGTTGTGGTAGATTTTGTTTTGTTTTGTTTTTGTCCCTGATATATACTATCAGACATTATTTGGACATGGAAACTTTCTTCCTCCCCCTTTTTATTACAGATGCATAATATAAAGATCTATAAATGTCATCTCGGTCTCAGAGGACCTTCTACTCTGGTTTCTTGGGCCTATGTTATCTCCTGAATGAAAGTAAAATTAAGACTGCCACAAGTGATATGTACATAGAAAGCAAAGAAACTGGTAGGGTCGGCAGTCTTAGACATAAACGTGTATGAGTATTCAGCAAAACTTTCTTCTACATATTACAGCAGTTTGGCTTTGGGATCAAGTTCAAAGCTGCTTTTGCATTTTTAGGGATCATGGAATCATAGATTGATTTGAGTTGGAAGGACCTTAAAGACCATTCAGTTCCAATCCCTTCCATGGACAGGGACACCTACCACTAGACCAGGTTGCTCAAAGCTCCGTCCAACCAGGCCTTGAACACTTCCAGGGATAGGGCATCCACACTTTCTCTGAGCAACCTTTTCCAGTGCCTTACCACACTCACAGTGTAGAATTTCTTTCTAATATCTTTCTCTTCTCTCCACTTTTACTCCTTGACTGATAACTACACTTTCTGCTAGAGTCTCATCCCATCTTTATTTCCTACATAGTTGTTTCAACCTGACTCAAGACTTTTGTTTTGCTACCAGTTTTCTCTGCTGTTCACCCTGACATCTTCCATATTTCTCATTATAATGTGCCCCATTGCTCAGACTTCCTGACTCTACTTTGTAGTATCCCAGAACCTTTCCAAACATTTTCCATAGCTGTAAAAACGTAAAGATTACCCAGTCAGATTCCTATATACCACAGACCATTTAAAGTTGTTGAATTATCCTATGACTGACAGCAGTCACTTCCATAAACGTGTCCAGTTTTGAGGATATCAGGAGACTGAGAAGTTATCATTGTTTTTGTAGTATGTGACAATTATTTTCCATGTTAAGGATTTGTTCTTTGTTTTGACTTTGTATTCATCTATTTCTAAATTCCAACCTTTATACCTGATTAAAGGTCCTTTAATACTTGGTATTTTCTTCAGTGACAGTGTCTATGTGCACCAGTGAAGTCACCTTCCAATTTCCTTGTCATCCTATAGCATTTCTCTAGTCTTTGATTGTCTTTATTTGCGGCTCTTGTCTGCACATTTATCACTTTTTTAATATCCTACTAAAATCACCAAGCATTCACTGAGCACACAGTATTCCATTACTGGGCTCAAAGATGCCACATATAAAGCTACTATTCAAAGATACTATTAATTTCCATCTTCATCTAACAACTCCCTGCTTTACACTTCTAAAATCACAGTCATGCCATTGCACAAAAGTCTTCATTTTTTGACTGCTATAATTTAAATCCCTATAAATCATGTATTTCCAGCATGCAGTCTCACATTCTGCATGACTGGCATTCATTGTTCCATGATCTCTAATGTTTTACTGAGCTGTCCTGACACTATGTTTGGGAGGTCCAAAGTCCTGAAGTAAAAATTCATGTGATTGGTGCAACCCCTTTTTTCTTTAATCAAAAGCAAATCTTTGGGTCGTCTCTAAATCCTGTTAGGAGGATTTACGACTAATCAACATATCATATCGTCGATGTAAAAATCTCCATCTCAATGTTTCCTTTCACCTTTGTGACCGTGAATTTAACCTAGAAGACCTTCAGGAGTTCCTCTTTACTCTGACAAGAGCAAAGCACAACTAAATATTTGTTGAGATCTCTAGATGACACCATAATGACTGATAACTTAAATTTGCATTTTTATAAAGACTAAGAAGAATTTAGTCCTTTCCACACACTATGCATCTCACAAATCAAAACAATCAAGATCTGTCCTGGATGAACAAAGCTGGAAGTTACACAAGATCAATACTTACAGATAAGTACATTTGCTTTACTATTGCAACCTTTGAAAACCTAGGACAGAAAGTTGCATTATCAGCAGCTGACAACAGGTGGAATCATGACACAAGTCCATTTCTTCTGAATTAAATTCAGTTACATTAAAATTTGATCTAATGTTGTATCATTGCAGTCATGAAGCAAATTTAAGGCCTGTTACAGATTTTTGTTATTTACACCTCCAAACATCATAATGCGCAAATGACCTACAAATATGCAAGTCACAGAGAACATCTGGCAGCTTTGTGTTCAACCATCCTTCACTGCATGCATCATTCACGAAACAATATAGGCATACTTTAGGACACTGCTGTTTGCACCAGCAGCTGAATCCATGTTTATAAAATAAATACATATTTTTGTGGCTTTTAGTGGGTCACAAACCTTGATTTCAGATTAATGCTGACTGACTAGGTGTCATGAAGGAGTTATTTAATCTATTTTCAAAAGAAAATTAAACTGACAGACTTTAAAGAACAGGAACACCAGCTGCATGTAAGTATTAATAACAGACAAGTTTTTAAATGCAGTATACATTACAAAGCCTGAGTTGCAAGGTATTTTATTGGTTTGTTTTCAAGACAAAGTGATGTATTCATGTTGGTTATCAACTGTTCTACAGTCACAGAGCAAATCTAAGTTTACTATGGCAGAGTTTTTGTTCTCTTGGCTGCCAAGACACTAGTTTGTCCAGTAAAAGTAGGGTCCAGTTCAGACTGGGAGACCTTAATTTAAATACAGGTAATTATAGTGGTGATTGGATCTGTCTTATCTGTGAACTTAACAGAATCTTAAGAGCTATTTGGTGAAAATATCTACTGAACAGTTCTTTATCAATGTGAGCTCCAATGGATGCCATGGGATCTTAGGGTTCTATTCATTTGCTAGAAGCATTTAAGGTTATTTGAGACAGACTAGAACATCCCAGATGGCCTGCAACTGCCAGTCCAGAGGATGTGTGTTTTTCACTGCTCATGCATTACAACTTCCAAACTTGGGGAAATGCCTCAGATCTACTACAATGTTTCAAGTGGCACCATATGGATGGTTTTCAACAACTGACTCAAGTCAGCGCTCTCACATATAGGCATCTACATTTAGATGTATCAGAATCTGCAAGCTGACTCCCACCCCAAATTTTTATGTTTCTCCTACACCAAAGTACAAAAATGTGCAGTGCTAAAAATAACAGGAACTTTTGGCCTAATTCTGATTTCAGACTGATTTTGAAGTCAGGAAATGCTTAGTATTCATTTTTACTTGCCGAGTACTTGTAACAGGGACCATTCCAAATAGGGACTGCTCTTTGTTACTTAATCTTAATTAAGAAGCTCCACTTCACTGTGGCTATGTGTCTGCACATTTTGTTCTTGATGAAGCAACTTAAAAAAAAAAATCCCCAATAGATAAGAAATACAATATATCTGGTTTCTTTGGATGAAACATCTTCCTGGAACATTTCTTAATAATCAGGTAGTTGCAGCTGTGACTAGAAAGAAGGCTTAAGACAAAGTTAATTTTAAAAATACCAGTCATGATTAACAGTATTATTCATGAGCCTTTTCTTCTGGACTACTGCATGGCTAGGATCTTTCCCAGATATTCTTGATACAAATGACCTGTAAAGTCATATGTGAATGAATATGAGGGACAAGGTTATCTTGGAGAGCTGCAAGTAGAGTACTGCTCTTCCCTTTATAAAATCAGGGTATTGGAATCTGCAAGAAAAGTCTTTCTTTCCTTTCTCCCTATTCTCTTCTCACTTGTCTTTCCATAAAAATCCTCCAACACTTCAATGAAGTTAATGAAATGTCACCAAAGTAAAAGGAATCAATTTCAGACCATTTATATTGTCTTACATTTGATCTTCTTCTTGATGTTTTACTTGTCTTTGTCTTCCTTTCTTATTTCCCAGGAGAAGAAAATAAGTAGGATCAGAACCTGTTTCATCACTGGAATTTTACACTAGTTTAATGCCATTTTTGTCAGTGTAAATGCATGTTTATGAAATTTGATTTATGGATGTGGAAATTTGATTTTTTGGAATTTTTTGATTATGAGAATTTGATTTCTTGGATATACACATCCACAAAGTGATGTTACATGGTAAGTATGTTAAATAATTAATGAGCTTAGATTTGTGATTTTATTTTTCAAATTTGTTCAGGATTTGTGCTTTTTTTTATTTTTTTTTTAATTTTTTTAATTTCAGAATTGAAATATGGAAAGATCTTTAGCTGACATGACAACAGCAGATAAAGTATCAATAAGTTTTGCTTTAAAATACAATCTGAAATTGAATTTCTTTCATTCCATGACATATAATATAACAAAGTGAAATGAAACATTCAAATAATGCACTTTACATATTTCTGAGACTAAAAATGATTTGTTTGATGAACTCCTTGGAAGCTAGCACATTTCATGTAAATAGGCGTTAAAGTATTAAATATTAAAGTAAGTAATGATTTGCAATCAAAGAAAACTAGAACTTCAAGTTAACATTCTAGTATTAAGAAAGTTCATTGTCTTTGCCCAAACCTTATGTCAAGTTCATTGTCTAACAAAATAAATAAATAAATAAATAAATAAATAAACAAACAAAGGATTTGGAGAAATTAGCCGATGACATCACTATTCTTCCACTTCAAAAAGATTAACTATTATATTCTGCTAGCATAAACTGTGTAGAAATCTTTCTTTGAATAGAATGCTAGACTGAAGTATGTTTTGAATATATGATTTTAAATGTTTTAAGCAAATTTACACACACACACACCCTGAGGGTGAGTTAATTTCCTTGATTGAATTTATTCTGTCCCTAAAGCAAATTGGCATTTAAACATGTGCATAACTTTAAATATATGTTTAGTTTCCTTAGACAATGAGACTTCTCATATGCTTGAGTACCTTACTAGGTAAGGGACCTATAGACCTAGTCTAATTTCAAACTGTCTTTTAATTTATTTTTATGAGTATTAGATTGTATGTTGTGTGTATTTTTTTTTCACTATTGTTTTCTTCCAGTATTTTACCCTGGGGACTGAGTGTGAATACTTGAGATTCAACATGTGTTGCTCATCACTTTCGATTAGAAAATATGCCATGTTTCCCATCTTCTTGTTCATTGAATGGATGAATACAGAAAGACTTCCCACCAGATGCCTTCCTGTTCAGATTTAAATCTCACCTTCTGCAGATGCTTGTATGAGTCTTTAAGTTTCATTCATTGTGAACATTTGTATCAGTAAAACTTTATTGTCTAAATGTGTGCAGAAAGCAAGTATGAAAAAATCATGAGAATATGAACCTTTTTACTGCTAAATGCTTTTTAAATTTTTCACTATGGCTGATGAACAGATGACAGTTGGCTGCAGGAACAAAAGCTAGAAAATTTAGTTCTAAGTAGTCAGTAACTTTTTCTAAAGAATTATTTGAAATTTCTCTGAATACTAAAGTTCTAAAAACTGTATGAAGACCAGTGTAGAACAAACCTTTTCAAGAGAATACCAGAGCTCAGTTCAGATTGACAACAGAGATGGCAGTCAATGCCTCACACCAATTAAAAGACTTTATGAATTTAAGTGACAGCTGACTGAAAATGTTTGAATATGCATTAAAGCTGGGAAAGTAGTAAGGCTATTTCCAGTTTAAATACTCACATTGCACAGACAAGAATTGTGAAATAGCTGCAACAATCTGCTTCAGTGGTTCGATTCCAGTGGTGAAGAAAGTGTTTGTGAAATGTTATAAGAATACATGAGTTGTATGCTGAAAGACTATATTTGATGGTAAAACTTGTGAATAAATACAGCAAATGTTTGCAGCAGATTTTTTTTTTCTTCCAAGACATGGTTATATCAGGTAGAGTTTCTATCTATCCTTATATGCAAATTTGTCATGGTTTTGGCTGGGATAGAGTTAATTTTCTTCATAGAAGATTGTAATGCCATCTTTTGGATTTTTGATGAGAACAGAGTTGATATGTTTTAGTTGTTGCAGAGCAGGGCTTACACAGAGCCGAGCACTCTTCAGCTCTTTGTGTTGCCCTTCCAGTGATGAAACTGGGGGTGCACAAGAAGCTGGGAGATGACAGAGCCAGTACAGCTGACACAAACTGGCCAAAGGGATGTCCCGTACCATGTGGCATCATACGGAACAATAAAAGCTGGTGTAAAGAAGGAGGAAGGAGGGACATACAAGTGATGGCATTTGTCTTCCCAAGAAACAATTATGCATGGTGAGCCCTGCTTTCCTGGAAGTCTCTGAACACCTGCCTACCAATTGGAGGTACTGAATGAATTCCTTGTTTTGCTTTGTTTGCAGACACAGCTTTTGCTTTACCTAGTGAACTGTCTTTGTCTCAACCCAGGAGTTCTCACGCATTTACCTTTCTGATTCTCTCCCCTATCCCACCTGGGCAGAGTACTCTGCTGAGAGGCAATGTGGTGCTCAGCTGCCTGCTGGGTTTAAACCCATATTATAAAGTTCTAAGGAGAAATTTATAAGCCAAAATAACTCATTTGCTTTACAGATGACCTTATAATTTGTGTGGTGAAGATGCTTGTGCCTACAAATGAAGGAAATTCCCTTTGTACTTGAATAGATGGAAACTGGGGAGCAAGGTCATAGATGAGAAGAAAAGATGAAGGTCAGTTTCCTGAGGAAATATAATCTTAAAAGCTGGTCTATTGATCTAGCAGGACAGATTCCCTAATACTATAGCTACCTTCTAAATTAGCTCCTGTAAATTAACCAGCTCAAGTAAACATTAGCAGGATCTTATCACCATAATACACAATAAAATCTACATTATTAAAGTTCCACTAAAGAAAACTTAGTGTGAGATAATGCAGACATGAGTGATCATTTAACATTAATCCTGATGACAACCATTTCCACTTGCTATTGAAATTCCCTCCTTCCTACATTTTCATTTCCAAATAAAATACAAACAACATGCTCTAATCAGTCTAGTGTACACCCCCCATAATTTTTATACAAGGCCTTGTATCTTAGATATATAATCCATTAAAGATCATTTATCTTCTCTCTTGCTTTGCAGTCTCACTAAACGAAAGTAAGCATAGAGAAAGTTAAGATCAAACTAAGAAGCAACAAATAAGATACAGAGATTTTGGGACCATTGTAGTTTCAGTAGTGATTTTTTTATTTGGAATTAATTTAATGATGAATTGCAGATGTTATTAAGAGCCAATGCTAATAAGAGACAAAAGAGAGCCATGTTTAGCCTAAAGAAGAGAAGGGTCCAGGGAGACCATACAGTAACTTTTCAGTACTTAAAGGGGGCTTATAAAAAAGATGGAGAACAACTTTTTGCTCAGGCAGAAAATGATAGGGAAAAGGGGAATCATTTTAAACTAAAAGAGGGTAGATTTAGATTGGATATTAGGAAGAAATTCTTCACTCAGAGGATGGTGAGGCACTGGAACTGGTGGCCCAAAGGGGTTGTGGGTTCCCTATCACTGGACGTGTTCAAGGCCAGGTTGGATGGGGCCATGGGCAACATGATCTCGCAGGCAGCATTACTGCCCGTGGCTGGGTGGTTAGTAAAAGATGATCTTTAAGGTCCTTTCCGACCCAAGCCGTTCTATGATTCTATATTTATCTGGCACAACATCACCTGAAGATAGCAATATTGCTTCCAGACCAGGTCTAAATCAGAATAAACCACCTTGATCATCTCTGCAAAATGATTCCAATTTCCAGGGATTTCTCATATGAAGTCAGCATGACTCCCATGGTCCTGAATTCCCCTCCAAGTGTAAAGACTATGCTAGGATCTTAGTCGTCCAAGGCTATTTGTAGACGTTGGATGGCTTCATGGTACAATTCAGATCACTTATGAGACTGTTTTACTGACAGTTTTTGAGTTCAGTGTTTGTAGAGACAGCCTAGAATAGTGAGGCCCCTAATTTGTCACTTATGTTCAAGTTGGGTAGTTGGTATGGAGAACTTTTCATAAATCCCCAGTGTTTATTATAAGGGGTCATCAAAATGTGTAATTCTATTTACGTTAAGCACTTACATACATGGCCTACTTTTCAGAGGGGAATTATTGGTAAGACCAGTCAGTACTTAACATCTCCAAGAATAAAAATACATCAGATCACATTGGCAAGTAGCCTAGTGATGTTTTACTTCAGATATCTGAGCTTGGGATGGTGATTATACTACTGCTTTGAAAATAAATAAATAAATAATTTCTTTCTTCCTCCATGAAACATATGCATATATTTATGTGGGTGAAAGGACCTAAGTACCTTCTCCCACTCCACCCTTAAACCTTCTAGTCACTTATTTCAACAAGTCAGTACAGCAAAATCTTCACTTTATATAGAAAAATAGAAATAAGAAATACTTTATAAAATTATGAGTTATTTCTAAATAGCATCTATTAAAATAATTTCACTGACCCTTTTTTTCTGAAATATCCCACACAAATCAGTATAATGGCATCTCTACAAATTCTGTTTAGATGATGATTGATAGAAATGTGGGTTTCTTTGTGTGTCATCTCCTTCTCCCGCCCCCCCCTTCAAACACACACACACGCACGCACACACACATTAAAAAAAAACAACCACCTAGTTTGACATAGCTACTGCATGGAATAATTTTCTACATGAACACAAATTTAATTTTTTCTCTGTAAGATGATTTTAAAACAAGAAGGAAAAAATAAAACCAACATTTTAATCACAATTAACAGTGACAATAGAAAAAATAAGTTAGGAAGATATATGTAAAAAGATTTGAAAAGTAAGCACGTGGCTCTAAAAGAAACATGAACAAAGAGCTACAGTGAAAAAAAAGGAATATAAAAAACAACCATTACACATGCAAACAAGTGTTTAATCACTGATGCAAATGCAAATCAGGACTTTAACATTTTGATGAAGATCAGTACAATGTAGCAGGAATTCATGGACAAGACCATGTTTCAGGGACATGATGAAGTCTACCTGAAAAGCAACTCACTTGCAATAACCTCAAAAGAAATATTTAGAATGAGTCATGCCTCCATCTGAATTCTCTGCATACAGAGCAAGTGTTTGTAGTCAGGAACTTTTAAACTTAAATTCCAAAAGAAAAAGAAAAACAAATCCTTATCAAAGTTATTTTGAGTATATGCACAAGATGAGAACTGATCTGCTAACAATGCATATGCTTTCACCAGTCACAAGTATGTCCCAGGAGTTCAGGTCCCAGCAGTTTAAGTCTTGTTAGAGTTCTGTAGTGCCAGACAAAATCAGAATTAAGAGCTTCTTATCACTAAGAAGAAGAATTTGGATGGGTGTGTTATATCTATATTACCGCATAAAAAAATAGAAATAAGATTAAGGAAAAAAGTGGTTGATCAAAACAAAAACACAGATTTCTGATACTTATTTTGCAGTTATAGTCCAATTACTGATAAACCTACACATTGCTAGGAAAGTTTCATATATTGGAGCTGAATTAACAAAAGATGAGGTGATCACCTCTTCTATCATACAAAATGCATAACTGGATTTGATATGTTTCACATATTTGAATAAACAAATGTTTTTAACCCCACACACAGCCTAAAAAGAGCAATTCCATAGATCTCTTATCTGTGCCTGGACTGACAACAGCACAGACAAAATGCAGACAGAATGTGAGTCCTGGTAGCAAGAAAATGGTTTCAGGAGAAAGAACAGACTACACAAATTAAAAGACACAATTTACAACAGCACATAAGACCATAGAATGGCTTGAGTTAAAAGAGACCTTAAAGAAAATTTAGTTCCAAGCTGAAAGACAAACAAACAAACAAACAAACAAACAAAACCTGCCCAGACCAGAAGAGTACCAACCCTTTTCAGTGAGCACACAAAGTTTTATGCATCACAGACTGTAAATATGTTTTAAAATACAAAAAAAATGAATGTCACACTTGAACATATCATTGTCTGCCAATTCCATTTATGGTATATACTTTCAGTGGCAGATATGTCAGATCACTGGCATTTTATTCTCGATTAGCCTCAAATTAACTTCCTTTTTTTCTGCAACACCATAAGGCTACCATTAAGTCAGTTATAAATATTACGAGGTTTTAATATAAATATTACAAATCTTTTTTTCCAGGAAAGTCATGTGCTTTTCAATTCCATGGCATGAGATCACTGCAGCTACAAGCTTCTTGGTAGTGAGTACTCTTCATATTTCATTTGGCTTTAAGATCTCACATATTGAGATCTCTTCCATTATGGCATGTCCTCACTCAGCAGATGATGTGTCTCTAAATTATTTGCATAAGAACAGATTACAATTGCAGTTGGAAGGCATAGCAATTTAGCCCATGTAATGTTTCCAACTAGATTTTTTTGCTTCCTAATTGCTCATTGCTCATTAATAGTTCTGTGTAGACAAGGTAAAGCTCTCTTCTATTTCTCATATGTTTATGTCTCCTCTCTATGTATATTTCTCATTTTTATGAATTTAGGTCATATCTTTCTGATAAGGTTGGTAAAAAACTCATTTATGATGATTTGCATTTCTTCTTTTAAGAGAAATAAACCTTTCACATGAAAATGGCAGCTCAAATCTTATTTAAGGAAAGTATCTCAGGCTGAGATCCATTTTCTTGTCAAAGTGTTCATTGCTTATATGAATATATTTATGCATATAAATATATATTATACACATGACACTGTATTTATTTCTTATCTATGTACATAGTTCTAAATGTGCTACATTTAGAACCACAAATACAAAAAAGAAAAAGAAACCCAACTATCCACTAGTTTAGTTTTTTTGCATACCTGCATAATGGATTATGAAAACTGAATTTCAAAACTTTTTCTAAATCAGAGCAATCTATTCCAGGACAGATATACAGGATAGGGGTAAATTAATCTGGAATACTATACATTTTTCTTATTTCATATTAGAACATTATTATTATTATTTCATTATTATTGTTTCATTATTATTTTCATTATTATTAATTTTTATTTCAATGCTTGAAGGATTTTGTTTTTAAGAGATCACTAATTTTCATGGGAAAGGAAAAAAAATTCCTAAATCTACTATTGAGTAATATGCTGATGTTCAGTGCTGTGTTAGTGGACAGCATGTCAAACTGACCCTTTCCTCCTGCATTCATACCCATTACTCACACCTTGCTATTTAGCATTTTTATTTTCCAGTTTCAGTCATAGTGAGGTGCATTACTTAAGGTACTTACCATTTTGACAGTAAATATACTTCATCATTTCTCTCTGTGTGAAATAGGTGAGGAAAAACAAACCAATGAAAGCATTTAACTAGTAATAAAAATCAATAACTTTCTAAATTGAACAAGATAAAGAAAATAATAAATCTATAATTTGGGGTTAATCTAAAATTCAGTGAAAAATTTTCTGATATAACTGGAAAATAGGCAAAAACATTCCAGGACTTTTTCCCTATAAGAAATTCCTGCAGTGCCAGAGATTAGACTTGCTACCAAGGTGAATCTTCACTTTTAAAGAAAGTACAGCAGTGTGCAAAAATGCCAAGGTACTGCAATGGTAGTAAACTAAACAAATCACTACAAACTAAATTTTCCTAGGCTTTGATTTCTTATTAGGATCCATTAACTGTCAGTTAAGCTACACACTCAAAGAGGTCTCCAAGTGAGCAAACCTAGCACCTTGTCTTAGAAGCTCAGTAGAGCAAGGAACATGACATTGCATACAAATCATACTCTCAGGGGGACCTTAACCCAGCAGGGCTTCTTCGTAGCATCATAATATGTTGTAAATTCTTAAACCTAAACCATCATCTTGGGCAATGTAATCCCAGATTGGAGAAGACATGAAGAAAGTCAAAACTGCAGAATTATGAGGTCAGCTCATAAAAATACATGGGTGATTTGAGGAAGAGTTCAGAGGTATTTGCTCTAACTGTCCCATCATACTGTAGAATAGTGAAGCATAAAGTACTGACAATCTGAAGCCTTCATTTGAACATTACATACATGCAAGAGCTATATTTAAGTATTACAGAACTAATTTGAGCTTCCAGTGTCTCTTTGGGCTAGTAAAATTCATATCTGCAAAACCACTAAGAACATTAAATCAATTAAACAGAGAAATACAATCTTCATCAAAAACAGTTTCTCTCCTTACTTTTCAATTTTAGAAATGAAGTCCCCAATGGAAACAATTTTTTTCTCATCAGCCTTTTGATGAATAAGTATCTTCTCCATCCATTTCCATCCATTTTATGCTACTTATTTATACCATCGAACAAACAAAAAATTTCTCCCATTATGTTGATACATATTTTCATATTGTTTTGGAATCAGCATGCAGACATGAAATTAAAACAAACAAACAAACAACTATAGTGTTCTTCTTAGTGTTATTCTTTGATCACCTCTCCATAGGTATTTTTCGAGGGTCAACCAAAAAATCTAATTTTGCAAGAAAAAAAAAAAAAAAAACTCATCTTCATCCTTCCCCCTTGAAATCAGTGGGAGTTGAGGATACTTGAGGATACTGATCCTTTGTTTTCCCCATTTTAAAAATAAAGATGGGAAAACACACTCCCTTTAACACTGTGTAAAGATGAAATTAATGATAGGAAAGACTTGTGGATTGAATATACCTTTAAATATTCTGTATTCAGGTGCTTATCCAAAAGCAGATGAATTCTCTAAGCCTTCAAACTCTAAATTTCTCAGGGTGTTTATTTGAAGTCTCTGAGTCTCTTTCAACACTTCGTAAAACATGGAGCCATTCTGATTTGAGACGAAAGCTAGAGTCATGGAAGAATGCTACTGAGAAATGGTTACTGAGAATCAATTAGATTCGAGAGAGAGAGTGCAATAGATTATATGTATCAATACATAGGCCATAATAGCCATTATGACCTATTCTAGACAAACAATGTCTAATTAATCAATACAAATTAAACCACCTCAGTAAGGGCATCAGGGAATGTCACTAGTAAAGCAATCTATGTCTTAGTGTTGAGAGCACTTGGCACTCAAATAAACTTTGGTTATTGCCACTCTTTTATATTGTATTTCTGAGGTAAATAATTTAATTTTCTGATATGTTAGGACAGTGTTCCTGCCAGCTTTGATTTTATAGGTGCGCTATCTGGCAAGTGGATTTGAGAATACCTATTAAATTAAGTCCTTTAGTTGAGACAGAAGGATCACATTGCTTGTTAGCCCTGGCAAAGCTTTAACACAACCTTCTTTCCAACAAAGACTGATGCACTTACTAGGAGATCGATATCCAGATCTGTAGGCACACAGACAAATTTAATTTAGGAAACACAGGTGCCTACAGTCTTTAGATACTTCCGGATATAAGAAGTAGCATTTGAACATTTAGATTTTGGGCCTAGAAACATAAACTAGCGTGAACTGGCAGCATCACAAATCTGTTCTGTGTCTTCAGTTGTTAATGTAGAAAATGAAGTTCAGGAAATACATGGTCCTGTAGTCTCTCTTCTTTTCTGCCAATTAATGCTTTTCCAGGAAGATGACAGGATAGAGGAACACATACACTCAAACCTTTTAATAACAAATATTCTAATACTTGCTTAAAAAATCCTACTTCTTTGGAAATGGTCTGATCCTAGAGGTTGATGACCAACAGCTTATTCTGTATTTGCAATTTTCCATTATGTCTTTCTTTACAGAAAAGTCAGGCATCCTTCTTTTGGGGGCATACACTCTGCTTTCCCCAGCTCTTTTGTACTGAATTTTGTCATTGTTGCATTGCAGAGCGTACATTGTCTTCTGTGCATGGAACACAGGAGAGATCTGTACTGTTTCCACTTTCACCATCTTATCCCAGCAATTCCAAAACAAGCAGATGAACTCTAATGAGAGGTATTTTCCCTGATTTCTGTAGGCTATCACTCTGTCTAGCTGAATTATCTGGGATCATTTCCCTTTTCTTTTTTTACATATAATGATCTGTAAAATAAGGGTAGTCCCTTAATATTTCACAAGCTTGATGTAAACAGCATTTAGTTAACAAATGTTTATTGCACTTATAACACAACAGACTTTTGTGAATAAGGCTTCCTTGAATAAGATAATGTTATGACAGAATTTGTCTATGCTTTTGAAATAACATTGTCCATAATAAACCCCCTTACAGTAGTTAACATTTTTAAAGGAAGATAACATAGTTGAGTTTGGTGCCAGGAGGAAGAATTCACTTTGCTTGCAATAATTAAAAAACAAAGAAAGAAAACAAACAAACAAACGAAAACAAAAAGAACAACCAATCAACCAAAACCACAGGTTAGGTAAACTCAATTGCTTTATGCCATGAAAGATAAAAATCAATAAGTAATGAATGATGATAATATCTATCATTAATGTATACATAATTAATCCAGTCTAAAAAATGATAGAGCTTCTTCTGCCACCATTCCTACATATCGCAAGGGTAGTTTTGTTAATTAAAATCACAGAAGTGCTTTTTCTAAATTTAGTGTTGTAGGGTTTTTTAATACTTTCTCTGAGAAGCTGCAGCTGTGACCCTGTTTACAAAATGTTTTCCATCATGTAGAAGTAGAAGTCTCAGTATGTTATTTACTTTCTTCAGAGATAACTTATTAAGATGCAATGTATTTTTGCTTGTTGGACATTGCTTCACAGAAACACAGCAAGCAACAATAAACCACATAATGTAAAACTCTGAGCAGATTACAAAGCACCAAACTAAGGTCATTCAATCAACATTGTAACAAGATTTGTATGGTCCTTAAGAGAGTTACAGAAAGAGCAATTCCAATATAAAAATACTTTGGTTTATTTTTTCTCTGATTAAAAAATAAATACATAAATAAATAAATAATAAAAAAAATAGCCATCTTAGATGGGCTGCCGTGATAAAATGAAAATGTCAACGTTGTTTGGGGTGTTTTCTGGTATTGTCACTCTATTTTCTTATTCTGCACCAATTTTGTTGACAAAACAAATTTTACTGTTTTTTAACAAACAATTGAATCTGGTTTAACATGTTTTGTTCTGCCCTAGGGAAGACACAGTTCTGTATACCATTCATAGAGAAGCACAACTGGCTAGGCTTATACAGCATTATACATTAAATTTTCAGTTCCTTTCATCCAACTACAAAGAATTATCCACTAAGAAGTGTGAAATTAAAAGAAAATGCACTTGTTAAAAAAATAATGATGGAGTGAGACGAGAAAAAACATAGACTTGGGGAATGATTTATAAAACTAGTTTTAAACTAAGTTTCTCCATTTAGAACTAGATAGTAATCTGTCTGTCAAGACAGAGACTTCCCTGTGTTTCCATGTTTACCAACCACTATGATGATAATTAACACAGACTGGAACAGTAACCTTTATAAATAAAAACAAAACAGCATCTAAGCTGATTATATTTCCCCACTTTATTGTGATTTTGACACAAATGAAGCTAAGATATATTTTATTCATTTTGTATTTTCTGTTTATGTTTTACTTTATGGCCCTTAGGGATACTGGAGTATGGTTGTAAAGAAGTCTATACATTTTTTTAAAACATTTTTTTTACATTAAATAAAACCACGTCTTTAGAATGCTTTAGCTTAATGTGAGCAAACCACAGTTTTTATGTCACTTCATTTGCATTTGCTCTTCTTCAGACCCTTCCCAGGTGTTTCGTTGTATCAGTACCTAGTTCATGAAAACTATTATGCTGAGAGGAAAATTGAAAAAGCTATGTTTTTTTCATCTCAATCATTTCCCTTCATTTTACACCATTCAGACACAGCTCTTCCCTGCCAATAGGGGGAGATGGAGTGTCTTTGTTGATGTAGACCCTTAGAGAGATGTAGCTGCCTAGCTTAGACTACCAGGAAAAAAAAAAAAAAAAAGACAACACAAATTCACAACGTACAGATTTATTTCACCTAAATGCACATGTACATGTAATTGTATCAGCCATCTCCTTGAAAAATGTTAGTTTCAAAACAGAAGTAAAATAATTTTTGCCCAGGGTATCTGTAGAAACTATTCTTCTTGAAGGGAATAGATCTGTTGAGGAAACTACTTGTACAAAATATCTATAAGAAACCAGAAAAAACAGGGCCACTGTATGGTGAATCAGATCCTAGCTGGTCATTTATGAACAAGGAACTTGGAATAGGAAGCACTCCTGCCAGAACCTGTCTGAAAAAATGTCGTAGTTTTGGGTCCTTATTCTTAAAGTTGTAATGTTTTGAACTTCAAATGTTAAAAGTTATAATTTCACATCCTTAACAACCATGTAGCACTCTCAGCGGATTATCACAGACAGGCGCTTCGAAGAGCAAAATCATCTGATAAGAAAAATTATACTCCCTTTTTCCTTCTCTAGAACTATTATTAGAGTCTGTATTAAGGATGAGGTCAGTAAGACTTTTTTTTTTTTTTTTTTAATAAGTATTTAATAAAACAAGGACTAGCATTTCACAGTTTATTAGCTACCAATCTGCCTATCTAGAACTTTATTCTGCAAATTTCTTTGCTCTCCTTAGAGTCTGAGCACTTGCAGACTACTAAAGTTTCATCAGAACTTGTGAACTAAAAGATGCCATAGGTATCTTTGCACCCTCAAATGTGTAAGCACATCCAGACGTCTTAGAGTGATGCTCTAAGAAGCTAGGTTAAACTATCGCTGACTTCAAAGGGAGAAGGATATCATTTTATTCCTTCTGCTTCTAGAAGTCATGTTCAGCCATCTAATGGTATAATCAAAAATGTAATGTATATTGTTATAAAGAGCTAGTTTTGTACAGTCAGGTCTGTGCTTGATAAGGCAGATTTCATTCCACCTAAGAAGAATGTGCATGTTACAGATGGTCTCCATGACACAAGATTATTTGATGTATAAACTTACACATCATTGCATAATTTCTTGTAATATTCAGTAAGATTTAAACAGCAAATGTAGTCTTATTTTTATCATTGTGCAAAAGACCAGAATAAGGCATGACACTGGCTGTTGTAACACTCTTGCAATATTCTTTCTCATAAGTTTTTCTTCCTTCTGGAAAAGGACTACAAGGATGTCTGTCCATACACACATATGCACACACACACACACACAAATATATTTATATAAACATATATTATGTCCTGCAAAAGGAAAAATTGAAAGAAAATGATAAAAATGACTAACACTTTCCTGTATTTCTCACAGGTGCATTTGTCTTTCCTGAAAAACTCTCAAACATTCATACACATATTTTTGTGCCAAAAATTGTTATCATGCCTCATTCCTGCTACTGAGATGATGGGAAGAAAAGCAAATGTTTCATCATATTATGCAGAAATTAATTGAGTGGAAGAAAGATCTATTGATTCTAGTTAAAAATACCCTGCTTTCAGTTGTCATCCTCCAGTCATATGCTTTTTAGGTTCTCATGCAAGTGCATGAGATTAGTATACACCCCACTGAATCTGATCACGATTACCTGCTATTTTAATTAAACTTTATTGGCTTACCTATATTGCCAAGAAAATATACTTTGAGAAGCCCCATTAATAACATTATTTTTGTTAGTGTTTTTTATATTTTTTTTTTCAGTTTCACCCATCAAATTCTTTAGACATAATAAATCTGTGCAGCTTAAGGTTATTGGTAAGCTGTTTGTTTTGTTATGTTTTTTAACAACACATTTAAAAGTTAATTTTCTGAGAAAAAGATGCTTAAGAAAGTAATTTCTTCCCTACCTTACAGAAAGAAAATCTGAGGGAGAGATTGTATGGTCTGCCCCTCCCTATGCAGCAGACATAGCCAGCTCTGGACTCCAGTCTGTGATATATGAGAGATGAAAGGGACAATGCAAATATTTAATACCAATAATTGATGATAATAAAATTACTCTTTTACCATTTTCCGCTCCTTCCATGGCTCTTGCTAATGCATCCCTACTTGATTATAGGTTGTCCTGCCTAGGGGCAGGGAGATGATCCACATTATTGTTTCAGTTTTAACTCATTCTTATCTTTTGACAATGAAGCCTGTATCCAAATAGCCCTTTCTAGGCAAATCTTTGAAACTTCCCTCTAAAGCTGGAGGCCTTCTGCCCATGAAAGCATCTTTTGAAGCTTCTGAGTCACTGACACCTCACTATAATGGAGTAAAACAAGGCATTTTATTTTACTCTCACCCAGAAGCATGATACAATTTGATGCAGTCACCCAAGCATTGTGGAGGTAATGGAGCATTTATTTCTTTGAATGGCATCTATACAGCTAATCACCAATGACTTGAAGACTTGTCACTAGCAAAAAAATAAGGCTGAACTGAACCTCAGGTGATCAGTTAATCCCTCTGTCTGTCCCAAGGCAAGATTCTGTGCTTGTGTTTCTTAAACCACAAAATGAGTTCCTGAAAGCTAGATTTTAGTAGATTTTCTAAGAGCTTAGAGACATCAGATTTTTCTTCTTTGGCAATAGAGTCTAACCCCATATGTTCCTTCCTTCTACTATAAAGTTATTAAAGAAAGCTCAGCTTAATTGAATCCCTTCCATTTTCACCGAGAAGACAAAGTGCATTTAGACAACATGCAACTGATTAGTTCCTCTCAATGGAGTTTGAATGAACCCTCTTTACTACCATCTTGCTCTGTATAAGCACAAACATCTCAGCAAGAGTAACTTTGACTGCTCTGCATCCACCATGTATTGCACACTTTAATTAGCTTGGCCTCACTTCTCTCTCTCTCTTTTTTTTTTTTTTGTTTTTGTTTTCCTTCTCTTTTTTGAATAGACACAGTGAAATACACTTAGTGAGGTCAGATTTTCCAGTTGCTACCATTTGGGTTGTAAACACAAACCTGCATGCAAGAACAAATCACAGCCTTACATGCTACTTCTGAAAAAGCCTTGTGAATGAGAAATGACAGCACACCACAAATCCCACCCAACAGTGAAACACATGCAGAGAAAGCAACCCTTTGTTTGCAGTTATATTATTTCAACCATGATTAGTAAGATGAAAAAAAAAGAAGGAATATGAGACAGAAATACCACTGTTACCTGCTTAGATTTTCATGTTTTTTGAGTAATGTTACATATAAGACTTTGTACGGCTACATACCATTTGATGAGACATGAGACAAAGCATTCAGTAGTAAAAAATCAAATGTGAGGGAGTGTAACTTTTACCCTACCTGCAAATGTGGAGAGAAATGTAGATGATAGGGTGGGAATTGAAGGAAAGCAGGCAAACAAGAAGAGTTAGTTTTGGACATTTAGTGCTCTACATTTACTTTGCTAAAATTATTTCTCAGTTTCATTCCTGGTGCTATGAGAGAAATCCCATAAATACTAATGGAAAGGTATCACTTGGTTCAAAAGAAATTTGAGTACCAAATCAGCACAAGCCCATTGACGAAGCACTGAATAACCCTAAGTTTTTCCCATATGAATCAGGTGCCATGTGTCATATGATAAGAGAAAAAGTAAATTTTTCCTAATGCTAAGCAGCAAGGTTATTAGAATAATAAACCAAGAAAAAAAATCCACAAATTAGCTTTTTTATTTTTTTTCTTTTTTCTCACTCAAATGCCTGCAGGTAAAGCCATTCTCTTCTGCCTGGACGACAACACTTATAGCTTTAAAGAAGCTGAACATGTTTTATTTCCCGTGCTTCTGTTTGCTACAAGTAAATCTACAAAAAGGAAAACATCCATTTTAAAACATTCTCCTTTAAATGGTTTTAATTCACAGGAATCTCCCTATGTATGTTTTGCCCCTTAACTCTTTTTCTTTTTTTTTTCTTTTTCTTTTTCTTTTTCTTTTTCTTTTTCTTTTTCTTTTTCTTTTTCTTTTTCTTTTTCTTTTTCTTTTTCTTTTTCTTTTTCTTTTTCTTTTTCTTTTTCTTTTTCTTTTTCTTTTTCTTTTTTTTTCTTTTTCTTTTTCTTTTTCTTTTTCTTTTTCTTTTTCTTTTTCTTTTTCTTTTTCTTTTTCTTTTCTTTCTTCTTTTCTTCTTTTTCTCTTTCTCTTTCTCTTTCTCTTTCTTTTCTCTTTCTCTCTCGCTCTTTCTCTTTCTCTTTCTCTTTTTCTTTCTCTTTCTCTGTTTCTTTCTCTTTTTTCTCTCTTTTTCTCTTTTTCTTTTTCTCTTTTTCTTTTTCTTTTTCTTTTTCTTTTTCTTTTTCTTTTTCTTTTTCTTTTTCTTTTTCTTTTTCTTTTTCTTTTTCTTTTTCTTTTTCTTTTTCTTTTTCTCTTTTTCTCTTTTTCTTTTTCTTTTTCTTTTTCTTTTTCTTTTTCTTTTTCTTTTTCTTTTTTTTCTCTTTCTCTTTCTCTTTCTCTTTCTCTTTCTCTTTCTCTTTCTCTTTCTCTTTCTCTTTCTCTTTCTCTTTCTCTTTCTCTTTCTCTTTCTCTTTCTCTTTCTCTTTCTCTTTCACTTTTTTTCTTTTTTTCTTTTTTTTTTTTCCAAATACAGTCTGCCCCTCTTAAAGGAGGATTGTAGGAAAATGTGTCCAGATCTATATGGTGCACTCAATATGCTGATGATCTAGTGATATGGCAGTAGCCGTCTGGTAGTAAAGACTCCTTCTGTCTTCTCCCCAGAAATTGTGACTAAGACCTCTAATGTTTATGCTCATAAATTATTACAAGACAAGATACCACCAGATGGCTCAAGCGTACGTAGGTATTCCATTAAATCTGTAGCACCAAGTGAAAGTAATTGTGTTCTTTAAATAATATTTTTCTGTAGAGCTTGCAGTATCATGTTTCTCATTTTACAGACAGAGAAAATGGCATACAGACAGTGAATCATTTATGCAAAATCAAATAATGCATAAAGAGTTAAGCCAGGATCAGAATCCATGATGTTACATTCCATTATCTGGGTTTTGATAATCAGAACATGCATTTGGTGTTTTTATACTTACTGGGAAGATTATCAAGGCCACAAAAGACCCTAAAAGCTCACAAACTGTGTTGGGCACCCAATTCTCTGTTGTTTCTTTGAAAATGTACCTCTGCAGTCTTCCAGTGGTAGAAGACTACCATTATGTATATTGCAGTGGATCTGAACCACTTTAGAAGTGCACTGTTTGAAACTGAGTTAATTAACCATATCACACTGCCAACTAAATAGCTTGTTGTTGAACTTCTTCCTATCTGCTTACTTGCAGCAAACATTTTTCATTGGACAAGGCCAGCAGGACAATTTCTTAATAGCAAGTCCTGTTTAAGAGGTTCCTGGATGGACCATTACTCAATTAAAGTGTAATCATTCACTTATTCAATTCTCTCTGCTTTCTACTTCCATAGATTTTTAAATTTCTGCCAAATACAGATTGTCTTTTATGTGACTGCTCAGTGACAGGAGTGTGACTTCCAGAGAAAAACAGCTTCTGAAAAGCTTGCTAACATCACAGAGTACTCTACCTCATAAATAATTATTGGCCTCATACCAATACGCTCACATATAGAAACCACGAGAAATTATTTTTAGTTTAGTTTAGAAATAGTTTTAACAAAGATTTACTGAAGGATTATTTTACTTTAGACAGAGAAAAGGTCTGGACACCCCTTTTTTTTGATAATTTTAAGTGGAAGAAAACAGTAGCTACAGTATATAGGGAATCATATTCTTTGTACCAAAAAATAAACAAAACAAAACAAAACAACCACATAAAAATCCCTTATTTATCAATGTTCACTAACTTATTGTATAAAGAGGGAATCAGAATAATCAGAAATTCAAGTTCATTTTCTTCTTTGTTCCTCATATCTCACATTTTTGACCTGTTATAGCAGCTACTCATAAAAGTAAAGAGAGGACAACTTCCTCTTGAGAATTTTTAACAGCAGTCAAGTCCAGAAATGCTATATATATGCAATAGTTACTGAAGGGAAGCACAAGGCTGGAAAATGAAATCCTTATTCAAGGACTTTCCCCAGACAAAAATAAGGGTGTATATCTCAAAGTAAAATAAAATAAAATAAAAAAAACAACAAACAAACAAACAAAAACAAACAAACAAACAAAAGCACAAACCAACAAAACAAAAACAAACCCACACATTAAAAAATAAAAAAAAGAAAAACAAACAACAAAACAAAATGAGCAGTAGCAATTCAAGTAGATGTTAGATTAGATCTCACCAGCTAAGCAGGATTAGTTCACACAGACAATTAGACTGAGTAAAAAATTTAACCTTTGTAGCCTTGGGCAAGGCAAGATATGCATTGAATTGATCAATGGAAGCACACTGTTATCTTGATTTTTACAGGAGACATTTGGCAGAAACATTAAGATGAGAGAAAAATATTCCATAGCTCTATTATTGTGTGTTGCTTGTAAGAAGGTACCATCACATTGAACTTGTGGTTTCATTCCCATCATGTAGTGAAATCCTCTAGGTATGATGGAAGGCACTTGTAACTGGCAGCAGAAGCCAAGCAGGCATCCCTCTTTACTGGGAGCCCCCACTGGTGTGGTACTGGGAAGAAACCTGCCCGCAGAGATGCTGTGAGTCACTGCCCAGGCTGGGATGTGAACCTGGGGCTGATTTCACTCCACAGGTCTGCATGAGACCTGTAGCTGTGTGCAGCATTCACTTTGGATTAGGGTTATTCAAAGAAATGATTTTAGCTCAAGTACCAGAAGAGAAGGCCAGGAGGGGCACAGAAAGAAATTAGCATTTTTCCTATTTTCCATGCATATTTGTATAGTCTCTTAATTAAATGCAGATAAAATTCCAAACACAAGCATTGTGTTTCAAAACTTTTAATTTCAAAAAATTGTGACATAAAACCCCTTGATTTCCTTATCTCCACCCCTTCTCCTGCTCCTAAAATGAAACAATTAGATTAATTCACTGGGAATCTGTGATTAGTTTCACTTACTCTGAAACTGAAACTGAATTTCTTTTTTTCTTTTTGGCAAATAAGTTTTTCAGCAATACACTATGCAGGTTTACTATGTAGACCTGTGGGATGGTAAACCTGATCACATAGGTGCACAATTTATTACAAAATACTGGATCAGCAAGATGAGAAACAACATAATAGACCAACATATTGGGATGGTATGCATGAATTGTAAAAACAATAACCAGGTCATTGGAGTGCTGCAAATATTTAAATATTCTTCTGCAGTCACAGGGAAATTCTAATATGTCTGAGCTTGAGACTTAGGGCACCAAGTTAAATTTATCAAAGGTTTCTGCAAGATAGTAATTTCCCCTAAGTATCATATTGTCTACATATATTAACAATATGAAATCTTTCATTGTGAGAAGTATAGTAGTATTCTTGACATACCAATGGAGGTCTATATCTCTTTAGTTGGTCTCAAGTTAATGCCAACTTCTAAAAAAATCTTCAGTGCTACAAAAGAATGCTCATTTAACTTATCAGTCTGTAACTTCTATGGATTTCATGAAAAGCTTCCTTTTCTATAAGGTCTGACATTATTCTGTATACTGAATAAAACCCAGGTCTCCTCTGTATCCTGTAGTACCCGCAGAGTTGCTCAGGACAAGTGCAAGGGGAAGCTGCCCTTGTACTGTGGAAAAGAACGACAAGATGTTGTGGGATTACACAAAGTTTGCAATGATAAAGAAAGGAAAGGACTGAGCTACACCTTGGAACCATGTGCTGCAGAGTTTTTTACCCTTCTTAGAGCTATCCCAGTCTGTAACAGATTGGTCTTCAAAAGAGCTACCTGCAGTAGTCCAAAACAGAGAACTAGGAAGTGAGCTGTTAATTCAGCAGCGTGGACAGCCACAGTCTGCTTTGAATATTCATTCAAATTCGCCTTATATTCAGCAATAGAAATGAAACTACAGTGTCTGAGAAGAAAGGTGTATGTCATTGCAGAAACTATTTCTGATGGTTGCAAGCAGGGCAAATTATTCTGTTTGCTTATGAAATTCTGGACCAGTATCGCAAAAGTGAAAATTCCATTACTTGAAAGCAGATGCCAAAAACAAGTAAAACTTTTATGCTAAACTCACTCCCAGTAGGAAATAATTTCCCACGTGGCCCTAATAAGCTTTTGTGATTTGGTCCCCATATATAAACTGATCCCCTTTGGACACTGCAGCTTAGAAAAAAAGGGTTCCTTGTCCCGGCCTGAAGAAGATGGAGATAAAGTAATGAAAGCAACAGCAAAGTGACGAGGAATATGATCTTGTCATATACTACAGAGTTCTTCCAGTCCCCAAATGGTATGCAGGGTCAGGAAAGACTGTAGGAAAACAACAATTTACAGTGTGTTTTTTTCCCCAAAGAACCTAAAGGATTCATCTAGGGCCACAAAGAATTACATGAATGCAGCTCTACAGCCTGCCAGTGCAGGTCCTTTACTGTGTTTGAAGCTGAAGAGCTTGGCTCCATTTCACCTGGCTGTGAGACAATTTAGCACTTAATCCTAGTTGCTTTCTAGTAGTGCTGATTCTGAATCTGGCTGAATGCCAAGGTGTAAGGACAGCAAAAAGAAACAAATGATAACCTGGAAGGACACTGGACATAAAAACCTACATTCTGCATAATGTGCTATTGTTATTACCGTTAATATTTGTGGCTATTACAGTGCCTGGAAATCCTAGTCATAGACCACGATCACACTCCTCTAAATACCTTGATTTCTACCATAAAAAAAGTGATATCCAGTAAAAGGCAGCTAACATGCCCTTAGGGAGAATACATGTTATTTCATTTCTTAGGAAGCGTGCTCTTTCTGTTAAGAAAGTCTACTAATAAAGATGGAGAAACAACACCTGAATTTGGGATGGATAGACCACTGAGCCTTGTTTCCATTGACAGGAACCTCAGGAAATCCAATTTCAAGTCAATGCAATGACACCCTAAGTCCTAGCTGATTTCTTTTCGTTCCTGCTATGTGGGAGATTTCAGCTTTACAGATCAGGAAACGAAAATACAGAAATGAATTGTTTGTACAAGGTCACAGGGCAGGTTCTGGCAGAAACAGGAATAGAAGCTGTGATTGCCAAATCACACCACCTATTCTAAGTGATAGACCAACATCTCTTCATCCTCCAGCTTCCTCTATAGAGTTTAGGCAATTACAGGGTGAATTGAAGATAAAATGCCCATTTTTTATTTTTTTTTTCTTGTTCTGAATTTAAAGAAGACAATGTTATTTAGACATCATCGTTAGTTACAAAAAATACTTTGTATTTCTTTTGTTTAATGGGTGGGGATGAATCAAAACAATTCTATTTAATTACTGCTGTGATTTTGCTGGTTCAGTGCAGAAAAGCAGTTTATCAAGTTGACGGGAAAAAAAATCTAAACCTAATAGCTGTACTTGGAATAAAAAATACATCACTTAATAATTAAACAGAAAGAAAAATTTTGATTTCTTAAAACTCTGTAAACAATTGAACATGAGAAGCAATATAACTCAAAATAATGAATTGTTCCTGGATTCCAGTAATGCTGTTCCTGCTTTTTTGTGTTAATGAACACACTGAAAGAAATGTATGTTGTCAAAGTGTAATCAAAATTAGCTTGTTTTGTAAATCATTGACAAGGACAGAAGCATAACTTGTTTTGAGGGGTTTTGTTTTGTTTGTTTGTTTGTTTGTTTCAATCTTGTTTTAATGCTTGAACACTGAAGTGCACTGTATTACCAAAGCTAATACTTCCACAGAAATTTCAAAAACCTAAAGATACAAATTGTCTCCTCTTCAATTAAATTAAGCTCAATACATCAGCACAGTAAGTAAGAGAGTTTGTTAACTGAAATGGACTGTTCCAAACTACGGTCATATGATTCAAAATACAAATTATTCCATGTATTTATGTCATCTGAACAATGTTTTACACACCATCGATGTGTAAACCATCGATGATCGGCTGAAGAGGGATGTAAGAAATACACCAACTAATCAGAACTCTTACTAGCTGCAAACCAAAGTAGACTTTTGAAGGAAATCAATACCAACTTAACATGATGATAATGACAGTGAACCTGAATCTGCAAATCTTTATCATGACAATTGAGATTTCTTATGCATCTGGTTCCTATTCAAGCATATACTTTAATACTTTACTTGCTAATGACATAGTAAAGATTTATAGGGCTAGAACCACAGTGCAGTTTTCATTCAGGTTTTGACCAGAATGAAGGGTATTGAAAGTCTCAACTAATCATTAGAGCAAACTGGGCAGGTTATACTATCAGGACAGCTCATTTTCCATTATGAAATGGAAAGAATGAGATGTGACAATGACCAGAAGAATTAAGGAACAAAACTAGTCAATCAGTTTATATGATCTCTCTTGGACAGGTGTAAATGAGGAGCAGTAAATTTTCATGGAGACATCTTGCTCTACTGGGATTACTGAGCTCTGTTGAAGTTATTAGGTTGACAACTGTAAAAATGTCAAGTACAAAAACACCTAAGTGTTTCACAAAAATACTTCACACTGATAATAGGGGAGTTTCATGTATAATTGGTCTCTATATGCACAAACTATTAGAAGTGAAGTATATCTGTAACAAATTACATTTTTTTTGCCAGATCCTGGGGTAGGTGGACACTAACTGTAGGCATTAGGATTCACCTTGAGGGTTGTAAATGTTGGGTTGGTGTTTATCAAGATTTCATCACATTCTTTTTGGATGTGATAACTCTAAAATGAAAGCAGGATCCCTTAAAGAATTAGAATAATGTTTATTTTATTGGTCAATATTTAGGGGAAAAAACAAACAAACAAACAAAAAAAAACAACTATTTATCCTTCCTACTTCTCAGTTCACATTATACACATTATATACATATTTCCACCACTTTTCTTTCATTTAGGATCACAGGAACCAACATCTTTATCTTTTCTATAAGCTGGAACTCCTTTGTTTGTCACCTCAGGACAGACTTGGAAAACGAACTGATCTGGGTTTAGAGGATGATATTAATTTTGATATTTTTAAAAAGAATTTAGTGCTTCAGAAAAAGAAATCATTATGTAACCATTATATATACACATACATTTTTTTTTTCATCTTAGTAACGTTTATGATGGATGGGAGGGAATATGATGAAGTAATATAGGAAAATTTTGTGCTGCTGCCTCATTCTGTTTCCACCTTCAAGAAACAGACATAGACTAGGAAAAAGGCTTGTGATAGAAATGAATGCCAACATTAATTGTGCTGCTTTGATGTACAGAGAATTCTTTACTAGAACTTGTATTAAATTCTGAACTTCTGTATGAAAAGCTACAGAGAAATCAGAATTTTTTGTCTTATTACTGACTGAAAATGGATATGAATTAGAATTATTAAATTCCAAGTAAAAATAGCTAATATCTGTTTGAAATGCCTTATACTTCTCAGACCAATGTTTGTTCAATACCATATTTTCATTCTGAGTTAGAAGATGCATTGCTTGTATTGGTCATTATTTCTTCTTCAATAGGTTGTGTTTTTCAAATAGCAGCTGACAGAGTAGACAATCCTCATTGGAAAACTGGACCATGATATTATGAAGCATAATCCTTTCCTCACCATGGATAATTGAAAGATGACCACTCAGTAATGACCTCTATTTTATTCTAAATAACTCTTTTATTAACCACCTTTGATTTCAAAGCTGTGTTGATTATAATTATTGTGATGGCTTAATATTAATGAAGTGATTACTCCTAGTTTACCTTATTTCTTATAGGCTATTTCTGAGGGGAAATGATGTGTCATTAGATGTGTCATTAGAAGTTCTCTTGTATTTGACACCTCATTTCAAAATCAATTAATTTTTAGTTCTAACATTATTTAAGTCACGTAGACGATTCACAAGATCATGTTTCCTAAATCATATTTCAATAGTTAGGGCAGACATTATCTTTCTCCTACCTTACACTAGGAAGTTCTCATTGTTGGGGGCATCCTAAAGTCAAATGTACAAAAAGACTAAATATATTACAAGTAGTTAGAAAACAAGAGCGTCCATGACTTGTCATTTTCATATGGATTGGAATGCATCTTTGTGGGTAATTCTTCCACAAGCAGACCTAAAAATCTTAGAAGTAAATATAAATCTACAATATATATAGCAATATTTTCACCACTGACTGACTTACATGAGCACAGATGGCATAATCTCAGGATAAATCTATACTACAGAATAATAGATGTTTGATAATGGTGTTTATCATCAGAGGTTTGGATTCTGGTTCTTTCTTTACAATGAAATTGGTTTCACACTGGATGCTTAATGCTCTCTCTAGATCAATCAAAATATGGGATAAAAAATGAAGAGAAATGTCTAATAAAGATGGGTATAACTTTCTGGAAATGTTTTTCATGGGAAAAGTGAAGTTCGGATTAGCTGAAAAGTGAGTTACTGAAGAACTATTTTAGCCAATATCATCTTCTTATCACCTTTCAAAGGTTTAATCCTGAATATTAACCAAATATTTCAATTTCTGTCTTCATCTACATTCGTCTCATCTTTTATCTGAGTACAAAACACATTTTTGGTTGAAATAAGTAAAATGAATTTTTCAAATGACCTACTAAAATGTTCATTTAATATTCTGATTAAATAGGTTATTCCAAAATATATATATATATATTTAATTACTGATTTGTCAACTAAATTAACATTTGAAAAATCTGTTATCAGCATAGTTCCAGTTGGTATCCAATAAGTGTCTTTTAACCATCAGCTAGTTAAGAACAAAACAGCTTCCAAATGAAACATTTTTTTGCAGG